>NC_051311.1:163465367-164078458 GCF_015220235.1 Choloepus didactylus
TGGGAGTTCCTATGGGTCTAATAGGGTCCTGGTCCTCAGGAAGCTCACAGTCTTTTTTTGTCCCTCACCAGAAAGCAAAAATAAAAAATAAATTTAAAAAATTACTATATATATACATATATATATATAATGTATACAGAATGTGTGCAGGTATACCAAGTGAAGAAGAGGTGGGGAATGGCATGAATATAAGTTTTAAATACTGATGTAACCACATTTATCTTTGTGACTTGATTTATTTCTCTTGAATAAATAAACATCCCCTGCTCAGAGGTTCTAAAGGTATTCCGTATATTTTTTCATAGTTTTTTAAATTTTGCTTTTTACATTTAAATATATAATAAAAAGAGAATTGATATTTATGTATTATGTGAAGTATACACCCTATTTTATTTTTTTCCATAGGAATAACCAATTGTCTCAACTTTATTACATAGATAAGCACTTCCTTTTTGATTTGCAATCACAATTATATGCAATTTGACATATAAGTTTTCCACTTAAACTTTATATGCAAACTCTGTTTCCAAATCTTCTTTTCAACTTCTGTACCTTTGGTTGATAGTCTGTCTTTGCACCAATACAACATTGTTTTACTACTCTAGCTTTAAAACAAGTCTTTATATCTGGTAGAACAATTTCCTGAATTTCTAAAAAAGTGCTTGTCAAGCTCCACAAAAACCCCTTTTGGGATTTGGATAAACATTATTCAGAATGTTTAGGTAATTTGGGAAAGAAATGATGTCCTCACATTATTGACTCTTCTCATCCATGAACATAACATATCTCTCCATTTATTTAGGTTTTCATTAATGTCTTTCAATAAAAATTCATTATGACAAAGAAGATGGCAGCATAGAGAGGAGTGGAAGTTAGTTAGTTCCCCTGGAGCAACTAATAAACAACAAGGAACAACTAGTAAATGAACTGGAATAACTGCTGGGGGACAACCATGACTGTCCACACATTGTGCACCAACCTGGGCTAGGAGGAAAGCCTGACATTGCAGCATAGAATCTGTAAGTAAAAGCTACAGAACCATGCTGAGAGCCCCCTCCCACCACAGCAGCCCAAACTGCAAACCCTTGCTGTGATAGCAGCACTCTCTAAAGAAGCGAATATACCTCAGTCCAGATCCAACTGGGGTTTTAATTGGCAAGCATGGGCTGCTCAATGCAATCTGCACATCCCCAAAAAGGAGACAGAGGCTTTTAGTGACAAGTGACCTTGAAGAGCCAGGGGACTTCTCTGTCCTAGGAGGGGGAGCCCAGAGGACCGGGTGCTGTCTCTGGCCAATGGGTGAAACTGGGGGCCATGGACTGGCCCTGAAAGGGGGCTTTCTGTCCCTTTTCCTCTCTCTCAAACTGAGCGCCTCAGTGGAGAAAGCCTCAGCCATTTTCAGTTCACAGTGCTCTGACCTAGACAAGGGTGGAGAACAAAGACACCTGAAATCCTACACACAAAGAACAGATAGGAAAAAACATGGAAAAATATGCGCAACATCTCAGGGAATTGAATGACAACGTGAAACGCATCAATGTACGTGTCATGGGTGTCCCAGAAGGAGAAGAGAAGGGAAAAGGGGCAGAAGCAATAATAGAGGAAATAATCTATGAAAATTTCCCATCTCTCATGAAAGACATAAAATTACAGATCCAAGAAGTGCAGCATGCTCCAAACATAATAGAACTGAATAGGCCTACGCAAAGACACTTAATAATCAGATTATTTAAACGCAAATGAATACTCCCTAGGGGGTGTATCTTCCCTGAGAGAAAAGAGGTGGTGCCCAGCTTTACTACCTGCCTTCTGTTCATAACCAGGCCCTAGAGCCTGGGGAAAAACAGCCAAAACAGAAACTAAGGAAGACACACCTCCTTACACCAGTTAGGAGCTACAGGCTGACAAGTGCTACCTGCTGGGCAGGTTAGGAAAAGCACAGCAGCTTGAGGCCTCATAGGGTGTGTCAATCTTCTAAGACACACCTTCAGGGAAACGTGATCCTGAATATTTCCTCATTCTGGGATCTGAGACCATTCTAGTCTGGGAAAACCTGATTGCAGTAACCAAGGAAACCAGAGGCCTAGACAACAGAAAACTACAACCTACACTAAGAAAAACAAAGTTATGGCCCAGTCAAAGGAACAAACTTACACTTCAATTGAGATACACGAATTTAAATGACTAATGCTAAATCAATTCAAAAGCTTAGGGAAGATACGGCAAAAGAGCTGAAGGCTATAAAGAAAACACTGGGCATACCTAAGGTAGAAATCAAAAGTTTGAAACAACAACTGGCAGAATCTATGAAAATAAAAGGCACAGCACAAGAGATGAAAGACACAGTGGAGACATACAACAGCAGATCTCAAGAGGCAGAAGAAAACACTCAGGAACTGGAGAACAAAGACACCTGAAATCCTACACACAAAGAACAGATAGGAAAAAAAATGGAAAAATATGCGCAACATCTCAGGGAATTGAATGACAACGTGAAACGCATCAATGTACGTGTCATGGGTGTCCCAGAAGGAGAAGAGAAGGGAAAAGGGGCAGAAGCAATAATAGAGGAAATAATCTATGAAAATTTCCCATCTCTCATGAAAGACATAAAATTACAGATCCAAGAAGCGCAGCATGCTCCAAACATAATAGAACTGAATAGGCCTACGCAAAGACACTTAATAATCAGATTATCAAACATCAGAGATAAAGAGAGAATCCCGAAAGCAGCAAGAGAAAAGTGATCCATCACATACAAAGGAAGCTTGATAAGGCTATGTGCAGATTTCTCAGCAGAAACCCTGGCGGCAAGAAGGAAGTGGTGTGATATATTTAAGATACTGAAAGAGAAAAACCACCAACCCAAAATCCTATATCCAGCAAAACTGTCCTTCAAATATGAGGGAGTTTAAAATATTCTCTGAAAAACAGACAATGACAGAGTTTGTGAACAAGATATCTGCTCTACAGGAAATACTAAAGGGAGCACTACAGACAGATAGGAAAAGACAGGAGTGAGAAGTATGGAACACAATTTTGGGTGATGGTAGCACAGCAATATAAGCACACTGAACAAAGATGACTGTGAGTATGGTTGAAAGAGGAAGGTAAGGAGAATGTGGGACACCAGAAGGAAAGAGGAAAGATAAAGACTGGGGACTGTATAACTCAGTGAAACCTTTGAGTGCTGAACAATTGTGATAAAATGTAGAAATATGTTCTTTCATGAGGGAGAACTAATGAAATGTCAACCTTGCAAAGTGTTAAAAATATGGAGGTATTGGGGAAAAATACAATCAATGCAAACTAGAGACTATAATTAACAGAAAGATTGTATTATGCTTCCTTTAATGTAGCAAAGGCAATATACCAAAGCTAAATGCATATAAGAGGGAGACATAAGGAGGGGTATGGGACTCTTGGCATCGGTGATATTGTCTGACTCTTTATTCTACTTTAGTTTAATGCTGTCTCTCTTTTTGTTGCTTCCTAGCTGTCATTTGTTTGTTTGTTTGTTTTCTCTTTCTTTTTTCTTTTTCTTTTGTCTCTGCCTTCTTTGACTCTTCCTCCTTCTTTGTGGAAGAAATGGAGATGTCCTTATATAGATAGTGGTGATGGTGGTGAATACATAAATATGTGACTATACAGGGAACCATCAATTGTTAACTTAGGATAGATTGTATTGTGTGTGAACAAAACTGTCTTTAAAAAACGGGTTGATGAAGAAACCTTGAGGGCACTATATTAAGGGAAATAAGTGAGATACATAAGGACAAATATTGCAGGGTCTCCCTGATATGAACTAATTATAATATGTGAACTCATAGAGATGAAATATAAGTTACCAGGATATAGAATGAGGCTAAAGAATGGGGGAGCAGTTGCTTATTATGAACAGAATATTCAACTAGGTTGAACTTAAATGTTTGGGAATGAACAGAGGTGATGGTAGCATGTGTGAGAATAACTAACAGTGCTGAGTGGTGCATGAATGTGGTGGAAAGGGGAAGCTCAGAGTCACATATGTCACAAGAAGGAAAGTTGGAGGTTAAAAGATCGGAGTGTATAAAACAGTGAACCTTGTGATGGGCAATGTCCATGATTAACTGTACAAATATTAGAAATCTCTTTTGTGAACGAGAACAAATGTATGACACTATAACTAGAAGTTAATAATAGAGGGGCATATAGGGAAAAAATATATACATATTGCAAATTATATACTACAGTTAGTAGTATTTTAACATTCTTAAATCAACAGTAACAAATGCACTATACCAATACTATGAGTCAACAATGGAGGGGGGGTGGTTAGGGGTATGGGAAGAGTTGAGTTTCCTATTTTTGTGTCTTTATTTCTTTTCTGGAGTAACGAAAATGTTCTAAAAATTAAAAAAAAATTAATTGTGGCGATGAATGCACAACTGTATGATGGTACCGGGGGCAATTGACTGTATACTTTGGATCCTTGGATCATTGTATGGTATGTGAACAATCTCAATAAAAAAAAATAAAAACAAAAAAAGTTTATTATATATTTGTACAATAGTCTCACACATCTTTTGTCAGATTTATTTCTGGGTACCTATAGTTTTGTGACTGCCTTTTCAATAAAGCTTTATTTCATAAATAATTGTTCACTAGAATAATGAAATGCAATCAATATTTTAAAATTTTAGCTTATAGGCAACCACTTTGTGAATTCTCTATTTCTAATAATTTGTTTCTAGATCCTGTTAAGTGTTCTATTTAAACAATGATATTGTCTACAAATATGAATGCCTTGGTTTTTCTCTATAATAATTCTTGGGCTTCCACTGTATTCTTTCTTGTAACACTGAACTAGCCAGGATCTTCCAACACAAGGTTGAAGACAAGCAGGAGGATTAGCATCCTTCCCTCATCACTAAATATTTCCATCATTTCCCCATTCGGAAAGATGTTCCCACAATAGTACCACATAGTACTTATCAGGTGAAGGAAGCTCCTTTCTATTCGTAATTTGCTAAGAGATTTATTAAAAATCACGGGTGCTGAATTTTATCAAATGCTTTTTTCTGTGTCTTGTGAGCTGATCATACAGTTTTTCTTTGATTTGTTAATATGGTGAATGGCATTTGTATTTTTTCTAATGTTAAACAACATTGCATTCCTGGGTTAAACCCAGGTCATGTTATATTATATTTTTTTAAATATTGTTGCATTCACTTTGCTAGAATTTTGTTTAGGGTCTTCGCACCTCAGTTTGTGAATAAGGTTGCTCAATATTTTTCCTTTCTGATGCTTAATTGATATCAAGATTTTACTGACCTATTAGAAAGATCTAAAGAATATTTCCTCTGTCTTTATTCTCTGGAATAGTTTTCACAAGATTGGAATTTTATTTTCTTTGCAATACTCAGAACTTTTGATTAAACCTTCTGGGCCTGATGCTTCTTATGGAAATATTTTAAACTGCTGATTCAATTACATTAATACATATTGGACTACTGAGACTTTCTATTCCCTTTTGAGTTCATTTTGTTAAATTATACTTTTATATATTTTTACCCATTTCAAGTAAATTTTTTAATTTATTGTTTTAAAGTTCTTCATATTATATACTTATATAGTAGCATCTGATGCCATCATCACTGGCCCAAAGTTGAGCAGTCAGATGGAAATAAGCCAAACAGCCATCTAGCCATGAGGATCAGGTGTGACAATTCACCCAAATCTCTGTAGTGGGGCAGCCTGATAAGTACAGGTTGGGCTCCAGAGCAGCGTGACTTTTAAGACTCTAGACAACTGGCCTTTGGTATGAGCTCAGGAAAGAACGTGGCTGGGCAGAGGTAGCAAGGAAGCTTAGGTACCTAAGTGTCCTGTGCAGCCTCATGCTCTCTTGTCCTCCTGGGTACTGTGTAAAGCAGGATACCTGAGGTCAGACACATAATTCAAGTTTGGAAGGACATGGGACTTCCTGAAATCCACTGTGGCCTGAACTAGCTCTGACAGCCCCGTCTGCATCACATCCTCCATGACAGCAAGTTCTAATGTGTGTCCAGTAATGACTGCTCTGCTCTCGTCACACTTGAGCCTACTTCCTTTGGTCAGCGTTCACAAGGAGGCGTAAGGAAAAGCACGGCCCCCGTGCTTCTTGAAAAGTCAGCGGGTATCCAATGTTTGGCTTTCAACAAAATTGAAAGAAAGCACAATGGCATTATCAGCTAACAGATCATTAAAACATGATGTGATTTTTAATATCGAGGGTTGAAGGAATTCAAAGAACTGAGTGACAGTATTAAAAGAAAACCACATATTAGTCCAACACAAAGTTTCTCCATGGGTACTCTATATAGAAGAGAAGTAGAAATTTAAAACCTAATATCCATCCATTGATGAATGAATTGAAAAACAGTTTAGCCTTGTGCATCTCAGTAAATAATGCACTTTCACCAATATTTCAATTTTTGGTTTAGTAAATATTTATTATTTAATAATAAGTGTACATTAACAATATTTATTTATTTATTTATTGAATGTTAACCAAACTAAGAGGAAAAGAATTTCTAACTCTGAGAACATTATAGACACAGAAAAAAAATAATGGTTCATTTTAGACCAATTCTTGTTGAAAAGAACTGGACAATTAAAAGACTCAAGTACAAAATATATTATATTGGGATAAATTTCTGTGGGGAATGGGAAATGAAATGTGAGCTCAAGGACAAAAAGGAACAATGTAAGATTTCCAAATTTTAGAAATTAGCTTGTTCTTTTTTTTTTAAGCACTCTTTCTTTTTTAAAACAGCTTTATTCAGGTATACTTGATAAACAGTATTTGAGGCATACAATTTGATAAGTTTTAACATATGTCTACACTCTTCAAACAATAAGTACAATCAAGATAGTGAACATCTTCATTCTTCCCAAAACTTTACTTCTGCAACTTTACATTTCCTCCTATGCCAAACTCCCACCCCATAAGCCTCTGGTCTGCTCTCTGGAACTACAGGGTAATTGGATTTCCTAGAAAAATTCTAGATAAATGAATCATATGGGGTGTAATTTTTTTTACAGTCTCGGTGCATTCACTTAGCATAATCATTTTGAGATTCATCCATGTTATTTACTGCATGCATCAATAGTTAATTCTTATTGATTAGTAGTATTCAATTGTCTGATATGCCACAATTTATTTATTCTTTCACTATTTATGTACACTTAGGTTTTTTACTCTTTTGGCTATTTAGAAATAAAGCTGCTATGAATATTCATACAGAAGTGTTTGTATTCACCCAGCTTTCATTATTCGTGGGTAAATGCCTAGGTGTGGAAAGACTGGATCATATGGTAAGAATGTTTAACTTTAAGAAACTGCCAAAAAAATACAAAATTAAAAAAAATAAAAAACAAAATAAAATAAAATAAAAATATATATAAAACAATAAAGAAGAGACTGCCAAACATTTTCCAAAGTGGTTTTACCATTTAGCATCCTCATCAGCAATGGGGATGTAATTCCTCTGCATCCTGCCCATCACTTGGTATGGTCAGTACTTTTATTTTCAGCCATTCCAGTAGATGTGTAGTGGCATCTCATTGTGGGTTTAATTTGCAGCTCCCAGCTGAGTGTTGCTGTTGATCACCTTTTCACGAGCCAACCCTCCACTTGCAGGACTGAGAGTGAAAGTCTCCTTAAATTTTGCATGCTAACACCTCACTCTCCTTATCCTTCTCACATCCTAATCTAATATCATATTAGATAAATGCTTTGTAAATATTTTCTTCTTGTAGGTGGAAAGTCATTTCATTCTCTTAATCACATCTTTCAAAGAGAAGCAAATTTAAAATTTTGATAAATTTCCATATATCATTTTTTTCTTCTTATATTGTGCTTTTGGTGTCATATTTAAGAAATATTTGCCTATTCTAAAGTTGTAAATATTTTATCCTGCATTTTCATCTAGAAGTTTTAGAATTTTAGGTCTTACAAGTAGGTCCAAATCCCTTTTGAATTAATTTTTGTGTATGGTGTGAGCTACAAATCAAGTCATTTAATTACAGAATAGATAATTTGATTAGCAAAACATCTATTAAGGAAATTGAATTAATAAACTAAAATTTTATGTTAATCTCCAGGCACAAATGGTTTCACAGAAGAATTCTACCAAACATTTAAAGAAGAATTAAAACCAATTCTACACAATCTATTTCAGAAAATAGACTGAGGGGGTTATTGTCTCAATTTATTTTATAAAGGTGATAGTACCCTGATACCAAAACCACGAATAAACAATCAAAAAGAGAAAGCTACAGAACAATATCCCTCAAGAATGTAGAGGCAAAAATTATTTTCAAAATACTTGCAAATCAAATTCAGCAATATATAGAAGGAATTATATATTATGATCAAATGGAGTTTATTCCAGGGTTGCAAGGTTGGTTCAATATTTGAAATTCAAATGCTAAATTAATAAATCATATTAACAAGCTAATAAAAATTACTTTAGCATATGAATTAATACATATTTGAAAAAAATTAAAACCATTTCCTTATAAAAATTCTCAGAGAAACAAGAATAGAGGGAAACTTTTCAGATTAATAAAGAGGATCTACAAAATACCTATAGCTAATATTATACTTAATAGTGAAAGACTGAATATTTTCCCTAAAATGGGGAATAAGACAAAAATACCAGCTCTCACCACTCTTATTCATTAAAATACTGGCTATTCTAACCGATATGATGAAGCAACAAAAGACATACACATCCGAAAGGAAGAAAGAGACTTGTTCCTATTTGCAGGTGACATGATTATATACATAGAGAACATCCAGAAAATCTATAACAAAATACCTTCTACACTCATTAGTGAGTTTGGCAAGGATACAGGATAGAAGATAAATATGAAAAAAAAATCAGTTATTTTTCTATATACTAGCAATGAAAATGTAGAAACCCAAATCAGTAATATTATACCATTTACAATTGCTCAAAAACAAGAAATGTGTAGGTGTAACAAAAATGTATAGGACTTGTATGCTGAAAACCACAAAATACTGATGAAAGATACAAAAGAAGATCTGGAAAAATGGAGAAGCATACCATGTTCATGGAGTGGAAGGCCCAACATAATGAAGACGTCTGTTCTTCCCAAATTGATATGCAGGTTTAATGTAATTACTATGAAGTCCTAGCAAGATTTTTTAGTATATATACATAAGATTATTTCTAATATTTATATGAAACAAGATAAGCCCTAAAATAGCAAAAAATATTGTGAAAATGAATAAAGTGGGAGGACTCACTCAAGATGTTGACCTTAACCTAATATGCTTATATAAAAATTAACTCAAAATGCATTATGGACTTAAATATGAAAATTTTAGAAAATTAGGGGAGAATATTTGGTATCTAGGCATAGGCAAATTTTCTTACACTTGATACCAAAGCAAATCCACAAAAGGAAAAATTGATAAATTAGACTTCTTTAAAATTAAAAACTTTCACTCTGCAAAAGAACTTGAAAAGACTCACTATTGACCACAAGAAAATATTTGCAAGCTGCATTTTTGACAATGGCTACTATCTAGCATATATTTTAAAAAAAAAACTCTCAAAACTTAAGAGTTAAAATGAAATAATCCAATTTTAGATGGGCAAAAGACATTAGCAGACATTTTATCAAGGAAGATGTACAGATGGAAAACAAGTAAAGATGTTCAACATCTTTAGCTGTTAGAAAAATGCAAATTATAATCGTAATGAGATGTCACCAAACTACTATTAGAACAGATAAAATAAACATTAGTTGTAATACCAAAAGGTGGTGACAGTGTAGAGAAACTAGATCTCTTAGACATTGCTAGTAGTAATGTAAAATGGTACAGCCACTCTAAAAAAGAATCTGGCAATTTCTTACAAACTAAACATGCAACTACCAAATAACCCAGCAATTGAACTCCTGGGGAAATCCCAGGGAAATGAAAACTTTTGTCACGCAAAATACTTCACATAAATGTTTACAGTTGCTTAATTGTAATAGCCCCAAACTGGAAACAATCCAGATGTCCTTCAAGGGATGAACAGTCAAACACACTGGTACATCCACACCATTTAATACTACTCAGCAATAAAAAGGAATGTACTACTGACACACACAACTTGGATGAACCCCAAGAAAATTACGCTAAATGGAAAAAAAAGCCAACCTCTAAGTTTGCTTGCTGTACATATAATTAGGTCTGACTTTTTTTATCCAGTTGACACTGAGCTTAGTGGGATGTTTTGACCACTTATATTGCATGTGAAGTCTGGTAATGGTTAGGTTTAAGTATATCATCTTGCTATTTGTTTTCTGTTTGACTCATGTGCTCTTTTTCCCCTTTGCCCTCTTCTTCTGCCTTCTTTTGTATATACTTTATGATTCCATTTTATCTGTTTTGTTGGGATATTAGTTGCAACTCTTTATTTTTATTATTTTAATTGTTGATTTAGGGTTAACAATATATATCATTAACTTATCAAAGTGTAACTTTAAGTGTCACTACACCACTTCATATACTTTTGTTTTGTCCTCTCCTGGCCCTGGGCTAGTGTTATCATACAGTTTTTATTTATATATTTTATAAACCCACACTGTAATGTTATTATTTTTTAAAACTTTCAATTCTGTTTTAAAGAGATTTAAATAATGAGATTCTTATGTATTTACCCACATAGCTACCATTTCCAGAGTTTTGTGCAAATCCACAGTTTCATCTAGTAACATGTTCCTTCTGCCTGATGGACTTTTTTAACATTTCTTGTAAAGCAGGCCTGCTGGTGATGAATGGAATCACCTTTTGTATATATGAAAAAGTCATTATTTCACTTATTTCAGCCATGTTTTTTTCTCTTCTTTTTTTTTTAATTAAATTCAGTTTTACTGAGATATATTCACTTACCATACAATCATCCACGGTGTACAATAAACTGTTCACAGTACCATCATATAGCCATGCATTCATCATCCCAATCTATTTTTGAACATTTTCCTTACACCAGAAAGAATCAGAATAAGAATAAAAAATAAAAGTAAAAAAGAACACCCAAATCATCCTGCCTATCCCACCCTATTTTTCATTTGATTTTTTGTTCCCATTTTTCTACTCATCCATCCATACACTGGATTAAGGGAGTGCGATACACAAGGTTTTCACAATCACTCTGCCACCCCTTGTAAGATACACTGTTATACAATCATCTTCAAGAGTCAAGGCTACTGGATTGGAGTTTGATAGTTTCAGGTATTCACTTCTAGCTATTCCAATACATTAAAACCTAAAAAATGTTATCTATATAGTGCTTAAGAATGTCCACCTGAGTGACCTCTCGACTCCATTTGAAATCTCTCAGCCACTGAAACTTTATCTCATTTCATTTCGCATCCCCCTTTTGGTCAAGAAGGTGCTCTCAATCCCATGATGCTGGGTCCAGGCTCATCCCTGGGAGTCATATCATGCACTGCCAAGGAAATTTACACCCCTGGTAGGGCAGTGAGTTCACCTGCTAAGATGGCTTAGCTAGAGAGAGAGGGCCACATCTGAGCAACAAAGAGGTACTCAGGGGGAGACTCTTAGGCACAGTTATATGCAGACTTAGCCTCTCCTTTGAAGTAACGAGCTTCATAAGGAAAAGTCCCATGTTAGAGGGCTCGGCATATCAAACCGCCAGTCCTCAAGGTTTGTGAGAACATCAGCAACAAGCCAGGTGAGGAAGTCCAACACTTCTGCATTTTACCCCAGCTCCTCATGGGGGTCCTGCATATATATTTTTATTCTCTGCCTCAATTACTTTGGGATGTGTCGCTATTTCACTCTAACCTATACAAACCTATCATATCTCACTTCCTATTCAAAGTTCCATGTAATTGTGGTGTTTGAACAAAACGACTGTAGAAGCTATACTGTTTAGAAAATATAGATCCTGCACCAAATGAACATCTCTTCCCTTGGTCTCACGTGGAAATTGAAGTTTTAAAACACAATCAATTTCAACTTTTACCCTTTGGCCCGATTTGCCATAGTCTTAACCAGATCTGCTTCATTCATATCTCTAATTGAAGCCTGCGCGCTTTTTCACCTTTTTTTTAAAAAAAAAAACAGTTGCTGTATTCACTAATACTGGCATTCATATCTGCTGAGCTCTAGTTCTGAGTTTCAGGTGTCACACAGGTACCCAATGCTCCAGAGACCAGTCCCAAAAGAATCAGCATCTCAGAGTTTGGAGATAGCCCATACAATTCAGGAATAGATTTGACTGCTGTAAGAGCTCACAGTCTAGGGACCATTACGATAATCGTTCCCCTGTTAGGCTGTGCTCTAAGATTCAATTCTGAGTTTACACATTGTAGTTAGTCTGTATTGGTGAGGCATTATAGCGTTTGCCTTTGTTTCTGGCGTACTTCACTCAGAATGTTGTCTACAGGATCCATTCACCTTGTTGTGCGTCTCACAGCTTTCCTCCTTTCAGCCATGTTTTAAAAGATATTTTTACTGAGTATTCAATTTTAGGTTGACAGTTTTTCTTTCAGTACTTTAAAGATACTGTTCCATTGTTTTTATTTCTTGAATTTTGTTTTCTAATGGGAAATCTGTTGTCATCCTAATCTTTATTCCTGTATGTAATGAGGCATTTTTCTCCAGCTGCTTTTAAAAATTTGTCTTTTATAACTGGAATTGGTTGATTTGGTTATATTGTGCCATGATCTAGTTTACTTTATGCTTTGTATTTGGGATTGAGCTTAATGGATATGTGGTTTTATAATTTGCATCAATTCAGAAAATGTCCAACAAATCTTTCCACAAATTTTTTGCTCCCCTCCCTTCAGGATTCCAATTACATGTATATTATACTGCTTGATGGCATCCCAGAGCTCACTGATGATTTTCATTCATTGAAATTTGTTTTTCTCACTGTGTTTCATTTTGAGTAGTTTTCGCTGGTATGTCTTCAAGTTCACTAATGTTTCCTTATGTAATATCTAATCTGCCATTAAATCATCCAATGTTTTTATTTTAAATCTCTAGAATTTTCATCTCTAGAATTGTGATTTTCAGCTCTATAATTTCCAATTTGAGTATTTAAAAAGTATCTTCCACATCTCCATTTTACTTTTTGAACATATGGAATACAGTTATAACAACTGTTTTTTAGGTCCTTGACTGCTAATTCTAAGATCTGTGTCAGTTCTGGGTCAATTTCAACTGTTTGATTTTTCTCTTCATTAGAGGTTATATTTTCCTGCTTCTTTGCACCCCTGGCAATTTTGATTAGATGGCAGTCCTTACGAATTTTATCTCTTTGGGTGCTGGATATTTTTATAGTCCTACAAATATTCTTGGTCTTCTGTTCTTTGTATACAGCAGAGTCTCTAAGTTAGGTGGAGAGAAATAGACCTAAGGGAAGTTATGTATTACTTTTGCTTATCAATAAGAATTTTGATGATTCAAAGCTGATTGTGAATATGTCTGGAGCCTACATAATGAAAAATTATAAAACAAAATGAAGTTGATGTAAAAATGCATGACTATATACTGTAAGGTTAATCAAACAAAAAAAACTGCATTGACAATGATGTAATTATGTTTTTGGTAATTTGAAATTTTAAAATAAGAATATCAGCAATTGAAATTAGCAACCAATTAAAAATGACAGTTATCATAAAATACTCTTTCCTCAACATTCAGTAATTTGAACCATGTGCAGCTTCAAGAGGAAATTTGTATCTGTTTGGAAGATTTCCAGTAAGTAGCTATTAAGAAAAAGAAAAATTTATAGAATTTTATTTAATTTGTCTATAAGAACCAAAGGAAGGTTTTGAAAGTATGGATTAAAGAGGAGTTTGGATTTGATTATGGTGTATGGTGGATTAAGTACCCTAAATGTCCTTCCTTACTGAATCAACTAAAATGCTAGATAAAATATAAAAATGAGAAATAAAAATACAAACAACAATATCATATAAGTTAGGAGGGGTGACAAGTGATAAAGCATTCTAATATCCTTAAATATTAGGGTGAAAGTAAAGCTATTGATTAATGTTACCCTGTAAAATTAAGTACATATGTTAATGTTTCTAGCATAACTACTAAAAGAAGAGGCAGAGAGATATAACTTCCAAACAAGTGGAAATCAAAAAAAGAAAAAAAAAACAATGAAAAAGAAGGCAAGAAAGAAGGGAATGAAAAAGAATCAACCAAGCAGGACAAATAAAACACTAAACACACATATTTATATCTACTAAAATTATAGACAAATATATATATAATACAATATTTGCCAATTATATGAGAATTTTATGTGCTGTTTACATAATTTGTATGCAACTATATATAAATGAGTAATCAGAATAACATAACTGGGTAAACTGTGCACATGAAAGAAATTATCAGATTGTGCCTTTTTAAATTCTGTCTAAAAAGTTTGACTTTATAAAGAGATCCCAAAAGACCATAAGGACACAAAGATAGTTTCAGCTTAAGGATGGAAAAGTACACCAGACAAATACTAACCAGAGAAGGTTGATGCAGCTGTTAGAATATCAGACAAATTAGCTTTTTATAAAATTTTCAGGCAGAAAGATATGACAGCTCTCACTTTACAAGTGCCTGAAAAAAAAATCCTCAAATTATATGAAGCAAAAGTTGAAATAAACCTACATGGACATAAAAAAAACTGCCCCCCAAAATGGGAATCTTTGAAAAGTGTACAATCATAATAGGAAATTTAAACCACTTCTGTCAATAATAGATAGATAAAACAGGTCAAAAAATTTGTAGGAATGTTGAAGATTGGAGCATCAAAGTTAATAATTTGGATCTAATGAACGTTTACAGAACACTGCACCCAACTATTACAGTATACACATTCTTGTTAAGCACTTGCTAACTTCAATGACTTAACAAAATGATAAATTTTATCATTTATTGAATTATAAATCCCATTCTCTGACCACAACTCAATTAAGGTAGAAATTTATGGCAAAATAGAAAATAAGAACACCATCGCACATTTGGGATAAAACTTCAGACATGGATAAAAGAAGAAACCATTAATGGAAATCAGAAAATGCTTAGTATTGAAGGGTGATGTGCTGGTTTGAAGCTGTTATGTACCCCATAAAAGGCCATGTTCATTAATCCATTCCTGTGGGTGCAGACCTATTGTGGGTGGGAGTTTTGGTTAGGCTATTTCAATAGAGATGTCACCCAGCCCACTCAAGGTGAATCTTAATCCTTTTACTGGAGTCCTTTATGAGAGGATAAAAAACAGAAGAAAAAAAATGCACTGACGCTCATAAAGAAAAGCCCCAGAGAGAAGCTGAGGGGAAGCCACCAAAGCCAGAAGCTGGAAGCAATGAAACCCCAGAGAGAAGGACCAGTAGACATCGCCATGTGCCTTCCCATGTGACAGAGGTGTCCCAGATGCCAGCAGCCTGTCTGCAGAGTCCGGGTGTCACCTTGTTGGTGCCTTAATTGGGACATTTTCATGGCTTAGAACTGTAAATTGTAAGTTAATGAATCCCCATTGTAAAGGCCAATCCATTTCTGGTACATTGCATTCTGGCAGCTTTAGCAAACCAAAACAGAAGATGAGAATACTTCATATCAAAATTTGTGGGATAGTTCAAATATAAGTTAAGTGTCAGTTTACATACTTAAGTGCTGACATAGTAGAGCTGAGTTAAACACATATCCCATGATGCGACCACTCTCCTCCAGAATACAGAAACCAGAGAAACTGTTCCACCAAAACTCATACGTGAGACGGGATAGAGAAGCAAGGTTTCTCATCGCAAAATGCATGGTAGATGACTGTGGTGTGCAGTATAGACAATGATGATAAACAGAGTTTTAACAATCTGTATGACAATTTATTAGCACATATGTAAAAGATCTCCTTTTCTCCTTTAGATAAACAAAACAATATTCAAGCACAAACATGCTTATCATTTGTGTTGGTCTGAAGCTGTATGCACCCCAGAAAGTTATGTTCTTAAATTTAGTCCAACCCTGTGGTATGAACCCATTGTAAGTAGGATCATTTGCTGAGGCTACTCCAGTTAAGGTGTGGCCCACCTCAATCAGGATGGGTCTTAATCCCCTTACCCGAGTCCTGTATAAACGAATGAATACAGAGAGAGAGGAAAAAATAGCCATGGAAGCAAGAAGCTAAAATCAAATCAATGAAATCTGGAAGAGAAGGGAGAGACCAGCAGATGCCACCATGTGCCTTGCCATGTAGCAGAGGAGCCAAGGATCAATGGCAGTCAGTCTTGGGGAAGAAAGCCTTGACTTGATAATTCCTTGATTTGGACATTTTTTCAGCCCCAAAACTGTAAGCTAGTAAATTCCCATTGTTCAAGCTGAACCATTTCATGGTATCTACTTTCAGCAGTCTAGGAAAGTAAAATGCCATCAATGTAAACTGAGGTACAAATATTTCATCAAATCACTCTAATAATATCTAACTTTTAAAAGAAATGATTTGTTATATATTTTGTTTGATACAGCTGTTAGACAAGCTAAATGATGCCATGTTTTAAACCGGAAAACTTCATCCTGGTCTTTCACCAGTTTCCCCCATTAAGTTGATTGTCATTAGATGACTTGTACACTGAAATGATAAAAGATTTCTCTTAACATCAATGAAACTGCTCATGGTCCTGAATCATTTCTTCATTTCTGTTGAACAATAATTACATTCAAAAATTTTCTTGCCCTTATAATGCTGTCTGAGATTTTTATACCATCAATATAGGTTTTATCAGGTAAGTCTTGAATATCTTTATTGAAATGTCATAATTAACTAGTCCATTTTTGTTAATTTTTGTTAACTTTCAAACCCCAGATTTTGGCAAACATCTTCTAGACAATTCTTGGAATTCATTCCATTGAAATCACCTAAATGCTTATTGTGATTTTTTTTTCAATTTTTCATCAGACAAAACTTGCATTTTCCTATAACGTATTAGACAGTCTAAAGTTGTTCTTTTGGATTTATTACATTTCTTTGTTTCAACTGCTATTCTACATGCAACTCATCATTGTAAGTTCCTCATGATATGCAGTAGTAAAAAACATTCCCTCAAATCCCTGTGATCTACAAGGCAAGGCAAAGCAAGTCTTGCTCATGTGTCTGCTGTGGGCTGGGTGCAGCTGGGTCCCACGTCCTGCTCCTTCTGGAACCAACAGCCATGTCTTCATGCATGGATAACTGCCCTGCAGTGGAAATGACTGAGCAGCTGCTACCAGCATCCATATGGACAGATGTAAGAAGCACAAGGTTGTGAGAAAGGAGCTAGACGCAAAATAACAAATACAGCAGGATTCCATTCCCTTAAGGTTAAAAATAGGAAATGCCACAGAGCATGTTGCTTAGGGATTCGAATACAGATGGTGAAACCATAAAGCAAGGAAAGGCAAAGAGTAATGCAAAATTCACCATACTAGTTACCTCCGTGGGAGGAAAGGGTAATATAATTGGGGAAAGCCTAGGGGGGCTTTATAAGGACCTCTTTCACATTATAGAATCTGTAAAATAAGAGAGTCTACAGTTTGCCGATGTGCTATTGTCCATACTGGAAAATTCTCTGCCCTACTCCCCCCAAAGTAGACTTCTTTTAATATCTAGCTAGGAATTGTTTATTGCCCCTGACTACTTCAAACAAAAGGAGGGATTCATTAGATTATTAGGAATTCTTCTGCGTCTCTTAGCCATTGTCGCCAGCTTTGCATAAATGAGGATGGCCAGAG
This sequence comes from Choloepus didactylus, assembly GCF_015220235.1. Taxonomy (NCBI): domain Eukaryota; kingdom Metazoa; phylum Chordata; class Mammalia; order Pilosa; family Megalonychidae; genus Choloepus; species Choloepus didactylus. The sequence goes on from NC_051311.1 coordinate 163,483,153, forward strand.
AACAAATAAACAACGGGGGAAAAATCCTGCTTTACCATGAGATGGCTTCACTAATTATGTTGGATTATTATTTTCAATTTTTGTATCTGCTGCTGTTGCTATAGAAATGAACAATGAAGTTAATGAGACAAATCTTCGGGTCTTTTTGAACAGTCACTGCCAACAGCCTCATTCTGCGATGGAGCGTGGCACAGGCGTCTCCAGGGTACCTGGGTCCCAGAGCCGCGGAGATGAGTGCTCCTCTCTGTTCAGAGGACGCCTGCGCTGTTGGTTTCCATCGTCCTGCGGAGGGGTGGGCAGCGCTAGTTCCCCCGTCACAGTTGCAGAGGCAGGCAGCCTGTGCCCGATATATGAAGGCAATCTGGAGCGTCCATCTCATCTCTTCCTCTCCCTGAGTGATCTCGGGCAGGACGCTCAGCTTCCCTGAGCCCCAGGCTCCTGGTCTCTCCAACACTCACCTTCGGTGTTGGGCGCACACGAATGAGATGGCGGCGTGGAGTATCTGCCTGGGTCTTCCGTAACCCGCGGGGAGCCATGTCCCTGCACCGGCGTCATCCCCAACCCCCTCCCGGTATGAAGCAGAAGAGAACGTGGCTTAGAAAGAGTGATCCTCTTGTCCAAGCTCCTGGGTGGGGCAGGTAAAGCACGTACCCCGGACCCCCCACTCCTTGTTCCCATAGCTAGAACAATTCAGTTAATACCAGTAGCCAGTATCTAATCCGGTCAGGGGTTTGGAAGTATTTTGCATGCATTCAGGTGTTCGGATGGGGAGATTTAAAAGGAAGAAGACTCAGGCAGAATGGGGGAAGCTGTACTGGACTCCCAGGGGCCCTGACTTTCAGGCGCTCTTAGCCTGCTTCCTCTCTATATGGTCTTCGCAGTTGGTTCACAGATCTCCAACATCCCAGCAATAACCTGCCCAGATATTTGGTAATATCTGGATCACAGGGATCAAATTGAGCTCTGGGCCTTTCATCTCTCACCTGTGAAATCTGGATGGTCATTAGTGAGATACTTGGGCAGAGGTTTTGGAAGCATCCAGGAACTTTTCCAGCCCTAAGAGGCAGGAACTAATTGTCATAAGACACCAGGAATCCACAAGAAGAAGGATCCAACTTGAGAACCCTAAGGACAAACCCTAGAGATTTTGAAGAACAGGACTCATTGAGTGGCAGCCCCTGCACAACCACTTCTGCTGCTGATCCTTGGCCTGGGCTGTTATAGGTGTGGAGGGAGGGCATGCTGAGGGGGATGGGGCATGAGCCACCCAGCACCTCGACTGCCCTTCCTGGACTGGGGAACTCTTTCCTTTCTGATTCCACTTCCCCTGCTGCAGAAGCCAACATTCCCTCAGCCTCCTCTGCAGCAAGGCTCTAGGCTCAAGTCCTAGGAAACCCATCCCCACCCAAATCCCCATCGGATGCTCTCAGCCAGGAGCTGGTAACAGGGAGAAGCAGGGGCTGTGCAGTGAAGACTGCGGCTGCCATACCTGGTCTCTGGGAACAGGGGAAGAAGTCCTGGGGCATTATCTGCCCTCGAGTCTGGGCACTGCATCTGCAAGGAGGAACCCTGCAGTGGGATTGGGGCAGGGGTCTTGGCTGCACAGACTCCAAGCCTCGCTCTCTCCTGGCAGCCACCTCTCTTTCCCCCAACTCTGGATGTACATCAACATCCTACAATAAACTTCTTTTCCATTCAAGTGGGTAGAATTGGTTTCACAGTTTTCCATTAGGAACTCCTCTAATACACTGCTGGGGATTGAATCATGACCCCTCAAGTCTTAATCCATGCTCCTGTGGGTGTGAACCCATTCATAAATGGGATTTTGGAAGGTGTCATCATTAGTTAAGGTGTGGACTCATTTGTGAATAGTATCTCTGAATCCTGCTTGGATGAGGCCACATTGAATCAGAGTGGGCTTTTATTCAAATGAATGATGTCCTTATAAGGCAGAGGAAATTTGGACACAAGTCGGAAATCAGCGAAGCAGGCACAAGTGGAGAGAGATGGCCTCGTGATGGAGGATTTGCTGGAACAGTGCAACTCCCGAGAAAGCAAGCCCTCCCAATACCTTGATGTTGCCTTCTAGCCTCCAAAACCATGAGACAATAAATTCCTGTTTGTGCTGGTTTGAATGTATTGTGTCCCCCAAATGCCATTATCTTTGTAGTCTTGTCGGGCAGGCATTTTGGTGCTGGTTAGATTTGCTTGGAATGTGCCCCACCCAGCTGTGGGTGATGCCTCTGATGAGATGTTCCCATGGAAGCATGGCCCCGCCCATTCAGGGTGGGCCTTCATCAGTGGAGCCATATAAATGAGCTGACTCAAAGAGAAGGAACTCAGTGTAGCTGGGAGTGACGTTTTGAAGAGGAGCAAGCTTGCTAGAGAAGAACGTCCTGGGAGAAAGCCGTTTTGAAACCAGAGCTTTGGAGCAGATGCCACAGAGGTTTTCTGGATGCCATTGGCCATCCTCCAGTGAAGGTACCTGATTGCTTGGACACTTTGTGGCCTTGAGACTGTGGCTGTGTGGCCAAATAAACCCCCTTTTTATAAAAGCCAATCCATCTCTGGTGTTTTGCATTCCGCAGCATTAGCAAACTAGGACACTGTTGTTTAAGCCAACCCTTTGTGTCGTATTGGTCATAACAACCCTGGCAAACTAAGACATACACTCACATCAAAATGCATTAGTTTGTTGGAGACCATCATGTGAGTGTCCAGTTTGGAGAAAGCATCATGAGGGCAATATGTTTTCCAATATTCTGCAAGCCAGAACTGCCCAGCTTTTCCTGGGACTCCAGAAAGATTGCAGTTCTGACAGCGGGCTCCCAGAAATGATGATGCAATCATTCACAAATGTCTACAAAGCACCTGCTTTGTGCAGCAGACACTGTGCCTGTCCTGAGAATATAGAATTGTGCACAGGGTTTGGGGAGCAGTAGGGGGATCAGCATGTGGGCACACACTGATGGAGCAAGGGGTACAGTGAAGGAAGGGGCACCAGAGAAGATGTGCTGAAGAGGTGATGCCACCATCAGTTGAGACTTCAAGGATGCGTAGAGGATGGGAAAACTTCTTGGGCAGAGGTGACATCAAGAACAAGTATGCTGAGAGCAAGAACTACAAGGCATTTTGGGGGTGTAGACAAGGGGAACACCAGGCCAGTGACCCAGATGTGGCCCTGAAATTGGTAGGCCTCATGTGTTCAGGTGAGGGATTTGATGTGCACTTTGCATCCTGTGTCTCATATAAAACTCATGACCCTATCAATTTTGGCATGTCAAAATATATTTAATGAGTATGTATGTAAAATGGTACAATCACTGTGGAAAGAAGTTTGGTGGTTCCTCAAAAAGTTAAACCTAGAATTACCATATGGCCCATCAATTCCACTCCTAACATTGAAAAAGAATTCAGAGTAGGGATTCAAACAGATACTTGTACACCAATATTCATAGAAGCAGAATTGACAATAGCAGAAGGTGGAGGCAACCAAAGTGCCTATCAACAGATAAATGGGTAAACAAAATGTGGTACACACATACAATGGAATACTATTTGGCTGTAAGAAGAAATGAAGTACTGATGCATGTTGCGATGTGGATCAACCTCGAAAATATTATTCTAAGTGAAGGAAATCAGACACAAAAGGACAAATAGTGTATGTCTCTACTTACATGAAACATCTAGAAATAACAAATTCGAAGAGTCAGAATGTAAATTAGAGGTTACCAGGGGTGGGAGGAGGGGAAAAGGAGAGTTGTTGCCTGGTGGGTATAGAGTATTTATAAGTTTGGGAAATTTTTAAATAAAATTAATAAATGAAGGAAAAGAAAGAAAGAAACTGTGATTCTGAAGATGAGGACATGGAGAAAGAAAACCCCCTCTCCCTTACTCAAAAAAATATATATATATATAAAATATATATATATGTAAATACATATATATATACACACACACACATACGTACATATAGGAATCTCAAACAAGTCAACATAATGAAATGTAAACAGCATAGTTTATGAAACCATCTCTTCCCCAGAAATAGTAGGTACAGCCCCTCGCCAGCACCCCCAACCCCTCACCCAAGGATCCCAGCACAGGAGCCATTGGAGTCCGGGTGTGTGTGCATGCACACACGTGTGAGATGTTGGGGGGTGTGTGACAAGTTCCAATTCACTGCCATATTAGCAGCTATTAACACATGCACAGGAAAAGTGTGAGCTCGTAATAGATGTTCCCTGCTCAAACACCCATGCTAAGTTCTCCTTTTTTGGTGGTTTCCACGAACAGAAATGAAATGACACCTTATATCTCAGTGGGAAGTTCTTCCAAGAGAGAAAGGAAAAGACTGAGCCAAAAAGTTATTTTGAATCTCAGAGACACAAGCTGAGACACCCCCGTGCTTCTCCTATACTTAGAAATGACTGGAGAGACACCAAGACGTTGTGATGGGAATTAATTAATCCCCACGAACGACCAAATCTTAATTAAATGTAAGTTTCTAACGTTGTGAATTTCTTCAAAATTTGGAAAAGTGGAAGTGACTCTGTGTCTTGTCAAAGTTTATCAAGACAGTGAAAATATCTGATTCCAGACATAGCTAGTGTTTCCAGGATGTAATGAAATGAAGAGCCAAGCCCTTCACTGGTGGCCACTCTTTGCTCCTCATCTCTGGACTTGAGACTGGTTTATGCCGGATTTCTCCAGACCATGGCTTTTTGTGTGTGCCCAACTTATGGTGCCTTGCACTTGTGCTGGCTTTAGCCAGTCTCACGCCTGGGGTGAGCTAGGCATAGCCCCTGCCTTCTAGGAGCTCACACAAGACACACAGATGCAACACCATGAAGCAATGATGTACAGTCCCACATTCTAACAGAAGGACAGACAAAGAGCTGTGAGAGTGCAGAGGAAAAGAGCTCCTGCTCTGGGCTTGAGGTTATTTGAGGAAGACTCCTGTGGTTTTCCGCCTTAGCTCTAAAGAGTGTGTAGAATTTGGATACATCAAAGAGAGGAAAAAAAGAAGGACACTCCAGACCAAGGCAACAGTAAAGGTGAAACCTTGAAAACAGGAGATCTGGGTGTGCTCCTTTGGGCTGGAGGGAAGCAGGTCTTAAGGAAAGAAACATGGAGGTATTTTGGTATCACCTTAGCCATGGAGGGCTGATTGATTGACTTCAAATCCAGGTGTGCCTAATCCAGTCAGTTAGGGGCAGCTGTCTGAATACTAGCTTGAGAGGGGTTCTCACACCCATGAGAACATTCTTCCTGTTTGGTTAGCAATATCTGCATGACACCAGAAAGGCAGTCAACAGGCTTGATTCTGGATTACCCAAAAGACACGGGAAGTCCACGTTACAGGCAGCAGCACAGCAAAAATTTTATAAAAGAATTTCATATTTGATACTTCAAAATCAGCACTGATCAACATATTTGGTCTGGGGCACTTGTACTTTCTCAGTGCCTACTTTTAAATTCAGTCTTGTGTACTTCATACTTGCTGACCTTGATCCAGTCTAGTACTCCAGTTCTCAGAAGGGAAACCCAAGAACTCCTGAAGGATCTGACATCACAGTGAATTAGCAACAGCAAAGCCAAGAATTGAATTCAGTTTCCTGATCCTGAGTGTAATGCCCTTGACCCATGCCACACTGTGGTGTGTGCTAGCTCCAGCACAGTTCTAGCTCCAGCACAGGGAAAATGGAGATCTTCAACAACTGCCTTTGGACTGTGAGATGTTGGATGGAAAAGTTGGGTGGAAGATGCCCCATCTCATTCATTCCTATCCTGACAACATCCATATGCACCAACAATGTGCCGAGCATAAAAGTAGGAACAAGGGACAAAATGAAGAGGGTGAGTCCCAGCCTTCAAGGACATTGTGATTATAAAGCAGGAAAACTATGAACTAAGTCATGGTTCAATGACAGATGCTGAATGCCATGATGATTGGCCCCACAGAGGGTGGAGAAAGAGGGTACAAGAAGCTGAGATATCAAGAAAGACTTCCCAAAGGGGGTGATGCTTGATCTGAACTTTGAAAGACAAGAGGAGTCAGTCAGGTGAGTGAAGAACATCAGCTAGGGTCAGCAGCAAGAGTCCAATCAGGGAGATATGAAAAAGTGCACAGTGAATCCAAAAATCTTCAATTTTTATGTAATTGGACAAAGGGTACATATGGACAATGGGCAAGAGAGGAAACAGAGAAGGCAGGTATCAGACAATGGATACTCGAACATGCTGAGTTAGGAAGCATGGACTTTCTCCAGAGGGAATCAGGAAGCCAATGCAATGTTTCTAAAAGGGAGGAGCACTAATCCTAGCCTTTCCACCTGTTTCTATTGGGAACAAAAATTAGGATAACCCTGAAACAGGATGGAACCAACTCACACTTTACAGTTAAAATAGCACTGATTAACCCAGAGTAGGACATTTCTCACAACTGGGACAGAAGCAAATATGCTGCTTTGTTGGTTTAACACCAGAAGTTTGGCCATCCCTGACAGCACTGGAGTGGCAAACATACCAGAGGAAAAATTCATAGTGCCACCTTCGTTATTAAACAATAAGGACATAGCATAATGTGTTATGGCTTGGAAGCAAGGGTTGAGATGCAATGGGCTCTGACAAATTTCAACCTGTGATCAAAATCTTTCTTTCAGGTCAACAAGGTATTAGATATTTGTTGAGCAATGTAATTCTGTGCTTTGTTCAGTATCTGCTATTTAATCACTACATGTACTCCATCTCATTGGTTTCCCACAATATGTAAAGATTAACATTCATTGACTGCTATTTATATATGCAAGCATATTTATTTATTTTATTTGAACTTTATTGATATTTTAATCTCTATTTCACACGTAAATAAACAGATTCAGGAAGATGATGTAATTGCTGAAAAGCCTATAGCTAGTAAGTGATGGGAGCCAGAATTTGAACACTGGTTTTTCGACTCCGAGTCCTAGGATCCCCTTGAGTCAGTCTAACCTTCTATTATGTGTGTGTGAGAGAGAGTCTGTGTGTAAGAGTGTAAGTGTGTATGGGTGAGTGAGAGAATGTGACTGTGTGTGGAGTGGGTGTGAACCTCAATTACACAGCACATAACATCCTCCAGTATGCGTAGGGGCAAACCAAGAACAAGGGAAAATGGAGAGTGGGAGAGGACACACATGGGGAGATGGAATCAGAAAGGACGCCTGGAAGAGCAGACCATTTGCTAGAACCTCAGCCCTTGCTGGGTAGATGGAGCCCATTCCTTGGACAAAGAGTTCAAGTCTATGGACCCTTTACTGTTCTGTTTTCTGTTGATGTTCCAAACAGGCAAGAGTGGGGTGGTGCCCTGCTCTGAGTTCCAGAGACTTTGCCCTCTTCGTCTCACTTGCTGTTTGGGTAGCATCTGACTGTCCTTTCTTGGCTCCTTGCACAGTGTTCTCCATTGGCGTCCTGTCCCTTCTTTGGCAGTCCTTTCTCTGTTATGTATTACAGAGTTCCCTCCCTCTGTTTGCCTTTAAAATAGAGGAACCCAAGGAAGACACACAGGGCACAGTAAGTGGATATTTGTCCAATGAATGATTGATACAGCATATCATGAAGCTCTGTTGATGCTACCTCCTTAGTGCCTCTATCTTCCTTCCTTCACTCATTTATTCAACAAATACTTATTGAGCTCCAACATGTATTTCATTCTGCTCCTATGGAACTAACAAGCAGGGAAAACAGACATCAAATAGTAGGCATAATAAATAAGTAAATCATAGAGCACATTAGAAGATCCTAAGTGCTAAGTGAAAAAGAAAAGGGAGAGCAGGTTAAGGAAGATGTAGAATGTGAGAATGAGTGGGGTGTCTGAACATGGGAGGTAAACTGAGAGAAGAGGGTGGTAATGACGAAGATCACTGCAGCAAACCCCAAAGGGGATCCTAGCCTACAGCCTTGGCAAACTCCACATGGCTGGTGTGGTAGGTTGATTTATGTACCCCAACAAAGACACGTTCCTAATCTTAATCTGCATTACTGAGGGTGTGAACCCATCATAAATTGGACCTTTCGAAGATGTTATTTTTAGGTAAGGTGTTGCCCAGCTGAATCAGGGTGGGGTCTTAATCCTATTACTGGAGTTCTTTATAACAGAAGAAATTCAGACACAGTAAGTAAGGGAAGGCCACAGGCAGAAACCAGAAGTCAGCAGAAACCAGAAGAGCATACAAGGAGAAAGGGACTGCCATGTCATGGGAGGTAGAGATACAAGCCAAAGTACCCCTAGGATTATGGAACACTGGAGACTTTGGAGAGAAAGCATGGTCTTGCTGGGCCCTTGATTTTGGACTTCTTCTAGCCTCCCAAACCATGAGTAATACATTCCTGCTACCAAGCCAACTTGTGTGATAACTGTCAAAGCAGCTCTGGCAAACTAAGACAAGTGTTATGACCAACCGTGTGACAGATAAATCAGAGTAACTGAACTAGAGGAAGGAGAAAAGAATAAGGAACTTAAAGAAAGATGGCTTATTTCTGGAAGATATATTTCTCTCTTTCCCTCTCTCTCTCTCTCTTTCCCCCTCCCTCCCTCTCACTTTCTCTCTTTCCATACCTCTGGCAAGCAAATAGCAACTGAGCAAAGATTTGTATAGTCCATTATCACTTTCAAAGTGATCCCACATGCCATCTTATTGGGTCCTGCCTTTTGAAATAAATATATTTATGCCCATTTCATGGATGAGCTGCAGGTTACATATTCAGTCATGCAATCCAAAGCATGTGCTCCAATAGATCCAAAATATTATCATCTCAACATGTAATCAATATAAAAAATTTTAATTAGGTATTTTACATTATTTTTTTCAGACTCAGTCTTTGAAATCCAGCATGTATTTTATATCCACAGCACATCTCATTTGGGACTCAACACTTTTCAGAAGCTCAGTTGCTGCCTGGGGCTCATGGCTACTGCATTTAGTGGGGCAGAGAGAGGACATTTCCATCACAGCATCAAGTTTTATTAGATGCTGCTGCCCTATATCATCACACACTCTGTCCAAACCAAGCACAATATCTAGAGATAGAGACAAACCAGAAGAAGGGTAGATTCACTTTGGCTCCAATATGTGATGACAGCCACCTTTCCCTGGGACCCACAAATGAGTCCTGTGCTCGGGACCAGATGGATTGGCCTGGCTCTAAGGGTGGGATGGCGGTGTGAGCTGACTCCCTTCTTGGGCCATCTCAGATAGTGGTCTGCCCGCACATGCCCTCCCCATTTGGTTTAAGCAAATGGAACTGCTCCCAGACTAAGGTTTCATGGCTCCTTGTCCACCCCTGCTACTGTACCTGTTGCCGGCAAGGAGGGAATGGCATCCTTCATTTTGTGGCATAAGAGGGGTGTGCACATGACATCTCCCAGTGTTGGCTAGTAGATCGAGACTCCCTGGCCACAGGAGATGGACACCCACAGATGAAGCTAACCTTGCTCCGTCTCTTTTCTCTGTGAGTAATTGCTGCTCCATCCAGTGTTGTGTGAATTGTGCTTTGCTGGCGACCGTGCATTGGGTCAGGACCCTGGGACTGCTTTTCCTGGAGACAAGCTTTGGACGGCTCTTACTACCCTGCAGGTGGTGAGACCTCTCCCCAGGCGGTGGTATGGTTGCTTCTGTTTCCAACTGACAGCTTGGCAAAGTGAGCGTGGTGCCAACAGTGTACATGCTGAGATATTTTAAGAGTTTGTTGGGATGTGAAGAAAATACAATAGTTTTGGCAACAGAACACCCGAATTTGTGTCCTGGCTTTGTCACTCACTAGCTGAGTAATCCTGAGCAGCCATTTGTTTTCTGAATCTCATTTTCCTCCTTTGTAAAGCGATGCAATCATCCTTCCCTGTCCCACCTCCCAGGACTATTGTGAAGACTGGATGAGATCATGGGTGATTTGCTAATGGTAGAGCAGCCCATGAGTTTTTGAAAGGCATGGATGGCACATTTAACTGCATGTAGTGAAGACAACTACACTCGCATGCACATACACCTACACTTACCTATGCACATGCATATTCTAAACCACACACCTACACATACGCACACCGCAGAATATGGCTGAGCATTAAAAGTTGTTATTTGCAGGGAGAATGAATTTACAATTTTATGTCAAAATGTTAAGTGGAAATGGCAGATTCACAAGTTGTATACAAAGTACGATCAAAATTATGTAAATTGTGCAAAGGAAAACCGCCTGGGAAAGAATTTTCAAATAAGCCAAGGAAATTTAACCAGACATTCTCTAATGTTCTTTCCTTCTCCACAATTCTATCATCATAATTATTTGAAACATCAATATTCGGCTTCTTTCACTGCTTCCATTTATCAAAATCAAACCAAATGAAACTGTGTGCCAGCTATTTGCACGGCTTAGTGATGGATGCTATGACATCCATCCAGATGAGTGAGGCACAGTCTGAGTTTGCAAGGAACTTACCAAAAATCTATACCAGTAAAATATAGAATTTCTTACATTCAATTGGCCCCACTAGGGAAAGTGCAGGAAGCTGAGTGTGATGGAAAAGTCTCTAGACTTGAGAATGTAGATGGAATTCCAGACCCAGACTGCTGCCTATTGGCAAGTGCCCTGGCAGACCACCTGCCCCATCCCCTCAGTCTTCCTGGGCTGTCTCCTTGCTTGGACCACCTTGCCCTCAAGCCATGGAAAGGCTACTGTTTCATGGTTGGATGTTTGGATCTTGGTGGTGTTAACCCAAGATGTCAGTCCACATTCCCAATCTAACTGGTCCTCTCTTGTTCTCTAACTATCTTGAGATTTTACTCATTGAAAATTAGACAAAAGATGATGAGAATAAATAAGGCAGGATGATCCATTACGAATCCAAGCCACAGACACTATATTGAAAGCAAAATGATAAAAAATGCTTTGCTTTAAGTGGGGCTTAAAATTTTTGTGATGGTTAAGGGAATTCTAGTAAGTTGGAAGCATAAATCTTTGATGTTTAAACGTCATGGAAATTCATTTGCATGCTTGATTGACCATGATCTTTTCATGGGACGTGCTTTACATGGATCAGTGGCTATTCATCATCTTGCCTGACACAATACACCACAAAAGCCCCAGCAAAGCAGCATCTCTGTCTCCTACAGATTTGTACAAAATGATACTTGAGGGCAATCCTTTTTAAATGCCTCACCTAAAGGTGAAATGGCTTTGCCTTCTCATTTTACTTTCCGTTTATTTCTGTCTACTCCCCTTTTGTTTTCTTCAGTTCAAGAAACAGCATTGCACTTACAGAAAGCAGTCAATACAGACATGGTGAAGCCCTGAGTTCAAGTCCCAGGGCAAGCTTCTGAATTCTGTGAACTTCAGTTATGTCACTTACTTTTTTTAAAAGTGCCAAAGGATAGCAATGGGTGTTTTAATAAGTGTTTGTAAGAATTGCAAGAGGAAACGCATGTAGGAAACTATGTCTATGCATCCCTGCTTAAGGTTCTCCTTTTCTTAGTGTTTACAGTGTTTAAACAGAGAGATGGTTCCCATTATCTCCCTTTATCCCACAACAGACAATAAATAAATAAATAAATAAACAAACAAGGGGATGTGGTGCAGGTGTAGACAATTGGGAGCAAGTTACAAATAACAAAGACAGTAAGAAAGCAATTGGAAGGGACAGTGACCTGGTCAGGGCCATGTTCAGGGGATCTCCCTCTAGAGCAGGAAGGAGACTTGGGGAGCTTGGAGATGGAGGTTTAAGGAGCAGTGTTTTGGGAGACCAAGCAGGGCCAAGCAGGGTCTCCTGACTGATGGAAATGGAAGGAGGGGCCCCAGAGGGAGACGGCATGACGGTGTAGCGACAGCTCTCAGTTTTCAAGCTTCAGGAAGGGGGCTGTATCCGAGCTGAGCTTGGAAAGATGGAAGGATTGGAGGAGATGCGGATGGAGGAACGCTGAGCCAAGCGCACCAGCCATCTGGAAGGGTAGCTATTCCGGGCCCCTCGCTGAACAAACAGGTAGCAGAGTGTCCCTGGCTGAACAAACAGGTAGCAGAGTGTCCCTGCTGCCGGGGAGCGGGGGAGGTTGGAGGGAAAGGAACGGAGGGGGCTGAAGGAGGAAGCTCACAGCTGATTTGGGCTGGAAGGAGATGAGGGCCATGAGGAGGTAACCAGCATTTGTTCCCTTCCGGGGAGATGTCCTGGAGCAGTCGCCACCGCTGACGCTCAGAACTGAGCGGGATCTAATGGCCGTTTAGCCAGATTCCCCCAGGATGTCCCCTCACCTTCAGGACATCTCCACCAGGAAAGCGTAGACTGAGTCGGCCTCTTCCTAAATGTATGCGGCTATGAGGACGCTTGCTCCACCGTCAGCAGGTGGAATTTTACTCTGCATATAGAAACAGCAATCCTCTTCTGGCTTTCCATCTGTAGAGGACAAATCCAACGCCCCCTCACCGCGGCAGCCCTTTGCAGAATGAGGTCGGCCCCCACACCTACGTTTTGCCGAGAGGCTCCTGCTAGATGATCTCAGGGCAGAGGGATGCTTTGGGGGGCTGCAACTGCACCCCCACCCCGGGACTCCATCCTTGTGCATTTTAGGCTTTAGACTCAAGAGGAGAGCCTGGGAGTCTTCCTTTACATACCATTGCATTGTCTGCTTTCCAAACCGTTGCAAAACATGAAAGCAAATAAAACATAAGAAGGAAATAGAAGATTAGCAGAGGCCTAAAATAAAGTTTAAAATGAATGGCAGAAGCACGAGCAAGCTAAAGATCCATAGTGGTTTAAATTCCATTTTGATTAAATTTCCAATGGAAAGAAATGAACGATCACACACAAAAGAAGTTAGAATGAAAATGATGCACAGATTTCTTAGGCAAATGCTAAAAGCAAGCAAGCAAGCCTGTGAGGCAGTATTAGAATAAAGAAGACCTTGAAGCATTAACAGAGATTCAGGGAAGGGTTGGAGTTTCGTGGGACTGGAAGCATCTGCAGTTTGGGGGGACCCCTCTTCAAGCAAAGTATTTTGAAAGAATGAGTACAGAATCATATCCAAAGCCCTGAAAGGGGCTGCAAGTCAGTCACCATGACATTATCAAAGCAGCAGGGTTATAATATCACTGATGTTTTCATTTTCATTTTATTTTTAAAATAAAGATACAGTAAAATTGGCTTTTCAGTGTACAGTTCTATGAGTTTTTAACACATATAGATTTGTGTAACACCAGCACTATCAGGATGCAGAGCAGATCCATCACCTAAAAAGCAAACAAATAAAACAACAACAACAATAAAAAAAACAGAAAAAAGAAGTACTCCACTTTTTATGTTAACACCCTCCCCCAAGCCTCAACTCCTGGGAACTACTGATCTATTCTTCATCCTTGCAATTTTGTCTTTTCCAAAATGTCGTATAATGGAACCATAGAGTATGTAACCTTTCTGACACTGTCTTCTTTCTCTCAGCATAAGGCCCTTGAGATTCATCTAAATTGTTGCACACAACAGCAGTTCCTTCCTTTTGATTGCTAAGTGACATTCCATTGCTTGGATGGAACACAGCTTGTTTAACCATTCACTTGCTGAAGAAAATTTGGATTGTGTCCTGATTTTAGTGATTATGAAAAGACTGTTTTAAACATTCATGTACAGGTTTTTGTATGAGAGTGACGTTTCACTTCTCTAGGGTACACACCCAGGAGCGGGGCTGCTGTAACATATGGTGAGTGTATGTTTAGTTTCAGCTTTTTTAAAAACTGCCAAACAATGTTTGGAAATGACTGGACTATTTTACATTCCCATCAGCGATGTGTGGGAGTTCCAGTTGCTCCAAATCCTCCCTAACATATGGCATTTTCAATACTTGTTATTTTAGCCATTCTAATAGGTGAGTAGTAGAATCTCCTCGGGTTTTACTTTGCATCTTCCTAATGGCTAATGATATTGAGCATCATTAGCTAAAGTACTGAGATACAGAACTTATTTACCACCTTTTTAGCCTCTCTGGTAAAGTGTCTCTTCAAATGTTTTGCCCATTTTTTTTCATTGTTTTTCTCTTCTTTACTGTTGAGTTTTGAGAGTTCATTGTAGATCCCAGATACAAGTGAAATATGTGATTTGCAAATATTGTTCCCCAGTTTCTAACCTGTTATTATTCTCTTAGCATTGCCTTTTACAATGTTTTAATGTTTTTAATGTTGAAGTGCAAATCACCAAGATTTTCTCCTACGTTTTTTCCAAAGTTTTATCACTTTATCTTTGCTTTTAGATCTGTGGTCCAATTTGAGTTAATTTTTATATAAGGTGTGATATTTAGGTCAAGATTCATTATTTTGCATGTGAATGATCAATTATTTGAATACCATTTTTTGAAAAGTCTATCTTTCCTCTACTGAATTGTCTTTGCAGTTTAATTTGTAGCTTTCATAAAATTGGTCCATTTCAACTAAATTGCCAAATGTACAGGCACAGAGGTTTTTTTGTAGTATTCTCTTATTATTCTTTAAATGTCTGTGGGGTATGTAGTCCTATATGCCTTTTTTTCTGATATTGCTCTTTTCAAACAATAGCTTTTGGTTTCATTGTTTTTCTCTACTGGTTTCCACTGATTTCTGCTATTGTCTTTATCCTTTATTTCCTTCTGCTTGCCTTGAGTTTATTTTACTCTTATTTCTCTGGTTTCATGGAGTAGAAGTCTAGATTGTTGATTTGAGGACTTTCTTCTTTTCTAATATAAACATTTAATCCTACAAATTTCCCTCGAAGAATTGACTTAGCTGTGCCTTGTGAATTTTGATATGTTTTAATTTCATTTTCATTCAGTTAAAATTTTTTTCTACATTCCTTTGAGATTTCTGTTTTAACCTGTGTATTATTTAGAAGTTTGTTACTGAATTTCCAAGTTATCTTGCTATTATTTGAACTAGATATTGACATAATTTTTGCTTTTAACCATCATACATACTTTAAAGGACAAAAGAGAATAGTCTATTATGTTTACATATATATATATATTCTTTTTTAAAGAACTTTTCTGCTGCTCTTCCTTTATTCCTAATATTCCAGGTTTCCCTGTTCTGACTGAAGAGCTTACTTCAGTATTTGTTTTAGAGCAGGTCTCTTGGTGACAAATTTTCTTAGTTTTTCTACCTCTGGTACTGCCTTTTTTATTATTATTCTGAAAAGATATTTCTGTTATACATGGAACTTCGCATTGATAGCTCTTTTCTTTCAGCCTTTAAAAAATATTGTTTTACTCCTTTCTGACCTCCATGGCTTCTGATAAAATATCTACCATCATTCAAACTATGTTCTCCTATAGAAAATGTATCATTCTTCCTTTAACTGCTTTAGGGGTTTGTGTGTGTGTGTGTGTGTGTGTGTGTGTGTGTGTGTGTGTGTGTGTGAGTGTGTTTGATTATGACATGTCTGTGAGATGATTTCTTTGAGTTTATCCTCTTCCTGGTTTGCTGAGTTTTTTTGCAGCTGTAATTTTCTGTCTTTCACCAAATTTAGGGAGTTTCCATCCATTTTATCTTTTTTTTTTCCTTATTAGAGAAGTGCATTTACAGAACAATCATGCATAAAATTTAGGATTCCCATATACCATGTTATTATTAACACTCTGCATTGGTATGGAACATTTGTTACAATTGATGATAGCACATTTTGGTAATTGTACCATTAGCTATAGGCCATGAAGGGTTCACTGTTTGTTACAGGATTTTTTAGAACATTTTTATTCTGTTACTATATATATGATCTAACATTTCCCCCTTTTAATCACATCCATATATAATTCACAATTTTGTGCTACCATCACCACCATCCCTTATCAAAATATTTCCGCCATTCAAAATAGAAATTTATATATGTTAAGCCTTAATTTCCCATTCCCTATCCCCACACCATCCCCTGCTAATCTATATTCTAGATTCTGGCTCTGAGTTTGCTTATCCTAATTGTCTCAAATCAGTGAGATCATACAACAGCTATTATATCTTAATATACATTTTTTTCCTGCTCCAGGCTATTTTTCCTTTCTTCCTGGTGCTCCCATGACATAAAAACCCTTGCAGTCAAACTTGATTCCCTCTTTCCCTTACCCAACACATCCAATCCATCAGCCAATGGATATGCCCTGCTGGCTCAGATTTCAAGACCTGTCCTGAAACCAACCGCTTCTCACTACCACCAGCCCCTGGTCTGAACTGCCATCATCTCTTATTTGAGTCATCACCCTAGCAGCCTCCTGTGCCTCTACCTGCTTCTGTCCTTGTAACCTGCACAGTCTATTAACAGCCACCAGCGGGATCCATGAAAAGTGCACAGTGTCCTGCCTCTGCTCAAAAAAAGTCCTGCCTGGCCTGCCCACCACCACTCTAACCCTCTTCTGCTGCTCTTGGCTTACCCTCTCTGCTCTGGACACATCCACATCCTGGCTGCTCCTTGAACACACCTGCCTTGTGGTTTTTGCTTTTCCCAGATACAAGCTTTCAAAGCCTCACTTAAATCTTATCTTTCCAAGATGTCCCCCCTGAATACCCTGTTTTAATAACTGTAACCTGTTTTCCCTCTCCTAGCCCCTGGAACTCTTTACCCCTTACTCAGCCGTACCTTTTCTTTCTAACATAGAACAAACCTCCTCACGCACGTATAATTTATGTATTTATTATGCTCTTGGTTTATTCTGTCCCCCTCATCCTCTCGCTTGAATGTCAGCTCCACAAAAGGCAGAGGTCTCTGCACGTTTTATTTAAAGATACCTCCCAAGCTCTCCGAACAGAGCATGGCACATGGTGGGAAAATCTGTGTTGAAAGAAGGCATGGATGAATTAAGTCCCAGTCTTCACGGGAAACATGCAGGGTCTTTAGGAGACCCCAGGCTCCTCCCGGGGCTGCACAACATCCCTGTCAAGGAAGAGAAACTCCACGCTTGTGGTTGAGAAAACTCACATAAAAATATGCTATACATTCCTCCTAAATGAATCTAGAGATTCCATGTATTTTCAGCAAAATCCCAAAGAGATTTATAGAAATTACAAAATCAATTCTGAAATTTGTCTCAACAATATATAGGTTGCTATGAAACTTTTAAAAAGGAAAACTAATGAAGAGAGCTTCTCCTTTAAGATAACTTTAAATAGGGAGAAAAAGAGAAACGGTACTTTTAAAAGAAAAAAAAATAGTAGCATTTAAAATTCCCAGTTATCTCCCACAGAGTGTCTCTCCCGAGGCCCCGCCGATCCCTGTGATTGTGACACCGCGGAGCAGGTCCCCGAGGGAGAGTCTCCATCACTGCCCCCGGCCCCTGGCTGGAGATCATGGTCACTGACACAAACAAAGCCTGTGGCCTTGGCTTGCGCTGGAGCTATGACTTCTCAGAGAAGGTGCTGCAGGAAGAGGAAGCTGGAAGCTGGGTCCCTCTCCAGAAGCAATGCTGAAAACAAAGGAATTTCTAAAAAGTTGTGAATTACAGGGACTATTTCAAGTGAATCCCCTCTTGCCTAAACCACATTAGCATCGAGGTCAGGCACTGGCAGACTGGAAGGGCCATTAGCATAAACGCCTCACAGGGCGCCAGGTGCTGCCACATCCTGCAACCTTTCTGCTCCTCACTTCCCTTGTCCATAGCACGGCGACACCTACTTCACACGGTTTTCATGACAGAAGTGTGAAAATGATTTTAAGAGCTTTAGAGTTCTCGCGAGCATTGATGACAGCTGGACTACGGTAACCCTTGCCTTGCGGAGCAAGCCCTGACTTCCCCGGCAGCGGTGCCCACACGCATGCGTGCTGAAGCAAGCCTGCTGAGAAACCCCGCCCCAAAGGCTCAGGCTTCCGGACACTGCGGTACTGCCCCCACCGCAACCAACTAGTGGAGACAAGAAGGTAAAAGCTGAGAGTTCCTCTGATGCAGCTGTGCTGAAGCTGAGGGTGAAGCTGAAACACAGAAAAACCCTCATATGCCCCGGGCTTCCCACTAAGCACCAGTCAGCGGCAGTCCACCACTGCAGGAATTTGTGGTGCAACTGAAGGTTGCTTTGGAAACAAGAAAACCCAAATCCAGCTCAACTACAGACAAGATTGACTTAATCTCACCTGCATTAACCCCATGATGTCCCCCCCCACACACACACCAACAGTATAAATATTGAATACCTCACTCTCTACTGTCCCTTTATACACAATAAAAATTTACAAGATACACAAAACCAAGAAAATGAAAGTCCTTTTGTAAATGGACAAAAGAGTTAACAGATCTGGACTCAGAGATGGGTCTGATGTGGGAACTATCAGACAGGGAAACATTAAAATTACTCTGATTAACATGTTAAAGGATCAACTAGAATGGATGAGCAACATGCATTGACTGATGAGAAATTTCATCAGAATGATAGAAACTATAAAAGAGAATCCAATAGAAATGCTAGAAATAAAAATCAGAATATTAGGGATACAAAATTACTTTATAGAACCTGTCACTTATTAGCCAACTGGATATGGACTTGGTGAATGTGGAAATAAGTAATAGTATCTGTCCAAAGTGAAACAAAAGAGAAAAAGAAGAGTTGATGAAACAAAATAGAATATCCAAGATCTGTGGGACACAATCAAATTAACGTTTGATTAATTGGAGTCATGGAAGGAGAAGGGAGAGAGTGGGACAGAAGGGATGTTTGAAAATCTAATAACTGAGAATTTCCAAACTTGCTGAGGGATAAACTAGGGATCCAAGAAGCTCAGAGAACCCTGAGCAGGATAAACACAAATGCATGATAGTCAAACTTCTGAAAAACAAACTTAAAGAGAAAATCTTGAAGTCAGCTACAGAGGAAGGAAACATTACATACAGGAAATCCATAAGAATGACAGCAGACTTTTCATTAGAAGTAATTGATTCCAAATGGCAATGAAAATACAGATTTACAATGCTGAACTCACAATTTGTCCACATAGAATTCTGTATCCAGAGAAAATACCATTCAAAAATGAATGTGGAGAAAAGACTTTTTCAGACAGACAAAAGCTGAAAGAGTTGCTCTCCAACAAAGCTACACTACTATAAATGCTAAAAAGAAATCCTGTAGACTTCAGGGAAAATCTATCAGATAGGAACACAGTTTACTGGATGGAATGAATAATACCTGGAAAAATTAGTAGGTCAGGACTATCACAGTAGTTTCAGTGGTCTCCATGTCCTTAGACTTGCCATTTTGTAATCCATTTTCCATGCTTCCCACAGTAATAGTTCTAAAAAACAAATGGGATCATGTCATTTCTTGTTTCAGTTCCTCAGGAATCCTCACTGTGTTGGAACAAAGCCCAGACTTCTTATCCAAGCAGGTAATATGCTCCAAGTCCTAAGGCAACCTGCAAGCCCAAATGCCTTCCTAGGCTTGGCAGGCAACAAAAATCAGTGAAGTGGCCAGACTGTGAGCAAGGGGGATGTGAGGACTAAGACGATTTGGAAAGTGAATAGGGCACAGCTGTTGTAAAGGAATAGCTACTTCTCCTGTGATGGGAGCTTTGTAAGTGGAGGAAAGCCCCAAGGTGGAGACTCCATTCTCCATTTCCTTTTTGCTAGCCTTTTTTCCCTAGTAAACTTTTTTTTTTAGAATAGTTTTCCATTTACGGGAATGTTGAAAAGATAGTGTAGAGAGTTATATTCTTCACCCAGTTTCCCTATTAACATCTTAAATTAGTGTGCTATATTCATCACAGCTAATGATACAATATTAATATATTGTTATTAACTAAAGTCCATACTTTATTCAGATGTCCTTAGTTTTTACCTAATGTCCTTTTCTGTTTCAGAATCCTATCAAGGACACATCACATTTAGCTATCATGTATCCTTAGGCTTCTCTGGATTGTAACAGCTTCTGAGAGTTTCCTTGTTTCTGATGATCTTGACAGTTTGAGTATTGTCAGATATTTTGTAACATGCCCCTTAATCTGGGTTTGTCTAATGTTTTTCTCTTAGTTAAACTGTGGAGGTGGTTTTCTGGGAGGAACAGCACAGATGCAAAGTGGCAATCCCATTACATCATATCAAGGGATATACTATCAACATGAGTATCACTAATAATGTTAAACTTGATCGCCTGGCTGAGGTATGATGATTATATTTCTCAACTGTTAACTTACCCTACCCTTTTATACTGTGTTCTTTGAAGAAAGGCACTATGAACAACCCACACTTAAGGAGAGGCTCACCACCTTGAGAGGGATATGTATCTAAATTATTTGGAACTCTTCTGTACAGAATAGTTGTCTATTTTCTCCCATATATTTATTTAGTCAACCAATGATCTATATCAGTATAGACTATGATATTTATTTTATATTTTGAGTTACAATCCATTTCTATGTTTTTTATTTTGTTGATCAGTCAGTTCCAACTTTTGCTACTGGGAGGTCTTTCATTTGGCTCTTGCTTCTCTTTGCCACCCTAATCTTCTTTTAAATGCAATTTTATTGAGATATATTCACACACCATACAATCCATCCAAAGTACACAATCAACATTTCACAGTATCATCACATAGTTGTGCATTCATCACCATGATCAATTTTAGAACATTTGCATTACTCCAGAGAAAGAAATAAAAAGAAAACCCCAATAACCCATACCCCTTATCCCACCCCACTTTACTGACCCCTAGTATTGCACTTTACCTAATTTTAAGACTACCATAAAAGTAGGTTAACTAAGACAGTGCAACATTGTTAGAGATAGATATTTAGATCATGGAACAGAATAAAACATCCAGAAGTAGATCCACACAAACACATGCAACCAACATTTTTTTTTTTTTTCGCTATTATAGCTATGCAATCATTATCAAACATCAGGGCTACTCAGGTAGTTTGCAATATCTGGCTAAAGCTTGTGTAAGAGTAACCTCCAGAATGACCTCTTGACTCTGTTTGAAGTCTCTTCACCACTGCAACTTTGCTTTGTTCCATTTCTTTTCCCCCTTTTGGTCAAGAAGGCATTCTCAATCCCACAATGCCAGGGTCAGTCTCATCCCTGGGAGTCGTGTCCCATGTTGCCAAGGAGACTAACACCCCTGGGGGTCATTGCCCACATAGTGGGGAGAGCAGTGAGTGTTTGCAGAGTTGGCTGAGAGATAGAGGCCACATGTGAGCAACAAAAGAGGTTCTTTTGGAGTGACTCTTAGGCATAGTTATAGGTAAGTTTAGCTTCATCATTGCAAAGATAAGTTTCATAAGGGCAAACCTCAAGATTGAGGGCTTGGCTTATTAAATTGGGAGTCCCTAATGCTTGAGAGAGTATCAAGAATTCCTCAGGTGGAGAAGTTTAATAGTTCCACATTCTCCACAAATCTCTCAAGAAGAATTTGCAAATACTTTTTTTATTTTCTGCTCCAAATACTCTGGAATGTATTGGGATATTACTTTAACCTGTACAGAGTAACAAGATCCCATTCCCTAGTCTAGATTCCATGTAATTATGCTGTTTTAATAAACTGATCAGACAGGTTAAATTAGATAGTGTGTTACAGAAAATTTAAATTTTGGACCAAATAAACATCTCTTCCTTTGGTCTCACACAGAAGTTGAAGTTTTAAAATAGAGACAATATCATCCTTTACCCTGTATTCTGGTTTACCCTAGTCCCAACCAGATCCACTTCATTCATATCTCTGATTGAAGTCTAATCTCTTTTTCAGATTCTTTAACAGTTGTTAGATGGAGTAATTAATACTGACTTTCAGAGCTACAGAACTCTAGCTCTGAGTCTCAGGTGTCACACAGTTACCCAAAGTTCCAGGGGACTAGCAGGTTATACACAAAGAGCTCAGCATCTCAGAATTTAGAAATAACAGTTAAAACTCAGGAATAGATGTGACTGCTGTAAGAGCTTACAATCTAGGAACCTTTACAATGAGCCTTATTGAACATTGTAATTAATTACAATCAATTAATCATTGATTGCCCAATCCCTTCCCTTTGTCTATGCCCTGATAATCTATGCTCTTGAATTCAATTCTCAGCATTTGCTCCTTATAATTACTTCACATTAGTGAGACCATGCAATATTTGTCCATTTGTTTCTGGCTTATTTCACTCAACTTCATGTCCTCAAGGTTCATTCACCTAGTTGCACACCGCATGACTTCATTCCTCCCTACAGCCACTCAATATTCCATCATATGTTTACACCACAGTTCACCCTTCCATTCTTCATTTGCTAGCCTTTTGAACCTCTTGGTTCTTCCTTCCCTCCAGTCCCTGGACCCATCCTTTCCCCTTCACTCACTCAGAAAAAGAGACAGGAGCAGATGGGAACAATATGACAGGAAAGAAGGCAGGGGCATGTACTCAGAAATAGGGGCTCAGGAGTATCTATTCTGCACCAGCCTGGGCTAGGGAACTATTACTGATTGAATTGTGTCTTCCTGTGGGTGTGAGCTCATTTGTAAATAGGATCATTGAATCTATCAGTTTTGTTGATACTGAATCTGGGAGGTCCTTGATGCAATATGGCTGGAGTCCTCATAAGCAAAGGAAACTGGACATGGAAGCCGAAACCAGAAAAGGAGACAGAAAGAGACAAACAACCATGTGATGGAGGCAGAGACTGAGCTACCACCAGAACACCACACTTCAGAGGAAACGTGGCCTGCTGATACTTTGAGGTTGGACTTCTAGTCTCTAAAACTACGAGACAATAAATTCCAGCTGTTTAAGCCAACGCATTCTGTGGCATTTGTCATAGCAGCCCTGGCAAACAAAGACAGGCATTATGTCTAAATTGCATGTGTAGATGAACTTGCATCATCTTTATCAAGATTTGATGTTGCTAAATTGCTTAGTTCAGAGTACATGAAGAAATCTTACTTCTTAGTCATTCTCTACTTGGAATTGATTTGAATGAAACATTGGAAGGACTCGCATATATGACAAATCTAAGGTATATTATTTGTCCTGTTAAATTATACTGTGTGTCATTTTTAGGACAATTATTTGGCCATGCGTCTGACCTTCTCAATTGAATAAGGAATGGTTGTCAAATCTGTCTTGGTCCTCTCTGAACCTGGTCCAGCACCTGGCATGCAATGACTTCCTCTAAAAAGAGATGCTGCATGCAGTGAAGGGGTGGGCAAGCTGAAGTTCTGTTCTGCCCCAGGCCTGAGCAGTTAGATTTGGGGACCCTGAAATTTCCTGATTTTGCTTTTGGAAAAGGGATTGAAGTACCATCTTACAGCTATTAGAGGTCTATAAAGCAGAAAAGCATGTGGTTTCTTCCCCAGTTGCTTAGGTTTTCAACTGAAGATGGAAACTGATCTCTGGGAGTCAGGAGAGCCCAAGAGACCGATCAGTATATTTTCACAGCCGGATGTAATTGAAACACTTTTCAATTAGGCCAGAATGTCCAGTCTGGAAATAGTCTGTGCTTTGTAAAAGAAAAAAAGATTCACTCTGGATCCAATATGTGGAAAAGAGCCTCTCAACAGACTCGGCTCCTTGTCAGATATAATGCTTTGGGGCTACACAAAGAAGACTGCAAGATCCTTTTGTAGCTTTGGGCTGGCCTCTGGGCATGGTAGGGAGACGGAATTCAGGCAGGCAGCATGGAGTGAGTGTGGAGAGAAGTCCTGGGAGACCCCTCAGAGGGTCTTTCAAAATAATAATAATAGTAATGATAATAATAATAATAGCCACTGGTTATATGAAGTCTCTCAAGGGTCGGGTGTTATTCCATGGGCTTTAACTACTCATCCTCAGAGCTCCCAGTGAGCTAGGGCTGCTGTTATCTAATATTTAAATCCCCAAGAGAAGTTCCCTGCTCCACTTGCTGCTTCTCTCCTCCTCTTCCTCCAGAGCCTCTGAAGATGGAAAAGGCTGGTGTCCAGGCTCCAGGATGGAGCTTCAGGTTTCCATCTGCAAAGTGGGAATGATGATGCCAGCCTACCCCAGAGGTAGCGCCTGGCCTTGGGTGTGGCCTGGGAATGGGACTTATGTGCAAGGACTCCTGTAGTGAAGGCAGAATGCAGGAGGACAGCCTGCATGGATCATCCTGTTGCATGGATCATCCTGTTGCATGGATCATCCTGAGGTCCCTCTGTACACAGGTGAGATTGTATCTGGGGTAAGGAGAGGTTTTGTGGGCCCTGGTTTTGCCTGTGCTGCTAGGTTGGTCCAGAGGTTCCTACTGGTCTCACGACGGAGACCTCCAATCCTGCCCCCCTCCTCAGCATCCAAGAAATGGATGTTCTCCTTGTCGCTTGCCTGCCTGTGATCTCTGACCTCTCTTCCCTGCAGCAGGTACAGGGCAAATGAGATGTGACGAGAGAGATATAATGCCTGCATCCAGGGGCTTGATGATCCCACCATGAAAAGCCTCCAGTGGCCCAATGCAACAGCCTGGTTCTGCTCAGCTGAACGCAAACACCTACAACCTTTGTGAGGTGTCCCAGGGTTCCCTGAGGATTCTGGGACCAGAGCTTAACTGAGCTCAGCAAGATCCCCTCCCTGTCCAGACCCCAACACACACACTCCAGCATCTCTCCTCCTTTAAGTCAGGATGGAAGAGCCAAAACCTGCTGGATTTTGTCCCTGCTTTAATCCCCCAGCAATAAAACAAAATATAAACTTCAGTCCTGTTAGCCACTTAAAGTTACTTCCACTTTGAGGAAAATGGAGCAGGGAATAATAATTCATCAGAGGCCATGGGAGCAGAAGATTCAAGGGAATTGACTGAAATCTTGGAAAAGGATTGTATTTCCCACAGGACTCGGGCTGACACCTGGCTCCACTAATATCCGTGGAAACTGCACCTTCCTCCACCACAGATGACCAGTTAAAGGAGGTTTATCTTTAAACATTGACAGTTCCAAAATGAGAATTGTTCTCATTGAAATGAAAATTACCTGAAAAAAGAAATAATCCAGATAAAAAATTAATTTATTGACCAAGCCCCATTTGTAGTTTGTGTCCTTTATTCCATCAATATTATGCAATAATTAATTTTCAGCTATTAAAACAAACTTGCATTCCTGGAATAAATCCTGCTTGGTTATGTGAAAATCCTTTTTATATGCTGCTGGACTTGGTTTGCTAATATGTTGTTGAGGATTTTTGTGTCTATGTTCATGAAGGATATTTGTTTGTGGTTTTCTTTTTTTGCAATGTCTTCATCTGGCTTTGGGTTCTGGGTAATACTGACCTCATGGAATGAGTCAGGAAGTTTTTCCTCCTCTTCTGTTCCCTGGAAGTGTTTGTAAAGAGTTGGTGTTATTTATTTTCTAAATGTTTGGTAGAATTCACCAGTGTAGCCATTTTGGCCTGGACTTTTTTACTTGTGGGAAGATTTTCAATTCTTAATTTTATGTCTTTACTTGTTTTATTACATTCCCTATAATTCCCCTGCTAGCATATATCAATCTAGGGTGGGCTACAAAGGACATTGCCTCGTGAAAGCTGGAGGCAGCAGCTATTTTGTAACATATACACAACTCCCAGTTGTTCAACTAACCACTAATCTAGGTAATGCCGTGAAGGGATGTTTCAGATGAAATAAAAGTTGACAGTAAGTAAATCAAAAGGGAGATCATCCTTTAAGAAAGGATCTAAGTCCTCCCTGAGTTCTGAAACTCCAAGTGGTAGAGTGGCATGAAAGTTGTAGAAACGTTCTACATTCTGAGACCTCCAATCTCACTTCGTTGCTGTTGACCTGCTGATTTATCTTGGCACAAATCAGCAACTGGCCCTGCAAGTGCTCCCCAAATGTTTAATAACCTAGCACATGTCTTTTCTGGAGAATATTCCATATGTGCTTGAGAAGAACTTGAGAAGAATGTGTATTCCGCTATTGTTAGGTGAGGTATTCTATAGATGTCAGGTCAAGTTTGTTGATAGTGTTGTACAAATCATCTATCTTTTTCATTTTCTGCCTAGTTTTCTATTCATTATTGAGAGCGGGATATTGAAGTCTCTGAATATTATTGTTGAATTGTCTTATTTTTTTCTCTTGAATTCTTTCAGTTGTCATGTGGTAATTCTATATTTAATTTTCTGAGGAACTGCCATATTGCTTTCTACAGTGGCTGCACCATTTTACACTGTCACCAAATCACCAACAGTGCACTGGAGTTCCAATTTCTTTGCATCTTTTCTAACAATTCTTTTCCATTTTTTTAAAATAAGCTATCCTTGTGGGTATGAATTGGTATCTCATTGCGATTTTATTTTGCATTTTCCTAATGGCTAATGATGTCCAGCATCTTTTCATGTGTTTATTGGTCATTTGTATATCTTCTTTGGAGAAATGTTTATTCTAGTCCTTTGCTCATTTTTAAATTGGGTTGTTTTTCTTTTCCTTGTTGAGTTGTAGGATTTATTTACCTGTATATGAAATCTTTATCCAATATATGGCTTGCAACCATTTTCTCCCATTCTGTAGGTTGCCTTTCACTTTCTTGATAATTTCCTTGGATGTGCAGTAATTTTTAATTTTGATGAAATCAGATTTATCTATTGTTTCTTTTGTTGTTTATGCTTTTGGTGTCATATCTAAGAATCCATAACTGAATTCCAGGTCATAATAGTTGCCCCTATATTATAACATTATATATTATAAAACTAAGAGTTTTATAGTTTTAGCTATTATATTTAGTTCCTTAATCCATTTTAGCTTGATTTTTTTGTATATGGTGTGAGGTAGGGGTCTAATTTCATTCTTCTGCATGCAAATATCCAGTTTTCCCAAAACCATTTGTTGAAGATACTGTTCTTTCCCCACTGCATGTACTTAGCACCTTTGTCAAAAATCCATCAGCCATCAATGTGTGAACTTCTATTTCTAAACTGTCATTTCTGTTCCACTAATTTATTTGTCTTTGTGCCAGTACCATGCTGTTTTTGATTACTGATGCTTTGTTGGTGTTTTCTATTTCTTTTAAGGCAATTTGGTTAATTGGCGTATTTCTAGAAATTTTTTCCATTTCTTCTAGATTATCTAGTTTGTTGGTATGTGATTGTTCATAATATTTTCTTATAGCCATTTACATTTCTGTGTGGTCAGTAGTAATATCACCATTTTCCTTTTTATTTTAGTTTTTTTTTGCTATAAAAAAATAAAACCTGACTTCAACACTCCACTCTCTTATATTTTCTTAAGAAAACCTGTTTTTTTTGCTGTTAAAAACTAAAAGGCTTTATTTTAGTTTTTTCTTTTCTCTTTGTCAGTCTAGCTAAAGGTTTGTCAATTTTATTGATTTTTTCAAAGAATCAACTTTTTGTTTTATTTTCTCAATTGGTTTTCAATCTCTGTTTCATTTATCTCCATTCTAATCTTAACTATTTCTCTTCTACAAATGTGGGGTTTACTTTGCTATTGTTTTTCTAGTTACTCAAGATGTAGAGTTAGGTTACTAACTTGAGATCATTCTTCTTTTTTAATATAGGTATTCATTGATACAAATTTCCCTCTGAGCACTGACTTAACTGCATCCCATAAGTTTGGATATGTTGAGTCTTTGTTTTCACTTCACTCTAAATATTTTCTAATTCTCCATGTAACTTCTTGAACTCATTGGTTTAGACTGTGCTGCTTAATTTCTACATATTTGTAAATCTTCCTGTTTTCTTTCCTATGTTAATTTGTAGCTTCATTCCATTTTGATCAGAGAGGTTATTTTTTATGATTTCAATATTTTTAAATTTATTAAGAGTTTTCTTGTGCCCTAACATATGGTCTAGCCCAGAGAATGGTCCAAGTGCACTTGAAAAGACTGTAGTGGAATGGGCAATTTGAAAACTTCCTACTCCATCATTTTGCCTAATCTATTCACTGTTGTGGGCGATTAAGGTAGCATGCATGAAGTCCACTTTTCAGCAATGCCGGAAACATGGCCGCCAGGGCTGATGCAACAACAGCTTGGGTTGCCCTCCACCTTCTTTACGGAAGCGGTTCGCGCCAAAAGCACTAACCATACATCTGCCTTCCACCCCAGCAACAGCAACCGCCAATCCCCCTACATCTGCCTTCCACCCTAGCAACAGCAGCAGCCAATCCTAGATCGCCACCCGTCCTTACTAGCCACCCCCATCCTACCCTAGAGTATATATGCTCAGCCTCCTCAGTAAAATTTTGCAGCTTGATCAGAAACCTGTCTTGCTGTCATTCCTCGTGTCTCTTGTCCCATACCATTCTTCCTTCACAGGACTTGGAGCTTCCGTTGATCGTCCCGCGGGCCGGGACAATTCACATTTAATGTTATTATCGATATGGTTGAAAACTTCTATTTTTCTATTTGTTTGTATATGTCCATGTCTTTTTTATTCCTCTGTTCCTCCTTTACTACGTTCTTTTGTAGGAAATAGATTTTTCTATTGTGTCATTTTATTCTGTTACTGATTTTTTTTCCTATAATATTTGAGTTACGTTCTTAATTGTTGCTATAAGGAATATAATATGCATCTTAATTTATCACAAGTTTGTTCAGATTAATAGTACCTAATTCTAGTAAAATACAGAAACTTTACTCCAATATTGCTTCATCTGTCCCCCTTTGTGCTATTTCTGAGATATATATATAGATATATAGATATATAGATATGGTCTGTGCATGTTAGAAACTCACCAATACAGTGTTAAAATTATTGTATTACACAATCTTATATTTTCTAAAGTATTTAAGGAAGAAAAGAGAAAAATACATATTAGAATCTTTTAGATTAACCTATGTATTGCCATTTCCATTTATCTGTTTCTTCCTGTGGACTCAAGTTACCCTCAGGTTTCATTTCCTTGTTCCAGTATAACTCCATTGCTTAACCCCTTTTATACCACTATTGTCATATATTTTACGTATTTCTCTGAGCCCAACAGTATAATTTTATAATTATTATTTTATGCAAGTGTCTTTTAAATTAGTTAAGAAATATAAAGAAAAATATATATGTACTGGCTTTTATAATTATCCATATAATTACCTTTATTGGTACACTTTATTTCTTCATATGGATGGAATTACCATCTGGTGTTGCTTACTTCCATCCAAAAGAACTACTTTTTGTATTTTTTTAATTACAGGCCTTCCAACAGAGACTTTTCTCAGTGTTTGCTTATCTGAAAATATTGAGCTCTTATTTCTGAAAGGTAGTTTTGCAGCATGTAAAATTCTTGGTTAACAGATTTTTTGTTTGCTCTAATTTCAGCACTGTCTTCTGTTCTCCATTGTTTCTATGAGAAGTCAGTTGTTTCTCTTATTGTGGTATGCTTTATGTGATGAGTCATTTTCTCTTCCTTCTTTCAAGATTTTCTCTTTGCCTTTGTCTTTCAACTGTTTGACTATTATGTTTCTTGACTGAACTTCTTTGTATTTGTCTTATTTGGAGCTCGTTAATCATTTTGGATGTGTAAATTGTTTTCATCATTTGAGATAGCTTTGACCATTATTTCTATATTTTTTGTGCCCTCTTTTCCCTCCCCTCTCCTTAAGGACTCTCATTATTCATATGTTAATATAGGCTTGATGTTTCATGGATCTCTAAGGCTCTGTTCATTTTCTTCATTGTTTTTCTTCTATTTTTCAGCTTGGATAATCTCTTATTGATCTATCTTCAACTTTGCTATTCTTCTTCTAGCTCAAACTAGTGAAATTTTCATTTCAATTATTCTATTTTTCAACCCCCCAATTTTTATTTGGTTCTGTTATGTCATTCTAATTTCTCTATTGTTATTCTATAGTCTATAATTCTTTGTCATTGTATTTTCTTTTAATTTTTGAAGCATAGTTTCCTTTAATTCTTTGAATATATTTATAGTAACTGTTTTTAAGTCTTTGTCTGCTAATTCTAACATCTGGACCCTATGATAATAGTTTCTATTGCTTTTTATTTCCTAAATTTAAATCTCACTTTCCTGGGGTTTTTTTTTCTTTTTTTTTTTTCAGACTTGCAATTTTTTTTTGAAAATTGGATATTTTCAATGATAACGTGTAGCAATGCTGTATTGTGACCCTCCCCTGATGTTGCTTTTGTTTATTTATTTAATGGCTTGACCAGACTATTTCTGTGGAGTTTGTTTCCCCTGCAGTGTGTGACCACTAGTGTCTCTGCTCAGTTTTTGTTTGTTTAATTATTATCATTTTTTATGTTCAAGTCTAGTTTCTTACTTGTCACCAATGGGTCAGTATATTAGTGGTCCATCAGTGATTGATCAGAAATTGTGTGTACACACCTTAAGCCAGTAAAGCTTCCACTCTTTTACTGATCAATCCATGTGTGGTTTAGGGAATACATCCAACATTTAGGCAGTTTACAGGTTTTCCCTGGTATTTTTACTTTCTGAATTCACACAAGTCCTCACATTCCTCTAGGGAAAAGTAGCTTGTGCATGTTCACAGCCTTTCAGATCACCAGGGATAAGTGGCATCTTCTCAGAGCCCACTTTGAATGTCTTATTCCCTGGATCTCCCTGTTAAATTTCTGTCTGTTCTGCTATTCTGTTGCTTTGCCCAACCAGCATTGTGACACAGACTGGCAGACATTCATGCCTGTTTTCAGCTGCCATCGCCATTGTTTGCGACAATACTCCTGAGTACAGAAATTTCCTCACCCTGCACCAAATAAACTAAGTCCTCTCTGGCAGTAGAATAGTAGCATTTCCAGCCACGGAGGTGAGAGTGGGTGGGAGATGGGAGCAGCTCCAGGTTAACTTTATTTCCATAATTCAACAGATTTTCTTGAATTGATGCTTCTCAATTTGTTGTATATCTTTGGTCAATTTCCAAAGACCAAAGATGATTATTTTTGATAATTTGCCTTTTGGAGAGAAGATTTGCTAAGCTACTCATTCAGATATTCCAGTAGTCTTGCCTCTACACAAGGATTCAAATTAGGAAACATTAAAATAACTATTCCCAATAGAAAAAACCTGGGAGAATATGATCAATATAAAAAATAAGCAAAAGCAAAACTCTTTTGTTATCCAAAAACCTAAACTTTTGTTATTTAATATACAGCCCATATGACCCAACTCCTACAAGGCTGTGTGTCCAGAAAATGAAGTCAAGCCTCATTTTTATATTTTTATATATATTTTATATTTTTGTGTTTATAATTATGATGCCATGAGCCTCCCCTGGCCGAACTTGGAGAAACTGACTCCTTTCAAAGTTGCCTAAAATACTCCTGAGAATTCTCCAAGTCATTTCCCTCCATGTGCTCAGAAACTATCCCTTATGTTCTCCCACCATGGCTTCTTAATCCTGTGCCACAACTACTGATTCTAGGAGATGCCCAGTCTTTAGTCTAAATTCTACCACTGGATACTATGGCCAAATGTCCCTTTGAGGAGGGGACACTTCTTCTCCTCCACCATTTCATCTAGAATGCATACAGACTTTTCCTACTTCCCCCAGAACAACCGCAGCCTTCACCAAAGCTTTAAGGAAATCTGGGGATAATGGACAAGAAGTTACATGAGTTAGGTTTTAATGTTAGTGGAAGTTTCAGTTGTGAGCAACAGAAACTGACTCTGAGTGAAGTTATCAGAAAAGGAATTAGTTGGAAGGATAATTGCCAGTTTGGAAAATAAGCAGGAGCAAATGGAGACTGGGTCACAGGGAGAACCACACCTCAGGAAGTGTTTGGCATGCACAGAGATGTCACCTGGAAATGCACACGACACCGAGCCACTGCCACCACTGCCCCCTTGACACTGATGGTGGCTTCATTGACATTAGACTCTCCTCTTTCCACCTTTTGCTCCATTTTCAGTCCCTCTTTTGGTCAGGGTTGGGTCATGGACCCATGGATCAGCTACCAGAGGCTGGCTTGGGGGATCTTCTCGTGGGAGCCCTGTTAGAGCCCTCACACAAACTTGAACTCAGAGCTCTTTCCCAGGATGCAATACGTCTTCTGCATCTTCTGGGTACTTCTAAATACTTAGCACCAGCCCTGGTCCCAGCACACGCTCAGAACATATTGGTTGAAATGAATTGAGAAGACATCCTCTGAAAAAACAAATGCACATGGCAGTGGGTATGCTACCTTTAAATGAAGAAAAGCAAAGCCCTCTCTTTCAAGTATGCTTACTGGTCTCAATTTTGGTTTGTACTTCTTGAATGTTGCCTCTGAAACCTACTCCATCCATTATTATCCCTTCCTATTTTTTTATTATCATTCAAACAAAATTCAAGAGAAAGCATTTCCTTGAGGCAGGGGGCTGAAGAGGAACGACCCTGCTTTATTTACTAAGAAGGGCAGCAGTGGGGTGACCTCAGGGGATTCTAAGTGGTACAGAGTGAGAAGGGTCATGTCCAAGGCTGCATGGTCAGTCTGTGTGGAGCAGACACTAAAGAGAAGCAGTTCTGACTCCTGAGTAAGGGCTGCTTCTGATACATTGCACTTTCCCGTGTGAGGCTTCGGATTCTTCACTGGTCAAATGAGTGGTGAGCTGGCCAGGAAGGGGGAACAACTCCTGTGATTGCTGCCCAATATTGGCTTTGCCATCAAGAGGTCCTTTGTATCCAGTTCTCACCCACAGACTGTGAGCCTTTTAAAGACAAAGACCACAAATGAATCCTCCCCGACTCCACAGAGCATCTGGTGTTTTGTACACAGGAGCTGCTCGGAGTAGTTCTCATGAACAAACCAGTAAAGATCCATCTAGATGAGTGTGTTCAGGGGAATTCAGAGATATATCCGTACATGGTGCTGCTCAAAAGCAAGCTGCCAAGAATGCTCTCAGCACTTTCTGCTAAAAATAGCCTTCAGACAAACCATTCAAGAGCCACCCATGATTTCTGCTCTCTAGCAGTTCAAACAATACCTTGAGATTCCTGCTACTAAAATAGAACCCAGACTATTGTCTCTGAAGCAATTCTCCCAGGATTGCTATGGGCAGCGAAGTTTCCTCGGAGCTTTGGGGCTGCTGATAACTTTTGTGCCTGCAGTCCCACAGAAACCTGAGGCTTTGTTTTCCTCCTCTGTACTTTCTGAGGTTGGAGTTCCATGCCAGAATAAGTGATGTTCATACAGAATCACTCATTCATCAGGTCCCTAGAAAGGTGGAATTGTGTCTGTATTTTACAGATGAGGAAGTCAGAGTTGAGTTCACAACAAGAAGGACCCATGAGCCTCCAATGCTTTTATGGTATTATGGTTTCCCTGAAAAAGATGAACAGTGCCAGCTCATCAATTCACAGTGTTACTTTTTCATTCGTTAATTAATTCATTCCAAGAACACTTACCAAGCACAAAGGCTTATGCTGGAAGCAGGGGACATGGAGGTAAATAAGACACAGATCCAGTCCCCATGTAGTCAGCATGTAGCAGAAGCAGACACAAGAATAAGTATCTCATCATAGCTGTGGGCAAAGGGTGGGTCAGTAGAAGAGACAAGATGTGACCCTTCCTGGGACAGTGGGCTCCACTGAAGTATGAAATGTGCCAGGAGAAAAATGAGTGAAATAGCAACTCCTGGCAAGAAGAACCACAGAGGCGAGGCAGGGAGGATTTAAGGAGCAAGGCATGATTAGGAAACGGCAAGTTCCCCATGTGGTCAACATATGGGGTCAGTATAGAAGGAGGGCTGGGGGCAGACTCCAAAGCAAAACTCCTGGTGATGATTGTGGTGTCTAGACTGGAAGATGAGCTCACTGTCTCACAGAACACTAAGGCATCAACCCCACCACTTCACTCTATGGATCATTCATCATGGTGGAATAACGACAACACTGTCTCCTGATTCTCAGACCTCAGTCTCAATTTTCCCAGCCTGGGGAGAGACAGCTGTAGAGAGGCTGAGTCAGACCTTGGAAAGAACCCCTTATTCTCTTGATTCTGGTACCCATGAGGACAGGCAAGCACAGACAGGAGGCATAGCATAACTGCTGCATCTGAGAGCAAACTTCATTAACTACAAGAGCATTTGTGGCCAACTGTGTGAGGTGGTTGCTGGAGAGTCCAAAGAGAACCTAAATTACATCAACAGAAGAAGAAAGTGCTGGACAAGGGAGGAGAGATTGGCTCAAACTACATGGACAAACTGGAGTGCATACATAGGACAATGGTCAGGCTACTCCAGGGGCCAGTTGAAACACGGAGTGAGAAAAATACCAACCATACTTCTGCCTTTCAGATGCTGGAAGAATATGAAGCTCCCATTAAAGAAAACTGCAGGTGGAGTGCCATCAGGGAAGAGACCAAAAATCAAAGTTTCCTCTTATGTTAACCATCCCTTCAGTCTACAAAGTGACCCACTCAAACTTTAATTTGTCAGCTTCCCTCTCTGGCCAGCATAGATTCTGTAATTATAATTTCATTTATTTAATGTCTTGTTTATTTCAGGAGATACATTCCAATGGGCAACATCTTTGTGGGCTGGTTGCTTTGGACACTTATTTGAAAGTCTGTGATATCGCTGGTTACATTGCATCCTCAGTGCTGCTCTTCCATGCCTGTCTTTGGGTTACAGAGTGTGATGATTAAGTTCATGTGTCAACTTTGCTAGATTATGGAGTCCAGTTATTTTGTCAAGCACTGGCCTGCTTGTTACTGTGAGGATATTTCTTGGATGACATTTGCACCTATAAATGAGCTAATTACCTCTACAAAAAGTTGATTGCATGTACAATCAACAAAGGAAATTTCCCTTGGCAATATGGAGGGCCTTTTCATCCAGTCAGATGGAGGTCTTGAAAACCAGAATGGAGGGTTTCAGAGGTCAGAAGAATTTCTGCTTCAACTTCAATATTGGCTTTTTTTTTTTTATTAAGTTCAGTTTTATTGAAATACATTCACACACCGTACAATCATCCATGGTATACCATCCACTGTCCACAGTATCATAACATAGTTATGCGTTCATCACCACAATCTCTCTCTGAACATTTTCCTTACATCAGAAAGAACCAGAACAAGAATAAAAAATAAAAGTGAAAAAAAACACCCAAATCATCCCCCCATCCCACCCCATTTGTCCTTTAGTTTTTATCCCCATTTTTCTACTCATCCATACACTAGATAAAGGGGGTGTGATCCACACGGTCTTCACAATCACAGTCACCCCTTGTAATTTACATTATTATATAATTGTCTTCAGGAATCCAGACTGCTGGGTTGGAGTTTGGTAGTTTCAGGTATTTACTTCTAGCTATTCCAATGCATTAAAACCTAAGAGGTATTATCTATATAGTGCATAAGAATGTCCACCAGAGTGACCTCTCAACTCCATTTGGAATCTCAGCCACTGAAACTATTTCGTCTCATTTTGCATCCCCCTTTTGGTCAAGAAGATACTCTCAGTCCCACGATGCCGGGTCCACATTCATCCCCAGGAGTCATATTCTGCATTGCCAGGGAGATTTACACCCCTGGGAGTCGGGTCCCACGTAGAGGGGAGGGCAATGAGTTCACCTGTTGAGATGGCTCAGTTAGAGAGAGAGAGGCCACATCTGAGCAACAAAGAGATACTCAGGGGGAGACTCTTAGGCACAATTATATGCAAGTTTAGCCTCTCCTTTGCAGTAACAAGCTTCATAAGGGCAAGTCCCATGATTGAGGGCTCAGCACATCAAACTGCCAGTCCCAATGTTTGTGACAACGTCAACACCAGTCCACGTGGGGAAGTCCAACACTTCTGCACCTTCCGCCAGCTCCTCGGGGCAGGGGAAGGGGGAGGCTGTAAATATATTTTTTATTATCTGCCCAAATTACTCTGGGATGTGTCTCTATTTCATTCCAGCCTAAACTAACCTATCGTATCTCACTTCGTATTCAAAGTTCCATGCAATTGTGGTGTTTGAGCAAATCGACTGTAGAGTTGTACCGTTTAGAAATTTAGATCCTGTACCAAATAGATATCTCTTCCCTTGGTCTCATATGGAAGTTGAAGTTTTAAAACACAGTCAGTTTCAACCTTTATCCTTTGGCCTGGCTTGCCCTGGTCTTAACCAGACCTGCTTCATTCATATCACTATTTGAAGTCTGGGCTCTTTTTCAGCTTTTTTTTTTTTTTTTTTGACAGTGGCTGTATGCACTAATACTGACATTCATATCTGCCGAGCTCTAGCTCTGAGTTTCAGGTGTCTCAGAGATATGCATTGTTCCAGGCACCAATCAGGTTATACACTAGGGGATCAGCATCTCAAAGTTTAGAGATAGGCATTACAATTCAGGGATAGAGTTAGCTGCTGTAAGAGCTTACAATCTAGGGACTACTACAATAATTATGTCCATGTAAGGCTATGTTCTAAGATTCAATTCTGAGTTTACATATTGTAGTTAGTCCATATTGGTGAGGCATTAAAGTGTTTGCCTTTATTTCTGGTGTACTTCACTCAAATACTGTGTACAGGATCCATTCACCTCGTTGTGTGTCTCACAGCTTCACTCCTTCTTGTAGTTGCTCAGTGTTCCACTGTACGCATACACCACAGTACACCATTCCGTTCTTCAGTCACTGTACCCTTAGGTCATCTGCACCCTTTGCAAATCATGATTACTGCCTCCATGAACACCAGTCTGCAAATGTTCATTCATGTCTCTGCTCTCAGATCTTCAAATGACATACCCCATAATGAGGTTGCAGGACCTTTTGGTCCCCACATACTTAACTTTTTGTGGAACCACCACACTGACCTTCAGAAAGGCTACACCATTCTACCTGCTCATCAACAGTAGATAGGTACATTCCTCTCACCATGTTTTCTCCAACAATTTTACTCCTATATATATATTTTCCTACAATTTTATAGAGTTATATTCATATACCATACATTTATCCAAAGTGTACAATCAGTTGTTCATGGTATCATCATAAAGTTGTACATTTATCACCACAATCAACACTGGAACATATTGATTACTACAAGAAAAATTGTTTTTTTTTTTTAGCAATAAGAAAAAAAATGATAAAAAGAAAAATAATGTCATACAATACAATATACTAGTAAGGACAGCAAATAGCACCACTACCAAGAATCCCATATTCCTCCCCTATATCCCCCTATCATATACATTTAGCTTGGCATATTGCCTTTGTTACATTTTATGGAGGTATCTTAAAATGTCACTGTTGACCATAGACTCCAGTTTGCTTTGATTATGTTTTTTCCTGAATACCATCCCTTTTTCAACTCTCTACATGGTTGACATTCATTTGCTTTCCCACATGCAAAAACATTTTTATATTTGTATATTTAATAACAGTCATTGGCCACTCCAGTTTTTGCCGAGTTATACAGTCCCAGTCTTTATCATCTGTCTTTACCTCTGGTGTCATACATTCTCCTATCCCACCTCTTTCAGCTTTACTCACAGACATCTTTGTTCAGTGTACTTACAATACCGTGCTACCATCACACAGTATAATGCTATCTATTTCTGGATCTATGCAATCAATCCTCAACATTCTGTAGTCCTTCAGCATCAAATGGCTGGTTTCTGCCCTCTTTCTATCTCCTGGTCACCTTTGTTGTCAGCTTTTAACTCCCAAAGTTTGTTCACTAATGTCTGTTCATATTAGTGAGACCATACAGAATCTGTCCTTTTGTTTCTGGCTAACTTCACTCAACATAATGTCCTCAAGGTTCATCCACATTATTACATGATCCATGTCTTTGTTCTGTCTTACAGCTGCATAATATTCCATCATGTGTATATACCACAGTTTGTTTACCCACTCGTCCTTTGATGGACATTTGGGCTGTTTCCATCTCTTGGCAATTGTGAATGATGCTGCAATAAACATCGGTTTACAAATGTCTGTTTGTGTCTTAAGTTTCAGTTCCTCTGAGTATATACCTAGCAATGGAATAGCTGGGTCATATGGCAAATCTATATTTAGATTCCTGAGGAACCTCCACACTGTCTTCCAGAGTGGTTGTACCACTCTACATTCCCAACAGCAATGAATAAGTGTGCCTCTTTCTCCACATCCTCTCCAGCACTTGTCATTTTCTGTTTTTTGGATAATGGCCATTCTGGTAGGTGTGAGATGATATCTCATTGTGGTTTTGATTTGCATTTCCTTAATAGCCAGTGAAGTTGAGCATTTTTTCATATGTTTTTGAGCCATTTGTATTTCCTCTTCAGAAAAACGTCTGTTCATGTCTTTTGCCCATTTTTTAATTGGATTGTTTGTCTTTCTGTTATTGAGATGCAGGATTCCTTTATATATTCGGGATATTAAACCCTTATCTGATACGTGGTTTCCAAATATCATCTCCCATTGTGTAGGTTGCCTTTTTACTTTTCTGACAAAGTCCTTTGATGTACAAAAGTGTTTAATTTTGAGGAGATCCCATTTGTCTATTTGTACTTTGGTTGCTCGTGCCTTGGGTATGAGGTCTAAGAAACCACCTCCTATCATAAGATCTTTAAGATATTGCCCTACATTTTCTTCTAAGAGTTTTATGGTCTTGGTGCTAATGTTTAGGTCTTTGATCCACTTTGAGTTAATTTTGGTATAAGGTGTGAGATGGGCATCCTCTTTTATTCTTTTGGAAATGGATATCCAGTTCTCCAAACACCATTTATTGAACAGGCTGCTCTTTCCCAGTTGCTTCGGCTTCACTGCCTTATCAAAGATCAGTTGTCCATAAATGCGAGGGTCTACTTCTGAACACTAAATTCGATTCCATTGGTCAGTATATCTGTCCTTATGCCAGTACCATGCTGTTTTGAGTACTGTAGCTTTGTAATATGCTTCAAAGTCAGGTAGTGTGAGACCTCCCACTTCGTTCCTCTTTCTCAAGATATTTTTGGCTATCCGGGGCACCTTACCCTTCCAAATAAATTTAGTTATTGGTTTTTCTATTTTTGTAAAGTAAGTTGTTGGGATTTGAATTGGTATTGCATTGAATCTGTAAATCAGTTTAGGTAAAATTGCCATTTTAACTATATTTAGTCTTCCAATCCATGAATATGGTATGTTCTTCCATTTTTTCAGGTCTTGTTCAATTTCTTTTAGCAGTTTCTTATAGTTTTCTATGTAAAGGTCTTTTGTGTCCTTGGTTAAGTTTATTCCTAAATACTTGATTCTTTTGGTTGCTATTGTAAATGGGATTTTTTTCTTGATTTCCTCCTCTTGTTGCACATTACTTGTGTATAGGAATGCTACAGATTTTTGTGTGTTGAACTTGTAGCCTGCTACTTTGCTGTATTCATTGACTAGTTCTAGTAGCTTTGCTGTAGATTTTTCTGGATTTCCTACATATAGAATCATGTCATCTGCAAATAGTGAAAGTTTTACTTCTTTCTCTCCAATTTGGATGCCTTTTATTTCTTTTTCTTGCCTAATTGTTCTAGCTAGAACCTCCAGCACAATGTTGAATAACAATGGTGGTAGTGGGCATCCCTGTCTTGTTCCTGATCTTAGAAGAAAAACTTTCAGTCTCTCCCCATTGAGCATGATGTTAGCTGTGGGTTTTTCATATATTGCCTTTATCATATTGAAAAAGTTCCCTTCTATTCCTATCCTTTGAAGTGTTTTCATCAGGAAAGGATGTTGAATTTTGTCAAATGCCTTTTCTGCATCAACAGAGATGATCAGGTGTTTCTTCTGCTTTGATTTATTGATGTGGTGTATTACATTAATTGATTTCTTGTCTTGAACCAGCCTTGCATACCTGGAATAAATCCCACCTGGTCATGGTGTATAATTCTTTTAATGTGCTGCTGGATTCGATTTGCGAGTATTTTGTTGAGGATTTTTGTGTCTATATTCATTAAAGAAATTGGTCTATAATTTTCTTTTTTTGTAGTATCTTTACCTGGTTTTGGTATTAGGGTGATGTTGGCTTCATAGAAAGAGTTAGGTAGCTTTCCCTCTTCTTCAATTTTTTTGAAGAGTTTGAGCAGAATTGATACTAATTTGTTCTTGAAAGCTTGGTAGAATTCACATGTGAAACTGTCTGGTCCTGGGCTTTTCCTTTTTGGGAGCTTTTTGATGACTGACTCAATCTCTTTACTTGTGATTGGTTTGTTGAGGTCATCTATTTCTTCTTGAGTTAATGTTGGTTGTTTATGCTTTTCTAGGAAGTTGTCCATTTCATCTAAGTTGTCTACTTTATTAGCATATAGTTGCTCATAGTATCTTCTCATTATCTCCTTAATTTCTGCAGGGTTGGTAGTTATATTTCCTTTCCCATTTCCGATTGCATTTATTTGCATCTGCTCTCTCTTTTTTTTTTTTTGTTAGCCTAGCCAGCGGTCCATCAATTTTATTCATTTTCTCAAAGAACCAACTTCTGGTTTTGTTGATTCTCTCTATTGTTTTCCTGTTCTCAATTGCATTTATTTCTGTTCTAATCTTTGTTATTTCTTCCCTTCTTCTTGCTTTGGGGTTAGTTTGCTGTTCTTTCTCTAATTCCTCCAGGTGAGCAGTTAACTCTTCAATTTTTGCTTTCTTCTCTTTTAATATAGGCATTTAGGGCAATACATTTCCCTCTCAGCACCGCCTTTGCTGCATCCCATAAGTTTTGATAAGTTGTGTTTTCATTGTCATTTGCCTCGAGGTATTTACTAATTTCTCTTGTAATTTCTTCCTTTACCCACTGGTTTTCTAAGAGGGTGTTGTTTAGCCTCCATATGTTTGTGAATTTTATGACCTTCTGCCTTTTATTTATTTCCAACTTCATTCCATTGTGGTCTGAGAAAGTGTTTTGTATAATATCAATATTTTTAAATTTGTTGAGACTTGTTTTGTGACCCAATATATGGTCTATCTTAGAGAGTGTTCCATGAGCACTTGAGAAAAAAGTGTATCCTGCTGTTGTTGTATGTAGTGTTCTATAAATGTCTGTCAAGTATAGTTCATTTATCAAAAAATTCAACATCTCTGTTTCTTTAGTGATCCTCTGTCTAGATGTTCTATCCATTGATGAGAGTGGTGTATTGAAGTCTCCAACTATTATTGTAGAGGTATCTATTTCTCCTTTCAGTGATCGCAGTGTTGGCTCATGAATTTTGGGGCATTCTGGCTTAGTGTATAAATATTTATGATTGTTACATTTTTTTGATGAATTGACCCTTTTATTAATATATAGTGTCCTTCTTTGTCTCTTTCAATTGTTTCACTTTTGAAGTCTAACTTGTCTGATATTAATATAGCTACTCCCACTTTTTTCTGTTTGTTGTTTGCATGAAATATCTTTTTCCAACCTTTCACTTTCAGTCTAGTTTTTGTCCTTGTGTCTAAAGTGAGTTTCTTGTAGACAGCATATAGATGGGTCCTGTTTTGTAATCCATTCTGCCACTCTGTGTCTTTTTATTGGGGAGTTTAATCCATTTACATTTAGTGTTATTACTGTAAGGGCAGTACTTTCTACTACCATTTTGTTCTTTGGAATTTATATGTCATATCTTATTTTTTCCTCTCCTTTTACCTTTCCTGATAATCTTCATTTCTGCACTCTTCTCCAACTCTCTCTCTCTTGTCTTTTCCTATCAGCCTGTAGCACTCTCTTTAGTATTTCTTGTAGTGCTGGTCTCTTATTCACAAACTCTCTCCATGTCTGTTTGTCTGAAAATGTTTTAATCTCTCCCTCATTTTTGAAGGGAAGTTTTGCTGGATATAGAATTCTTGGTTGGCAGTTTTTCTCTTTCAGTATCTTAAATATATCATACCACTGTTTTCTTGCCTCCATGGTTTCTGTGAAGAAATCTGTACATAGTCTTATGGACCGTCCCTTGTATGTGATGGATCGCTTTTCTCTTGCTGCTTTCAGAATCCTCTCTTTGTCTTTGACATTGGACAATCTGACCAGTAAGTGTCTTGGAGTAGGTCTATTGGGATCTATTCTATTTGGGGTACGTTGTACTTCTTGAATCTCTGATTTTCTGTCTTTTATAAGAGTTGGGAAATTTTCAGTGAATATGTCTTCTATTACTCTTTCTGTCCCTTTTCCCTTCCCTTCTCCTTCTGGGATACCCATAACACGTATATTTGTGCATTTCATGTTGTCGCTCAGCTCCCTAAGACCCTGCTCATATTTTTCCATTTTTTTTGCCATCTGTTCTTTTGTGTGTATGAATTCGAATGACCTGTCTTCCAGTTCACTGATCCTTTCTTCTGCCTGTTCAAATCTACTGTTGTGTCCCTCCATTGTGTTTTTCATCTCCTCCATTGTGGCCTTCATTCCCATGAGTTCTGCCATTTGTTTTTTTAAGTTTATGAATTCTTCTTTATGGTCAGCCAGTGTCTTCTTTATATCCTTCAGCTCTTTTGCTATATCTTCCTTCATTTCATCAAATTTATTTAGCATTAGTTGCCTCAACTCCTGTATCTCAGCTGAGCTGTTAGTCTGTTCCTTTGGCTGGTTCATGTTTTCGTGTTTCCTGGTATGGCTTGTTATCTTAAGTTGTCTAGGCATCTGATTTTCGTGATTAGTTTCTTTTGGAGCTTGTTTTCTGTCTTTTACCTGGTGGTTTTCTTGTTGGTTGGCTTTCTTCTCTGGCCTCTGTTATTCAGTTCAACTTATTCTAGACCTCTAACTTAGGTTCTATTTAGTTGATCAGAATTTTTCCCCTCTTGTTTTTTCTGTTTCTTGCTCTGCCTCTATGTAACCTTTTTGTGAGTGGGTCTCCTCAGATATGGTCGACCCTAGTCAGACTTTCCCAGTCTAGTGAGGCCCAGGTCTCATTGGGAGGGTATGGAGTTTTCCTGAGAATGAGACCGCCCCCCCCCCCCCCCCATTGAGGCCTTTAGAACTGGTGCTTTTCCTCTTCTGTCCAGCAGGTGGTGCTTGCCAGCCCGCAGCTCCCCCACCAGTGTAAGGAGGTATGGGGACTTTAGTTCTCCTGGTGACTCTGATCCTGTCAGGGGCGTGGTTGACTGAAGCTGGAGTCTGAATTCCAGCCCCTGGGGTCTGAGTTCCCAAAAGGAGGACTGCCAGTTGAGCTGGACCTCCCTCCACTCTCCCAATCCTCAGAACTCCAGTTATCTCTCAGGGGCACTATTCCCTTCTCCCCTCTCCTCTTTGGGGCCTCTCCAGGTAGATTCCTTGGTCAGCCTGAGTTGTCAATTAAAGATGGGGGTGGAGACCTTCAGTAGTGAATACAGAACTCAAAGACACTGTGGGTACTCTGTCTCCCCCCAAGCCCAGCCTAGTCCTTCAACCTGGGCTTTCCGATAGAAAATAACCACATATATTACTTTTAGATTAAAAAAAAAAAAAATAGAAAAGGAAAACAAGAAAAAGAAAAAAGAAAAAAAAAAGAGTCCCTTTTAAAAGTCTTTCCCCAGCCTGGAAGTTTTGTCAGTGTCAGAATAGAGCATTTGGGCTATTGTCTGATAATTACTCTCCAACAGCTTCAGTTCCACCCCTGCTGAGGGCTATTGAAATGCAAAAAGATAAGGGATCAGTGAGAAGCCAGAAGGGACAAAATGTAGGGGGGGGGGATGGCTTTTTTGGATGCCGGCTTTTACATGCCCCCATTTTTCGGAGCCCAGCCTTTCTTTAGCACCCCCTGCTCCCAAAATTAGTTAATTAATTTGTTAATTAATTCTGCAGTTGAGGCTGGGTTGAGCCCCCCT
Organism: Choloepus didactylus; assembly: GCF_015220235.1. NCBI lineage: Eukaryota > Metazoa > Chordata > Mammalia > Pilosa > Megalonychidae > Choloepus > Choloepus didactylus. The sequence goes on from NC_051311.1 coordinate 163,526,664, forward strand.
TCTTGCCCTCAGCAGATTGCTGTTTTTTAGGTTTTTTTTCCCCCTTTCAGGGAGCCGGCAGCAAGACAGTCTGTGAGGTCTGGGTGGGGAGGGGCGCCAGACCCCTGGTCCGGGGAACTTACAATGTTCGCTGCAATCTCAGCTTTTCCTCCAATTCCAAACTTGTGTCCGACGTGTGACTGGTTCCTGGAGACCCCAAAAACACTGTTTCGTATAGTTCTTGGGTAATTGCCAGCTGCTCTAGTGGAGAGACGAAATTCTGCACCTCACCACTCCGCAGTCTTACTCCCTCAATATTGGCTTTTGCCAGAATTTCCAGCCAGCCAGCTTCCACTGGGGGATTCAGAATAAGGGCTTCAGCACCCCACTTATCAGAGTTTCTAGCTTGTGGTCTGCACCACAGAGTTCAGACTTTCTTTCCCCACAGTCATGAGAGCCAATTCCTTATAATAAGCCTCTCTTTATATAGAGATAGAGATCAATATCTTGTTTCTGTTTCTCTGGAGAGCCCTGAGGTTAGCAAGGGTGTTACTGGAAATGTCTCCAAATTTGACTGAGCCTTGCAGAGTGTAGATACCACTTGACCTGAAATGATTTTCTCCCCTAAGACGTACTTCAGCATAGGCCAATCATTACTGCAAAATTGGAGTAGGAAAAAACAAGCATTGCATCCAAAGAAAGCAAACCATGCTTGGCAAGCATATTTATTTTCATTATTATAATGATTTATCATGCTAACCAATTGTGATAGTTACCACTTCAGCTTAATAGATGTGATTTAAAGGATTATTAGTGTGTTGTATGGTGGGTGACGGGATGTCTTGTGTCTGAAGACAAAATTAAAGCTAATGTCCCCCCTTAATAGTCTATGTCAGCAGACTCAAAAACTTAATTCCAATCTCCCAATACCTAGTGGGAAGCCAGTGCACTTCATTGCATGTATTTTAAAAATCATTCAAGTCTGGAATAAATTATGGTCAGATAGCTATGAGAAAGACTCACATGTAACTCAATTTGAAGGGCTCTTCACGTGCCTTGGAACATGATGAGGGAATAATAAAGCAGCTGCTAGACTATGAATCAATTTGAGTCTACATCCTTCTCGAAAGACAGCCAGAGTTTAGAAGCACAGTGATCACAGCCAACATCACACTATGGCCAATGGTTACCATTTCACACGAAACTGACCACCACCGATTTTGTCACCAATACCTGCAGCCCTGTGACACCATCACCCCCTTAGCACCATTATCATCCTTTGCACTGTCATTATTAATGTCTGAGATTCTTCTTAATTTACCAAGCTATAGAAATTGTAGCACCCCAGGGCTCAGTCCTCAGACCTCTTCTCCTTGATTCCTACATTCACCTTCTATGTGAGCTCATCTCGTCCAATGGCTTTAAATATCACCCATTGCAATGACAGCTCCCATTTGTATGTCACTCATCTAAACTTTTTTCTGAACTTTGGACTCAACATTCAATTGCTACATCTCCTCTTGAGATGCAACTCAAATGTAAATGTTCAAAATCAATCTCTGGGTTTTAGCTGTCCCCAACCCTGCTCCCTCTCCAGCCATTCTCCTATCAGTAAATGATGACTTTTCACTCAACTCTACAACCAGTCACTTAGACCACAATCTGGCACCATGTTTTACACCCAGCTTTATTTCAAACCCAGCAGTCAATGCCTCAACAAACAATTTTGGTATATCATTGAAATGTATCTAGAATCCACTCATATCTCACTGCCTCTACTGCTTCTGCCTCTGTCCACCTCACTTGCCCTGCTGCCATGCCTTCTTACCTCACCCCTCCTTCTACCCTTGCCCACCTTTTTTCTACACAGTAGCCTGAATCATTCTTCTTAACGCATGTGGGATCATGTCACTCCTCTGCTCAAAATCCTCCAATGGCTTCCCAACTCATGAGAATCTAATCAAAAGCTGTAGGAGACCCAACATGATCTGTGCCCATCTATCTCTCTACTCTAATCTCACACCACTCTTCTCCTTGCTGGGCGTCCCCCAGCGCCTCCTGCAACAAGCCAGACTTGCTTCTGTCTCAGAGGCTGTACATTTTCCATTTCCTCTGTCTGGAGTGTCTCAACCTTCACTTCCCCCCTTCCTTCAGCTGTCTTCAATGTCACTTTACCAGAGATGCCTAAGATAAAATAGCATGACTCTTCTCATCACCATATCCTGATTTTTCTTTGGATGTTTTACCACTTGGCATGATATATGTATTTTTAAAGTTTGATTGGGGTCTTCATATCCTCCCCAGAATGTAAAATCCAAGGGTGTAGGGATTTTGCCTGATGTGCTTGTTGCTGTATACCCTCGGTTTAAGATAAGCAATTGGTACCCAGTAGTCACGAAATGCGTTTTTATCAAATGGATGAATGCATTAATGAGCAAATATATAACTATTTCTAGTGTTCAGAGCTGAAATCTGGGCATTGGAAATGGTCTTTCCCATGGGCCATCTAGTATAGAAAGGGGAATCCCTGGACCAAGTCTGGTAGACATTCTGCAGGCACAAAGAGAAGAACAATGCCCAGTCCCAGCTTCTAGGTGTCCCCGTGAAATGGTGGGAAATGGGCACGTTCTCACTAAGTGTATCTCTACTTCCCGGGAGGGTTCCTGATAGTTTGTTTCCAGGAAATCATCAATAAGAAAGATTCTTTAGGGAGTGGAAAGAATGAACAACACCCGCTGATTCAAGTCAAGAACTGAAAATTAACAATGTTAACACAAAACAACCTTTTCAATAGCAGACTTGAGAAGTAACAAATGAGGTTCCTATAGGTCAGCCCCACCAGAATCTGAAACGAAGGTGAAGAAAATTGCCTTCAAAACTAAATGAGGAATACTGAACCCAGCAGTGGAGATGCCATGATCAGGAAGGTGGTTTTCCCAGTGCAAGACTCATCCATTTCACTTTATATGTGCTGACCCCTGCGTAATTTGTGGGAGTGGAGGACTGCGTTTGCACTTTCCCTTGTTTAAAAACAACAACAACAACAACAACAACAAAAACACTAAGAAGGAAATAAAACCATAGTATCTTAGTGATATGCAAAGTCATCTTCAAAACACAGAGCATCATGCAATCCAATTTTAGCGAAAATGTATAGGGCACTTGCTCTGTGCCTGGAGCGTTTCTAAGCTCCCTAGCACATTGGAGAAGTCTGCAGCAGGAGGCCTGCACAAGGAGGCTTGTACCTCCCGCCCTCCCTCTTGCTACTGACAGAAGCACTCGCCGAGCAGTCTCCCCAGGCCTGCTGACAGCATGTGGAGATCCAAGGCGCCTACAGAGAACCCTGAAGGCACGCACATGCTGGGCACACACAAATTCTTGCACACACGCGGAGGTGGGGCGGGACCGCCCAGGGAGGAGCAGGTGGGTTTCCAGCTCTGCCTCTCACGGGAGGTGCAGAGGTCCTTGGTGCCTGGGAGTGTGAGTGTGTGGACATATGCAATGCAGAAAGGGGTATCCAGGTTATTAGGTGGCATTATTCACGTGAACACTGTGCGTTCTTCATGGATACATGCAAAGGGTGGGGGTGAGGAATCACCAACACACGGCCTGCTGGAAACACACCCGCTTCAGGAGGGCGGTTATTTCACTGATGTGGGGAGAGTGCGTGATGGGGTTAAAGAGAATTTCAACGGAGGCTTCAGCTACATCTGTCATGATTTATTTAAAATTTTAAAAATCTAAAGCAAATAAGACCAGATATTACATTTATGAAATTGTGCTGGTGGATGCAGGACTATTTATTATATTATTCTCTATACTTTTATGTGCTGTTGGAAGTATCTCATAAGTTTGGAAGAAAGGAAGGAGGAAATAAAGAAGAAGGGGAGAGGGAAGAAGGGGGAAGGGGGAGGGAGAGGAGAAGGAGGATGGGGAAGGGGAAAGAGAGGGAGGAGAGAAAAAAGAATAAAAGGTAGAAGGAAGGAGAGAGCAGAAGGAGGGAAGAGATCCAATAGGTTAAGTGTTTCAAAACTGGAAATTCCAATATCACAGAGGCACTGGGGATGGGGCTTGGGGGGCAGAGTGACACCTGTTTTCTCACCGAGTCCTCACAACAAGCAATCTGGAAGGCATCATTATCTCCTTGTGATATGTTGAGCATGCACTGATAGGCCTTGCTTTCCCTATCCCTTTAGGAAGGATGGTCAGGAATTGTCCTCTCTTTCTCCAAGAGGACATTGCCTGTGGGTCAGTGCTTCTTGCCCATTTGGTTGCCCCAGGGCACTGGAGCTGGGACCCCTTCCTGCTCTCTCCAGCTGCCATGCCAATGTCCCTGAAGCAATCATGCTGGGGCCTTAAGAGCAGTTTTGGTTTCGTGGGTGCAGGTGACTGTGGCAAAGCCAGTTAGAGGTGGGGGAGGGGAGGAGAAGTGGGAATCACCCACGCCTCCCCTCTCCTAGCCCCTCCGTCCTCACAGCACCTGCAGAAGGAAACGTGCCAGGTACCCCCCAACCTTCTCCCCTTCCTCTCTGCTCAGATCACTTATGTTCCTTCCCCCCACCTCACTAACCCCCTCCCCCCCAGACACCTGCCATTCTCCCACTTTTTGCTTCCCGTTTGGCTGGGCTGGACACTTTCCCCTGTAGCAAAGGGGCATCTTTAATTCCCTCCTCTTGAGTCTTCTAAATTCTGCAGCCCGACATCCCAGGACCCCTGGCCTCAGCAAGCAGATGGCCATGGAAAGATCCCTCCCACCCAAACATAGGATTGAGCTTTTGGCCTGCTGAGAAGAGGGAGGATGCAATGCTCTGGTCTGTGCTGTGGGGAAACTCAGAAGATAAGACACATAAGCTCTTTCCCACCGCGGGTTGGGCGGGGGTGTGGAGAGTGGACAGCAGGAACTTTCCAATTTGGGCTATCATTTGTTTAATTCTAAGATATCTAAAAGCAATATTTCTACCTTAAGAGCAGTGATTTCCTCCAGAGCCTCCCATCTGATCTCTGCAAGAGGCTAAAATACCCTCTCCCAATTCACGGGGGCTGACCACTGCCCACAAACGGGGGCTGGCCCCCCTCCCCCTCCCCCACACCAGTTAGAGCACAAAGCTCTTCTGATGTGAACTCATCAGGGAGGGGTGCAAGCCCAAACCCCCAGCTTTCTCCTCTGCCTGGAGTGGAAGGGGTCAGACAGGAAAAGAATCTCAATGCATACCCCCATGTAAGGAAGAGGAAACGGAAACACATTGCAGGGAAATGACCTGCTGAAGGTCCCAGAGCTGAGAAAGGCAGAGCCAGACTGTGAACCACATTGTCTGACCCTGCATCAGAGATTCTCAGCAGAAAAATCTCTAGGGTTGCAGTGAATTACTTATTACCCCTTTATTCATCATGTGGATGATCGTGGGCAAAGAACTGGTAAGAGGCGAGGTAGAGAGCAGGATGCTGTGATCCACATGCACTCAGAGGCCACCAGGAAGCAGGAAATTGATTCTCCCCGGAGACTGCATGAGATGCCCAGGACCCAGCTGCTGATGACAAGTTGGTTGGTTGAAAGTCTGGACACAGACTGGATGGATCCTGGACCCCTTTTCCACCCCTTCACCCTGATCATTAATCCCCACCCATGCACTCCTTGTCAGGGGACAGAAGGTTTATCTCCCAAGAAATGGAACCAGAGAGGGCACAGATTGAACAGGTCAGGCACACAAAGGCAGGTGAAGCAGGTATAGTGAGGGCAGGAGACCAAAGAGACTGAGTGTTTCCTAATGGGCAGAGATCCACACACTTTCCCTGGCCTCCCCCCTGGATGCCAGCAAGGCAGAAGGAAACCCTGGGATCACAGCATTTGGAGAATTGACATCCTCAGCGATGGGGATTCCGGATGGCGATGGGAGGAAAAGCTGTCTTGTGCCCAATCATTTGGGCATTTCCTACTAACTTTAGATACCTCACTCTGAAACATGAGCCTCCATGGAAAAGACAAACAAGCAAATACAGAAACCCAGAGGAAATAGAAGCAATGCAGGGAATAGAATAGAACAAACATAACAACATGAAACCAATTTTAAACATGCTTAATTTAAATTTTCAGTATCCAAAGAAAGATTTTAAAAATTATTTCATCTTTAAAAAAAGAACAGAATGCTGTGGAAAATGAGCAACCAGAAAACACAGTCTTGGAATTCAAAAATATGATAGCCAGTTTTTTTTAAAAAAAAGCAATTAAAGAGTTGAAAGATGGAGTCAAGGATATTTCCAGAAAGCAGAGCAAAAAGGCAGAGAGAGAAAATGTAAGAAGATGAATTATATAATAAGAAAGTCAGTCTGGGAGTTCCAGTAGAGAAGACAGAGAGAAAACTGCCTAGAAACAAAAGTCTGACACTTTAGCCTTCAATTCTGAAATTTTGGAACACTGTGGAGTAAAAAAAAGGAAAAGTCGTATAAAAAACAAAAGACAGAATGGTAACAGGTTTGTCAGTAGCAGCAGTGGCTGAAAAGCAGTGAAGTGATGCTATCTATATTTTGAAGGGACTGGAATTCTATATCTAGACAAACTTTTAGTCAAATATGAGAGTAGAATAAAGATATTTTCAGACATGTAAAGACTCAAAAATATCACCTTCTCTGTGAAACTGCAGGAAGATATGCTCAAGCCAAAGCAGGGAACAAATGAAAAAAAGAGGAAGAAATGCAACAAAACATATAATGAAGCAAAGAAATATCCAGAGGCAGGAGGTAAGGAGTGGGAGGATTCAGTGTGAGGGATGTAGTGAGGATGTGGGTGGAAGCAAATGACTATCAACTATTGGATATATGTACATACATTTACATATATATACATGCATATATATACTACAGTGGTATATAAAGGTAGGTAGATGGAAAACTAAGCAAAAAAATTTTTTTTCAAATATTAACTTTATCACAGTCGTAGTAGAGTACCAAGCTCGGCAGCAAGGAATATTGATTCTGATCAATAGCACACTTGTGATTAATGTCCCCATGCAGAGTTTGGAGATTGAGGACAATTCTCTCTGGGAAGAGTAACTACTGAGAGGGGGTTGAGGGCTGCTGCTTTTGTCATAAGCCTTTTAATACTGTTAAATTTTTCTTACTACTGGCATGTAGCAAAAATTGAAATCGAAAACCAGGATATAGGAAACCTAAAGAATTTGGTGGCAGTAGAAAGGAAGGGAAGGGCATTGCAAATGAGGAGATGAGTGGAGCTAGACTATGGTGGCATGAAGCATAAGGCCATAAAGACATCAATTCCCTTGAGTTTGGTATTCCAACTGGTGGGAATTTGTTCTAAGAAAAAATACCAAACTATGAAAAATCTACTTGCTTCATGTCCAAAAATCAGATGTATTTGGAATCAAATTAAATGGCATGGTTAAGCCAATCATGTGATAAATTATGAGGCCATAAATGAAAATGATAATTCAAAGACCAGTTAGCAATTAACCAAGATACTTAGGATGCAGTCACAGAAGAATGCATGTGTGCTATTTGAACAAGTTTAAGAACTGTGTATGCCCAGGGATAAAGGCTGAAAAGAAACACAAGTGAACAAATGGTAAGATTGTATGTGGGTTTTAAAAAATTATGTGGTTGTCACATTGTTGATTATTCAACAAACTAACCTTTTAAAATCTGAAATAACCAAGATGACTTTTTTGGGGGGTAGTTTAGTGATAGTGTGCCCTGATGGACGTGTTGCTTAACAATTTTCCATTGATTCCTCAGAGGATGGGAGTCACATCAGCAAGCTGCCTAGCCCAGGCTGCTCATGGCAAATTCCCTCCATAAAACTGAAAATCCAGCAGATGGTTTTCCACACTGCCGTTATATTTATTAACATTTAGCCCAGACTTAATTGACAATACTAAATGTTGTTTCTTTAAACATTGAATTTCATTATTTGCAATGGTAATTTCAGTAAACAGTAGCTATTCCAAAGCTCTGTAGTGTGAAATTAAATTTGTGGCTTAATTAATTGGAAGATTGTAGCAATTCCATTCTGCTTACACATTGTGCTCTTGGTGTGGCATTGAAATTAGTGAGCTGTAAAATTACTCACAGTATAACAAAGTCAAAACAATATGATACATAAACTTATCAACTTTTAGACACTAGCTAGCAACACATCGTCTGAAACGATGTTATGACAGAATTAACACATTTCCATATTCATTAAAGGATATCCTTGATGCACGTGGAGTTCTTAATAACCAATTATTCTCTCCTTCATTGCTTTGGGATCACTACACTCCCAGAATTTTTTGCCTGGTCTTATTTATCTTACTACCACTGCTCTTGATATAATGCAAAATTGGAGTACTTTACAATAAAAACAGCTGAAAGGAAGTGCAGTTGTTCAGAGAGCTGCCTTCTAGCAAAGTGGGTTACATTACATCAATATTTTCTAATAGCTCTTAATAAAACTTCCAGTTACAAATCATAATATGAAATACCGTAGAACAAGGACATTTTAAATGGTTGACTTCAAAAGATGGAGGGTGAACATTTCACCATGAAATGTTCTATTTCCATTAGTAGACCAAAAATTACCAGTTACAATAATGATGAGATTTTTTTTTCACCTATCAAATTGGCAAGTATTAAAGCACGGCTATTTCCAGTGTTACACCATGGGTTAGAAAGCATTCTGACACAGTCTTTGAGGAGTAGAAATTGATACATTTAAGAAAACAAATTGACATCAAAATTGTACCCAGTGTGTATCAAAAGCGTTTGTAAAATGCATATCTAGATAGTCCATATCTGGAAATGTATCCTCAGGTACAGTGGTGGATGTGTTTAAAATATACGTGCAAGGATTTTAATCACAGGGCTCTTTATCATAATGAAATTTTTCAAATGATGAATTTTTCATTGATTTTGACCAACAATATGGTATTGATTAAATAAATTATACAGTACTCATTCAATGGAATAATTTTGCAGAAATTTAAAAGAATGTGTTAGGAGACTATATAATGACATGGAAAGGTGTTCATCATATTGCTTGAAATTTCAGGCAAAACCTCTGTGCACAATGGACCTCTTTTCATAAAAATCATATGTACACGTACTTGGACTCAACTCTGGCCGATCAACTTGAAGGTTAACAATGGTTATTTCAGGTTGTGGGCTGACGTGTGACTATTAATTTATTCTTTTTGTTTGTCCATATTTCCTCAATGAACATTGATACGGATTGAATTGCAGTCCCCAGCTGGGATGTGCTGTTGGTCTTTGTCCATATTTCTGGTGGGTGTGGAGACATTATAAATGAGATCACCTTGAGATGTTACTTCAGTTAAAGTGTGGCCCCACGAAACCAGGTTGGGCTTTAGTCTGGACTGGTGGAGTCTTTTATAAGCAGAGTGAAACTCAGATGGAGAGAAGCCATGAGGAGCAGCCAGAAGATGGAAGTCAATGGAAGCCAGAGAAGAAGGGAGAAGTCACCGCGATATGCATTGCCATGTGACAGAAAAGCCCGGGACCAAGGATCGCTGGCAGTCAGCCCTAGAATGCCACAGTCTTCCCGAAAAAAGCATCATCTTGCTGGCACCTCAATTTTGGACTTCAAGCCTCAGAACCATGAGCCAATCTACTCTTGTTTAAGCCAACACATTGTATGGTATTTGTTTTAGCAGTCGAGAAACAAAAACAAACATGTATTAGTTTTTTTAATTTAAAAATAAAAAACACAAAATAATTAATGACACAATAATCACCTCCTCCCTAAAAGGGTTATGGAAATGGTGGGAATGCCTCTCATCTGATAGTACCAGTATAGGGAAGACACCAAAGGACACTCACAAGAGTTTGGCAACAAGTGAATGATGCCAAGTTCCCTTCCCAAAAGGTCATAATGCTTTGCTTTGTTTTGTTTTGTTTTACTAAATGCACTGGCCCTATTGCTTCATCATTTTTGGAAGCCAAGAAGGAAAAGAATTTCAAGAAGGAGGGTGCAGTCACTTTCCATGATAACTTCTTCCAGTGGCTGCTGTTGCCCCTCTGCCTGGTGTAAATGTCCTAGCTTGTTATAATACTTTCCAAAACTTTCATTAAGCAGCCCCCTAGGAATTAACTCTGCGGGGAGAAGGCAAATTTTTCTCTCTGGTCTGTGCACCAGAAAAAAAATGTTAGATGAAATAGAAGTTCCTAATCAGTGGCACTTTTCTGGTACGAGAATAGGACAAGAGCCCTTACCAGATCTCGCGAGAGGCACTGTGCCTGCTGGAACCTGCCTGTCTGCCCCCCTCTACTGGTCTGTGCTGACCCCAAAAGTCTTGGCTGGAGGGGACTGGGGGATTTTTCTTACACCTCAGTATGACTGCCCAGGCTGTCACAACTTGGACTCTGGCATTTGAAACAAAATTAAATGCAGATGTTAAATGGCAAAGGTGAAGCACTTGAGAATCTTTTAAGGGATGGCTGGTACATTCTGGAGAACAAGGGCAACAGGTATTTGCAACCAAATCATGAGAGCTGGAGGTTGGTGTGCACAGGGCACGGAGGGACATGGCTGCAATCTCAGCATTTCCGTAAGCCAAATGTACATCCCATTTAGACAAAACTGGAGGGGGCATCATCGTAGATCCTGTCTCTGGGGAGGGGGGACAGCCTGGAGGGATGATGGGATCCCAACAGGGTATGAACCTCTGGATGGCCAGGGGCAGAGGAGGGAACAACCCAAGGGGCCTGTCTGAGGCAGGACGTTGTCTACCTCCAGGGAACTGCAGACACAGATCCCCTGCCCAGACCACCCGTCTGGACCCCCACTTGGCAGAACTTCAAGGAATAACTCCTTCCTATTTCCTCCTTTCCCTCCACCTTCCACCTCCAACCAGACAGGGATCATCACCAAAGAGGATGAAAGGAGCCAGAGACATGAATGAAGAGGAAAAAGAAGGGAGAAGCTGGAGGAGGGCAGGAAGACTTGATATTGAATGGTAATTGAGAATTCATGAGGACCAGGCATTTTGATTCCTAACTTGAGAACACTTATGGGGACTAAGGTGACTGGAGAGTGGCCAGAGAAGTCTGGGGTGGGGGGGAAGGAAGAAGGGGTTGTGTCTTGCCACAACTCGACATAGTCTTCATGAGCTGACCAAGCCAACCCCAACCCAGGGAGCTACTCAAGTTCTGGCCTCTGACCTGGCATCTCCTTTAACTTCATATCTGAAGCACATTGACTACGTGCTATTGGATAAATGCACAGAAGCAGGTCAGATGTTTGTAGGTTAGTTGTTTCTCATGTACTTGGAGAAAATCAAAATAGTAACTGTAGACTGAAGAGATTCCTTAAAATGCCTTAACTTGGACTTCTGAGCTCTGATGGAACACGTGACTTAGGTATATTAAGAGCAGGTACGGGCATCTTGCGAAAGCTGAATGAGCCACCTGGGAGAGCACATGGGAGGGGATCCCTTTTGTCAAAATCTAGCACATGCCCATGACTGTCTTATATGCATTGGTTCTAATCTTCCAGACAGTCTTACCTGGGGCTAAAGAAGCTTGTCCCCACACCTCCTGCTCATTAGCACTGAACCATGCAGGAGGTTGGCAGGTCGTACACTGTGGGGCACTGGGGGCTCCTTCTCCTCAGGCTGCACCCAGAGCACCCCCTGCCCAGGCTGACTGATCCTTGATCCTTGCAGCCCCTGGACAAGGTTCCCTGGTGTCCCTCACAATTATTCAGAGGCCATCACCGCAGACCCGCCACACACATTGGGCAAGAATGAGAGTCATAGTGTGTTACAACATCAAAGACACCCAGAGGCAGGTTAATCCAGACCTCGCAAGGTAGAAATCAGGAGACAGCACCCTGGAGCAGCAGGATGAGAAGGCTGGCCATGCCGAGAGGTGACAGGGACCTGGGGCAAGAACCTGGGTGTCCCCAGTCTCCAGGACTGACCCCACCTTCCCCCCACCAGGGTCACAGTCCCCAGCACAGACTTCCCCAAGCAAATCTAAGGCCTCTGGTGGGCCTGGGGCCCAGTGTCACCATGGGGGAGTGGGTGGGGAGTGGGGAGGCCTTCCATTAGCAGCTGGTGTACCTCCAGACCCTGAGTGGGTTAGTGAGATTTGCAAGGGGCCCAGGGTGAGTTTTGATTATCTTAGATGGTCTTGAACCAGGGGATCAGAAATGTTTGTCTCATCCATGCTCCTCTTCTCTAATCCTGGCTCCCAACAGCCATCTGCCCTCACTAGGAGCACAGGAGAACAGGAAACACAATAGAGCTGATGGGGCTTCCAAGTGGAGGCTTCGCTAGGAAAAGGTTGATGGGGGTGCTCAACGCTGCATTAGTCAGGACAAAAACTGGCTTATGCAAAAGCAAAGCAAGAACAAAAATGGAGGGTGGAATTGATTGGCTTTATACTTGAAAAGACCCAGCATAAAAAAAAAAAAAAAAAAAAAAAAAAAAGACCTCATGTGTGGTTCAATCTATGTCATCAGGGGCTCCTTCCTCTCTGTCCCCTCAACCCCCACTCTTTTTAATTCTCCCCTTCTCCCTCTTTCCCCAGCCTCTCTCTCTCCCCTCCTTCCTGCCCTCTCCCCCAGCCTCTCCCTCTCTGTCTCCTGTTTTCTGCCCCCTCTTCCTCTCTCTCTCTCCTCACCCCTGGCCTCTCTCTGTCTTTCTCTTCCCACTCTGTCCCCCGTCTTTCCCCAGCCCCCTCCCCCATCCCAGCTGTGCTCCCCTGTGTTGGCTCCAGGTGGCGGCAAACACGACTGCCAGCAGGCTCAAGCTTACACTGATCCTACATCCAGAAAGCGGCATTTTTCTCAAGACTTTCAACAAAATCCAGGTTTGGCTACAATGGCTGTGGTTTGGGTCGTGTGCCCATCCCTGAGCCAGTCGCTGCAGCCTGGAAAAGGAAAGCAGTGCTCGGACTGGCCAGGTTAAGCCACGTGCCCCACCTGCTGCTCTAGATGGGCCAAAGAACCCCTCACCGTGGTGCCCCAGAGAAATGCTGGACAGACAAAAAAAAAAAAAAAAAATGTCACCAAGAGAGTGGCTTTGGCCCCCAAGGTGCGCTTTCTCCCTTCCGAACCTGAGATGAAGGAATAGAATAGAAGAGATTGTTCACAGTGCACATCTGCCTTTACACACAGACTACACAGAAGACTCAAGCCAGGCTTTACACGGAACCCTGAATCTGACAGCATTAGACAGCAGCACCTCCTCCTTCGGGGCTGGCCTTGGGGCTGGGAGTGGGAAGGCACATCCAGATTGATGGGCATGTAGATTGAGAAGAACCTTCCCCACCAAGTTGGGTCTTCCAAGTGTTGGTTTCCCAGGGCTGGCAAAGCTGCCTCTGCTGCCCCCAGTGGTTCCAGGGAGGCCACAGCCCAATAGCTCTTTCCGCCTTGGCTGCATCACATTCTCTACTGTAAGTTCCCACCTTTAAATGCTTTTTCAACCCCACTGGTGTCCGGACAGACATCACGAGCTGGGATGCCCTATCATCAGACAAGAGCTGCGTTTTCATGGTTTCCCCTTCCTGCCCCTGCCGCGAGATCCAGAGCCTCACTCTGGAGGGTCCATGGGGAACTCCTTGTATTTTCTTTTGAAACATGCAGAGTGGGGGTAACAAGTAAATAAATGAGGGGCATTCTAAGGGTTCCACCAGGCCAGAGGCCTCTCCAATTTGACCTCTGGGTTCCTGGCACCTACCCCTCAGGCTGCTCAGAGTAAGAGCTCTAGGGGTTAATTGAACAGGAAAACGAAATCAACAAAGCTAGAGAATGCAAGGAAAGAGAGAAGAAAGTGGGTAGAAATGGCCAAGAACTGCGGAACCAGGACTTCCCTGATGGAGTGGGTGGCTTCCCTAGCAGGGCAGCTGGGAGTTCAGGGCAGGCTGCCCCGTGGGGCCCTGGGTGCCCAAACCCAGCAAAGGACGGACGCAGCTACATCCATTTCTTTAGCTGATTTGTGACCGAGCCCCCCAGGGACTCCTGAATGTGACTTGGTGTCCATGATCATTTAATCCTGCCCTTTCTACACTAAGCAATCCCCAAGGCACACGGAGGCTGCTGTGTACAGGCGCTCAGGCGCATTGTCTAATTAACTTCCATCAGCACATAAACCAGACATGAGTCCCCAAAGACAACCCAGAGCCAAGGAAATGGATTTGTTTTTCTGCCTTTATGTTTCCAAAGGGAGGATCTTTAGGGGGCAACTTGAGAACATTTCAGTTTGAGATTCTTAGTTAAGACAAGAAGTAGACCTGGTCATTAAGCCTTTACAATTTAAAATGGATTTGTATAAAATAAAGTAATAAAATAAAATGTAAAATAAAGTAATAAAATAAAATAAAAATAAAGTAATAAAATAAAATAATATATAATAAAATATAAAATAAAATGATATGATAAAATAATAAAATATAAAATAAAATATAAAATAAAATATGATAAAATAGTAAAATATAAAAAATAATAAAATATATAATAAAATATAAAATAAAATAATGATGAAATAATAAAATATAAAATATATAATAAAATATAAAAAGATAGATAAAATAATAAATATAAAATAAAACATAAAATTAATAAAATATATAATAAAATAGTAGTAAACTATAAAATAAAATAATAAAATATATAATAAAATATGAAATAAAATAATAAAATAAAAATTTGTCCAAGAAAACCTAGTCTCCACTATCATTTAACATCTCCACCCCAGCCACACACCTTCCAGAAACTTCCATCAAAGACCCCATAACTGCCTTGCACTTTATCATTATTACTCTTAAACTCTTAGTAAGTATAAATGCTGTGAGAGCAGAAATCACCCCTGTTAGGTTCGGAGCCGTTCAAGAATTCATACAATGCAGGAAGTCAAAGTTTAAGTATAAAGTATAAGATTTATTAGAGGAAGAAAGCAGGTGGGAGCCAGCAGAAAAGAAGAAAAAAGATAATGGCTCCCGCTCTGTATCTGAGAGCAGAATTCTTTAACGAAAAAAGGAACCCACGTTGGGTGGGGTGTCTGCTGTGATGTTCTGTGCCTCGATTGGGTGAGTGCTTATCTAGCTTTGGGCTGATTGGTTGCTAGAATTCTGAGACAATATTCTTTTTAGGAAAGCAGCTGCGTTATCTAGCCGGGGAGAGCAGGCCTTCTTGGTTGTTTATTTTATGGGCATATCTGTCCTTGTCTTACCCACCTTTGAGGGGCCACTGGGACAGCCTTGAACAGCTTTGAACAGCCTCCATTCTTTAGTTTATGGGGCACCTGTTTTCTGTGAGATAAGCTGTGGGGCCCCTGAGTTAGAAACTCCTTCTACATGTTAGTTTCTTCTTCTGGGATCTAACATTCCTGCCTTTTGCTTTTAATAAAAATTGGCACAGGTCTGGCTGCATTAGGGTTAAAGCTTTAACTTAGCTCAAGGCAACTTTTTCCAGGGGCGGGGGCGTCGTTTCTCTCTTTGCTTCTGGCTGGGCGGGGTCATAGTTTGGGGTAGTTGCCTTGAACTAAGCTTTAGCATTATTAAATTGATGTTTGGATATTTTCTGCTGGAACTGGTTGGTAGCAAGCCTCTTCCTGTGGCAGGAGCAGACCTTCAAATCTTTGTTGTAGCAGGAGCATGTTTTCAGAATTTTGCTGGTAAGTCACAGCTGCTATTGATCTATTGATAAATTTAATGAGACATTGTAAGAGGCAAGGAGCAAAAAGAAAAATTAATATAAGAATAATTAATGGTCCAATAAGGGGGAGTAGAATAGCTTGTACAGGCATGCAGAAGAATGAAAGAAAATATGATGGAAAGTTTTTTAACTAGGTAGAAGAGAGAAAGCTGTTTGGTTAGCTTTGTTTTGTTTTGTTTTGTTATTTTTAGGTTTTTTCTTATTTAGGCTTGCTTTTAAAGGTTTTGATTATGAGACTATATGGTTACATCCCTCATATTTTACCATTGGCAATGCTGGGAAAGTTCTTAGGAGTAGAGAATAAGTTTTTGTTGTTGAGATTAGAGCAACAGCAAGTTACGTTAACAAGGGCCTTTTATGGTTAGAATAACTGGTTAGAATAATAAAGCTGCTTGAGTGAAGTAATTTTAATAAATAGTTTTTTCTTTTTCTCTATTGGCTATTGAAGACTATATTAACCAATTTTTAGCTAAAGAATTATATTGAATATTTTGTATTTATTTAGCTTTTAAAGGTTTCTTTTTTATGAGACATTTTATTTTTAAGAAACGGAGAAACAGTATTTTGTGAATTTGGAAGATGTTTTGGACATAAACTCACAGATACAATACAAGCAATAAAAAGATAAGTAAATGACAAGCAGAATAAAAATTATGGTAATAAGAGCTATTTTCTATTTTATGGTAAATTTATTAACCACTTAGAAAATGGATTTAGTTTATTATAATTTTAACATTATTATTATTTTGCATATGATTTAATATTGAAGACACACTGTTATATTTATTTGATATACATGTGTAGCACTGAATGCTAATGAATGCTGAAGTTTTTCCTGTGCTGCATTGGGTGTTAAGTTTACAATAGCTTTCTAACAACCCCCACTTGCTCTCCAGGGCTGAAACATCACAGACAGACAGAAAATATTTCCCAAATAAATGAACGAATGAATTCAATTGAATGAATGAATACTTCTGTGGGTGACTCTCTAATATCTGGGCTGTTCTGACTCTATGAACATCATATACATAGTCCAGCTATCTCCTTGTAGCTTCTGCCTCTTTGAGCCAAGCTAAACAAGTGTGTTTTTCACTACCTCAGCGATTTGGAAACAGTTGCTTTGCCCTGCCCGATGTCCTCCCCCATCTGCCAGAGACTTTTCTTCTTTGGCCAAATATCTACAGCTTCTTCCACATTCCCCAACCTTGTTTTCCCTCTTGGACCAGCTCCCGTCTGTCTATGCTTTCCTCTACCCTTTAAATGTGCTGCCCAAAATATGCATAATACACCAGCATGTCTTGACCACCCTACCATCACCTCCCTTATGCATCAACCCCTGCCTCTGTTGATGTGGCCAGTATTGGCTCATGCTGTGTGTAGAGTCATAAACCCTTCAGGCTTTACCTGCCTATTTATTTTACAGAAGCACTCCCTTGCTACACTTCCTTCTGGGCTTTCCTCTATGTATATATTTATAGATATGCAGGAAATTAAAAAAAAACAGATTCCTGATCTGTTCAGAGTTCTGTCATCTGTTTTTGCCACATGGCAGCACATTACGATCATGGACATGTGGCAATAAACACAGCTGCATATCCTCACTCTTCAGGGATACAGAGTTGTACATTGTATGCCGTTTTGATGGTTAATTTATCAGACTTCTCCTGAGACCTTTTTATTTCTCTTTTTCAGAGTTATAAACAAGGCTACAATGTACATCCTTATATATACATCTCCATTTAATCACACTCAGAGTCTTTAGGGTTGATTCCTAGTGGTGAAGTTGCTGTATCCAGGAGGATACAAAGTTGGGTTTTGCTACTTCATCAAGGCTCTGAGGAAGTCACAAGGCAGAGCAAGGAGGGTGCCCTGGTGGGAGGGTAATGCTGACTGGTGAGGGCTATGGGTTCTCCCTGTGACAGCCCAGCCACTTCTCCACCCCCTGCCCATCTGTTCTCAGATGCCCCCTCGGACCAGGCAGGTCACCCTCGTCTCCTTGCACCATCTCCCTCAAATGCCTCAGTTAACTGTCTTCTCAATCTGTCTGTCTCCTCCCTCTGCCTGAGGTCAGGGCTCGGCTCAGCCTCCCCACCCCGCAGGAAGTCCTGTCCCAAAACTTCAGGAAAAGGATGTGTGCAACACTATGCAGTCATCACCCCTCCACCTCCACTCTTCTTCCACCTGGGGTGCACGTCATGTCTCCAGAGACTGTGAGCACTGCCTTGTGTCCTGGGTAGCCTTGGGGTCCCCTGTGTCGTGGAGAGCATGCAGCAACTGACAAATCTGGTTCATTCTTTCATGCAGTTATTCAATGAATAAGGAGCATGAGTCTGCCACTGTCCTCATGGAGTGACAGGGAACAGCCAGGTTCTGGCTAGCAGGAGGTGGGTATGACCTTGGTAGAACTGGGAGCAGTTGGGCAGTTGATGATTAGATAAAGGAACTTGGATTTCTCTTTTCACATTGGCTGCCAGGAAGCTTAGAGAGATGGTAAATATTTTTAGCCCATTTCTGAGTTGACTTGACCCTCCTTGTTGTCCTACCTCCTTCTTTTGGCTTCTGCCTCTGTTCTTGCTGTGTCGGTGCTTACAGAGCCTATGTATTATAGGAGTTCATCGGTAATTTTAATCATTTCTGGAACAAATCAAGGTATAAAATCATTGACATGCAAAAACATGGGGCATTGATTCTTGCATGAAGAACCTAAATTTAAAATTTTGATTAACATTCCATTTCCCAAGAAAGCTTAGGAGGCTGTTTACTCACCTAGTAAAATGGACAACATAATCAAGGACTATAGCCCCCTGTTTGCCAGGACTGCGATGGCAAAGACCACACAGGGGATGGCTTAAACAATAAGCACTTTTAAGTTTCAGAGACTAGAAGTCCAAAATCAAGGTGTCAGCAAGGCCATGCTTTGTCCCTGAAGTCTGTATGCTCTGGCGCTGGCTTGCAGTGATCCTTGGGGTTCCTTGGCTTGCATCTCTGTCTCCTGCCATGTGACCGGCTCTTCTTGGATCTGTGCTTCCAGTTTCCACCGGCTTCTGGCTTCTTGCTCCTCCCTGAGGCTTTCTCTGACTTCTGGCTTCCAGTTTCTTCTCTTGATAAGGGCTCCAGTGATGTGGATTAAGACCCACCCTGATGCCACTGGCCATACCTTAACTAATAACATCTTTAAAAGGTCCTATTCACAGAATTTCACACCCACAGGAACACAGATTAAGGTTAAGAACATGTCTTCTTTTGAAGGGGTACTTAATTCAATCCACCACCCACCACCTACCTCCCTGTCAAAGAAGGCCTTGGAAGCCCAAGGACGTGATGATGACTGTATACGTAATTTCTCCCTTCAGGGATAGCTGTGGGGTCCTGCAAAGGGGGCTGAATTTCACCTTCCTGGCCAGAAGACCCCTGGGTGGTGCCACCTCTGGGTTAGATCTTGCCCCTCCCCTTTACAGCTGGATAACCTCAGAGAAGTTACTTCACTTCTCCACTGTGTGCAGGAGACATGCTGGGGTGGGGGAGCAGAAGCCCCTGTATGGTGGAGCCCCTGCTGATGGTCGGCTCTGCCCAAACTGGGCCAGGGTCCACGCGGGTGGGTCAGACTGGGCTGGAGCCATTGTGAAATCGGCATCACGGACTAGCCTCCTGGGTGGGCTGAGGTGGGTTACATGGGGCCAGGTGTGCAGACGCTCTCTGGAAACCAAGGCGATTGGGGTGCCATCCTCATGCCCCGATGTGCCACCTGCCCCCTCTGCTTCTCTGTGCCTTCCTGAGCCATCGCTGTCCCTGGTGACACAGGGTTAATGGTGACCATCCCTCGATCTTCAGGGAGCTCACATGAAGTACCAAGTCCCACACCCCGTTGTCATGCACAGTTTCTATATCCAGGGGATAGTTTTAAAAACTGAATATTGAACTTCAGAGACAAGCAGAAATCTAGTCTCTGTCTTCTAAATGATCCATGCATCCTTCAACCCTGGAGAAAGCCAAGTGATTGTTATGTAAAAGGGAGAGGCAGATAAAGCAGGAGCCACCTTGGAGATGTTTATAAAATGGAGCCAAATAACACTGAACATTTATAACCCAGAATTTTTTCAGACTTTTGGGGCATCTCCTCAAACTCTCACTGCAAACACATTTCATTGCATGCGCAGAGGCCCAGGGTGGTTTTGTTGAGGTCTCACAGCCAGGCAGAGGCAAGGGTTAATATCGCTGGGAATTTATCTCATTCCTTTCTGCTAGTGGGCAGCTGGGGATGCCTCACTCCAATTCATTTGATTTGACCAGCTTAGCCACATGCCTCTGTCCAGATAGAGAAAACCTAAACCATAAATGATTGGAAATGAGATTGTCAGCAGGGAGGCCCACCGGAGGCCCCCATCAGGCCGGCGGGCTCCTGTCCCCTGCTCCTGCGGTTTGCAGAAGTCCCCGCCCGCTGCATCCCACATCCTCTGTTTTGTGGAGTCTGCAGGCTGGAAACCAGGCAGCTGCTCCTTTGGCCACAGAGCATCTTTCTCCTGCATTGCTTCCTTGGTAAATCGATTCTATTTTCAAACGCCAGCATGTGACTTTTCCTAATGGCAGTACTTCTAATTAGTCTGAGAAAACAAATAGCTCTTTATTCGAGGGGTAGGGACGGGTGGCATATTTGACTGGCAGCCAGCTATCCCCATGGGCAGCACTTCCAGCTGCCAATCACACAGATTGGAGCCACCCTGGGCCTCCCTCTGCCCACCTGCTGCCTCAGCCACCTCACCCTGGCTCACAGTCAGTGCTCTGCCACACCCAGAGCCTCTTCTTTCTCTCCTGAGAGACAGCAAAGCTTCCTGCCCTCTGCGTCATCCCTGCAGGCTGTGCCCACTGCCAGCAGGGTCCAAGAGAATGCACATGGGGCTTTGTCAGACGCTGGCTTCCCCTGTCCATGGGGTGGGAATGAATGGTTCCTGCTCCTTCACTCACTCCCTCATTCAGATGTTGATCAAGTGTCCCTGTGTGCCAGGTAACAAGCTACACCGTGCCTGACCCACACCATCCCTGCTTGGCTCATTTCTCCAAGCCACCCACATGCTTGTCCCTTTGCCAGAAATGTCTTTTCCACCCACCTCCCATGGAGACTGCTGCACATTCACCAAGTATTTATTGAGTACCTGCTCTGGCCCAGACATTAACAGGAAACAGCAAATCCAGATGTGCACCTGTGCTGGTTTGAATCTATCTCCCCCATAAAATCCATGTTCTTTAATGCAGTCTTGTGGGGAGCAGACTTATTAGACTTTTGATTAGGGTGGGACGTTCGATTAGGTTGTTTCCATGGACATGTGACCCACCCAACCGTAGGTGAGATCTTTTGATTAGATCATTTCCATGGAGGTGTGACCCCACCCATCCAGTGATTAGTTCACTGGAATAGTTTAAGAGAGCTTACAGAGAGAAGAAGCTCAGAAAAGCTGAGAGAGACATTTTGGAGAGAAGCTAAGATATGTAACCCAAGGTTTGCCCCTGGGAGAAGCTAAGAGCCAACACAGACCCAGATGCTTGGAGACTTTTGGAGATGCTGGGCTAAGAGATGAAGCCCAGTGTTTGCCCTGGAGAAGCTAAGAGAGGACCCCCAGATGCTTAGAGAGAAACACCCCAGGAGAACCAAGCAGAGAGCTGAGAGAAGCTAAAAGAGACAGAAGCCCAGAGACATTTCAGAGAAAGTCATTTTGAAACCAGAACCCAGGAACAAAGGACCAGCAGACACCAGCCACGTGCCTTCCCAGCAGACAGAGGTGTTCCAGACTCCATCAGCCTTTCTTCAGTGAAGGTATCCTGTTCTTGATGCCTTAGTCTGGACACTTTTATGGCCTTAGAAGTGAAATTTGTAAACTAATAAATCCCCCTTGTAAAAGTCAATCCATTTCTGGTATTTTGCATAATGGCAGCTTTAGCAAACCAGAGAAGTGTCCATTTCTGGAGCAAGCCAAGCCAGGCTCTCCAACTGTATCTGTGTTATAGTCCCAGCCAACCTCTTTGAAAAGAACATGCCACATGCCTGTGTAAGCCAAATCACGTGACTCTGAAATTGAGATATACAGAGTGCATCCCTGTACTTTAAAAACACTATTCTGACTTTGCAGTTATTTCCTCCCCTCACACTCCTATGTCTCTCCCTTTGCCTCTGCATTTCATCCAACCTCTTGAGGAATAATTTACTTAAAGTAAAAGTCACTAGCTTTAAACATGCCATTCAAAGCTTGGCCACATCCTCACCAAACAGAGGCATCTCCAGCCCCAAGGAATTCTCTTGGGCTCCTCTGTGGCTACTCCTCCCTTCCCACCCAAGACCCTGCCAATTACAGATCTGTTTTTGTTACTTTAGTTTTGTCTTCCAGAATTTCATAGTTGTAATTTTTGTTTCTTCCTTCTTTAATTTAATGTAATTCTTTTGACATTCATCCATGCCATTGCATGCTGTAGTAGTTTATCTTTATTATTATTGTTTATCCTTATCATTATTATTTAATCCTTATTATCATTATTATTCCTTATTAATTTCATCATTATTCCCTACTATCATTATTTTTATTTTTATTCCTTATTATCATTATTATTCCTTAGTATTGTCATTATTATTATTCCTTATCATTGTCATTATTATTATTCCTTATTATCATTATTAGTCCTTTGTTTTCCATCACATTGGTATACCACAATTTCCTTATCCATTTAGCAATTGACAGGTATTTGGATTGTTTCCACTTTTGAGTTATTATGAATAAAGTGGCTATGAACATTCTTGTGCAAATCATTTTTGCACATATGTTTTCATATCTGTGAGATAAATACCCGGTGGTGGGGTTGCTATGTTGTGGTAGGAGCGTGCTTCACTATGGAAGAAATTACCAAATTGTTTTTCAAAATGGTGGTGGCATTTTGCAGTTCTCCCAACAATGTACAAGAGTTCCAATTGCTCCACATCCTTGCCAAATTTTGGAATTGTCAGTCTTTCTCAGTTTACCCATTCTAGGAGGCAGGACATGGTATTTCATTGTAGTTTCTTGTTATTGCTTTGCTTTGCTTTTTTGCCTTTTGCTTCCACTTTAGTTTTAACCTTTTAATGTCTTAAATAAACTTTTAATTCTAGAAAATTTTAATTTGCAAAAATTGGGAAGATGGTATACAAAGTTCCCATATACCCCACACCAAGTTTCCCTATTGTTAACATCTTTCATTTATATAGGGCTTACAAATAATGAACCAGTATGATGCATCATTGTTCACTAAAGTTCATACTTTACTCAGACTTCTTTAGTTTTTCTCTCATGTCCTTCCTCTGTCCTAGGATCCCATCTGGGATACCACAATCCATTTAGATGCTGTGTCTTGTTAGGCTCCTCTTGTCTGAAAATTTCTTAGACTTTCCTTGTTTTTGATGACCTGGACAGTTTTAAGACATATTGGTCAGGTATTTTGCACAATGCCCTTCAGTTGAGATTTGTCTGATGTTTCTCTCATGATTAGACTGGAATTATGGGTTTGGGAAAGAAGACTACAGAGGTAAAGAGCCATTTTCATCACATCATATCCAGGGTACATCTCAGCGTGACCTATCCCTGTTGATTTTGACCTTGATCACTGAGGCAGTGCTTGTAAGATTTCTCCACTGCATGTAGCTCTTTTTCCCCCTTTGCAAACTCTACTCTTTGGAAAGAAGTCACTATGAGCACCTTATACTTAAGGAATGGGGAGTTATGCTTCACCTCCTTGAGGGTAGAGTAGCTACTTAAATTATTTGGAATTCTTTTGCAAGGGAAATTTTTCTATTTTCCCCTATTTATTTATTTATAAATATTTATCAATTTATTATAAAATCATCTATTTTTATCAGTATGGACTTAGAGATATTTATTTTATATTTTAGGTTATAATCCAATACTTTATTTTGTTGTTCAATTGTTTCAGCTTTCACTTGCTCCTGTGTCTCTTTGACATGCACCCATCATTGTGTTGGTTACTTATTTTCTGGCACTACAAAATGCTCAAGGCTCATCTTATATATTTCCTGCCATAGTCCTAGAATCAGGCATTTATCTAAGGAGCCCTGGTTGCTTTTATTGGAGTTTTTTTTTTTTTAATTGGAGTATTGGGGTGCTATGTATCCTGGTTACTACTGAGGTGCCAGTGCTTCTAGACTCTCAGCTGAAACACGTGTATATACACATATCCATAAATATTTCTACAAGTAATCGCCTGTATCTATATTAAGCTCAACATGAATTTATACCATTTCCAACTTGAATCCATTACTACACAGATTATCATAACTACCTCCTCTTTCTCATCTGTAATTGGTTAATTCCAGTATACAGGCACCTGGTGATGTGGATTGAATTGTGTGCCTCAGTTTGGACATGTTCTTGATTTTTGTCCGCATTCTGGTGAGTGTGAATCCACTGTAAATTAGATCTCTTTACTAGGTAACTTCAGGTAAAGTGTGGCCCAAATGAATCAGGTTGGGTTTTAATGCAGATTACTGGAGCCCTTTATAAGAAGAGTGAAAGTCAGACGGAGAGAGAAGCCAGGAGGAGTAGCCAGAAACTGGAAGTCACGGGAACCCAGAGGTGAAGGAAGAAGATATCGCCATGTGCACTGCCATGTGACTGAAAAGCAAGGGACCAAGGATCGCCAGCAGCCAGCCCCAGAACACCACTGTCTTCTGGGGGAAAGCATCACCTTGCTGACTCCTCTATTTTGGACTTTTCCTAACCTCAAAACTGTGGGCCAATAATTTCTCCTTGTTTAACCCAACCCATTGCATGGTATTTGTTGTAGCAGCTGGGAAACTAAAACACCTTCTTTCAATGGTTTCAGAATAGTTAACCTGTACCCCAAGGGAATAACTTTACCAACTAGAATATAATGCTTATCTACATTTTCTTTTACATTCAGTCTTCCTGACTCCACTCATTTCCAAAGTTACTTAGGTCAGCATCTTTTCCCCATTCCCTTCAATGAGTCTGTTTGATACATTTGTAATACATTTTGATGCTTATGTCTCATTTGGCATTCTTTGCTGGAATACCCTGACCTCTTTAAATATGTGTTTTTTTTTTTTAATTTGCCTTTACTGAAGTTCATTCTTTGAGTTGTGAAGTTGACAAAAGCATACACTATCATATACAATAGTTACACCGGTTAAAAAAAATCCCTTTGCTTCATCAGTCAACTCATCCCTCTACCTGAAACCCTGGCAACCATTGTATGGATGGACCCAACTATTGACAGCCATGATTTTACAGTATTGGCTCCTCTAACACATAGCAAGGCACATAGAGATGTCTGCTTATTCCCCTCTTTTCCAAGTTTCGTTCAGTTCTACTTCTTGCTTCCGTGACTTTTTTTTTTTCTCTCTCTCTGTATTCATTCTGTTGATAAAGGACTCCAGTGACAGGATTAAGACCCATCTGATTGGGGTGGGTCATGCATTAACTGATGTAGCCTCTTCAAAAAACACCACTTAAAATGGATGAACACCCACAGGAATGAATTAGATTTAAGAACATATTTTTCTCGGGTACACACAGCTTCAAAGCAAATCAGTTGACTGGCTGCATTATTTTGCACTTCCACCAACACTACAAAAGACTTCCTCATCTTTGCCAGCAATTGGTATTTTCAGTTTTTTTTTTTTTTAAATTTAGCCGTTCTGTTTTTAGCTGCATGCCATTTTTGTCTTAATTTGCATTTCTCTAATGACAAATGATGTCGAATATCTTTCCATATGCTTGTTTGCCATATGTGTATCATCTTCCATCAGATGTCTGCTCAGATCTTTTGCCCAATTTTCAATTAAGCGTTTGTTCCCTCATTGTTGAATTTTAAGAGTTCTTCATATATTTGGCCTACAATTCCTTTATCAGATATGTGACTTGTAAATATTTTTTCCCAGACTGTGGCTTGTCTTTTCATTGTCTTAATGATGTCTTTCTCAGAGAAAACATTTTTAATTTTAGTTAAGTCCAAATTGTCAGTTGTTTCTTCCAAGGATCTTGCTTTTGGTGTTGTTCTAAAAACTTACCACCAAACCCAAGATCATGTAGGTTTTTTCCTGTTTTCTTCTAGAAGTTTTGTATTTGTATTCTACAATAGGTGTTTTGAGATATGTGAAAGAGTGTGCTCTGTATCTAGATTGTATTTTTGCATTGTTTCAGCAAAATTTGTTGACCTGTCTTATCCTTTCTCCATTGAACTGTCTTTTGCTTTTGCCATAAGCAATTGACTATTTTTGTGCAGGTCTATTTCTGGGTTCTCTATGCTGTTCCATTGAGCAATGTGTCTATTCTTTCACCAATACCATTCTGTCTTGATTAATGTAACTTTATAGTAAGTCCCGAAATAGAGCAGCAAGAGTCCTCCAACTTTATTCTTTTGCTTCAATACTGTATTGGCCATTTTAGGTCTTTGCCTTTCCATATAAGCTTTAGAATCAGTTTATTGATATCTGCCAATATTGGCAAAGTAGTTTCCTGGGATTTTGATTGGGATCACATTGAATCTATAGATCAGTAAGGGGTGAATTGACATCTTAGCAATATTGAGTCTTCCTCCCTATTCCTAGGTTGCTGTGCATTTTTATCATGAATGGATTTAAGATTTTGTCAAATGCTTTTTTGCCCCAATCAATGTGATATGAATTTTCTTCTTTAGATTGTTGGTTTCATGGTTTATACTGATTGATTTCTGAATAAGGGACCAGCCCTTTAATACCACTTGGTCATGGTACATTCTTTTAATATGTTATTGGATTAAATTTGTCAGTATTTTGTTGAGGATTTTTTTTGCATCCATGTTGGTGAGAGATATTGGGCAGCAGTTTTCTTTTCTTTCAATGCTTTTATCTGGTGTAGTCTGTAGACTCCTTTCCCCAAAAAGATATGTTCAAGTCCTAAGCCCCAGTACCTATGAAGGGGACCTTATTTGGTAATAGGGTCTTTATAAATGTAATCATTAAGATGAGATGATACTGAATTAGGGTGTGGGCCTAATTCACCAATGACCAGTGACTTTATAAGAGAAAGGAGAGGGAGATTTGGACACACAAACACATACAGGGAATAAGGCCATGTCACAGCAGAGATAGAATTGGGGTGATCCCACTACATATCAAGGAAAACCAAGGATTGTCAGCAACAACCAGACACTAGGAGAGAAGCATGGAACAGATCCTCCCTCACAGCCTCCAGAAGGAACCAACCCTACCAACACCTTGATTTTGGACTCTAACCTCCAGAACTGTCAGAGAATAAATTTCTATTATGCCATCACCCAGTTTGTGATAATTTTGCTATGTCATCCTTAAGAAATTAATACATCTGGTTTTAGTATTATGGCAATCCTGGCTTCATGAAATGAGTTAGGAAGTGTTCTCTGTTTCCATATTCTGGAAGAGATTGTGTAGAATTAGTGTATTTCTTCCTTAAATGTTTGGTAGAATTCACCTGTGAACCCATCTAGGCCCAGTGCTTTATTTATTTATATATTTTTTGGAAGATCATTTGTTGTTGATTCAATTATTTTAACAGAAATATGACTATTTAGGCCATCTATTTCTCCTTGTATGAGTTCTTATAGCTTGTATCTTTTAGGGAATTGGTACACTTCGTATAAGTTATTGAATTTGTGGACATGGAGTTACTTGTAGTATTCCTTTATTATCCTTGTAGTGCCCATGGGATCAGCAGTAATGACCCTTCTTTCATTCTGATATTGGTAATTTGTTACTTTTCTCTTTTCTTCTTGGTTAGGCTGGCTTGATGTTTGTCCATTTTATTGTTCTTTTTAAGGAATCAGCTTCTGGTTTCATTGATCTTTCTTGTTTTATATTTCTTTTATTTCTGTTTTAATTTTTATTATTTCTTTCCTTCTGCTTGATTTAGACTTAACTTGCTCTTCTTACTTTAGTTTCCTAAGGCAGAAACTTAGACTATTGATTTTTGATCTTTTTTTCTTTTCTAATATATACATTTAATGCTATAAATTTTCTTGCTTTCACTACACCACACAAATTGTGATAAGCTGTATTTCCATTTTTATTTAGCTAAAAGTATTTTTTATTATAAATTTATTGAGACTTCTTTGAACCATGTGTAGTTAGAAATGTGCTATTTAATTTCCAAATATTTGTATATTTTCAAGCTATCTTTATATTATGGATTTCTATGGTAATTCTGTTGTGGTCTGAGAACATATGTTGTTTGATTACTATTCTTTTAAATTTGTTGAGGTGTGTTTTATGGCCCATAATGTTATCTACATTGGTGACTGTTCCTTGGGATCTGAGAAGAATGTGCATTCTGCTGGTGTTAAATGGAGTATTCAATAAATCTAACTCCATTGCTAAATGGAGGGAGTCTTCAATAAATATCAATTAAACTTGACTGATAGTGCTTTTTAAGTCATCTAAATCTTTATCGATTTTCTGCATGCTTGATTTATCAATTAATAACAGAGGGGTGCTAAAATAACCAACTGTAATTATGAATTTGTGTCTGTTGCCTTTCGGTTCTGCCAATTTTTGCCTCATATACTTTTACATTCTATTATTAGGTGCATACACAATTAAGAATATTATGTCTTCTTGGAGAATTGACCCATTTGTCATTAGGTAATGTCCATTTTATTCCTAATAATCTTCCATGTTCTGAAACCTGCTTTATCTTAAATGAATATAGCTACTCCAGCTTTATTTTGATTAGGTGTAACATGGTATATATTTCTCCATTCCTTCTTAACTATCTCAGCCTTTACGTTTAAACTGGATTTCTTGTAAATAACATATAAGGTCACATATATAAATATATATATTTATATATATCTCCAGTTTGCCAATCTGTGTCTTTTAACTGGTATATTTAGAGCATTAACATTTAAAGTGATTGTTTATATAGTTGGATTAATATCTACCACATTTGTAATCGTTTTCTATTTAATTTGTTGAGCATTTTATATGATTGCAGTTAATCTATTCATCATACCAATAGTACTTGTTTTTTAAAAATTGATGGTTACCCTAGGGTTTACAATATACATTTTAAATTAATCTAAGTCCAGCTTCAAATAACAATATACCATTCTTGTATATAATGTTTGACCTTATAACAGATTATTCCCAATTCCTCCTCCTTGTCTCTGCTGACAGTGCTGTCATTCATTACTCTTATCCATATGCTATAATCACCCAGTACATTTTTTAATTTGTTTTATTTTTTGTATTTTTTATCCTGCTTGGTGTTCTCTGGGATACTCAGATCTGTGGCTTGAGGTCTGTAATTAATTTTGGAAATTTCTCTCATTTTTACATTAAATATTTCTTTGTTCCATTCCCTCTTTCTTCTCCTTTGAGTATTTCACTTGCATGTGTGTTACACCTTTTGCAATTTACCCACAGTTTGTAAATGTTCAGTTCTGTTTTGTTTTGTTTTGTTTTTCATTTGTTCTTCCCTCTTTGCATTTGGGAAGTTTTGACTGACCTATTTTAAGCCTATTCTTTCTTTCTTCAGCTGTATCCAGCCTACTGATGAGCCCGTCAAGGGCATTCTTCATCTCTGTTACAATATCTTCAATTTCTAGCATTTCTTTTTGATTGTTCATTAGAATTTCCATCTCCCTGGTTCATTTGTTCTTGCATGTTGTCTACTTTGCCCATTAGAGCCCATAACATATTAATCATAGTTATTTTAAATTCCCTGCTGATAGTTCCAACATCTCTGCCAACATCTGTGTCTGGTTATGAGTCATGCTTTGTCTCTTCACACTGTGTTTTTCCTTGGCTTTTGGCATACATTGTAAGTTTTTATTGAAAGCTGGAAATATTGTATTGGGTGATACACGAAGTAGGCAAGTTGGCCTCCGGTGTGGGTATTTGTATTAATTTGACTATGAGTTGGGCTGCGTTTAATGTTTGACACATCTTTAGATGTCAGGGGCTTCAAATTCCTCTAATGATATTGTCTGTGTCT
The DNA here is from genome assembly GCF_015220235.1 of Choloepus didactylus. Lineage (NCBI taxonomy): Eukaryota > Metazoa > Chordata > Mammalia > Pilosa > Megalonychidae > Choloepus > Choloepus didactylus. The sequence continues at coordinate 163,556,313 of NC_051311.1, forward strand.
CTCCTCTTGATGTTGGGCTTCCCTAAGTGCCCTTCCTCAGACAGTGCCTGTGCCTTGCAAATCTTTCAGCTGTAATCCACTGTTACTACAATGGAGCCCTGATGTCTGGTTGTGAGGTGTGGGGAGGGAGTGTTCTATCACCTTATGACTAAATCTCAGTTGTTTAGTGGGCCTGTGAATCAGCTGTGACTGTCACAAGTGTTTCTCTAGTAGTACTAGGGATATAGCTTTCTTTTCTGGATGATTCCTACTCAACATTCTTAATCTATTTCCTTGAAAGTATGGACCCCTGTTGACTCCTGTTGTTTCCTCCCTGCCCCCTCCCCACCCCAGTTTTAAATGAAACAGGAAAGGTAGGGTGGGCTGGAGTTGGAGAAAGGAATCCCTTCCCCAACTGGGATAAGACCCTGGCAAAATATTTTCCCTTGGAGAGTAGGCATTTTTAATGTAGATGGCTCTGGGTATATTTCTCAACTTTTCCCTTCCCTCTGCCAGAGCCAAGAGGGGATCTCTTTCATTCTTCACCTTGAGAACTTGACCGAGTTCCTGGAGATAAAGGCTCTGAAAGTGTAGGGTGGAGTCCCCTCAAGACCGCAGGCCCCCTGGGAGTTTACACTCTCCTGTTAGTCCATAGTCAGCTTCTAGTGATTCATCAAAATTACCATTTAAATGTTGCCATCAGTTTGTGGCCTTAGTGGCTTCTTCTCCAGATTGTGAGATCTTTCTTGGCTATGACCTCCTGGATTCACTTGTCTCTCCAGATTCCAGGGTGGCAATTTTCCCAGCCCCCTCTATTCTCTGATGGATCCCAAGAAAGTCATTGATTTTCAGCTTGTCCAGGCTGTCTTGTTGAAAGTACAGAACTGATATCTTCCAGGCTCTTTACATGTTAGATCTGAAGCCAGAATTTTCTCATTGTGTTTTTCAGTTGCATTTCCCTCTTGTCTAAAGATGTTGAACACTTTTATGTTGATTATCTGCCATTCATGCACATCCTTGGTGAATTGTCTGTTCTAATCTTTGCTCATTTTAAAAATTGGCTTATATTGTTAAGAGATTTTTAATATATTATGAATACAAATCCTATACCAAATATGTTTTGAAAATATTTTATCCTAAACCATAATTTACCTTTTCATTTTATTAATAGTGCCTTTTGAGGAGCAAAGGCTTTTAATTTGATGAAATCTAATTTACCAATTTTTCTTTCTTTTTTTAGTGATTTTTCTTTCATACATAAGCAATCTTTGTCTACCCACACAGTTGTGAAGCTATTCCTCCTTTATTTTCTTATAGAAATTTTATAGTTTTAGCTCTTATTTCAGTCTAAGATCCATTTTGAGTTAACTATTATATATAGCGTGAGGTAAGGTCAATATACATTTTTTTCCCACATAGATCTAAACATCATTTGTAAATTCAAGTGATTCCCCATTTTATTCTCACTCACTCTGTGGGTTCTGGAAAGGACCACAAGCACCATATGCATTATGTGTTGCACACTGAGTATCTGTAAGAATTCCACAGTATCAGGGCAAGTGCCACAACTTCAGAGCAAAGAGATCTAGCCTTGAATCTCAGCTCTTTCTATAAAGACTGTGCTACCTTTGTGAGGACATCTAATCTCTCTGGGTCTCAGTGTCCTAACATGGAAGATGGGAAAATGATTTAATCACTGCATCCCCAAGGATTTCTGCTTTCAGGAAGATAGAGGAGACATACTTTCCCCATTCCTCTCCACTATCTACAGCTAAAAATCCTAGATATTTTATATATATAAAAGAAACCTAAAAACACCCTGAAAGGTAGAGAGAAAATAGACCAACTAGAGATGTTGAGGATCAAGTAATGACATAGTAGTGAGTTCCCTGAGATTTATTTTTCCTGCATGTTCTCAGAATGGTGAAGCCTTCATCCCAGAAACATCAATGAGTACAGACAAAAAGCCCCAAGAAAAGCTTGCATTCTCTAGACAAAGGACTGGGAAAGGGGCAGACTAGCAAGATAAAGAATTTTAGGGAAGAAAACATTCCATTCCTGCCAAACACCACAGAAAACAACCATGACCCAACACATACCCTACCAAGAAAGGAAGATTGGGGAGCCTAGATGTCCACCCTCACTAGGATGCAATGTGGAGCCTAAAGCATCCTTCCAGGGGTGTGTCAGTAACTAGCTGTAAATCTAACAAAACATATATGGGATTTCATGTTGAAAACTTCAAAGTGCTGATGAAAGAAATCAAACAAGATATAAATAAATGGAGAGACACATCATCTTTTTAATTTGGAGACTCAACATAGGAAATATGTCAATTCTCCCCAAATGGATACACAGATTTAATGGCATTCCATCAAAATTCCATCTAAATTTTATATGGAAAGGCAGAGACTCCAATATAGCAAAAACAATTTTCTAAAAGGATATACAGGGAGGAATCACTTTACCCAATTTGAAGGTAGCTAGAGTGATCCAGTCAATGTGGTATGGGAAGGAAGATAGACACAAAGATCAGTGGAACAGAATAGAGAACCCAGAAATAGGCTCACAAAAAGTATGACAAAGATGCAAAAGCAATTCAATGGAAGAAAGAGAACTTTTTAACAATCAGTGGGGGAGCAATTGGACATCCATAGGCAAAGAAAAAAAGAACCTCAATTATGTCACATACTTATACAAAAATCAGCTCAAAATAGATCATGGATTTAAATATAAAACTGAAACATAAGGGAAAACCTTTGGGAACCAGGGCTGAGTGAACAGTTCTTAGACTTGAAACCAGAAACATGATCCATAAAAGAGAAAAATGTATAATTTAGATTTCTCCAAAATCAAAAACTTTTGCTCTGCAAAATACCTTGTTAGCAGAATGGAAGGCAAGCAACAACAGGGACAGAATATCTGCAAACCACAAATTTGACAAAGGACCCATATCCAGAATACTTAAAGAATTCTCAAAATTTAACCATGAGAACAGAGCAATCCAATTAGGGAACACACAAAAGACATGAAAAGATATTTTACCAAAGAGGATATTCCTCAGCCAATTTTTAAAGGTCACATACTATATGATTCCATTTAAATAACATTCTTGAAATGACAAAATTGTAGAGGGTGAAACACGATAGTGACCAGCAGGATCAAGGATGGTGGGAGGAGGGGGGTGTATCAGACCATAGGGGTAGAAGGAGGCTTTTTGTTGACAGAATGGTTCTGTACCCTGATTATGATGATGGTTACACAAATCTACACATTTGATAAACTGACATACAACTACATGTACACATTGCATTAAGGCCAGTTTCCTGGTTTTGCCACTGTACTGATTAGGGGACCTGGATGGAGGGTATGTGGCACTTCTCTGTACCATATTTGCAACTTAGAATGAATCTGTAATTATCTCAAAATAAAAAGTTAAAAAATATATATCTCCTTCATAGGCCACAATGCTTTAAGACACGGAAAATTGTATGAAATGTGTTTGGGCATTGTTGGTGTGGTACAGGTTTTCATGGAAAGTACTGTGTACGTTTGTTTTGATTTTTCACTTCAAAGCCTGGTAATTTGAAGGAATAGACAAAGGAACAATCAGATATTTACAGTAACTTATGTGTTATTTTTCATTTAGCTTAAGGGAAAATGAAAATTGGGTCCCATTGCACAATATTTCTTAACACACCTACATCCTTTCCTATTTCCTACTGAGGTCCATTCCAGTCCTCAAAGCTCAGCTGCATGTGGTTTGCATGTGATAAGTCCAATGTCTAGACTGCATAACTGCTGTCCCTGAGGTTTATATGAGAACATGGGTTTTGGAGCATTTGTGGGTGCATTCAAAGCCTTGAGAGTGTTAAGTATCAAAATGGCCAAACTGTATAAAAACATCCGAGGAAAAATCAAATAGGTGAAGAGACAGAAATGAAACTCTGTAATGTTAAAAAGCAAATGAGTTCCTTAAAAAGTAGAGCTATTGGAAATAAGGAGTGATACCTTCCAGGACTAATCCACTTAAGAGTGGCGGGGCAGGTATAACTAGCAGGCTGCAATCAGATGGAGAGTCCAACCAAGGAAAGCTGGTGAGCTCAGCGAGTCGGAGCCTCTGGGTCTATTTTGAGAGTTGCTCTCAGGGAATGCACAGCAAGCACGAGACGACAAAGAGCCCAATCAAGCATACGTGCAGCAACATGTTTGCATTGGTGGGTCCCAAGGTTCACCTGATGCCAGGAAGTGATTCACATGGTCAGAGAAATAAAATTGGCTATTTTTTTTTTATTACCAGTCATTTAGGTTGGCTAGAACAGCCCACCTGTTCTAACTGATATGCTTAGTTACCTAAGGATTCTGCATAAGATGCTGGGAAGATTGCAATAGAATATTTCTTGTATTTTGCTTTTGGGCTGAAGGGGTCTGGAGAGAGATTTGGTTGTTGTATGTTTGTTTCACAGTAGATTCCTGGTATGGTAGGGAGAAAGAGGGCAACAATCAAAGACAGTTCACACGGGGTCCTGTCAGCTGGGAGTTCCACCTGCAGTCTTACATTTTTAAAAGGGCATCAGCTGTAAGTTGCTCACTATTCTTCAGTGAATAGGATACTCTCATTGGCCCATACAATGTTATTGGTTGTTAATTTCTTTTCATTTTCAGTGTTTTTCTTTTCACCCTTCAGCCCTGCTCCCTGGACCTTTTCCCCTCCTCAGTCTTTTTTGTACACCATGGCCTGTGTCCCACCACCCGCTCTAGGGGAGATGGACCAGGGTCAGAAGACAATGGAGCTATGTCTGTGAGGGAGACAGCAAGGCTGTGTGCATAAGAAGCACAGAGGGCTTTGGGGTGCAGAGGCACTTTATGCAGGATTGGGGAGAACCTCCGGCCCCCACTCCCTCATAGCCCTGGGGATCCTCGGAGGGAGCCAGCAAGCATGGTGTACTCTGTGGAGTAGTGTCTCACTCTTCATTTCCAGCAGTTCTCTTATTCAGTGAACTCATTTGGTTGTCAATATTACAATTTCATTTTGGGCTTCATTTATTTGATTTTTTCTTTAATGCTTTTAGGTACAGTTTGGCCATTTTGACACTAAGTCACCAGGCTGAGCATGTTCTCAGGGATGGAGCCAGGTGAGTGAAAGTGATGGGGGCCTTTTTCATGTCACTTGTAGGCCAAGGATGTCAAGGAGACCCCCATGACCTTGTCAGCCTTCAGAGGGTGTTCTAGTTTGCTAGTGCTGCCAGAATGCAAAACACCAGAGATGGATTGGCTTTTATAAAAGGGGTTTATTTGGTTACACAGTTACAGTCTTAAGGCCATAAAGTGTCCAAAGTAACACATCAACAATCGGGTACCTTCGCTGGAGGATGGCCAATGGCGTCCGGAAAAACTCTGTTAGCTGGGAAGGCATGTGGCTGGCATCTGCTCCACTGTTCTGGTTTCAAAATGGCTTTCTCCCAGGACGTTCCTCTCTAGGCTGCAGTTCCTCAAAAATGTCACTCTTAGTTGCACTTGGAGTATTTGTCCTCTCTCAGCTTCTCCAGAGCAAGAGTCTGCTTTCAACGGCCATCTTCAAACTGTCTCTCATCTGCAGCTCCTGTGCTTTCTTCAAAGTGTCCCTCTTGTCTGTAGCTCCTCTTCAAAACATCACTCACAGCTGCACTGAGTCCCCTCCGCCCATCAGCTCATTTATATGACTCCACTGACAAAGGCCCACCCTAAATGGGTGGGGCCACACCTCCATGGAAATATCCAATCAGAGTCATCACCCACAGCTGGGTAGGGTGCATCTCCAAAGAAACACTCAAGGAAATCTAATCAAAACTGATAACATCTGCCCACACAAGATTACATCAAAGATAATGGCGTTTGGGGGACACAATACATTCAAACTGGCACAGAGGGCCTTGATGGAAGGTTCTGAGTGTGGGGTTGGAGCTGACTTGCGGGGGTGTGGCTCAGAGCTGCTGAACTTCAGGCACTGGTGTTAATATGAGTGAGCCCACACTCATGCTCTCACACTCACAGTTACCCTAGAATGCAAGAGCCAGGGAGATCATATTCCTTATTTACAGAACCAGGTGCTGCAACTCCCTGCCCAGGACTCTACCTGTCTTTTCCAAGGTGGACAGCTCAGTTGAGACAATGAAGGGGGAAAAAAATAGAAGAAACCAAGAAAAGCCTGGCTCATCCTAAATTAGCTTGTTAGACAGCAACAGAGACCATGTCTGGCTAATGAATCCATGTCTCCTGGGATATCCTTGGCATCAAGATGTGCTGCGGAATGAATTGAAGGAGATCTTTGCTGATGCCAGCATGCTTAGAGCATCCAAATGCCAGCCTGTGGAGCCATCCATGTGCTTCGCTAGGAAGGAGGTGGGAGATCCCACCTGAGACCTCCCCCCCAGTTTCAAAGAGAAGGGGTCGGTTGCTAAACCTGAAGCCAAGGAAGAAGGGCTCCCCCTGGGGGCTCCCACCTTCAGTAGATCCCGCTTTGGGATGTCACCAGTCCCCACACCACCAGGTGGTGTATACTGATGGTCACAGGCTCCCCCATGAGGTCTCAAGCCCTGTAACTTCAAGGAGCCTCATTCACTCTCATTTATCCTCTAGTGGTCACAGAGCACCCTCCATGAGTCAGAGGAAAGTGCAGAGTGGTGAGCAAGCCAATGCAGATCCTTTACACAGAGCTGGTGGGAAGGGATTAGGCATGAGAAGCCAGCACGGCAACGATTAGAGCTAGCACCTCATTGGAGGTTTCCAGATGCCCAGGCACTGTCCTCAAGCCTGGCATGTGTTACCTTACTGAAATAAACCATCACAACAACCCTACAGGGCTGTATTACAGAGGAGGAAACTGAGGCAGAGAGAAGCTATGGAGCTTGCCTAAGCCCCACAGCAAGGAGACAGCAGAACCAGGATTCAGACCCCAAGGGTCTTGCACCAGAGCCCACACATTTACCCCCCTCCCTGTGCCACCTCTTCATAAGCAATAACACTCTCAAGAGGTCCCGTGGTGCTCTAGGGACACAGCTGAGACACCTAGCCCAGACCTGGGAGACCAGCAAGGGCCTCCTGGGCCAAGTTAAATCTACATTGGGCAGACTGGTGAGCTGTAAGTTTTAGTTACTCCTCCAGGAAAGTAGGTAAAAAGCTAGGAACTGCGTGGACTGGACACCACAGAGCAATCTGTCTTTGGGCATACTTCATACAACACTCATGAAAACGTGGAACTGCTGAGATCAGCGAAATCTGTAAGTTTTTGCGGCCAGGGGACCCGCGCCCCTCCCTGCCAGGCTCAGTCCCGTGGGAGGAGGGGCTGTCAGCTCCGGGAAGGAGAAGGGAGAACTGCAGTGGCAGCCCTTATTGGAAACTCATTCTGCTGATCCAAACTCCAACCATAGATAGACGGAGACCAGACACCAGAGAATCTGAGAGCAGCCAGCCCAGCAGAGAGGAGACAGGCATAGGAAAAAAAACAACACGAAAAACTCCAAAATAAAAGCGGAGGATTTTTGGAGTTCTGGTGAACATAGAAAGGGGAAGGGCGGAGCTCAGGCCTTGAGGCGCATATGCAAATCCCGAAGCAAAGCTGATCTCTCTGACCTGTGCACCTTTCCTTAATGGCCCTGGTTGCTTTGTCTATTAGCATTTCAATAACCCATTAGATCTCTGAGGAGGGCCCTTTTTTGTTTGTTTGTTTTTTTTGTTTTTTTTTTTAAATCCTTTTTGCTTTTTCTAAAACAATTACTCTAAGAAGCTCAATACAGAAAGCTTCAAAGAATTGCAATTTGGGCACGTCAAGTCAAGAGCAGAACTAAGAGAGCTCTGAGACAAAAGGCAATAATCCAGTGGCTGAGAAAATTCACTAAACAACACAACTTCCCAAGAAAAGGGGGGTGTCCGCTCACAGCCACCATCCTGGTGGACAGGAAACACTCCTGCCCATCGCCAGCCCCATAGCCCAGAGCTGCCCCAGACAACCCAATGTGACGGAAGTGCTTCAAATAACAGGCACACAAAACTGGGCGTGGACATTAGCCTTCCCTGCAACCTCAACTGAATGTCCCAGAGCTGGGAAGGTGGAGCAGTGTGAATTAACAAAGCCCCATTCAGCCATCATTTGAGCAGACTGGGAGCCTCCCTACACAGCCCAGCAGCCCAGAACTGCCCTGGGGGGACGGCACTCACCTGTGACATAGCACAGTCATCCCTCAACAGAGGACCCGGGGTGCACAGCCTGGAAGAGGGGCCCACTTGCAAGTCTCAGGAGCCATACGCCAATACGAAAGACTTGTGGGTCACTGGTAGAGACAAACTGTGGCAGGACTGAACTGAAGGATTAGACTATTGCAGCAGCTTTAAAACTCTAGGATCATCAGGGAGATTTGATTGTTAGGGCCACCCCCCCTCCCCGACTGCCCAGAAACACGCCCCACATACAGGGCAGGCAACACCAACTACACACGCAAGCTTGGTACACCAACTGGGCCCCACAAGACTCACTCCCCCACTCACCACAAAGGCTAAGCAGGGGAGATCTGGCTTGTGGAGAACAGGTGGCTCGTGGACGCCACCTGCTGGTTAGTTAGAGAAAGTGTACTCCACGAAGCTGTAGATCTGATAAATTAGAGATAAGGATTTCAATAGGTCTACAAACCCTAAAAGAACCCTATCAAGTTCAGCAAATGCCACGAGGCCAAAAACAACAGAAAATTATAAACCATATGAAAAAACCAGACGATATGGATAACCCAAGCCCAAGCACCCAAATCAAAAGACCAGAAGAGACACAGCACCTAGAACAGCTACTCAAAGAACTAAAGATGAACAATGAGACCATAGTACGGGATATGAAGGAAATCAAGAAGACCCTAGAAGAGCATAAAGAAGACATTGCAAGACTAAATAAAAAAATGGATGATCTTATGGAAATTAAAGAAACTGTTGACCAAATTAAAAAGATTCTGGACACTCATAGTACAAGACTAGAGGAAGTTGAACAACGAATCAGTGACCTGGAAGATGACAGAATGGAAAATGAAAGCATAAAAGAAAGAATGGGGAAAAAAATTGAAAAAATCGAAATGGACCTCAGGGATATGATAGATAATATGAAACGTCCGAATATAAGACTCATTGGTGTCCCAGAAGGGGAAGAAAAGGGTAAAGGTCTAGGAAGAATATTCAAAGAAACTGTTGGGGAAAACTTCCCAAATCTTCTAAACAACATAAATACACAAATCATAAATGCTCAGCGAACTCCAAATAGAATAAATCCAAAAAAACCCACTCCGAGACATATACTGATCACACTGTCAAACACAGAAGAGAAGGAGCAAGTTCTGAAAGCAGCAAGAGAAAAGCAATTCACCACATACAAAGGAAACAGCATAAGACTAAGTAGTGACTACTCAGCAGCCACCATGGAGGCGAGAAGGCAGTGGCACGATATATTTAAAATTCTGAGTGAGAGGAATTTCCAGCCAAGAATACTTTATCCAGCAAAGCTCTCCTTCAAATTTGAGGGAGAGCTTAAATTTTTCACAGACAAACAAATGCTGAGAGAATTTGCTAACAAGAGACCTGCCCTACTGGAGATACTAAAGGGAGCCCTACAGACAGAGAAACAAAGACAGGACAGAGAGACTTGGAGAAAGGTTCAGTACTAAAGAGATTCGGTATGGGTACAATAAAGGATATTAATAGAGAGAGGGAAAAATATGGCAAACATAATCCAAAGGATAAGATGGCCGATTCAAGAAATGCCTTCACGGTTTTAATGTTGAATGTAAATGGATTAAACTCCCCAATTAAAAGATATAGATTCGCAGAATGGATCAAAAAAAATGAACCATCAATATGTTGCATACAAGAGACTCATCTTAGACACAGGGACACAAAGAAACTGAAAGTGAAAGGATGGAAAAAAATATTTCATGCAAGCTACAGCCAAAAGAAAGCAGGTGTAGCAATATTAATCTCAGATAAAATAGACTTCAAATGCAGGGATGTTTTGAGAGACAAAGAAGGCCACTACATACTAATAAAAGGGGCAATTCAGCAAGAAGAAATAACAATCGTAAATGTCTATGCACCCAATCAAGGTGCCACAAAATACATGAGAGAAACACTGGCAAAACTAAAGGAAGCAATTGATGTTTCCACAATAATTGTGGGAGACTTCAACACATCACTCTCTCCTATAGATAGATCAACCAGACAGAAGACCAATAAGGAAATTGAAAACCTAAACAATCTGATAAATGAATTAGATTTAACAGACATCTACAGGACATTACATCCCAAATCACCAGGATACACATACTTTTCTAGTGCTCACGGAACTTTCTCCAGAATAGATCATATGCTGGGACATAAAACAAGCCTCAATAAATTTAAAAAGATTGAAATTATTCAAAGCACATTCTCTGACCACAATGGAATACAATTAGAAGTCAATAACCATCAGAGACTTAGAAAATTCACAAATACCTGGAGGTTAAACAACACACTCCTAAACAATCAATGGGTTAAAGAAGAAATAGCAAGAGAAATTGCTAAATATATAGAGACGAATGAAAATGAGAACACAACATACCAAAACCTATGGGATGCAGCAAAAGCAGTACTAAGGGGGAAATTTATAGCACTAAACGCATATATTAAAAAGGAAGAAAGAGCCAAAATCAAAGAACTAATGGATCAACTGAAGAAGCTAGAAAATGAACAGCAAACCAATCCTAAACCAAGTAGAAGAAAAGAAATAACAAGGATTAAAGCAGAAATAAATGACATAGAGAACAAAAAAACAATAGAGAGGATAAATATCACCAAAAGTTGGTTCTTTGAGAAGATCAACAAGATTGACAAGCCCCTAGCTAGACTGACAAAATCAAAAAGAGAGAAGACCCATATAAACAAAATAACGAATGAAAAAGGTGACATAACTGCAGATCCTGAAGAAATTAAAAAAATTATAAGAGGATATTATGAACAACTGTATGGCAACAAACTGGATAATGTAGAAGAAATGGACAATTTCCTGGAAACATATGAACAACCTAGACTGACCAGAGAAGAAATAGAAGACCTCAACCAACCCATCACAAGCAAAGAGATCCAATCAGTCATCAAAAATCTTCCCACAAATAAATGCCCAGGGCCAGATGGCTTCACAGGGGAATTCTACCAAACTTTCCAGAAAGAACTGACACCAATCTTACTCAAACTCTTTCAAAACATTGAAGAAAATGGAACACTACCTAACTCATTTTATGAAGCTAACATCAATCTAATACCAAAACCAGGCAAAGATGCTACAAAAAAGGAAAACTACCGGCCAATCTCCCTAATGAATATAGATGCAAAAATCCTCAACAAAATACTTGCAAATCGAATCCAAAGACACATTAAAAAAATCATACACCATGACCAAGTGGGTTCATTCCAGGCATGCAAGGATGGTTCAACATAAGAAAAACAATCAATGTATTACAACACATTAAAAACTCGAAAGGGAAAAATCAATTGATCATCTCAATAGATGCTGAAAAAGCATTTGACAAAATCCAACATCCCTTTTTGATAAAAACACCTCAAAAGGTAGGAATTGAAGGAAACTTCCTCAACATGATAAAGAGCATATATGAAAAATCCACAGCCAGCATAGTACTCAATGGTGAGAGACTGAAAGCCTTCCCTCTAAGATCAGGAACAAGACAAGCATGCCCGCTGTCACCACTGTTATTCAACATTGTGCTGGAAGTGCTAGCCAGGGCAATCCGGCAAGACAAAGAAATAAAAGGCATCCAAATTGGAAAAGAAGAAGTAAAACTGTCATTGTTTGCAGATGATATGATCTTATATCTAGAAAACCCTGAGAAATCAACGATACACCTACTAGAGCTAATAAACAAATTTAGCAAAGTAGCGGGATACAAGATTAATGCACATAAGTCAGTAATGTTTCTATATGCTAGAAATGAACAAACTGAAGAGACACTCAAGAAAAAGATACCATTTTCAATAGCAACTAAAAAAATCAAGTACCTAGGAATAAACTTAACCAAAGATGTAAAAGACCTATACAAAGAAAACTACATAACTCTACTAAAAGAAATAGAAGGGGACCTTAAAAGATGGAAAAATATTCCATGTTCATGGATAGGAAGGCTAAATGTCATTAAGATGTCCATTCTACCCAAACTCATCTACAGATTCAATGCAATCCCAATCAAAATTCCAACAACCTACTTTGCAGACTTGGAAAAGCTAGTTATCAAATTTATTTGGAAAGGGAAGATGCCTCGAATTGCTAAAGACACTCTAAAAAAGAAAAACGAAGTGGGAGGACTTACACTCCCTGACTTTGAAGCTTATTATAAAGCCACAGTTGCCAAAACAGCATGGTACTGGCACAAAGATAGACATATAGATCAATGGAATCGAATTGAGAACTCAGAGATAGACCCTCAGATCTATGGCCGACTGATCTTTGATAAGGCCCCCAAAGTCACCGAACTGAGCCATAATGGTCTTTTCAACAAATGGGGCTGGGAGAGTTGGATATCCATATCCAAAAGAATGAAAGAGGACCCCTACCTCACCCCCTACACAAAAATTAACTCAAAATGGACCAAAGATCTCAATATAAAAGAAAGTACCATTAAACTCCTAGAAGATAATGTAGGAAAACATCTTCAAGACCTTGTATTAGGAGGCCACTTCCTAGACTTTACACCCAAAGCACAAGCAACAAAAGAGAAAATAGATAAATGGGAACTCCTCAAGCTTAGAAGTTTCTGCACCTCAAAGGAATTTCTCAAAAAGGTAAAGAGGCAGCCAACTCAATGGGAAAAAATTTTTGGAAACCATGTATCTGACAAAAGACTGATATCTTGCATATACAAAGAAATCCTACAACTCAATGACAATAGTACAGACAGCCCAATTATAAAATGGGCAAAAGATATGAAAAGACAGTTCTCTGAAGAGGAAATACAAATGGCCAAGAAACACATGAAAAAATGTTCAGCTTCACTAGCTATTAGAGAGATGCAAATTAAGACCACAATGAGATACCATCTAACACCGGTTAGAATGGCTGCCATTAAACAAACAGGAAACTACAAATGCTGGAGGGGATGTGGAGAAATTGGAACTCTTATTCATTGTTGGTGGGACTGTATAATGGTTCAGCCACTCTGGAAGTCAGTCTGGCAGTTCCTTAGAAAACTAGATATAGAGTTACCATTCGATCCAGCGACTGCACTTCTCGGTATATACCCGGAAGGTCGGAAAGCAGTGACACGAACAGATATCTGCATGCCAATGTTCATAGCAGCATTATTCACAATTGCCAAGAGATGGAAACAACCCAAATGTCCTTCAACAGATGAGTGGATAAATAAAATGTGGTATATACACACGATGGAATACTACGCGGCAGTTAGAAGGAACGATCTGGTGAAACATATGACAACATGGATGAACCTTGAAGACATAATGCTGAGCGAAATAAGCCAGGCACAAAAAGAGAAATATTATATGCTACCACTAATGTGAACTTTGAAAAATGTAAAACAAATGGTTTATAATGTAGAATGTAGGGGAACTAGCAGTAGAGAGCAATTAAGGAAGGGGGGAACAATAATCCAAGAAGAACAGATAAGCTATTTAACGTTCTGGGGATGCCCAGAAATGACTATGGTCTGTTAATTTCTGATGGATGTAGTAGGAACAAGTTCACTGAAATGTTGCTATATTATGTAACTTTCTTGGGGTAAAGTAGGAACATGTTGGAAGTTAAGCAGTTATCTTAGGTTAGTTGTCTTTTTCTTACTCCCTTGTTATGGTCTCTTTGAAATGTTCTTTTATTGTATGTTTGTTTTCTTTTTAACTTTTTTTTTCATATAGTTGATTTAAAAAAGAAGGGAAAGTTAAAAAAAAAAAAAAAAAAAGAAAAAAGACAAACAAGGAAAAAAAAAAAAAAAAAAAAAGGCTCCTTGAGGAGCCTGTGGAGAATGCAGGGGTATTCGCTTACCCCACCTCCATGGTTGCTAACATGACCACAGACATAGGGGACTGGTGGTTTGATGGGTTGAGCCCTCTACCATAAGTTTTACCCTTGGGAAGACGGTTGCTGCAAAGGAGAGGCTAGGCCTCCCTGTATTTGTGCCTAAGAGTCTCCTCCTGAATGCCTCTTTGTTGCTCAGATGTGGCCCTGTCTCTCTGGCTAAGCCAACTTGAAAGGTGAAATCACTGCCCTCCCCCCTACGTGGGATCAGACACCCAGGGAAGTGAATCTCCCTGGCAACGTGGAATATAACTCCCGGGGAGGAATGTAGACCCGGCATCGTGGGATGGAGAACATCTTCTTGACCAAAAGGGGGATGTGAAAGGAAATGAAATAAGCTTCAGTGGCAGAGAGATTCCAAAACGAGCCGAGAGATCACTCTGGTGGGCACTCTTATGCACACTTTAGACAACCTTTTTTAGGTTCTAAAGAATTGGGGTAGCTGGTGGTGGATACCTGAAACTATTAAACTACAACCCAGAACCCATGAATCTCGAAGACAGTTGTATAAAAATGTAGCTTATGAGGGGTGACAGTGGGATTGGGAATGCCATAAGGACCAAACTCCACTTTGTCTAGTTTATGGATGGATGTGTAGAAAAGTAGGGGAAGGAAACAAACAGACAAAGGTACCCAGTGTTCTTTTTTACTTCATTTGCTCTTTTTCACTCTAATTATTATTCTTGTTATTTTTGTGTGTGTGCTAATGAAGGTGTCAGGGATTGATGTAGGTGATGAATGTACAACTATGTAATGGTACTGTAAACAATCGAAAGTACAATTTGTTTTGTATGACTGCGTGGTATGTGAATATATCTCAATAAAATAATGATTAAAAAAAAAAAATCTACATTGGGTCAGACAGTGTCAGAGTTATAAGCTGAAAATGGAGATTAGGAAGGCAGTGGGAAGGGTAAAGAACTTCCCAGCCAGGAGGAGGGAACAACATGGAGCAATGAGTCCTGCTGAGAGACACTTGCCTTGGTCTGGGCAAGAAAGCAAGACACAGCAGTGCCATGTGGTGATGGTAGGAAGGTGGGCAAGTGGGTAAGTGCACAGACCCAGGACTTGCTGGGGAAACAGAATATAGGGTCTCAGCAGTTGACAGACAAGAGAGAGGATTCCAGAATGATGCTCAGATCCGGCTGGTACCATGGACGATGGAGTCACTGGTGGGATGGTGGGGGTAGAGGCCACCAGGTAAGGGCAGGTTTGGGATGACTCTCTGCCTCCTACCTAGGACCCTTCTATGCCATGATTTCCCACCAAGTTCAGAGCAAATCAGATTTGCACTTTGCAGTTTATGTTGTTATTGCCTGATGGAGTCGAGACACTCTGTGGAAACAAGTCATGCAATATCTGTTTGAACCCAGGTTTGTATTGATCACAGAGGCCCCTTGTCAAAGGATAGAAGAAAGGAAAGGGTGGGGACATTTTGGTGACTTTATGTCCTGGGTCACACATATTCTTTATGATGCCCATGGAAGTGGGGATGACCAGAAATTTTCCAACTATTGGAAATTTTCTGGTGTTGACACAGATTCCGTGTTGTCTAACTTGTGCACACCTGCAAAAGTCTGTATGCCACAAGGATGCAATAACACAGAGATTACCAACAATTCCCCCAAAACAACTGATACACATAGAACATCTCTATGAAGACTGATAAGACATTCTAGCAATTCTACCTTAAAGTAACTGTAAAATTCCTAGTGTGGATGGGGGGTGGGAGACCATTCTAAATGGTGCTTTATTGATTGCTCAAAATTCTTTAGATATTAATTTTAAGACTCTGATCCTTAATAGATGCTAACCTTTCATTGTGAACATGTGTGGTAACTGCAGTGTACCTGGTGGCCTTTTAGACGTACTCATCTCCATCCTAGAAGAGGATGTTGACTGGAAATCAATGCTCATGAGTCATCAGATGGCAATTGCAGTTTGCACGGTGGGATGATTATCCAGTGCTTTGGAGAGACCGCATAAGAATATTTTCATATCCCCTTTAAGCTTCCTTTACTCACCTGTAGAATAATAAAGTTAAAATAAATCATCTTTAAGTTGTTTTCCAACCCTCAAGTTACTAAAGTCTTAAAAATTATTAACAAATTTGGCAAAGAGTGGGGTTCTTTATTTATATCATGGTATTCTTGGACCCAGCTTGGAGATCCAATATCAGATCAAGTTTAACAGCAGTTTGTCTTTGCCAAGGCTAGAGCCAGGTGACTCATTTATGTTTCATTTGGGCAGTCATGCTTATGAACTGAAGAGAACAATTTGCTACTGTTGCTTTTTGACTTTGAAGGATAACCAATAAGAATATTTCAAGCTGGGTCAAGTAGTGGGTGCTCAAGAAAGTAGCTTCTAGTACAAAAAGGTTGGTTAAAAGCCTGCATGCAGGATTCAGGGTGAATTGGCCATCTTCCACCTGAGAAGCTCTAACTTATTCTTGAAAGTAAAATTTAAAACACCCTGGAATTTCAAGATACGGTTGATATTCTGTGAAATCATGATATGAATATGTGTGTGCACTTATGCAAATGTGCACCTACGTGTGTGTTAATGAAGGTGTTGTTTTGGCCTCAGCCATCCCTCTGTTTCCCACACTGCCCTTCACAGCTGGGCATTTGTCTCCACTGCCCCCACGAAGACAGGTCGTTAGACATACGTACAAAGAGAAATAAAATGATTTATTTATAGGCTTCTGAGCTTGCAAATGGCAAAGTCATTTTACAAACCATTAATTACTGAGACACATTTGCCCTTACAACCCTTTTTGGATTGAATCACGTCCCCCACAAAGACATGTCATCTCCTAAGCCCTCTCCTGTTGGTGTGAACCCATTTGTAAATAGGATCTTTGAAGATGTTAACAGCCAAGGTGAAGTCAAACTGAATCAGGCAGGGCCTCGATCTGATAACTGAAGGCTTTATGGGCAGAGGGAATTTGAACACAGAAGGAGACAAATGGCCATGCGACAGAGGCAGAGGTTGAGTAATGGGTGGCCTGCAAGCCATCACCAGAGCACTGCAGGCGTCTGAGAATGCATGGTCCTGCTGACACCTTATGTTGGGCATCTAGACTCCAAAGCCACGAGATGATAAATTCCTGTTCTTCAAGCCAACCAGCCTGTGGTATTTGTTACAGCAGCCCTGGCAAACTAAGACACAACACAATCATCCCCCCAAGCCCCCCAACACAGGCATGAACATCCAGACGCACCTGCCATGTAACAAAGCTCTCTGGGGGAGGGAAGAGAGGGGCAATTGGGGAAAAGTAAGAGAATTTGGTGCCCCTAATTCTGAGCCACATGCCTTCTGTTCTGGCCAGGGAGCAAATAGAAGCCTCAGACAGCTTTGAGAGTCTGAGAAAAGATCAGGGCCTGTGCTTTGGAAAATAAACAGGCCCTGGATTCCTCTCCCCACAAGGGCACACAGACACCCAAGGCAGAATGGAGCAGGGCAGGGGCATAAACATGACAACGAGGGCATATGTGTTCACAGAGAGACTGGGATGGCATTTGAAGCTTCCTTTGGCCTCCAAGAAGCACGTGAGGGAAGGTGGGTTTTCATACACGCTCAGGAAGTGCCAGGCAGCTGGCTAAGGGAGACAAGGGCTGGTAAATCTGAAGGTAGTGGAGACAAGATGACAGAGCAGAACACCGCATAAACCCTGACCCTGGGGATCAGGGGCCTTGGCTGGGAGTGAGGACAGTAAGAACCAAACTCATGAAGAAGTGGTGAGATGCCAGTCAAGGGTTCTGATGCCCAGCCCCCCACCACGCCTGAGATGGTGTGTGCACCCCAGGACTTAGAGGGCAGCCCAAGAAGAAATGAAACAAAGAGGAAACTCTGGGCTTGGCCTAATTGAAATCACTCATGTGGTGAGGAGGAATTAAAAGTCAGTTGAGATATAGAGAAATAAAGAGACATATGGTCAACATGGAGAACTGAGTTCATGCAGAAGAACTTTCTTCCTGTTTCAAACACGTAGAAATGATAGATGCACAATAATCACACATTAACATGGAATTTTGGAGGATAACACTAGAAAAAAGATGGTGATATCTTTTAACTTCATATTTTAATGTTAATAATGCATGCTTAGAACTTAAGGGAAACTATGGACTAACTAAAATGTGTCAACTCAGAATTGAATCTTAGAGCACACCTATCAGGGGAATGAGTATTGTAATGGTCCCTAGATTGTAAGCTCATACAGCAGTCAAATCTATTTCTGAATTGTAATGGCTATCTCCAGATTCTCAGGTGTTGATCCCTTGGTGTATAACCTGATTGATCTCTGGAACATTGGGTGTCTGTGTGATACCCGAAACTCAGAGCTAGAGCTCAGTAGAAAGGAAGGTCAGTGTTAGTGCATACAGCAACTGTTAAAAAAAAAAAAATAGCTGAGAGGGATCCCAGACTTCAGTTGGAGATATAAATGAAGCAGATCTGGTTGAGACTGGGGCAGATTAGGTCAAACAGTAAAGGTTGAAACTGACTGTATGTTAAAACTTCAACTTCCATGTGAGACCAAGGGAAGAAATGTTTATTTGGTGTAGGATCTATATTTTCTAAACAATATAACTTCTACAGTCAGTTTGTTCAAACACCACAATTACATGGAAATTTGAATAGGAAGTGAGATATGGTAGGTCTGTATAGGTTAGAATGAAATAGCAAAACATCCCAAAGTAATTTGGGCAGAGAATAAAAATATATATGCAGGGTCCCCCTGAGGAGCTGGGGGAAGATGCAGAGGTGTTGGATTTCCTCACCTGGATTGTTGCTGATGTTCTCACAAACACTGGGGACTGATGGCTTGATGTCCTGAGCCCTCTGTCTTGGGGCTTGCTCCTATGAAGCTTGTTACTGCAAAGGAGAGGCTAAACCTGCATAGAATTGTGGCTAAGAATCTCCCCGAGTACCTCTTTGTTGCTCAGATGTGCCCCCCACCCCCAACTAAGCCACCTTCGCAGGTGATCTCACTGCCCTCCCCGCTACATGGGACCTGACTCCCAGGGGTATAAATCTCCCTGGCAACTCAGGATATGACTCCCAGGGATGAATCTGGATCTGGCATCATGGATTGAGAACATCTTCTTGACCCAAAGGGGGATGCGAAATGAAACTAAATAAAGCTTCAGTGGCTGAGAGATTTCAAATGGAGTCGAGAGGTCACTCTGATGGACATTCTTATGCACTATATGGATAACACATTTTAGGTTTTAATGTATTGGACTAGCTAGACGTAAATACCTGAAACTACCAAACTCCAACCCAGTAGCCTTGACTCTTGAAAACGACTGCATAACAATGTAGATTACAAGGAGTGACAGTGTGATTGTGAAAACCTTGTGGATTGCACTCCCTTGATCCAGTGTATGGATGGATGAGTGGATGAATGGGGACAAAAACTAAATGGAAAATAGGGTGGGATGGGGGGGACGATTTTGAGTGTTCTTTTTTATTTTTATTTTTATTTTTATTTTTTTTTTCTGATTCTGATTCTTTCTGGTATAAGGCAAATGTTCAAAAACAGATTGGGGTGATGAATGCACAACTATATGGTGGTACTGTGAACAGCTGATTGTACCCCATGGATGATTATATGTTATGTGAATGTATCTCAATAAAACTGAATTAAAAAAAAAAAACTTAAGGGAACCATTAAAGAATAAAATTAGAAAGTAGACTTCCAAACCAATAAAGATGGAAAATGAATGACATAATTATGATCAATTCAGTAGGTGCAGGAGGAAGGAATAAAGAAATAAGAAAAGAGCATGGCAAGTAGACTAGAAAAATAATATAGGAAAATAAGTCCAAAAATACGAGTCTTCATAATGGTATAAATGCATTAAACTCACCTATTAAAAGGCAGATACCATCAAATTGAATTAAGCAAACAAATAGAATTCAGTGCTTTGCAATTTTTGAAAGACACACATAAAGAAAACCAACCCTGAAAGAGTCGAAATAAATCCTGGGAAAAAAATACCAGGCAAACACTAACCGGAAGAAAGTTATTGCACTATATTGGACACAGATGTGGGGAAAAAAAGCATTAACAGAGCTTGAATTAATGTCCCCCATAAAAACAACAACAACAACAACAGGACAAGTATGAATTGACCATTGTCTGGCATTGGATTAATTCCTGACAAAAGGGAAGCAAACAAGGTGAGACCTAAAATCACTCTTTCTGTACGTAAGGCAATTTCTGGACTGTGGTCACAGGAAAAGGAAGCCAAACCAAGCTCAGCAGCCTTGCTGAGTGATGAGATGGGAATAGGGAGGCTGAGGCAGCTGTAGGTAGAAGGATAGAGTTTCTGAAGGAAAGGACGTATGCAGAAAAAAGAACCCCCAAGAGCTCCAGAATGGTCCTCTTGATATTTTACTGAGCATTAGGCAATGCATGTGCAGAATGTAGCTCCAGATGGCAACAGTGGATTTAAGCAGAACAGTGCTCAGAGCACAAAGGCAGGGCAACATTTGAGCCAGGAACAGTCAGAGTGGAGTGTCCTTGGTGATCACATGGGGCTTTCACTGTAGACTTCGGAGGGGTTATGCCGTGGTTCCAGAGGTGAACTATAACCTGGAGTTAAGAAACATTTTTAAATGGAAGGAAAAGGTCAAAAGTAGAATGACATTTCATGACAAATGAAAATTATATTAAATTCACATTCAGCATCCACAAATAAAGTTTTATAATAAGAGCATAGTCATGCCTGTTGATGTAGATATTAACTATAGCTGCTTTTGTGCTCTAATAGCTGAATTGAGTAGTTGTCTCAGAGACCACAGAGCCTGCAACCCCTAAAATATTTACTATCTGGCTTATTAGAGAAAATGTTTGCTGATATCTGCTCTACACCCTCCCTAGCAAAGCTAAAAGGCATGATGTAAAAAAAAAGAAAGAATGTTAAAAGAAAATATGAACATCATGAGGAGAGAAATGGAAGATTTAAAATGGAACCAGATGGAGTTTCTAGATAAAAATTATAATATCTGAAATAATTTAACTGAATGGGCCTTCATGGTAGTGGTCAATTTCTGTGAAAGTTACATGTGTATTTGAAAAAAAAATGTATTTTGGGGAAGCAGTACAGTGTTTGATTTATATTTATAATATTTACTTGAATTGATTGTGTTGTCTATAACATTACATATAATTTTTGTCCACATGACAAGTCCTAGGCTGTGAACGATGATAAATTCTCCTTTTTACTTTTAATTTACCTATATCATTATCTGTTAAGTGAGTTTTTTGTGGATAGCATATAGTTGGGTCATGTTTTTTACCCATTCTGACTATTTCTGCCTTTTAATTGGTGTTTTCAGCCATTTGCATTTAATGTAATTATTGATACATTTGGATTCAGGTCTACCATTGTATTATTTGTTTTATGTTTGCTCTTTCTGGCTTTTGTTCCTTTGTTTCCCCTTTCATGCCTACTTTTGGCTTAGTGGAACATCATTTACATTCCATTTTAATTTATCTTTTGTGATTTTGACTGTATCAGATTGTATAATATTTTTAATAGTTTATCTAGGGATTACAAAATTCATTTTGAACTTTTCACAGTTTATTTAAAGTATTTTATCCCTTCAATTGGAAAGCAGAAACTTTACCACCATATAGTTCTCTCTATCCTCCCCTTTTATTCTATAGTTATCTTATAAATTCATCATAAAATGTTATATATTTTGTATTCAACTCTCAACCATATTTTAACAAACTCAAGGGAAGACTCAAGCCTATTATATTTACCCATACATTTAACATTCGTATTAACTGCCTTCATTCCTGAGATACCAAATTTCCATCTGCTATTACTTCCTTTCTGTCTGAAAAATATCCTCTAAAAATTCTTTTAGAGCAGATCCGCTGGCAATGAATTATCTAAGTTTTCCTTTTCTGTGTGAAAGTATTTCCCCTTCATTCCTTCAGAATATTTTTTGGCAGATATAGAATTCTGGGTTAATAATTCTTTTTTTGGTAAAAATTGTTTGCCACTTTCTTCTGGCCTTGATGGTTTCTGATGAGAAATCTGCTGTCATTCAAATTGTTTTTCCCCTATAGATAATGAATTGTTTTCCTCTGGCCGCTTTCAAGATTCTTTCTTTGTCTTTAGCTTTCAGCAGCTTGATCTTAAAGTGTCTGGGCTTTTATTTCTTTATGCTTATCCTATCTGGGTTTGTTCAGTTTCTTGAATCTGTGGGTTTGTATCTTTTGTCAACCTTGCAAAGTTTTGAGCCTTTATTTCATGAAATATTTTTCAGCATCACATTCTCTCCCCTCCTCTTTTGTGTTTTTTATGAAGTAAATGTTAGACCTGTGGGGGCCCAGGGCCCAGGCCCCCTCCCCTCCATAGTGATAGTGAGCTATTTCACTTAGCTGTGTACTTACCCCAGACAGAAGTTACAAGTCACCAGATCTCCCCAGGGGAGAAAAGAATTTATTGTTAACAAAGCATAGAAACTCCCCTCCCTGATCACTGTTGATAACAAATCTCCACACCCTTGTGTCACAGGACCCTGCAGAAACTCTGTTCTCACAGCCTCCTTGCCTAACCCTTATAAACCACCCCCTGGCACCCTCTGCTTTTATGCAGCACTAACTTCCATCTTTCCCAGCCAGCCGCTGCCAAGGAACCATCTCTCCTGTCAGCAAGTCCCATTAAACTCATGTCTAACTCTGTGCCTGGCATGTTCCTGGTCCTAGAGCTAAGATAGGTTGTTACAGACCTTTTGCTGTTGTGCACAGGTTTCGTTCAGTGCACTTTCTCTCTATTGTTCAGGTTGGATCATTTCTTCTTGATCTGGAAGGTTACTGACTCTTTCCTCCTTCATCTCCATTCTGCTATTGACAGATCCAGTGAGAGTTTTTCATTTCAATTGTTGTGTTTTTTCAGTTCTTAAATTTCCTCCTTTGTGCGGTTCTCCTTTACATTTCCTGTTTATTTGCTGAGAATTTCTATTTTTGCCATTGGTTTTAAGAATGTTTACAATTGGTTGTTGGAATATTTTTATAGTAGCTGCTTTAATGTCTCTGTCAGATCTGGCAGGCTGAATAATAACCCCCAAAGATGTCCATGTACTAATTCCCAGACCCTGTGAATATGTTACCTTACATGGAAAAAGGGTCTTTGCAGGTATGATCAAGATTATGGGGAGTTTACCCTGGATTATCCTGGATTATCTAAGTGGGCTCAGTGTTATCACAAGGGCCCTTATAAGAGGCAAGCAGGAGTCAGAATGAGAGAAGACATGATGATGAAGTAGAGATCTGAGTGATGTGAGGCCACAAGCCAAAGGAATGTGAGCATTCTTTAGAAGCTGGAAGACAAGGAAATTGGTCTACCTCTACCCCTTCCAGAAGGTGCAACACTTTGATTTTAGCCCATTGAGACTGGTTTTGGGCTTCTGACCTCCAGACCTGTAAGACAATAAATTTGCATTGTTTTAAACCACCAAATTTGTGGTAACTTGTTATAGTAGCCATAGGAAACTAATGCATTGGACAATTCTGATGCTCTGTCACTTCATTAATTTCTGTTGATTGTTTTTCCCATGTGAGTTGAGATTGTCCTGGTTCTTTATATGCCAAGTAATATTGCATTATAAACTGGATATTCTGAATATTATGTTGTGTGTACTCTATGCCTTGTTTAAAGCCAATGATTTATATATTTTATTATTTTATCTATCTATATATGTGTGTGTGTGTGTGTATATATATATATATATATTAGCAGGTTTTCTATTTGGTTAGGGTTAGGCCATAAGTTCCAGCCCTTCTGTTGGCTGTGGTTCTGAGATGAGTTCATTTTCAAAGGCTTTGCACTGCTATTGGGTCTGTTCCCACACATAAGCCACCGAGTGACCAGAGACATGGGAGCTAGTCTGCTCTGTCACCAAAATCTTTGATCTGCTCTAAAGATGGAAACCAGCATGTGCAGTTCATGGATGAGCTCAAGAGTTGCTTTCCTGAGCAACTCCCTTACCACGATCTCACTGGTAATTTCCACTTTCCTGGGATTCTCATTTTTTCCCTCTGGCCAGAAATCTTGATCTTTAGTTGATCTGCTCCACTGTGTACTGTGACTACACCCACAGCTGAGACCAAACTGCAGGAGAAACAGGAAAATAGTGATGGGGGTTGGTCTTACCCTCTTTACCAGTTGGAGAGGAAGATTTCCCTCCCTCCAAATTAAAAATATATGTATGATGTTATTTTTCTATAGAAGTAGGCCTAAGGGATGTTGATGCAGGCAAATGGCAAATATGATGTGATCTTTCCAAAAAGATATGGCACATGGTTCAATGGATGGTGATGAGGACAAAAAGTAATGGGCACACAGTAGCCTAGTATTACGGCAGAAGGGTGATGAGAATAATATGGTACAGCGTTGTTTGGCAAAAAAATTTGGTTTTGCCAATCTCACAATCAAAGGGTTTTTTTATTAATTATAAAGATAAAGCTTTTTTTAGAAATCATGTATAATTTTGTTCTAACAAAATTAGGTGTAGGTGTACAAGCACACAGTTATATCCTTTGTTTAATTTCTAATCCAGACTCGATCACTAAATTATTCTGTGACCTTACATAATCCCTTCATGTGTTTCTATGTGTTGGTTGTGCAAGTTTTTCACTGACCAGTGCCTGCGCCTGAAAGAGGCAGATACACTGTAACTCTTTTAAAAAGTGTTGGGCTCCTGAGGCAAATAACACTGTAACTCTTTTAAAAAGTGTTGGGCTCCTGCAAAAGTGCAGCAATTCCTGCCTATAAGGGTCCCAGCTGAGGCATCAACCTCAGCCCACTTCCCCATGCTAGAGCAGGATAATAATAGTGTCTATGTCACAGGGATTAAATGAGTTCATTCAGACACAGCATGCACAGTAGGGCCAAGGGCTTATCAGGCATTCAGTACATTATCTTATATATCTCCAAATATGGAAGAAAATCAAAGTCAATTTATTTGAGTTTTTTACGATGTAACTTCAGGAAACCAGAGTGGATATCAGCTATTCCTGAACAAGCTCTTCGTGAATACAGTGGAGACGAAACAAATAAGACTCTGACAAGCGATTTTTCTATGTGGCCTCAGACAAGCAGATAATTTTTAATAACAATTCTCTGACTCTGATATTGAAGGGAAAGAAAACTTAGAAAGCAGCCTAAGATTGAAAAAGATAGAAAAGTTAGAGAGAACCAAAGAGCAGATGATAAAGAGGTGGGGGGGGGGGTATATTAGATAGGGTTCTCTAGGGAAACAGAATCAACAAGAGATATCTATAAATATAAGATTTATAAAACTGTCTCACACAACTGTGGGTGTGCATGAGTCCAAATTCCGTAGGGCAGTCAGCAAACTGTCAACTCCAAGGAAGCGAACTGGCAACTTTGACGAACTCCTCAGGAAACACGTCACTGGTCAGCCGAAGAAGTGAAGGTCCTCTATCTGTCTCGCTTAGAAGTCTTCAACTGATTGGATTAAATCCAGCTGATTGCATTCTCTCATTGTGGAAGACACACCCTTTGTTGATGTCATCAATCACAGCTGCAGTCAACTGACTGATGATTTAATAAACCAGCCTGTTGGTTTATTAATCAGCCACAAACGTCCTCACAGCAATGGTTAGCCCAGTGCTTGCTTGACCAGACAGCTGGGTACCATCACCTGGCCAAGACGACACATGAACCTAACCATCACAGGGGGATATTCAAGAAATATAGGGGTTATAAAAAAGAGAGTGCAACAGTTCATCTCTTCCAGAATTAGGGAATCAGATCTCACAGCATTTTCAGGAAATAGTGAGAAACAATTGGGAAAAAGAACACAACCCTTTATAGAAAGAGATCACTAGTTGTCATCTTGTCATGCTTTAGCATGGCATATATTTATTTTCAAAGTACTAAGTGTTTGTTTTGAGTATTGGTTTTCTAATTAAGAAGCAAAAAAGAGACTGCTGTGAGTATTTAAATTTGAAATATAAGGTGCATAAAAACAATCTTTTAAAGAATCAATTTGCTTTTCAGCTCTAACTTTTCCATCTTTTAAATTCATATTCTGTTATAAAACTCACATGAAATAAACAAAGCCCTTATTTTAAACACCTCCTTGTTTTATCAAATAGAATGGAGTAAATAAAAAATTCTTTCATAGCTTAAAAGAAATTGAGGGAACTAAAAATCAGCTGG
The DNA here is from genome assembly GCF_015220235.1 of Choloepus didactylus. NCBI lineage: Eukaryota > Metazoa > Chordata > Mammalia > Pilosa > Megalonychidae > Choloepus > Choloepus didactylus. The sequence goes on from NC_051311.1 coordinate 163,582,587, forward strand.
CTAAATTGCTTTGTGGGTTTTTCTCCCACAAAATACTTTCAAGAGATAATACCCAAAGTTATCAAGTAGTAAAATATTAACATTGTGCAAGGAGATCACAATAAATATACTTTTATCTAGATGTTAAATTTGTCCAAAATGCCCTGGCTAAGGGTGTGTTGTTTTTTTTTTTCCTTTGTCTTTATTTCTTTATTTGTCTTTATTTCCCCTTGACTTTTTTCTTTTTTAATGCAATTTTATTGAGATATATTCACACACCATAAAATGCATCTGAACTATACAATCAGTGGCTCACATTTCACTACATTGTTGGGTATTCATCACCACAAAATGTTTTTTAAGCACTTACATTACATGCACTTAATTAAACCTCTCAATACTTGATGATGTAGAGGTTATTATCGTTCTAGCTCCTTCTGGACCTCTTCTCTCTACCAGCCCATCCTGACCTGCCCCTCTGCCTGCATTTTTCAAGTCAGGGAATGTATCCAGAAATCCAGTGGATTCGTTCTACGGCTACTGTAACAGGTTAACCAGTTAGTGGCATAAAACCACACCCACTTATTGTCTCCTAGGTCCGGCACTGCAGGACTGGGTCCTCTGCTCAAGTGAAACTGAGATTTCAGCCTGCTGTGGTCTCATCTGTGGCGCAGGTGCCTCTTGCAAGCTCAGTTTGATTATTGGCAGAATCCAGTTCTTGGGGTTGTAGGATGGAAGTCTCCCTTGCTTGTCATCTTTCAGTCAGGGGTCACTCGCAGCAATTTGTGGCTGATCTTCAGGCATTGCTCAAGGTCCCCCGCATCTCCAGAACCAGCAAGAGCATGCTGAATCCTTTTTTGTGTTTTGAATCTCTCTGATTTCCTCTTCGGCCATCAGCCTAGCTGAGTTTTTAATGAGAAAACTTCTTCACATGCACCACAGTACAAACAGAATACTATAAATATTCACAAAGAGCAACACTTTTTAATTTGGGTCCTTTTTTAAACCTCTTTAAAAAAAATGCTGCTGCCTTAATTCCCACCAATAAAAATAACTCTGAGGGGAACACAATTTTCATTTATAAAACAAAAGCATAAAAACTCCTCTGTAATCAGGAAATGACTCAGTCTTTTTGAGTTTGATTTCAATTCATTAGGTAAAAATAATAAGTTAAAAATAGCATATCTATAGTAGGGTTTTGCTTTTGTAAACAAATATCTTTCTCGTAAATCAGACAGAATATTAACATCAAATAGCTAATATGAATTATTTTATTCATTTAAAACTTTTTTATTTTAGTAACATACAGACAATCTACAGCTCCCCCTCTATCCACATTCAGATAAATGATTTAGTTGTTTAACTACATACACAGTGTTGTGCAGCTGTCTCCATCATCCATTACCACAACTTTTCCATTACCCCAAATAGAAATTCTGTATCAATTAAGCTTTGATTCCTCCTTCCCTAGCCCTCCCCAGTCCCTGATTACCTCTGTTCTAGTTCCTGACTTTATGAATTTGCTTATTCTAATTGTTTAGTGTTAGTGAGATCGTAGAATATTTGTCCTTTTGTGTCTGGCTTATTTCACTCAACATGAGGTCACCAAGGTTCATCTATGTCATCAGAATTTCATTCCTTTCATGGCTGCATAATATTCCATTGCAGGTGTATGCCACATTTTGCTTATCCCATCATCTGTTGATGGACACCTGGGCTGCTTCCATCTTTTGGCAATTATGAATAATGCTGCTATGAACATCAATGAGCAAACATCTGTTCAAGTCCCTGCTTTCAATTCTTTTGCATATATATCCAGTCAGTGGTATTGCTGGGTCATATGGTGATGTTATACTTAATTTTCTGAGGAACAACTGAACTGTTTTCTACAGTGGTTGCGCCGTTTTACATCCCAACCAACAATGATTGAGTGTTCCTCTTTTGCCACATCTTCTCCAACATTTGTAATTTTTGTTTTTTAAATAATAGCTATTCTAGTGGGTATAAAATATCTCATTGGTGGTTTATTTCCCTGATGACTAACAATGCTGAGCATCTTTTCATGTGCATTTTGGAAGTTTGTATATCTTCTTTGGAGAATGCCTTTTTAACTCTTTTGACCATTTTGTAAAATTTGGTTGTCTTTTTGTTGTTGAGTTGTAGTGTTTCTTTATAGATCCTGGAAATTAAACCTTTATCAGATATGTGGTTTTCAAATATTTTCTCCAATTCTGTAGATTGTCTTCTTACTTTCTTGATGAAATCCTTTGATACACAAAAGTTGTCAACTTTAGTGAGTTCCCATTTTTCTATTTTTCCTTTTGCTGCCCATGCTTTTGGTGTCAAGTCTAAGAAACCATTGCCTAACACAAGATCCTGAAGATGCTTCCCTATGCTTCCTTCTAGGTGTTTCATAGACCTGGTTCTTGTATATAAATCTTTGATCCATTTTGAGTTAATTTTTTATATGATGAGATTGGGGTTTCCCTTCATTCTTTTGCATATGGATATCCAGTACTCTCAGCACCGTTTGTTGAAAAGACTATTCTGTCTCAGTTGAGTGGACTTGGCAGCCTTGTCAAAAAGCAATTGGCCATAGATGTGAGGGTCTATTTCTGAACTCTCAATTCAATTCCACTGGTCTAGATCTCTATCCTTGTGCCAGTACCATGCTGTTTTTAACACCATAGATTTGTAATAAGTTGTAAAATTGGGAAATGTGAGTCCTCCAACTTCTTTCTTCTTTTTCAAGGTGGTTTTTGCTATTCAGGACCCCTTACCCTTCCATATGAAGTTGATGATTGGGCTACTTATTCCTGCAAAAAAAAAAAAAAAGGCTGTTGGAATTTTTATTGGGATTGCATTGAAACTGTAAATCACTTTCAGTAGAATTGACATCTTGACAATATTTAGCCTTCCAATCCACGAGCATGGAATATGCTTCCATTTAATTAGATCTCCTTTGATTTCTTTTAGCAATGTTTGTAGTTTTCCATGTGTAAGTCCTTTGCATCCTGGGTTAAATTTATTCCTAGATATTTGATTACTTTAGCTGCAATGGTAAATGGAATTTTTTAAAATTTTTCCTCAAGTTGTTCATTACTAGTTTATAGACACAGTACTTGTTTTGGAGTATTGATTTTGTACCATGCTACTTTGCTGAATTTGTTTATTAGCTCTAATGGCTTTGTTGTAGATTTCTCAGGACTTTGTATAGGGTGATGTCATCTGAAAATAGTGAAAAGTTTTAATTCTTCCTTTCCAATTTGGATGACTTTTATTTCTGTTTCTTGCCTAATTGCTCTGGCTAGAACGTCCAGTACAATGTTGAGTAACAGTAGTGACAGTGGACATCCTTGTCTTTTTCTTGATCTTTGAGGGAAAGCTTTCAGTCTTTCACCATTAAGTGGGATGACAGCTGTGGACTTATCATATTCTGCTCTTTATCATGCTGAAGAAGTTTCCTTCTAGTCCTAGTGTTCTATGATTTTTTTCAAAAAAAAGGATGTTGGATGTTTTCAACTTCCTTCTCTGCATCAACTGAGATGATCATGTGGTTTTTTCCTTTCAGTCTGTTAGTGTGGTGTGTTACATCAATTGATTTTCTTATGTTAAATAACCCTTGCATACTTGGGATAAATCCCACTTGATCATGGAGTATAATTCTTTCAATGTGCTATTGAATTTGGTTTGTTAGTATTTTGTTGAGGATTTTTGCATCTATGTTCATAAGAGATATTGGTATTAGGGTGACTTGAGCCTCAGAGAATGAACTAGGAAGTCCCTCTTCAATATAATTAGAAGAGTTTGATCAGGATTGGTGTTAATTCTTCTTGGAATGTTTGGTAGAATTCACCTGTGAAGCCATCTTATCCTGTGCTTTTCTTTGTGAGGAGGTTTTTTTCTTTATTACCGATTCAATCTTTTTACTTGTAATTGGTTTGCTGAGATCTTCTATTTCTTCTGAAGTCAGTGTAGGTGGTTTGTGTGTTTCTAAGAATTGGTCCACTTCATCTGTGTTGTTTAATTTGTTGAGATATTGTTGTTCATACTATCCTCTTATGATCCTTTTTATTTCTTCAGGGACAGCAATAATGTCCCCCCTCTCATCTTTAATTTTATTTATGTCCTCTCTATATTTTTTTCTTTGTCATTCAGGTTAAGGGTTTGCCAATTTTATTGATCTTCTCAAAGAATGAACTTTTGGTTTTGTTGATTCTCTCTTTTTTTTTAATTGTCAATTTCATTTATTTCTGCTCTAATCTTTGTTGTTTCTTTCTTTCTGCTTGCTTTGGGTTTAGTTTGCTGTTCTTTTTCTAGTTCCTCCAGGTGTGCAGTCGGGTCTTTGATTTGAGCTTTTTATTCTTTTTTAATGTAAGCCTTCAAGGATAAAATTTCATCCTGGGCACTGCCTTCAGCATGTTTCAGAGTTGTGTGTTCCCATTTTCATTTATCTCTGTATATTTACTGATTTCCATTGTGATTTCTTCTTTGACACACTGATGGTTTAAGAGTGTGTTATTGAACTTCCATACATTTATGGATTTTCCAGTTCTCTTCCCATTACTGATTTCCAGCTTCATTCCACTGTGGTCAGAGAAGATGCTTTGTATAATTTCAATCTTTTTAAATTTATTGAGACTTATTTTGTGACCCTACATATGGTCTATCCTAGAGAATGATCCATGTGCACTTGAAAATAATGTGTATCCTTATGTTTGGGGGTGCAATGTTCCGTATTTGTTAGGTCTAATTCATGTATCATATTATTCAATTTCTTGGTTTCCTTATTGATCTTCTGTCTAAATGCTCTACCTATTGGTGAAAGTGGTGTATTGAAGTCTCCAACTATTATTGTGAAGTTGTCTATTTCTCCTTTCAGTTTTGCCAGTGTTTGCCTGATGTATTTTGGGACACTGTGGTTGGGTGTATAATTATTTAAAATTGTTATTTCTTCTGGGTGGTTTGCCCCCCCTTTATTAATATTTAGTGTCCTTCTTTGTCTCTTGTAACAGACTTTGACTTAAAGTCTATTTTGTCTTTTGATGTTAGTATAGCTACCCCAGCTCTTTCTTGGTTACTATTTGTATGGAACATCTTTTTCCATCCTTTCACTTTCAACCTATTTGTGTTTTTGGTTCTAAGGTGAGTCTCTTATAAACAACATATGTTGGATCATGCTTTTTAATCCATTCTGCCAATCTGTGTCTTTTGATTGGGGAGGTTAACCACTAACTGGATTACTGTAAAGGCAGTATTTACATCTGACATTGTGTCCTTTGGTTTTTATATGTCATATCTTTTTTTCTCTCTCTTTTCCTTTATTACAGCTCATTTTCTGTATAGTTGACCTTTTGTGATGTATCTGATTGATCCCTTTCTCATTTCCATTTCTGTATATATTTTAAACATATCTTTTGTGGTTACCCTGGGGTTTGAATTACACAACTTAAATCTGTAACTTACTAATTTGAAAAGATGCCAACTTAACTTCACTAGTATCCACCTTCTCTGCTCCCATATCTCTCCATTTCCCATCTTTATTTTGTTTTTGTTCCACATTAACTCTTTTTTTTTTTTTTTTTTTTTTTTTTTTTTTTTTTTTTTTTATCACTCCTTTTTATTTTTTATTTTTTTTTTTTTTTAATCATCATTTTATTGAGATACATTCACATACCACGCAGTCATACAAAACAAATTGTACTTTCGATTGTTTACAGTACCATTACATAGTTGTACATTCATCACCTAAATCAATCCCTGACACCTTCATTAGCACACACACAAAAATAACAAGAATAATAATTAGAGTGAAAAAGAGCAATTGAAGTAAAAAAGAACACTAGGTACCTTTGTCTGTTTGTTTGCTTCCCCTACTTTTCTACACATCCATCCATAAACTAGACAAAGTGGAGTTTGGTCCTTATGGCATTCCCAATCCCACTGTCACCCCTCATAAGCTACATTTTTATACAACTGTCTTCGAGATTCATGGGTTCTGGGTTGTAGTTTGATAGTTTCAGGTATCCACCACCAGCTACCCCAATTCTTTAGAACCTAAAAAAGGTTGTCTAAAGTGTGCGTAAGAGTGCCCACCAGAGTGATCTCTCGGCTCATTTTGGAATCTCTCTGCCACTGAAGCTTATTTCATTTCCTTTCACATCCCCCTTTTGGTCAAGAAGATGTTCTCCATCCCACGATGCCGGGTCTACATTCCTCCCCGGGAGTCATATTCCACGTTGCCAGGGAGATTCACTTCCCTGGGTGTCTGATCCCACGTAGGGGGGAGGGCAGTGATTTCACCTTTCAAGTTGGCTTAGCCAGAGAGAGAGGGCCACATCTGAGCAACAAAGAGGCATTCAGGAGGAGACTCTTAGGCACAAATACATGGAGGCCTAGCCTCTCCTTTGCAGCAACCATCTTCCCAAGGGTAAAACTTATGGTAGAGGGCTCAACCCATCAAACCACCAGTCCCCTATGTCTGTGGTCATGTTAGCAACCATGGAGGTGGGGTAGGCGAATACCCCTGCATTCTCCACAGGCTCCTCAAGGGGGCACTACATCGTTTTTTTTTTTTTTTTTTTCCTTGTTTTTCTTTTTTCTTTTTTTTTTTTTTAACTTTCCCTTCTTTTTTCAAATCAACTGTATGAAAAAAAAAGTTAAAAAGAAAACAAACATACAATAAAAGAACATTTCAAAGAGACCATAGCAAGGGAGTAAGAAAAAGACAACTAACCTAAGATAACTGCTTAACTTCCAACATGTTCCTACTTTACCCCAAGAAAGTTACATACTATAGCAACATTTCAGTGAACTTGTTCCTACTACATCCATCAGAAATTAACAGACCATAGTCATTTCTGGGCATCCCCAGAACGTTAAATAGCTTATCTGTTCTTCTTGGATTATTGTTCCCCCTTCCTTAATTGCTCTCTACTGCTAGTTCCCCTACATTCTACATTATAAACCATTTGTTTTACATTTTTCAAAGTTCACATTAGTGGTAGCATATAATATTTCTCTTTTTGTGCCTGGCTTATTTCGCTCAGCATTATGTCTTCAAGGTTCATCCATGTTGTCATATGTTTCACCAGATCGTTCCTTCTTACTGCCGCGTAGTATTCCATCGTGTGTATATACCACATTTTATTTGTCCACTCATCTGTTGATGGACATTTGGGTTGTTTCCATCTCTTGGCAATTGTGAATAATGCTGCTATGAACATTGGCGTGCAGATATCTGTTCGTGTCACTGCTTTCCGATCTTCCGGGTATATCCCGAGAAGTGCAATCGCTGGATCGAATGGTAGCTCTATCTCTAGTTTTCTAAGGAACTGCCAGACTGACTTCCAGAGTGGCTGAACCATTATACATTCCCACCAACAATGAATAAGAGTTCCAATTTCTCCACATCCCCTCCAGCATTTGTAGTTTCCTGTTTGTTTAATGGCAGCCATTCTAACCGGTGTTAGATGGTATCTCATTGTGGTCTTAATTTGCATCTCTCTAATAGCTAGTGAAGCTGAACATTTTTTCATGTGTTTCTTGGCCATTTGTATTTCCTCTTCAGAGAACTGTCTTTTCATATCTTTTGCCCATTTTATAATTGGGCTGTCTGTACTATTGTCATTGAGTTGTAGGATTTCTTTGTATATGCAAGATATCAGTCTTTTGTCAGATACATGGTTTCCAAAAATTTTTTCCCATTGAGTTGGCTGCCTCTTTACCTTTTTGAGAAATTCCTTTGAGGTGCAGAAACTTCTAAGCTTGAGGAGTTCCCATTTATCTATTTTCTCTTTTGTTGCTTGTGCTTTGGGTGTAAAGTCTAGGAAGTGGCCTCCTAATACAAGGTCTTGAAGATGTTTTCCTACATTATCTTCTAGGAGTTTAATGGTACTTTCTTTTATATTGAGATCTTTGGTCCATTTTGAGTTAATTTTTGTGTAGGGGGTGAGGTAGGGGTCCTCTTTCATTCTTTTGGATATGGATATCCAACTCTCCCAGCCCCATTTGTTGAAAAGACCATTATGGCTCAGTTCGGTGACTTTGGGGGCCTTATCAAAGATCAGTCGGCCATAGATCTGAGGGTCTATCTCTGAATTCTCAATTCGATTCCATTGATCTATATGTCTATCTTTGTGCCAGTACCATGCTGTTTTGGCAACTGTGGCTTTATAATAAGCTTCAAAGTCAGGGAGTGTAAGTCCTCCCACTTCGTTTTTCTTTTTTAAAGTGTCTTTAGCAATTCGAGGCATCTTCCCTTTCCAAATAAATTTGATAACTAGCTTTTCCAAGTCTGCAAAGTAGGTTGTTGGAATTTTGATTGGGATTGCATTGAATCTGTAGATGAGTTTGGGTAGAATTGACATCTTAATGACATTTAGCCTTCCTATCCATGAACATGGAATATTTTTCCATCTTTTAAGGTCCCCTTCTATTTCTTTTAGTAGAGTTATGTAGTTTTCTTTGTATAGGTCTTTTACATCTTTGGTTAAGTTTATTCCTAGGTACTTGATTTTTTTAGTTGCTATTGAAAATGGTATCTTTTTCTTGAGTGTCTCTTCAGTTTGTTCATTTCTAGCATATAGAAACATTACTGACTTATGTGCATTAATCTTGTATCCCGCTACTTTGCTAAATTTGTTTATTAGCTCTAGTAGGTGTATCGTTGATTTCTCAGGGTTTTCTAGATATAAGATCATATCATCTGCAAACAATGACAGTTTTACTTCTTCTTTTCCAATTTGGATGCCTTTTATTTCTTTGTCTTGCCGGATTGCCCTGGCTAGCACTTCCAGCACAATGTTGAATAACAGTGGTGACAGCGGGCATCCTTGTCTTGTTCCTGATCTTAGAGGGAAGGCTTTCAGTCTCTCACCATTGAGTACTATGCTGGCTGTGGGTTTTTCATATATGCTCTTTATCATGTTGAGGAAGTTTCCTTCAATTCCTACCTTTTGAAGTGTTTTTATCAAAAACGGATGTTGGATTTTGTCAAATGCTTTTTCAGCATCTATTGAGATGATCAATTGATTTTTCCCTTTCGAGTTTTTAATGTGTTGTAATACATTGATTGTTTTTCTTATGTTGAACCATCCTTGCATGCCTGGAATGAACCCCCACTTGGTCATGGTGTATGATTTTTTTAATGTGTCTTTGGATTCGATTTGCAAGTATTTTGTTGAGGATTTTTGCATCTATATTCATTAGGGAGATTGGCCGGTAGTTTTCCTTTTTTGTAGCATCTTTGCCTGGTTTTGGTATTAGATTGATGTTAGCTTCATAAAATGAATTAGGTAGTGTTCCATTTTTTTCAATGTTTTGAAAGAGTTTGAGTAAGATTGGTGTCAGTTCTTTCTGGAAAGTTTGGTAGAATTCCCCTGTGAAGCCATCTGGCCCTGGGCATTTATTTGTGGGAAGATTTTTGATGACTGATTGGATCTCTTTGCTTGTGATGGGTTGGTTGAGGTCTTCTATTTCTTCTCTGGTCAGTCTAGGTTGTTCATATGTTTCCAGGAAATTGTCCATTTCTTCTACATTATCCAGTTTGTTGCCATACAGTTGTTCATAATATCCTCTTATAATTTTTTTAATTCTTCAGGATCTGCAGTTATGTCACCTTTTTCATTCATTATTTTGTTTATATGGGTCTTCTCTCTTTTTGATTTTGTCAGTCTAGCTAGGGGCTTGTCAATCTTGTTGATCTTCTCAAAGAACCAACTTTTGGTGATATTTATCCTTTCTATTGTTTTTTTTGTTCTCTATGTCATTTATTTCTGCTTTAATCCTTGTTATTTCTTTTCTTGTACTTGGTTTAGGATTGGTTTGCTGTTCATTTTCTAGCTGCTTCAGTTGATCCATTAGTTCTTTGATTTTGGCTCTTTCTTCCTTTTTAATATATGCGTTTAGTGCTATAAATTTCCCCCTTAGCACTGCTTTTGCTGCATCCCATAGGTTTTGGTATGTTGTGTTCTCATTTTCATTCGTCTCTATATATTTAGCAATTTCTCTTGCTATTTCTTCTTTAACCCACTGATTGTTTAGGAGTGTGTTGTTTAACCTCCAGGTATTTGTGAATTTTCTAAGTCTCTGATGGTTATTGACTTCTAATTGTATTCCATTGTGGTCAGAGAATGTGCTTTGAATAATTTCAATCTTTTTAAATTTATTGAGGCTTGTTTTATGTCCCAGCATATGATCTATTCTGGAGAAAGTTCCGTGAGCACTAGAAAAGTATGTGTATCCTGTTGATTTGGGATGTAATGTCCTGTAGATGTCTGTTAAATCTAATTCATTTATCAGATTGTTTAGGTTTTCAATTTCCTTATTGGTCTTCTGTCTGGTTGATCTATCTATAGGAGAGAGTGATGTGTTGAAGTCTCCCACAATTATTGTGGAAACATCAATTTCTTCCTTTAGTTTTGCCAATGTTTCTCTCATGTATTTTGTGGCACCTTGATTGGGTGCATAGACATTTACGATTGTTATTTCTTCTTGCTGAATTTCCCCTTTTATTAGTATGTAGTGGCCTTCTTTGTCTCTCAAAACATCCCTGCATTTGAAGTCTATTTTATCTGAGATTAATATTGCTACCCCTGCTTTCTTTTGGCTGTAGCTTGCATGAAATATTTTTTTCCATCCTTTCACTTTCAGTTTCTTTGTGTCCCTGTGTCTAAGATGAGTCTCTTGTATGCAACATATTGATGGTTCATTTTTTTTGATCCATTCTGCGAATCTATATCTTTTAATTGGGGAGTTTAATCCATTTACATTCAACGTTAAAACCGTGAAGGCATTTCTTGAATCGGCCATCTTATCCTTTGGATTATGTTTGCCATATTTTTCCCTCTCTCTATTAATATCCTTTATTGTACCCATACCGAATCTCTTTAGTACTGAACCTTTCTCCAAGTCTCTCTGTCCTGTCTTTGTTTCTCTGTCTGTAGGGCTCCCTTTAGTATCTCCAGTAGGGCAGGTCTCTTGTTAGCAAATTCTCTCAGCATTTCTTTGTCTGTGAAAAATTTAAGCTCTCCCTCAAATTTGAAGGAGAGCTTTGCTGGATAAAGTATTCTTGGCTGGAAATTCCTCTCACTCAGAATTTTAAATATATCGTGCCACTGCCTTCTCGCCTCCATGGTGGCTGCTGAGTAGTCACTACTTAGTCTTATGCTGTTTCCTTTGTATGTGGTGAATTGCTTTTCTCTTGCTGCTTTCAGAACTTGCTCCTTCTCTTCTATGTTTGACAGTGTGATCAGTATATGTCTCGGAGTGGGTTTTTTTGGATTTATTCTATTTGGAGTTCGCTGAGCATTTATGATTTGTGTATTTATGTTGTTTAGAAGATTTGGGAAGTTTTCCCCAACAATTTCTTTGAATACTCTTCCTAGACCTTTACCCTTTTCTTCCCCTTCTGGGACACCAATGAGTCTTATATTCGGACGTTTCATATTATCTATCATATCCCTGAGGTCCATTTCGAGTGTTTTTCAATTTTTTTTCCCCATTCTTTCTTTTATGTTTTCATTTTCCATTCTGTCATCTTCCAGGTCACTGATTCGTTGTTCAACTTCCTCTAGTCTTGTACTATGAGTGTCCAGAATCTTTTTAATTTGGTCAACAGTTTCTTTAATTTCCATAAGATCATCCATTTTTTTATTTAGTCTTGCAATGTCTTCTTTATGCTCTTCTAGGGTCTTCTTGATTACCTTCATATCCCGTACTAGGGTCTCATTGTTCATCTTTAGTTCTTTGAGTAGCTGCTCTAGGTGTGTCTCTTCTGGTCTTTTGATTTGGGTGCTTGGGCTTGGGTTATCCATATCGTCTGGTTTTTTCATATGCTTTATAATTTTCTGTTGTTTTTGGCCTCGTGGCATTTGCTGACCTTGATAGGGTTCTTTTAGGGTTTGTAGACCAGTTGAAGTCCTTATCTCTAATTTATCAGATCTACAGCTTCGTGGAATACACTTTCTCTAACTAACCAGCAGGTGGCGTCCACGAGACACCTGTTCTCCACAAGCCAGATCTCCCCTGCTTAGCCTTTTCGGTGAGTGGGGGAGTGAGTCTTGTGGGGCCCAATTGGTGTCCCAAGCTTGCGTGTGTAGTTGGTGTTGCCTGCCCTGTATGTGGGGCGTGTTTCTGGGCAGTCGGGGAGGGGGGGTGGCCCTAACAATCAAATCTCCCTGATGATCCTAGAGTTTTAAAGCTACTGCAATAGTCTAATCCTTCAGTTCAGTCCTGCCACAGTTTGCCTCTGCCACTGACCCACAAGTCTTTGGTATTGGCGTATGGCTCCTGAGACTTGCAAGTGGGCCCCTCTTCCAGGCTGTGCACCCCGGGTCCTCTGTTGAGGGATGACTGTGCTATGTCGCAGGTGAGTGCCGTCCCCCCAGGGCAGTTCTGGGCTGCTGGGCTGTGTTGGGAGGCTCCCAGTCTGCTCAAATGATGGCTGAATGGGGCTCTGTTAATTCACACTGCTCCCCCTTCCAAGCTCTGGGACATTCAGCTGAGGTTGCAGGGAAGGCTAATGTCCACGCCCAGTTTTGTGGTGTGTGCCTGTTATTTGAAGCACTTCCGTCACACTGGGCTGTCTGGGGCAGCTCTGGGCTATGGGGCTGGCGATGGGCAGGAGTGTTTCCTGTCCACCAGGATGGTGGCTGTGAGCGGATACCCCCCTTTTCTTGGGAAGTTGTGTTGTTTAGTGAATTTTCTCAGCCACTGGATTATTGCCTTTTGTCTCAGAGCTCTCTTAGTTCTGCTCTTGACTTGACGTGCCCAAATTTCAATTCTTTGAAGCTTTCTGTATTGAGCTTCTTAGAGTAATTGTTTTAGAAAAAGCAAAAAGGATTTAAAAAAAAAAAAAAAAAAAACAAAAAAAACAAAAAAAAAAAAAACGGCCCTCCTCAGAGATCTAATGGGTTATTGAAATGCTAATAGACAAAGCAACCAGGGCCATTAAGGAAAAGTGCCCAGGGCAGAGAGATCAGCTTTGCTTCGGGATTTGCATATGCGCCTCAAGGCCTGATCTCCGCCCTTCCCCTTTCTGTGTTCACCAGAACTCCAAAAATCCTCTGCTTTTATTTTGGAGTTTTTCGTGTTGTTTTTTTTCTATGCCTGTCTCCTCTCTGCTGGGCTGGCTGCTCTCAGAGTCTCTGGTGTCTGGCCTCAGTCTATCTATGGTTGGAGTTTGAATCAGTAGAATGAGTTTCCGGTAAGAGCAGCCACTGCAATTCTCCCTTCTCCTTCCTGGAGCTGACAGCCCCTCCTCCCCCGGGACTGAGCCTGGCAGGGAGGGGCGCGGGTCCCCTGGCCGCAAAAACTTACAGATTTCGCTGATCTCAGCAGTTCCACGTTTTCATGAGTGTTGTATGAAGTATGCCCAAAGACAGATTGCTCTGTGGTGTCCAGTCCACGCAGTTCCTGGCTTTTTACCTACTTTCCTGGAGGAGTAACTAAAACATACAGCTCACCAGTCTGCCATCTTGCCCCACATTAACTCTTTATATCTCTTACAGGAATTGAAGAGTAGAGTACTATATTGAGCATGGGTTTTTAATTTACTCGTTTATTTACCTTTACTGAAGATCTTCTTTTCTTCACACTGCTCCAAGTCAATCTCTCCTTTCCTTTCAACCTGAAGAACTGCATTTACTAATTCTTGAAGAGCAAATCTTTCGGTGGTGAACTATGTCACTTTTTGTTTATCTATAAATGTCTTAAACTCTCTTTCATTTTTGAAGGATAGTTTGCCAGATAAAGAATTTGGGGCTATCAAAGAATTTGGGGCTGTCAGTTTTTCTCTTTCAGTACCTTAACTATATCATACCACTGCCTTCTCACCGCCATATGAGAAATCGACACTTAGTCTTATGGGGTATCACTTGTATGTGATGAATTGCTTTTCTTTTGCTCCTTTCATAATTCTCTCTTTATCTTTGGCAGCTGAAATTCTGATTAGTATTGGTCTTGGAGTAGGTCTATTAGGGTTTATCTTATTTTTAGTATGCTGTACTTCTTGGACATGTATATTTATGTCTTTCATAAGAGTTGGGAAATTTGGGGGCATTATTTCCTCAAATATTCTTCCTGCTCCTTTTCCCTTCTCTTTTTCTTCTGGGTCTCCAACAATGCATATGTTTGTACACTTCATGCTGCCACACAAGTCCCTTACACACTGCTCAATTTTTCTATTCTTTTCTCCATCTGTTTTTCTGACTGTATAATTTTGTCTTGTCTTCTAGTTGCTGATTCTTTCTTCTGCCTGTTCAAATCTCTGTTGTATGCCTATAGTGTATTTTTAATCTCCATTATTATGTTTTTCATCTCCATAATTTACTTTATGTTTCTTTTTAAACTTTCTAATTCTTCTTTTTGCTTACACATTGTCTTCTTAAAATCTTTTAGCTCTATAGCCATATTTAGTTTATTTCCATCCATATTTTCCTTCATCTCCTTGAACTGATTTGGGAGATTTGTTTGAACTTTTTTGATTAGTCGTTCCAAAATCTGTGTCTCCTCTAAGTTTTAATTTGTATCCTTGACTGGGCCATATCTTCCTGTATCTTAGTATGGCTAGTAATATTTGCTGATGCCTGGGCATCTGATTATTTCAATGTGCTAACTCTGAAGGTCAGTTTTCCCTCATGCTTGCAGCTTTATTGTAGATTGGCTATGTTTTATGTTTAACTGTTGAGATGTTCTCAGGTCTTCTGCACCTGTTTCTTGCCCTGGACTTGCATAGCAACTTCTAAAATTTCCCTTTTATGTGTAATTGTTTTGCCTCCAGAAGAAAGCTTCCTTTTCTCTGTTCTTTCTCTAGGAGTCCTGATCTGTTCTTTTAGTGTTTGTGCAGAACTTTCTGTGCAGCTTCTGATTTTTTAAGCACTCTCCCCAACTCAGTGCCCCCTTTCCATTAAACTTTTCAGGCAAGGGATCCATCTTGCCTCACAGCCATTCAGTTTTCATTTTTTGCCATGAGGTTTTCTGTCTCTAATAACTTCCCCATTAGTTTATCCCACCCCAGCAGCCAGATGGAGCCAATATTCAAAAAGGCCTTAGGTTCTCCTTTAGGTGCTCCAGCAATTACAGACTTGGTTGAGCATATGCACCTCTTGCCAACCGTTCTGTCATGGATCTATTATCTCCTGGGGGGCCTTTTGTACGAACACACTCACAAGCCACTTGGGTTCCACCTTGAGTCTCTGCAGCCTTTGGTCCTTGTGCCTAAAAATGTGTGGGGTTCTAATTCACTGCTCTGAGTGGCTCTGACTCCATGGCAGGGGATAACTAGGCCATGCTGCCTCTATACATCTCTTAAGCTACCTGGGAAGGGTTAAGAGTTTGAGTACAGACTGGCAAGTCTGAGTTGTATATTTCCTACCTTCTCTTTTAGTGTTTCTCTTTCTTTTTTTTCCATTCTTCATTTGTGGAGTCCTTCTCCACTTTCCAAGCAAATAGAATTTGTCTTTTTATTAGGTATTTCTGAGGGGAGACTTTTCCAGGGGATGCTTAAGTTGCCATGTTGATGATGTCACTCCTCTTAATTCATTTTTAATAAATCTTTGTAGTTTATATTTTACTTTATAATAATTTTAGATGTACAAAAAAGTTGCAAGGAAAGTACAGAGAGTACTCATACACCCTGTTTTGGTTTGATAAACCTGGTAAAATGCAATATATCAGAAACAGATTGGCTTTTTCAATGGGGATTTATTAGGTTTCAAATTTACAGTTCTAAGGCCATGAAAATGTCCAATTCAACACGTTAAGAGAAAGGTACTTTCTCTGAGGAACGGCTGATGGCATCTGGTGTTCCTCTGAAACATGGGAAGGTACATGGCTGGCTCTGCTGAACCTTCTCTCCTGGGTTTAGCTTCTGGTTTCAACAGATTTCTCCAGAATGTCTCTGGGTTTCTGTCTCAGTTCCTGTGGATCCTTATTTGTTTCTCCCAGGGTGTTTCTGTCTAAGCCTCTCTCTTAGCTTCTCTCAGCTCCTGTGGGTCCTCCTTACTTCTCCCAGGGGCAAACTCTGGATTACATATCTTAGCTTCTCTCTAAACTGCCTCTCTCAGCTTCTCTCTTTAAGTGTCTATGGGTTCTCACTTAGCTTCTCCATGGCAAACTCTTAGCTTAGCATCTCCAAATGTCTTTCTGTCTGCATCTCCCAGCATCTGGGTCTGTGTCAGCTCTGAATGAGCGCACTCTCTCTCTACTTGAGCTCTCTTAAAGACTCCAGTAAACTAGTTCAGACCCACCTTGAATGGGCACGGTCACATCTCCATGGAAATAATCTAATCAAAAGGTCCCATCCACAATTGGGTGGGTTGCATCTCCATGGAAACAACCTAATCCGAAGATCCACCCACAATGTCTGCACCCACAAGATTGGATTAAAAGAGCATGACTTATCCAGGGTACATAACAGTTTCAAACTGGCACATACCCCAACCCAGTTTCCCCAATGTTTGTTTGTATTCCCCTATAGTGTGATTGAACTAATGAATCAATATTGATACATTATGATTAATCAAAATCTGTATTTTTCCGACTCCCTAGTTTTTACTTAATATCCCTTTTCTGTTCCAGGATCCCATCCAGGAGACCACATTACATTTAATCATCATGTCTCCTGAGGTTTCCTTTGGCTGTAACAATTTCTTGTTCTTTTCTTGTTTTTGATGACCTTGAAAGTTTAAGGATAACTGGTCAGATATTTTGTAAGATGCCCCTATTTTTGAGTTTATCTAATGTTCTTATGATTAGACTAGGATTGTAGATTTTTGGAGGAAGACCGCACAGGTAGAGTGTCATTTTCATCACAGCATATCAAAGATACATACTGTCAGCATGACATCTCCGATGACGTTAGGCTTGATCAGCTGGCTGAGGTAGTGCTTGCCAGTTTTCTTCACTGTAAAATTACTCCCCAGCCCCCACCTTTGCATACTGTACCCTTTGGAAGGAAGTCACTATGTGCAGTTCACAATTAAGGGAGTTATGCTCCACCTCCTTGAGGGCTGATTATCTACATAAATTATATGGAATTCTTCTGCATTTCTTTATCTATTCAGTCATTTATTTCTATCAGTATGGACTGAGGATGTTAACTTTATGCTTTGGTTTATAGTCCAATATTACTTTATTTTTATTCAAATCATTCTAGCATTGGCCTTTCAGAGCTATTTCGGTTGACTCCCATGTCTCTTTAACACTTCCTTAATTTTTGGAACTACAAGATGCTCCAGGGTCATCTTGCAAATTCCCTGCCCCAGCCATAGAATCAGCCAGACCTCCAGGGAGCCCTGGTTCCTTTTGTTGGAGAACGGAATAAGAAACCAAGATCTGAGCACTGGGTGGGCTTATTGAGACTGAGGTGTCGTTGCTTCTAGGCCCTCTCAGCAGAGAAAGCAATGAAATACATGTGTGTATATGAACACACATATGTACACATATCTGTAATTATATCTACACATATTCATCTGTATCTATATTAAGCCAAACATGAGTTCATACTAATGTCTCAGACTTTCATCTAGTACCTGTGGCTCATTCCAGCCTTCTTCACCAGCCTGTCTGTAAGTTTCCACTCCAACAATGAGAAATCTTTTTCCCACCATCAGCCATCCATATATTAATTGTTCATTTCCAGCATATATCTTTAGGGGTCTTGGAATTGTTAACTTGTACCCCCATGAGAAACAACTTTACCAGTTAGAGTACAGCTCTTGTATATAATTCCTTTTGCCTTCAGTCATTTCAAAGTTACTTAGATCATCAGCTTTTCTTCCCATCCTGTCAGTGAAGTTGTTTCATACATTTGTGAAGGATATCTTTCTCATAGTCTGGATTCCAGGGGAGCCGCCAAACTCTATATGGTTTTGTATAAATTGCATACGTTAAGGATCACTTTTTGTTCTGTAAAATTCTGTGGGTTTTATGCATGGTGTCATGTATCCATCATTAATCTATATGCAGAATAGTTTCACTGCACTTAAAAAGCCTCTGGGCTTCACCATTCAAACTTCTCCCCACACAAAAACCTGGTAACTACTGATCAGTTTACTATCTCAATACTTCTGCCTCTTCCAGAATGTCATATAAATTGAATCATACAATAGTAGCATTTTTAGATTGAGTTCTTTTGCTTAGCAGTATCTATTTCAGATTCATGCATGTCTTTGCATGAATTGTTTGCTCATTTCTTTTTATCACCAAATGGTCTTTCATTGTATGGATGTATTGGTTTGTTTATCTATTCACATATTGAAGGACATTTGGTTGCTTTCAGTTTTTGACAATTATGAATAAAGCTGCTATAAATATTTGTGTGCAGGTTTTTGTGTGGACATAATTTTCAAATCAGTTGGAAAAACACTTAGAAGCACAATTGATGGATCATACAGTGTGCTGGTTTGAAGCTGTTCTGTACCCCAGAAAAGGCCATGTTCTTTTAATCCACGCCTGTGGGTGCAGACCTATTGTGGGTGGGAATTTTGATTAGGTTATTTCAACTGAGACGTGAAACACCCCATTCAAGGTGGGTCTTAATGCTTTTACTGGGGTCCCCTATGAAGAGAATAAAAGAACAGAAAGCCAAGAGAGCTCAGAAAGCTTGGAGAGAAAAAACCCCAGAGATGCTAAGAAAGGACCCACAGTAGCTCAGAGAGGAAGGCATTGGAACCAGAAGCTGAAAGCAATGAAACCCGGGAGAGAAGGACCAGCAGACACCGGCCGTGTGCCTTGCTAGCTGACAGAGGACCCCAGATGCCGCAGATTGTCTTCAGAGTCCAGGTATCATCCTGTTGATGTCTTAATTTGGACATTTTCATGGTGTTAGAACTGTAAGTTTGTAAACTAATAAATCCCCATTTTAAAAGCCAACCTATTTCTGGTATAGTGCATTCTGGCAGCTTTAGCAAACCAAAACATATGGTAAAACTATGTTTAACTTTATAAGAAACTGCCAAACTATCTTCAAAAGTGGCTGTAACATTTTGCATTCCCACCAACAATGAATTGGAGTCCTTGTTATTCTGTATACTAACTGGAAATTGGTATGATAGGAAATTTTTTATTTTAATTTTAGTCACTCTAAATATGCAAGTGATGATATCGGTTATTATTTTAAGTTGCATTTCCTTAATGACAAATGCTGTTGAGAATCTTTGCATATGCTTATTTGCCATCTTTATATCATCTTTGGAGAGAAGTTTCTTCAGATCTTTTGCCCATTTTTAAATTTGGGTTGCTTGGTTCTATTATTGAATTGAAGAGTTTTTTTGTATATTCAAGATACAATTCCTTTATCAGAAAGATGACTTGCAAATATTTTCTCCCAGTCAGTAGCTTGTATTTTCATTCTCTTAACAATGTCTTTCAGAGAGCAAAATCTCTTAATTTTAATAGTCAAAATTATTAATTTTTTTCTTCCATGGATTGTGTTTACGATGTTGTATCTAAAAACTTATCACCAAACCTAAAATAACACGGATTTTTCTCTAGAAGTTTTATGATTTTGTATTTTACATTTAGGTTTTTTATCTATTTTCAGTTAATTTTTGCTTAACATAAGAGGTCTGTGTTTAGGTTTTTGTTTGTTTATTTTTGTATATGGCTGTCCATTTGCTCCAGCACCATTTGTTGAACAGACTATACTTTCTCCCTTGAAATGCTTTTGTGCCTTTGTCAAAAATCAGTTCACTCTATTTGTGTGGGTCTATTTCTGAGCTCTCTGTTCTGTTCCATTGATCTATGTGTCCATCCCTCCACCAATATCACTTTGTCGCGATTGCTATTGCTTTATACTATTTTGAAATTGGGTAGTGTGAAGCGTCCAACTTTATAATTCTCTTTCAGAACTGTGTTGTAATTCCAGGTGCTTTGCTTTTGCCCATGAATTTTCAGAATTAGTTGGTTGATGTATACAAAAAAAGTTGCTAGGATTTTTAATGGGATTGCATTGAATCTATAAATTGAGTTGGGAAGAATCGATATCTCAGCAGTATTGAGTTTTCCAAAACATGAACACAAAATATCTCTCCATTTATTTAGATTTTCCTTAATTTCTTTCAGTATTTAGTAGTTTGCCACATACAGATCTCATCCATGTTTTGTTAGATTTATATGTAGGTATTTTTTGATGTCGTGACAATTTTTTTAAATTTCAATTTCCAATTGCTCATTGCTGCTATGTAGGAAAGACATTGTTATTTTTATATTGATCTTTTACTGTGAGATCTTACTGTACTTACTTAACAGTTCTGGAAGGGCTTTGGTTTTTTGTTTGCTGGTTGGTTTGGTTTGGTTTGGTTTGGTTTGGGTTGTTCTTTTTCTTTGGGGTTGTCTACTTAGACCATCATGTCATTTACAAATAAATAAGGCTTTATTTCTTCCCTTCCAATTTGCATATCTTTTGTTTCTTCTCTTATCTTTTTTCAATAGCTGGGATTTCCAGTACAATGTTGAACAGGAATGGTGCAAGCAGATATTTTTGCCTTGTTCTAGAGATTAGAGGGAAAGAAAACAGTCTCTCACCATTAAGAATGAAGTTAGCCATGGTGTTTTGTTTATGCCCTCTATTTGTTTTCCTTCTATTCCTAGTTTTTTGAGTGCTTTTATCATGAGAGAGTGTTGAATTTTACCAAAGGCTTTTTCTGCCTCTATTGGTGTGATGATATGATTTTTCTTAATAGCCAAGGGCATTGATTTATAAATGCTGAACCGGCCATGCAGTCCTGAAATGAACTCTACCTGACTGGGATGTATGATCCCTTTTATATATTGCTGGGTTATATTTGCTAATTTTTCCCCATCTCCACCCCCAAATTCATGTCTACGTGGCACCTCTGGATGTGGCCTTATGTGGAAATATGGTATTTTGCAGATGTGATTAAAGTAAGGATTAAGATGAGACCATACTACACTAGGTCAGGCTATAAATAACATGAGAGTGCCCTAATAAGGAAATTAAGAGACTCAGAGAGACACACAGAAGAGACAGACGTGCAGATGGAGGCAGAGATGGGAGTGAGGAGCTAAGTTTTAACTGAAGTAGCCTCCTCAAAATGTCCTGCTGACAACGGGTTCCACCCACAGGAATGGATTATGTTTAAAGACCTGCTTATCTGGGTGCATACAGCTCCAAACCACCACAGTAGATATCACTAATAATCTCAGCACCCTTTCCCGGGGGGCCTGGTGCAGCCCCAGAATTCCTCTCCCAGCAGCTTGGGAGGGCAGAGTGTGTGCTGTTTGTTTCCTTCCGTGTCCCTCCCCGGGACACCTCTCCCCACCTCTTCTCGGCGTCTGAATCATTTCATTCCTTGTTCATGGTGTGCTGTAGTTTTTCTTTGGATAAACAGATAAGACAAATGTGTGGCTTTTATGCTGAATAAATGTGGTACTTCTGAATTGTCTGTGGCTAGCAGTGGACCTCCCTTCCTTGCCTTATTCATATTCTTAAGAAAGATTGCTAGAATTGAAGCAAATCCTATATCCCTATTTATGGTACCCCTATCTGAAAATACTTATTTCCTATGGTGACTGATCTCCCAGAACTCTAGGAAGTTAAAAGTGTGCCATTCATTGTTTAAAATGGCATGAATTATTCACTCTCTTCTTCTAGAATTAGTCAAGCAAGTAATGTGGTCTGACACAAAATGGGATTTATTTATTTATTTATTTACTTACTTACTTATAATATAAATGTAGGCTGCTGGGAAATCATCTCCAAGATTCCTGACCCAGGAAGGTTAACTAGCAGAGATTTGAATGAGCAGATTTCAGCCCCGCAAGAGTTTTGGGCATGTTTTACTCACCTCTGTGTTAGTATTTCCCCTTAGGAAATGCTCAGGATATTTGGAGATGGGAGCCATATCCATGAATGTGGTGGAGATATGTCCTCATGCAACTATTCAACAGCCTCATCTCTGCACCCCATGTGGGGTGTCTGGAACGCAGACCTCAGTCAGGGGCCTGGGGACACAGTTGGGGCTTTGCCTGGAGGCTGCTGGTTCAGCCCAGCCATGAGGCAGGTGTGTGATGAGGGCCACAGTAGAGCAAGCCCAGGGGGCTCTGGGGCCATTTATCGGGTGAGCAGGTGTCAGGAAAACCTTCCTGGTGAGGTGATGTCTCAGCCAAGGAGGACTTTGTCAAGAGTCCACAGAGCCTGGAATATTCAGAGTTTACATGTGGTTGTTACTGGAGAATTCCGAAAATAAAATCGTATCATCCTCACCCAGGACCAAATGAAGGAAGTCATTGTTTGAAATCAATTTTGGCTAATGGCAATTATAGAATGAGTCATTTGTTTAGCCGATCTACTGAAAAATCTGTTCAAAAACACATGCAGATGATGAAATCCAAGCACTCTGGATAGACACTGAGGCTACCCTTCGTGGCGACTGTACATACTGGGTTAAGTAGAACCCAGGAGCTCATGTGCAGGAGATTTGAGTGATTCGGCATCAGGTTCTGGGGAAAAGCAGGGGGGATGATCGCTCTCCCTTTCAGATTCACGAGTCTCCCAAGGAGAGCCCCCAAGGAAGTCAAGGAAGGTCCCCATGGTCCATCATACTTGGGGAGGCTGCAGGACCATTCTGACATGAGAATCTTTGCCCCTGCTTTACTAATGCAGTTGCTAAGGCCAAAAGAGGAGGAGTTGCTTGTCCAAGGTCATGCAACTCAGAAGGGGTTAAATGCTCTCTTCTCTGTTGGGTCCACTCCCTGCCCAGCCCATCTGCCACACCACACTGGCCTCTCATACCAGCTCCTAGCTTCCTCACTGAGCAACTTCCTTCACCACTGCAAGGTGACCTTCAGATGACTTTGCAAACCCATCCCTCTACTCCCATTGTCTCCTGAAGGGCCCTGGACTGAGCCACTGCACTCTGAGTGCACTTGCCCTTGGGCAGCATACTTCCAGCTGACTGATCCTCTGCTGTCCACCAAGTCATTTGAGGGTGGGGCAAGTTATATCTTTATTTGGATCTCAGTTTCCCCAATTGCCAAATGTGAATGAAAATATCAACATTCTAGAGTTGTCATGATGCTCAAATGACTGTAGAGCATTGTACTGGTTGTACATGAGGGAGTTCACGGAGTGATCCCCATGGATCTTCCAGGACATGATGTTCCCTTGTGGGTTGGGCTGCAATACCTCTGTCCTCCTCCACCATCTCCCTTGCTGCAACTGCACTGTCCACTGTGCAATATATGCTTAGACTCTGCAAGGCTCAATAACATAACTCCCATGACAGCCCACTGTCACTGCCTGCTCTAAGTCCAAGATGCTGCTGCTTTTTGGTTCTGGAATGAGCAGGTCTTCCCCACTTCCTGGAAGGCAGAGGGAGAGAAAGAGAATGAAAAGGCTCTTAGCTGTTCAGCCAGTGCATGCCACATGGGCAAGGACTCACCCAAAGCTTGAATTTATCCTTAATTGGCACTTGGTTTTCTTTATCTACTCCCTGGTCTTAAATCCTGATATTCAAAATATTGGAATGAAAATAGTGAAATGCCTCCATGAAGTTGCCCAGTGGACTGAGAAATGGCTTCACTAGCTCCATGTAACCCACAGACTCAAGCTCAAACCCATGGCCTGGACTTTGCAGGCCACACCTGATCCTCACCTGTCTCTTCAGCCATTACATTCTTCTGCTCGCCCTCCTCTGGTCACCTGCACCCTTCTGTGTGCATGAAATCTTTCACACCTTGGCAGCTTTCTTATTTTTGCTTATGCTATTACTTCAGCTAGAAACACTGTTTAGTTTGCTAAAGCTGATGAAATGCAATATACCAGAAATGGGTTGACTTTTACAATGGGGATATATTAACTTACAAGCTTACAGTTCTTGGGCCATGAAAATGTCCAAATCAAGGCATGAACAGGCAATGCTTTATCCCTGAACACCGGCTACTGGTGATCCCCAGCTCCTCTGTCACACGGCCAGGCACATGGTGGCATCTGCTGGTCTCTCTCCTCTCCCAGGTTTCTTTCCTTCCACCTTCTGGCTTCAGTGGCTTCCTCTCTGTTTCTGTGGTTTCTCTCTGTTTCCTGCATGTCCTCCCTCAGTTTCTCTGGCTTTTCTCTCTGAACTTCTCTTCTTTCTCTCTTCACTTCCATTTCTCTTTTTCTCATCCTCTTATAAAGGGCTCCAGTAAGAGGATTAAGACCCATCCTGAATGAGGCGGGTCACATCTTAAATTAAGATCCAACTCACCGAAAGATGCTACTCACAATGGGTCCACACCCTCCACGGGAATGGATTAGCTTTAAGAACATGATTTTTTCTGGTGTACACACAGCTTCAGACCATCACAAACATCTTCTTTCCACTTCTTCTGTTACTGAAGTCACTTTATCAAGGCTCCTCCATAGAATGGCCTTGACTGAGCCTCCATGTGCCACCACTTAGCTGTCACTCGGGCAGAGTTTTTCACCACCACTTTCTCCTGGTTCAGATGGCATTCGGTGACCTTACATTAGCACTAAATGGGAGAATGACTATTATGTAATTCAGTCTTCCACAACATAAGGAAGCATCCACAGAAGTTGAAATGACACTCATTGCAACTGCTTAGAAAATTTATCTTGAAGGAATAAAGGGGATCTTAGACTACTTAACAATAAATCTTAGTAAAGAACCAAAATCTTTATATCCCTTTAAATTAAAAAGTGAAAACTTTTGGAAGTACAGCTAAAAATCTTTGACATTTATTATAGTATATATTATAATATGTAAGACAAACAGAAGACTCTGAATGTGGAGAAAAGAAGGCAGATTGACTAGGGACTTCAGGACATGAAGAACAACCTAAAACTGAGTTCCCTACATTTTATTTTTTGCCTCATGTCTCCCAGATTTAGAGCTGAAGAACCCAACAATACAAAAATGCCCACAGGTGCAGACAAAAGAGCCCCAAGAAAGCTTGCTCTCTCTCACCAAAGGAATCAAGAAAGGGGCAGCCTGACAAGACAGAAAACCTTCAGCCAATAACTGCTCTACTCCACCTAAACACCACAGAAAAATCTATAGCCCCATTGCCACCCATGCCAGCAAGCATCAAGAGGAGGGCCTAGACTTCCACCCTTGTGAAGCTGGAGTGAGTCACCTCAAACCCCTACCAGGGTGGGGTCAGAGAAGGTCAAGTAGGGAGCAAGAACTGGGCTGCAGTATTGAAGGTCTGTGCTGCTTTGAAACTATTATGGACTCCAGAAGAGCCATGATCTTTTAATCCAATCTTGTAGGTGGAACCTTTTGATTGGATGTTTCCATGGAGATATGACTCACCCAACTGTGGGTGAGAACTTTAATTAAATTATTCTCATGGAGGTGTGAACCTGCCCATTCAGGGTGGATCTTGATTAGTTTACTGGAGTCCTTTAAGAGAGCTCACGGGGAGAAAGAGCTCAGAGAAGCTAAGATATGTAATCTAGAGTTTGCTAAGAGCCGACAAAGACCCAGATTTTTGGAGATGCTGGGAGATACAGACAGAAGGACATTTGAAGATATTAAGAGGTGAAGCCCAGAGTTTGCCCTGAAGAAGCTAAGAGAGGACTCCTAGATGCTTAAAGAGAAGTGCCCCAAGAAACCGAGCAGAGAGCTGAGAGAAGCTGAGAGAGACCCGGAGACATTTTGGAGAAAGCCATTTTAAAACGCAACCTGGGAGCAAAGGATAAGCAGATGCCAGCCACATGTCTTCTCAGCTGACAGAGGTGTTCTGGATACCATTGGCCTTTCTTCAGTGAAGGTATCCTCTTGTTGATACCTTAGTTTGGACACTTTTATGGCCTTAGAACTGTACATTTGTAACCTAATAAATCGCCTTTATAAAGCCAGTCCATTTCTGGTATTTTGCATAACAGCAGCTTTAACAAACCGGAACAGGGTCCCTATGCCCCAATTAGGGTAGGTAGAGGGGCCACTGTCCAGTGGTAACAAGGCCTTGACCTGCAGTGACAGTGGAGGCCATGAGAGGGGCTGTAAAGAGGTGCCTGTCTCCCTCGCAACCAGGGTGTGTCCATGCAGGCCTGGTGAGGAGCCCAGTTCCTACCCTGCCAGCAAAAGTGAGAAGGACCCCCACCCACGGGGTGTCAGAGGGGTTTCCAACCGGGACCCTGAACTGCTACCCACACCTGACAGAAAAGGAACAGTAGCCCTTTCCCCTACCAGAGTGGTGTCAGAGGACGCATGCTAAAGCAGAAGATTTAAATGAGATTCAGAGTCTCATAATAGCAAAATTTCTCAGGAAACAATAAAAAATTACTTGTCATAACAAGAACCAGAAAATCTCAACTTGAATGTAAAAAGCCAATTGACAGATGCTCACACCAAGATGACACAGATGTTGTACTTCTCTAAAAAGGATTTTAAGCAGCCATCATAAAAATGCTTTAATGAGCAATAATCAACCCATTGGCACAAATGAAAAATGGAAAGTCCAGCAAAGAAATAGCAGATGTAAAAAATAAACAAAGGGAAGTTTTAAAATTGAAAAATTCAGTAACCAAAATATATGATTACGTAGGAGAATAGAGAAGACAGAGGAAGGAATCATTGAAACTGAAGATATAACAAAAGAAATTACCCAGTCTGAACAGAGAGAAAATAGACTGAAAAGAAATGAACAGTGCTTCAAAGACTTGTGTGACTAGAACAAAACATCTAACATTTGTGTCACCAGTATCTCAGAAAAAAAGGAGAAAGAAGAGAAGGCTGAAAAAAGTATTTGAGGAAATAATGGCTGAAACTTTCCCCAATTTGGCAGAAGACATAAAACTACAGAGTCAAGAAGCTGAGAGAATCCCAAATAACACAGCTCTCCCCGCATCCCCCCACCCAAAATCAATGCCAAGACACATCAGAAGCAAACTGCTGAAAACTCAAGACAAAGAAAAGATCATAAAAGGGGCAAGAGAGAAAAGACACTTTACCTATGGGGGAAAAAATTCAAAGGACAGTGGTTTTTCATTAGAACACATGGAGGCCAGATGAAGTAGCATAATATTTTTCAAGCAGTAGAAGAAAAATCAAACCAGAATTCTATATCCTGCAATATATTTCAGAAATAAAGGGAAAAGCAAGTCATTCTCAGGTGAAGGAAAACAAAGGGGATTTTTCATCATTAGACCTACCCTAAGGCATATATAAATTTCACTTCTCCTCAAATTGATATGTAAGTTTAACACCATTCCTATAAAATACAATCAAAATTGTATATAGAACAGCTTATTCTCCAAGTTATATGGAAAGGCAAAGGAACTAGAATAGCTACAGCAATTTTGAAAATGAAGAACAAAATGTGAGGAATCACTCTACCTGGTATTAAGAAATATTATATATATAGCTACAGAAATCAAGACAATGAGGTATTGGCAAAGGTAAAGACATAGATCAGTGGAAAAGATAAGAACTCAAAGAGAGACTTACACAAATATACCCAACTGAATTTTCAGAAAGGTGTAAAAGCAGTTCAATGGAGAAAGGACATTTATAGGGGAAAAAATTTAATCACCATCTAAACTTTACACTTTAAATAAAAATTAACTCAAAATGGACATACATTAAATCCATCTATAAAACTTTTAGAAGTCATAGGAGAAAATCTTGGAGACCTTGGGTTTTATGAAAAATTCCTAGAAAAGACACAAAAAGCATGATTCATCAAAGAAAAATAAATAAATTTGACTTCATCAAAATTGAAAAGTTTTGTTTTCTGAAATACCCTATCAGAGGATAAAAATACAAGCTACAGACCAGGAGTAAATATTTGCAAAGTGCAAACCTGACAAAGGCATTATATTTAGAATATAAAAAGAAGTCTCAAAACTTAACTCTACAAAAGCAATACAATTAGAAAATGGAAAAAAGATATAGAGAAATTTCATTGATTTGGATACACAAATAGCAAATAAGCAAATGAAAAGATGTTCAACATCACAAGAGAAATGCAAATTAAAACCACAATAAGATATCACTATACACCTACCAGCTAAAATGTAAAGAAAAAAAAAGTGACAAAACCAAATACTAGTGAGGTTGTAGAGAAACTGGATTTCTCATTCATTTCTGGTGTGAATGTAAAATGGTACAGCTACTCTTGAAACAGTTTGGCAGTTTCTTTAAAAAAAAAACCAGAAACCTAAATATACAGTCACTATGGCACCCAGCAATTGCACTGTGGGGCATTTATGCCAGAGAAATTAAAAGTTACTGTGATAGTCTGGAGGTTTTATGGACCCCTGAAAATCTCATTCTTAATGCTAATCCATTCCTGTGCGTGTGGACCCATTGTAAGTAGGATCTTTTGGTGAGTAGGATCTTAACTTAAAATGTGACCCACTTCATTCAGGATGGGTTTTAATCCTCTTACTGGAGCCCTTTATAAGACAGAGAGAAGACAGAAAGAAAAGCCAGAGAAGCTGAAAGAGAAGCAGCCAGAAGCTGAAAGCAACAAAACCCAGGAGAGAAAGAGGGCTGGCAGATACCAGCTATGTGCCTTGCCATGTGACAGAGAAGCCTGGAATCCCAGCAGCCTTCCTTCTGGGACAAAGCATCACCTGCAGATTCTTTGATTTGGGCGTTTTCATGGCCTCTGACTGTAAATTTGTAAATTAATAAATCCCCATTGTAAAAGCCAACCCATTTGTGGTATATTGTATTCCAGCAGCTTTAGCAAACTAAAACATTTATGCTCACACAAAACCTTGTGCAAGAATGTTTATAACAGCTTTATTTGTAATAGTCCAAAACAGGAAACAACCAAAATGTCCTTCAATATGTGAATGGTTAAACATTCATACCATGGACTATTATTGAGCAATAAAAGGGAATAAACAATTGATACATGCAAAAACGTGGATGATTTCAAGGACATTAAGCTGAGTGAAAATAGAGGGGTGTGTAGGAGAAGGGAAATCTTTGTAGTAATGGAACAGTTTTACTTCTTGATTGCAGTTACATGCAACATAAGAGGTGTTTAAAGTGCCCTTTGCTGGTCAAGTGGAGATACTTTGAAAACACACTTTACATGTTTGGCTGAGATAGTTGAGGACAAAGGGCCCCTTACAGACTTACCCCTCAAGTTTAACTGATACAAAATATCCAGTGCTGAAACAAATCACACATGTGATAAAATGTCGTAGGACTGTACACACATTCTACCAACGG
This sequence comes from Choloepus didactylus, assembly GCF_015220235.1. Taxonomy (NCBI): domain Eukaryota; kingdom Metazoa; phylum Chordata; class Mammalia; order Pilosa; family Megalonychidae; genus Choloepus; species Choloepus didactylus. The sequence continues at coordinate 163,611,728 of NC_051311.1, forward strand.
GGGAAAATGGGAAATCCAGCCATGAGAGGGAAACAGGATCTCTCTTTCTTATTCTTGCAAATTCCTGGGAATCTATCATCTCAAAATTAAAAAAAAAAAAGATGACAATCTAAAGGTGTTTCAAATTTTAGGATCTTTTAATGACACTGTTACAAATTCTAAAACTCCATATTAGTGTCTATTTTATTACTCCCTTCTCATCATCTTTTCCAAAAAAAGCTAAACTGGTTCACATCTTCAAACTGACAACCCAATCTACTTTAAATACTCCACATAAGGCCCTAAATATTCTCTTGATCCGCTCACTACATGCTACAGTAGACTTCCCTTCCTAAAGCAATTCCACCGTGACCCACCCCGGCTCCATCCACATAATTAGAGTTGGAGCTACTGTATTAGAAGAATGAACTGGTGGGAGTATGATGCAGGTTGGGCTCTCCTTTCTCAAAAACTTTTGAACCAAGTCTCTCTCCAAGTGGCTTAACATGCTGTGAGAGCTTGTTTCTTTCATGCCCCTCATCTACAGAGACAGAAGAGAAGACTGAAGGCCAGAGTAGACCACAGATGGGGTCTAGAAAGAGGGTTTTTGGAAGTTCCTTGGTTCCTTTGGGTGTGTGGGAACACATTTGGAGAAGCAAGGTTAAAGGAGTGTATCTTCATCCAGTCCTTAGGTTGTGTAGAAATTTGCAGAATATTAATATACTAATAGCAGCTATCTTTTTGAGGATAGGATTACGATCATGTTTCAACTTTACTTTATATTAATAGCAGCTATCTTTTTGGGGAAAGGATTATGATCATGTTTCAACTTTACTTTACTTTCCAGATTGTGAGCACATTGTAAAACAACACTTTAAAATACTTTTATAATATCTTCAACATGTTAGTTTTGCTGTTCCAGACCATGAAATAAATCTGACAATGAAGAACAAATATTGGCCAGAGCAGTACTAGGGAATAGTTACTCTGTCGTTCCGCCAGGAAGTTCTCCCTTTCTGGAATACTCATGTTCAAAGAGACATTTTGGATCTTGTTTTTTTTTCTGGGGCATTTTTCAAACTTTAATGTGCATACAGATTACCTGGTGAAAATACTACATGCAATTCTAATTCAGCGGAATGGGACAGCCTGCATTTCCCAAGGCTCTCAGGCAATTGTTTGGCTGGTCCTCGTCCACCCTTTACTACACTTTGAAGAATGAGGCTCTGAGTGTCACACCTTCAGTCACAGAGGCTCTGATAAGCCTAAGGAAGCGTCTGCCAGGTCCTTTTGGTGCTCTCTCCCTGTGAAGTTGGCCTGGGGGCATCTTCCACACCCCGCCTTCCCATGATCACCTGCTACCTTCCTACACTTCCCAAATAGCCTGGGAAGAGTCCCCCTCTCCCACCACAATTCCTCCAACACCCCATGAAATCCCCCATCTGCAGCCAATGCTGCTGTGGACATCGGGGTACCCTGTCTTGCACTGTTACCTTACTTTTCACATTGCTCCTTCTCTCTGGCTCACACAGTCCTGGGAAGGCCATTTCCCACTGGGAGTAATGAGATATACAGGTTCAAGCCTCAGGTATGGGTTGAAGGAAAAGGAGTGAAGACTTTTCAATAGTTCCAGGTTACATCCAACCCTGGTGGGGTGAGGGAAGGGGGGAATCCAACTCACTAAATGCCGCACTACAGTAGGGCCAAACTCCAGGAGGCAATAAAGAGATTCTTTGCTTGGTTTTGCTGACTTCTATGTCTCCCCTGGAAACCTCATGGGAGGTGGCAGTTGATGGAACACAGCAATTGGGTGTCCAACTTCTCCCTGCCATCATGACACCCTGGGGTCATGCAAAAGATCCCTACTCTACACTTTGCCTCAATATCCATGATCTTATTCCAAACTCACAAGGCTTCTGTGGGGATCACAAAGTACACAGGAGTAAATGCAGGCTCAGGAAGCACAAGCAACTTCCTTTGTTCTCTGGTGGCTGAATTTTAGACCAAGACAATACCACAGAACAACGAAGAGGAGCCTTGAGCTCCTTCCATTGTCCCTGAATCCGATCACATGCTCTGTAAAATTCCAGCTTCCTCTCCGGAAACTCTCAGAGTTTCTCCAGAAAGCAAGCCCCCCACCGACATGCACAACTTCATTCACAGATAAGCCAAACAGCCCAGAAGCTCTCCATGCCACTGCTGGATATCCTTCAAGGACAGACCTCCTAGGACAGACATTATGGGAACAAGAGAAGGAAAGGGGTTTATGTGCCCAAGGGCCTTTGGGCTATTGTTTTTGTTGTTTTCATATTTGGGGAAGGTGTCCGAAGACCCTTCATCATTCTTGTCTCCAACTTCAGTGCTGACTTCTCCTTATTTACTTCTTCCTTAGAACATCGGTATCCAGAAAGGAACATAAAATCGCACGTCTAGGCTGCCCTGGACAAGAATGCTGAACATCCCACTGACCCCTCAACCAACACTTGTCTCAAACAATAGGTCTTTTTCACAGATTCGGCAGCCAAAGCACTCCCATCAAAGGTCCTCATATCTTTCCCTCTTGGATTTTGTCTGAACAGATTGACCAGATCAGCAAGATTATTTTAGATTATGATTCTATCATTCAATGTTCTTGCTCCATGTTGTGTGCAGATTTCATGAATCCTCTTGCTATGATAAACATGCTAATCAAGACACAGCCTGGGATAGACCCTGTGGCAGACCACCAGCGACTTCCCTCCAGGCCAACGCTGATGCCTTAGGCCCCAGTGGAGATGCACGTGGAACATTCTACAGGCCTAAGATGCACTGGAACCCAGAGCAAAGCAGTCACCCTATCTTCCACCAAAGACTGGAACAGCCCGCTCTCAAAAGATTGCTGAGGCTAAAGAGATGCTCCTTAATTCAAAGCTTATTAAAACCGTATGTAGCTGCATGCATTCCAAGCCCAAACAAACTGCCATTTCCTGCTGATTTCTCTTGTGACATGCAGACCAATTTATGGCAGAGGAGGCCATGTGTGGTGCAGGCTCATTACCAAGACCATATGCTGTGGGAAAATCAAGAAGGGTTATTAAAAATATACTCTTGTGCTATTGCTTGAGCTTTGAGATTCCCTTCCTCCAGGGTTGTGACTGAGCGTGACATTTGGCTAACGAGGCTGGCCACAAGAAATGTTCAGGTCTCCCTTGATCAGGCATTTTGAATGCTTTCGATGGGCAGAGCTGGTCCTGAGCCTTAGCTGTGACCCTGGACGCAGCAATCCATAAGCCAAGATCTTCTGTCATCATCAGCACAGCCATGTAGCAGCTTCCGTGATCTCTAATTGGCAGATGTGGCAACCAAGATACAGGGAAGATAAATAATTAGGCCAAGTCCACCCTAGAGAGAAGGATCAGAGGAGTCTGTCTGCGCCCACGGTCTTTCCCAGGCACTGCCTCACCTTTTTAAAGAGCTCAGTGAGTGACCTTTAACTTCATGACTCCAAGCACATGCAAAAGCCCAGGTGATTCAATCTGGCCAGGGGCTCCCATGGGGTGCAAAGAGGATCAGGGTCTCTCTGGATTCCTCCTCTGCAGCGGCCCATGCTGTAGCCCTCCCCAGCACGCTTTGGACCGTGATTCCCCCTCTAAACCCCTCTCGGGCCCACCCCGGCTCTCAGGATGCTGAGCTCTGGGCACCGCCCACCTCCCCACCCCCTCTCTCAGGCGCCCCCACTGGGGAGCCCGCAGCTCTTCCTTGTTCTCCGTGGAGCCTGCACGCTCTTTCCCGCCCACCGTGTCGCCTCAGCCAAACCCCGTCCTCCTTCCACTGCGGTCCCAGCCGGCCTGGTCTCTCCTTCCTTCCACTTCACACTCTAATCCGCAGGGCCTCCTGCCACAGCGCAAAAAGGGGCTGTTGGAAAAGAAGAATGAGAAACCGGGGAAGATGCTGTCATAGGCTGAACCAATGGCCCCCAAGAGTTGTCCGTATAGGAATCCCTGAAACCCATGGATATTTCCCTTACCTGGAAGAAGGGACTTTGCAGGTGTGATTAAGTTGACTCGAGACGGGGGGATTCCCTGGATTATCCAGGTGCCCAGGATGTCCTCACAAGGGTCCTTAGGAGAAGGAGGCAAAATCGGAGAAGGTGTAAAGATGGACGCTGAGATGCAGCCCTGTGGAAAGGGGACAGCCAGCCAAGGAATGTGGAGGGCGACAACCAAGGCATTCTCCTCTAGAGCCTCCAGTAGGAAAGGGACCCATTTCAGACTCCAGGACTGGAAAATAATAAATATTAAGCTATGGGGGAGAAAAACACATTATTCAGCCATTTAAACCTCTAAGGCCTTCGCCCAGACTGGAAACGACCCTTGAGGGTGAAGACATCAACTTACTTCTGACATCCTGATGCTTTGCACGTGGATAGATAACACGGATGAGTGATTAAAGAATGGATGGACTCAGACCCGTGCTGAAACACATGGCAAAGGCTCCTTCAAGATCCTGGGGTAGAACAGTTAACATCTAGAGCATCCTTGAATTTCTAAGAATGGATTTTCCCAGCTGGAAGTCTTGACCTTTACTAACAGCCCTATGCCCCCAACAACCCTGGGCTGGGCTGAGCCCCAGGGAGCCAGGACCCTCCACTGCTGTCTTCCACCCCTGAATAGGAACCACATATCCCACTTGGAAGTGACCACCTTCTGAGTCTCTCTGAGCTGTCCCTGCTCTGTGTGAGCAGTGTCTGCCAGCCTGGCTGGGGGTGGGCATGTACACACACACACACACACACACACACACACACACACACACTGCAAACACAATCATATACATGCTCACACACAACCACAATTGTGTCACCATCACACTCACATCAACACACTCATGCACACTTGTACACATCTACTCTCATTCACACCCTGACTCACATATGTACATGTGCTTTCATGCACAACCACCCCCTACACACACACTACATATGTACAAACTCATGTACCACCCCAGACACACCTGCACACAATACACATATATCCAAGCTCTCCTCCTCTCTGACCCCTCTGTGAGGACCCCATGAGAGGGATGGCAACACTTAAGGGAGATCTCCAGGATCCCCTGCTTCTGACACATTTTGGCCCTGCCCAGCACACTCTGATGGGAGCAAAGCCAGGGCCAGCCCTCCCTGGCTTAAGAAATGGACACATAAAAACAAAGGCATGTTCTGAACTGATCCCCTTTGCAACTTTCCCTTCCTTTAAGTTCCATCTTGATGTGCTTACCAGGCATCTTGATGTGCTTACCCAGCCCACTGGTGGATGTGTTCTGAACTTCTGTTGTCCAAGGCCAACACCCTTCCTGGGACCCCATATCCCCTCCATCTGCTCAAGGCTCACCTACTTTCCTTAGAAGGTTCTAAGGACAGGAGCTGGGAGTTCTTCCTAAAATCTCAAGTATGGAGCTCCGGGAGGTGGGAAATTAGGACCTTATGACAATGTCTTTGACCCTACTGCAGAGATTTTACAAAATTCAACCTCTAAGGCTTACACATACCCACATTTATGACCTATCCCATATACCTGCATTGTTCATTGCCTTCTTTTTCCGGGATGTTTTCACAGTCATTATTTCATGTGCTTCTCACAAGACCCCTGTGCTATTTACAGACAAATTGAGAGGTTAAATGAATATTACATAGGTATACCATGGTATATATAGGATTTATGTCTGCTTCAAATCCAGTGTGAAAACGAAGAAAACAGCATAGAGTTTCTATGGCTAAGAGATTTCAAATGGAGTCAGGAGGCCATTCTGGAAGGTCCTCTTAGGCAGTTCTCAGCCAGTATCACAAACTGCCACAAGCAAAACCTAAAGACATTTGTACAGTGGAAACAAACCACACAAGATAAGGAATTCAGTCAACTACCTAACTTGAAGCACCTTTGGAGCCCTGAATACCCACCAACCACAAACAACTTATGTACTTTTGTTTTTTCTATAAACACTCCTGCTTGGGAAGCACCAAGACAGAACACGATTTGGGTTGCTACCTGAATCTGTGCTTCCCGAAATTCAATTCTAAGACCCTAAATAAATGCCCATGATGCCTAGCAGCCTAGTTTGTTATTTCTAGGTCAACACCAGCCTTCTTTCTCCTTAAGTTCCTCTTAATAGTTATTACCAAATCCTCTCACTCACTGGCCACAATTGCCTGTGGCCCAAAACGTACCTGTAATCTTAAAAACTTGTGTTTAACCTTATCATCAGCTCTAAACACTGCATTTCCATATTAACTCTTTTGAGTACAACATAGCCATCTGGTATAGACATCCCGTTATGCTTCAGTGACCAGCTCTGTATGTGAATTGCTACACTCCGCTGCAGTCAGGATTAGAGTATCTTGGATATAAGGCAGGATTTTCCTTGAGTGTTCCTAAATTCAATCCAAATCAACCTTAAATCTACAAGTAAAATCTGTGTGTATTCAACCATCATTCTCACAACTGGATAATTTATCCCCTATTTTGTTTCCAAGAATAAATAGTCTCTCTTTTGTTCCCAACAAAAGAGAATCTGAATGGCGCTATATCCAAGGTGCCGAGCTCTTTGCTTGGTGTAAACTGCGATGGACAGCACCAGTGCAGCCTCTTCTCCATGACACGAAGCACACGGATGCACAAATGCACATGAAAAGTTGTGAGGCACATGGAGGGACATGACAAAGAACATCAAGGTAAACCTACCTCGGATTGGATGGTCAGGAAAGCTGCTCTGCAGAAATGGCATTTAAGCCAAAACCCGAAGGTAGAAAAGAAGCCAGATTCAAGGAAACAACATTTCCATTCATTCCTTCATTTATTTTACACCCACCACAGCTTCCCCAGGCTTTCCGAAGGGGGTCAGCCCTTAAGGTCACAAGCTGTGGTTCCTGATTCTCTTCAGTCTACCCTCAAATTATAATCCACCACACTGAAAGTATCTAAATTGGACTTGGGGGGTTGGGAGGTGCTGAGCTGTGAATCCCCTAGGCGAGGGCAATGCTGTGTAGCATTAACCCCTTTGTGGGTGGGGCGGCTGCTGGTTTAATTTGGACCCGCCCCCTTCAGTGCTCACCCTGGGACACAGCCCCCTACTGCAGCATTTCAATGGGGGTGGGGTTGTTTTTTCCAATTCACTTTGTCTTGTTTTGTTTTTTACTAACTACGTCGACATTTCGGTCCTGCCCCTCAGTCTCGGTGTCCTCTGCTTCCGCCACCTGTCCCCTCCCTCCGCCCTCCCCATGGGTGCTCCCCAGGTCCTCATCTTCCCCATCAGGTTTAAACCTAATGGTTTCAGGTGTGAGCACGTGTTACTGCAGCGTGTGTTTTTGTGGGGGGGGGGGGGTGGGATGGACAGCGAAGGATCTGAGAGACACAGGGTCCAGATTTGGTTTGCTTTTGTTTTCAAGAAAACAGAGGAGAAAAAAATTGCGGGTTTGTTTCCTGAAGCACTGTCTTGGAAACCTGTTCAAATGTGTGTGTTTTGTTTTCTAACGATTTTTAAATTACATCCTTGCCTCCACAGGTCTGAGGACAGAGGCCCCAGGTGGGAATCAGGTGGGAATCAGCCGGGAATCAGCCGGGCTCAGTTCTTAGAACTGTAGAGCTGGGGGAAAAAAAAATCCTGGAATGACAGAGACAGGTTTCATTTCAAATAACATGAAGTTTCAAGCAAGATACACCCTGTAACAGAGGGTCCTATACTTTGCACTGGTCCCAGGTGAGACTGCAGAGTGGGGGCGGGGTTGGGGGCGGGGGATATGTGACATCTCCAGGGCATCTAGAGAGGGGGCAGTGAAACCATCACACCCCACAGGGTCCTGATATTTTCACCAGGAGACACGCTTCTCTTTTCAACAGGGTTGGCCAAATGAGTAGGTCCAGGATAGAAGGTCAGACAAGGCATCTGACAAGATTTCCCATGATTTCTACCTGGCTGTAATGAAGAGGAATGAGCTAGATGACAGTATAATGTGAACTATAATGACAAGGAGTATCATTAAATAACAGAAGGAGAATCAGACACCGTAAAAAATTTTTCATTTCAGTTTCCTAAAGCACTGTCTACTAATTGAAGGTTAGAAATAAATTTTTAAATAGAGAGGCAAAAGACTTATTCTCATGCATATCAGAAAACAGATCATTAACCACAGTTTCAACAATAGTCCAAACAAATAACCACAGTCCTAATTCTTTCATCTGTTCATTCAGTCCTATGTAATTAATTCTTGTTCCACTGAATCTTGGGTTAGCATCTGCTTTCATGAAGTCATCTGCTTCCATACAAAAAACAGTCAGGGAAATCTTCATTGAGACCACTGGTAGGGTCTGAAAGTTGTCTAAGCTACGTCAGTTTTAGCTCCAAGGTCTGTACCATTTCTTGAAATCTCAATAGTTAACAGTACCTCGTACTGTCCTTTCTAGAAGTTTTGAAACCAGCCTGTGTTGAAGGTCTAATTTCTCAGCCTGTAACTTATAGCAGAGCCTTTAGGCAATCCTGAGAGGAAAGCAGAAACTAGCTGTAGATGGCAAGGATGTGGTTATTTTATTACAGTTACCAATAATATTAAAATGGGGAAAATCAAAATCACTATTACAGTATAATACTAGAGTATAATTATTTCATAAATATTTAGTCAAGATTTCCCCTGCAGCAAAGAACATATGACAGAAAGTGAGGGCGTTGACAAATTTCTAGAGCCTTCCTATGAAGTGTAGAGTCTCTAAAACATATTTATATTAGTGACTGTTTATCTGAACACAATCACCCTAGGGGAGGCTTAGCTTCTCCTTTGATTGGATGAACCTTCTCCTGCTTTTCTTGTGATAGTATTGAACTAATTAAGAAATATAGAGCATACCAAAAAAGATTCTTTATTTCTATCATAGCTCATTTTATAATATAAAATAACAAATCTGTGTGATTTTCTGGCAGCTCTGTGGAAAACCCCAAGGATAGTTTTAACTACTAAAAAATCCTAAAAATAATATTTTTCTGGATTCAGAGTGTGATTTGGCAGGGGGGGGCATTATCAAAAGAACGGTCAGAGGAGATTTGGTGACTTAATCAAGATGGGATTGTAGGTGCCTACCAACCCATTAATCAATATGACACATTATTTTTTTTTTTTTTTAAATTCAGTTTTATTGAGATATATTCACATACCCTACTATCATCTGTGGTGTACAATCAGCTGTTCACAGTACCATCATAGTTATGCATTTATCACCCCAATCAATTTTTGAACATTTTCCTTACACCAGAAATAATAAAAATAAGAATAAAAAATAAAAGTAAAAAAATCAAAATCAAAAAAAAAAATCAAAAAAAAGTAAAAAAATAAAAAAAAGTAAAAAAATCAAAATCAAAAAAAAGGAAATCATCCCCCCCATCCCACCCTATTTTTCATTTAGTTTTTGTCCCCATTTTTCTACTCATCTGTCCATACACTGGATAAAGGGAGTGTGAGCCACAAGGTTTTCACAATCACATAGTCACACCATGCAAGCTACATAGTTATGTAATCGTCTGCAAGAATCAAGGCTACTGGGTTGCAGTTCAACAGTTTCAGGTATTTCCTTCTAGCTATTCCAATACACTAAAACCTAAAAAGGGATATCTATGTAGTGCATAAGAATAGCCTCCAGAGTGACCCCTCGACTCTGTGTGAGAGCTCTCAGCCACTGAAACTTTATTTTGTTTAATTTCTCTTCCCTCTTTAGGTCAGGAAGACTTTCTCAATCCCACGATGCCGGGTCCAGGCACATCCCTGGGAGTCATGTCCCACGTTGCCAGGGAGCTTGACACCCCTGGGAGTCAGGTCCCACGTAGGTCACCCCAGTCATCTTGATGCCCTGCCTTCCCTTAAACTATCCGGGCGTGGTGTCCTGGCAGACTGTGAAATCCAGTCCGGAAGGCTCGGCAGCACCCGGCTTTTTCTTTTTTTTTTTTAATCTTCATTTTATTGAGATATATTCACATACCATGCAGTCATACAAAACAAATCGTACTTTTGATTGTTTACAGTACCATTACATAGTGGTACATTCATCACCTAAATCAATCCCTGACACCTTCATTAGCACACACACAAAAATAACAAGAATAATAATTAGAGTGAAAAAGAGCAATTGAAGTAAAAAAGAACACTGGGTACCTTTGTCTGTTTGTTTCCTTCCCCTATTTTTCTACTCATCCATCCATAAACTAGACAAAGTGGAGTGTGGTCCTTATGGCTTTCCCAATCCCATTGTCACCCCTCATAAGCTACATTTTTATACAACTGTCTTCGAGATTCATGGGTTCTGGGTTGTAGTTTGATAGTTTCAGGTATCCACCACCAGCTACCCCAATTCTTTAGAACCTAAAAAGGGTTGTCTAAAGTGTGCATAAGAGTGCCCACCAGAGTGACCTCTCGGCTCGTTTTGGAATCTCTCTGCCACTGAAGCTTATTTCATTTCCTTTCACATCCCCCTTTTGGTCAAGAAGTTGTTCTCCGTCCCACGATGCCAGGTCTACATTCCTCCCCGGGAGTCGTATTCCACGTTGCCAGGGAGATTCACTCCCCTGGGTGTCTGATCCCACGTAGGGGGGAGGGCAGTGATTTCACCTTTCAAGTTGGCTTACCTAGAGAGACAGGGCCACATCTGAGCAACAAAGAGGCATTCGGGAGGAGGCTCTTAGGCACAATTATAGGGAGGCCTAGCCTCTCCTTTGCAGCAACCATCTTCCCAAGGGTAAAACCTATGATAGAGGGCTCAACCCATCAAACCACCAGTCCCCTATGTCTGTGGTCATGTTAGCAACCATCGAGGTGGGGTAGGCCAATACCCCTGCATTCTCCACAGGCTCCTCAAGGGGGCACTACATATTTTTTTTCCTTGTTTCTCTTTTTTTTTTTTAACTTTCCCTTATTTTTTAAATCAACTGTATGAAAAAAAAAGTTAAAAAGAAAACAAACATACAATAAAAGAACATTTCAAAGAGACCATAACAAGGGAGTAAGAAAAAGACAACTAACCTAAGATAACTGCTTAACTTCCAACATGTTCCTACTTTACCCCAAGAAAGTTACATAATATAGCAACATTTCTGTGAACTTGTTCCTACTATATCCATCAGAAATTAACAGACCATAGTCATTCCTGGGCATCCCCAGAACGTTAAATAGCTTATCTGTTCTTCTTGGATTATTGTTCCCCCTTCCTTAATTGCTCTCTATTGCTAGTTCCCCTACATTCTACATTATAAACCATTTGTTTTACATTTTTCAAAGTTCACATTAGTGGTAGCATATAATATTTCTCTTTTTGTGCCTGGCTTATTTCGCTCAGCATTATGTCTTCAAGGTTCATCCATGTTGTCATATGTTTCACGAGATCGTTCCTTCTTACTGCTGCGTAGTATTCCATCGTGTGTATATACCACATTTTATTTATCCACTCATGTGTTGAAGGACATTTGGGTTGTTTCCATCTCTTGGCAATTGTGAATAATGCTGCTATGAACATTGGCGTGCAGATATCTGTTCGTGTCACTACTTTCCGATCTTCCGGGTATATATCGAGAAGTGCAATCGCTGGATCGAATGGTAACTCTATATCTAGTTTTCTAAGGAACTGCCAGACTGACTTCCAGAGTGGCTGAACCATTATACAGTCCCACCAACAATGAATAAGAGTTCCAATTTCCCCACATCCCCTCCAGCATTTGTAGTTTCCTGTTTGTTTAATGGCAGCCATTCTAACCGGTGTTAGATGGTATCTCATTGTGGTCTTAATTTGCATCTCTCTAATAGCTAGTGAAGCTGAACATTTTTTCATGTGTTTCTTGGCCATTTGTATTTCCTCTTCAGAGAACTGTCTTTTCATATCTTTTGCCCATTTTATAATTGGGCTGTCTGTACTATTGTCATTGAGTTGTAGGATTTCTTTATATATGCAAGATATCAGTCTTTTGTCAGAAACATGGTTTCCAAACATTTTTTCCCATTGAGTTGGCTGCCTCTTTACCTTTTTGAGAAATTCCTTTGAGGTGCAGAAACTTCTAAGCTTGAGGAGTTCCCATTTATCTATTTTCTCTTTTGTTGCTTGTGCTTTGGGTGTAAAGTCTAGGAAGTGGCCTCCTAATACAAGGTCTTGAAGATGTTTTCCTACATTATCTTCTAGGAGTTTTATGGTACTTTCTTTTATATTGAGATCTTTGGTCCATTTTGAGTTAATTTTTGTGTAGGGGGTGAGGTAGGGGTCCTCTTTCATTCTTTTGGATATGGATATCCAACTCTCCCAGCCCCATTTGTTGAAAAGACCATTATGACTCAGTTCAGTGACTTTGGGGGCCTTATCAAAGATCAGTCGGCCATGGATCTGAGGGTCTATCTCTGAATTCTCAATTCGATTCCATTGATCTATATGTCTATCTTTGTGCCAGTACCATGCTGTTTTGGCAACTGTGGCTTTATAATAAGCTTCAAAGTCAGGGAGTGTAAGTCCTCCCACTTCGTTTTTCTTTTTTAGAGTGTCTTTAGCAATTCGAGGCATCTTCCCTTTCCAAATAAATTTGATAACTAGCTTTTCCAAGTCTGCAAAGTAGGTTGTTGGAATTTTGATTGGGATTGCATTGAATCTGTAGATGAGTTTGGGTAGAATTGACATCTTAATGACATTTAGCCTTCCTATCCATGAACATGGAATATTTTTCCATCTTTTAAGGTCCCCTTCTATTTCTTTTAGTAGAGTTATGTAGTTTTCTTTCTATAGGTCTTTTACATCTTTGGTTAAGTTTATTCCTAGGTACTTGATTTTTTTAGTTGCTATTGAAAATGGTATCTTTTTCTTGAGTGTCTCTTCAGTTTGTTCATTTCTAGCATATAGAAACATTACTGACTTATGTGCATTAACCTTGTATCCCGCTACTTTGCTAAATTTGTTTATTAGCTCTAGTAGCTGTATCGTCGATTTCTCAGGGTTTTCTAGATATAAGATCATATCATCTGCAAACAATGACAGTTTTACTTCTTCTTTTCCAATTTGGATGCCTTTTATTTCTTTGTCTTGCCGGATTGCCCTGGCTAGCACTTCCAGCACAATGTTGAATAACAGTGGTGACAGCGGGCATCCTTGTCTTGTTCCTGATCTTAGAGGGAAGGCTTTCAGTCTCTCACCGTTGAGTACTATGCTGGCTGTGGGTTTTTCATATATGCTCTTTATCATGTTGAGGAAGTTTCCGTCAATTCCTACCTTTTGAAGTGTTTTTATCAAAAAGGGATGTTGGATTTTGTCAAATGCTTTTTCAGCATCTATTGAGATGATCAATTGATTTTTCCCTTTTGACTTGTTAATGTGTTGTAACACATTGATTGATTTTCTTATGTTGAACCATCCTTGCACGCCTGGAATGAACCCCACTTGGTCATGGTGTATGATTTTTTTAATGTGTCTTTGGATTCGATTTGCAAGTATTTTGTTGAGGATTTTTGCATCTGTATTCATTAGGGAGATTGGCCGGTAGTTTTCCTTTTTTGTAGCATCTTTGCCTGGTTTTGGTATTAGATTGATGTTAGCTTCATAAAATGAGTTAGGTAGTGTTCCATTTTCTTCAATGTTTTGAAAGAGTTTGAGTAAGATTGGTGTCAGTTCTTTCTGGAAAGTTTGGTAGAATTCCCCTGATGACACATTATTTTAAATAAACATGGAAGATGGTAATATGACTGAAGGAAATTCAGCAGTCTCAGAAGTGAGGCATTCCCTTCCATATTTTATTTTAAATGAAGGACATAAGAAAGTGACCAAGAACACAGAAATTTACCTGGTGATGTAAGGAATCTCTACTCTCTGGACAGATTATAGAGAATAAAGAACCTTTTACTACCTCTGGTTAAAAGCAGACTGAATTCTCTGAGTCAATCGTTTTCACAGAAAGAAAATCTAATTTCTAGTTCTACAAAAAAAACATAATATCTGACAGGAAATAATTTACAAGTTCCTTTTTAAAATACCATTTAATGGAAAAGCAAGGGGGAAAGGCTGCACTGAACCGTGTGTTACTACTGGATGAAAGTCAGAGACATCATTATGAGCTCATCTTCAGGCTAATATATAGATATTCCTACAGATGAAGGGAGAAATAGAGATAGAGGCAGGGATATGTGTGTCTATGCATAGGTTAGTATTCACACATATGTCTCCTGGCTCTGGGCTCCAACAGGTCCTAGAAGCAATGACACCCAGGAGTGATGGGCATACCCAGAGTCTAGATCTCGGTCTCTAACTCCACTCTCCAATAAAAGAAACCAGGGATCCTGGAAGAACTGGCTGATTCTAGGGCTGGGGCATGGAAAATACAAAATGAACTTGGAGCATCCTGTAGTTCCATAAAGTAAGGGAATGCTATAAACAAACAATAGGGTATGTCAAAGGAACACAGAAGCCAACTCCCGAAGTCCAAATAATTGGAGCAGCAAAATTAATAATGTAGTATTAGGTTATATCCCAAAGGATAACATAAATCTCCATGAGTCTAAATGATATAAATAAATTATTGAATAAATGGATGATAATCGACAATTCAGACTTTGCAACTTATTTATTTAAAAGAAATTTTTACTGAGATCATTGTAGGTTCAGATGTAGTTGTCAAAAATAATACAGAGAGATCTCATGTGCCTTTTAGCCAGCTCCTCCCACTAGTAATATATTGAAAAATTATAGTGCAATACCACAACCGGGACATTGATATTGATAGCATCCACCAATCTTACACAGATTTCCTCAATACTACTTGTACTCATCTATGGGTGTGTGTTTAGTTCCATACAATTTTGTTCCGTGTGTAGGTTTGTATATTGATCATCAGTTTTAAATGCACAATGGTTCCATCACCCCAAGGATCTCGCGTGGTACCCTTCCATAAATCACCTACAACTCCCTCCAAATACAACCACTCCCATCGCTAACCACTTGCAACCAATAAGCTGTTCCCCATCCCTAAAACTGTGTCATTTCAAAAATATTGTATAAATGGCATAATACAGAATATAACCATTTGGGAAGGCTTTTTTAACTCAGCATAATTCTTCAGAATTTCAACTAAGTTGTGTGCCTCAATAATCCATTCCTTTATATTGCTGAATAGTATTCCACGGTGTGTGTGTACCTGTTTGTTTAACCATTCACTCATTGAAGGGCATTGTTCCAATCCAGCTTAGCCCCAAGACCAAAGAATGCACCAGGCACCAAGTTAGACATGAGTTTAATAGGACTTACCAACAGGAGATTATGGTTTGTTTCATGATAGTGCAGCCCAGGAGAGATGGAAGTTAGCACTCTGCAAAAGCAGGGGGTGCCAGGGAGTGGTTTATAAGGGTTAGGACAAGGGGGAGTGTGAGACCAGAGTTTCTGCAGGGTCTTGTGACACAAGGGTGTGGAGATTTGTTTTCAACAGTGATCAGGGGAAGGGAGTTTCAATGCTTTGTTTACGTTCTTTCCTCCCTGGGGGAGGTCTCATGAACTTTAACCTCTGTCTGGGTCAAGTAGGCAGCTATGAAATCACTATGGAGGGGAGAAGGCCAGGGGATCCCCACAGACATCTGGGCTGTTTCCAGTTTTTGACTATTACAAAAAAAGCTGCTTTGAACACTTGTGTGCCATTTTTTGCATGCAAATAATTTTCATTTATCTGGAATAAATGTCCAGGAGGGTGATTGCTGGGTCCTATCATATGTGTGTGTTTTTTAAGAAAGTGCCAAATTGCTTTCAGAGTGGCTGTACCATTTTACATTCCCACCAGCAATGCAGGAGAGATCCAGTTTCTTTGCATTATTGTCCCTGGCATTTGGTAGTGTCACTATTTTTTATTTAAGCCATTAGGTATGTCTATAGTGATATATCATTACAGCTTTAGTTTGCATTTCATGTTGGCTAATGATGTTAAACATCATTTCATATGTTTATTTGCCATCTATATACCTTCTTCAGTGAAACATCTGTTCATGTCTCTTGCTCATTTTCTAAGTGGATTGTTTGGTTCTTTGCTTTTGAATTTTGAGAATTTTTACATATTCCAGATACTAGTCCTTCTCCCCAAGTCTGTAGATTGTCTTTTCATCCTCTTTTCATAGTGTATCACAAAGCAAAAGTTTTTCATTTGGTGAGGACCAATTTATCAATTTTTCCTTTTATGGATTACACTTTTTCATGTCAAGTCTAGAAACTCTTTGGCTAGCCCCTGGTCCTGAAGATTTTCTCCTATTTTTTTTCCAAAAGTTGCATGGTTTTATAGTTTACATTTCTACTCATGATTCATTTACAGTTAATTTTTGTATAGGGTGTAAAATTTATATGGGGTTTCCTTTTTTTGCTTTTTTGTTTTGTCTTGTTTTTTTGTTTGTTTGTTTTGTTTTGTTTTGTTTTGGTCTATGGCTATCAATTGCTCCAGTGCCATTAGATGTAAACATTATATTTCTCTATCAAACAGTTTTGCACATTTGTTAAAAGTCAGGTGGATACACCGGAAATGAACAATCTGAAAAGAACATTAAGAAAACAAATATATTTATATCCAAAAGAATAAAATACCTAGCAATAAATTTAGCCAAGGAAGTGAGAGATTTACATACTGGAAACTGCAAAACACTGATGAAAGAAATTAAAGAAATGGAAAGACACACCACGTTCATGGATTAGAAGACAGTATTGTTACAATGGCAATAATACTGAAAGCCATCTAAAGATTCAGTGCAATCCTGTCAAAATTCCAAAAGCTTTTCTTTGCAGAAATGGAAAAGTCAATCCTCAAATTAAAATGGATAGCCAAAACAGTCTTTAAAAAGAATAAAGTTGAAATACTCATAATTCCTGATTTAAAACTTACCACAAAGCTACAGCAATCAAAACAGTGTGGTGCCAACATAGGGATAGACATAAAGACCAATGAAATAGAATTGAGGGTCCAGAATTAAACCCAAACATCTGTGGTCAATTGATTTTGGACCAGAGTGTCAAGTCCACTTGATGGAGAACTAATAGTTTGTTCAACAAACGGTGCTGGGACAAGTGGATATCCACCTGCAGAGGAATTAATTTGGACCTCCATCTCAGATCATATACAAAAATTAACTCCAATGAATCAACAACCTAAATATAAGAGCTAAAACCATAAAACTCTTAGGGATAAATCTTCATGACTTGGATTTGGCAATGGATTCTCAGATATGACACCAAAAAGCATGAGCAACAAAAGAAAAAATGAATTGGACTTCATAAAATTTAAAAATGTTTGTGTATCAAAGGACATTTTCAAGAGAGTAAAAAGGCAGCCTACACAAAGGCAGAAATATTTGCAAGTTATATATATTTCTGATAGAGTTCTAATATCCAAAATATATAAAGAACACTTACAACTCAACAACAAAAAGACGAACAACCCAATTAAAAAAATGGGCAAATGACTTGAATAGGTATTTCTCCAAAGAAGATACACAAATGACCAACAAGTACATGAAAAGATGTTCAGCATCATTAGTCATTAGGGAAATGCAAATCAGAATCATAATGAAGTATAATTCCACACCTACTGGGATGGCTATAATCAAAATAATGGAAAATAAGTTCTGGTAAGGTCATAGAGAAATCATAGCCCTCGTGCATTGCTGGTAGGAATGTACAATGGTGCAACTGCTGTAGAAAACCATTTGGTGGTCCCTGAAAATGTTAAACATAAAGTTACTGTATGACCTAGCAATTCCACTCCTAAATATAGACCACAAAGAATTGAGAGCTGTATTCAAACAGATACTCAAGCATGAATGCTCATAGCAGCATTATTCACAATAGCTAAAATGCCCATCAGTAGATGAATGGATAAACAAGCTGTGACATATCCATTCAATGGAATATTATTCACCCATAAGAAGGGATGAAAAACTGACACATGATACAATATGGATAAACTTTGATAACGTTACGCTAAGTGAAAGAAGTCAGACACAAAAGGTCACATTGAGTGATTCCATTTATATGAAATATTCAGAATAGGTAAGTCTATAGAGGCAATGCAAATTGGTGGTTGCCAGGGGATTTGGAAAGGGGAGAATGGAGAGGAACTGATTAACAGGTACGGGGGTTTACTTTGGAGTGATGGAAATGTCTTGGGACTAGATGGGGGTAGTGGTTGCACAAGATTGTGAAGGTATGAAATACCACTGAATTCTTTGTTTTGCAATAATTAATTTTCAATGAGCTGCACTCAGTATTTTTTTTAGATCCATGCCATAGAGGATAGGATATGAATTCTTATGGCATAACAGAGAAAATATAAAAAAAATAGTACAATGGTTGAACAGTTTCTAAGTTTTAAGTCTCCCTTTTCCCTGAACACCTCATGATGTTGTTGCAGGATAATATCTGTAATGAGGAACCTGATCTGATAGTGAGGATTCTGACTCCTTCTCTCTATGCTGCTATCATATACCACCTGATGTTTTCTGTTCTGATGGTGAAGAACCAGAATATGATATAGAAGCATATTTAAAAGAACTTTTACCTAAAAGCACTCAAGTACAATTTCAAAATGATAAAAAGTAGAAAGGCTTTACTATAATAACTGGGACAGATGATTCATATCCTTCAAGTCCTGTATTAGAAGATTATACTGAAGGAGAAGCTAAATAGTTTTAAAAAAGCTATGAATATTTTCAAGAAAGCAGAAAGCTCTTCTTGACCTTTTTAGATATAGATAGCATGTAATCATCCGGTCCTCTGTGAAAACAGGATGGGCTGCAGCTGTCACTTTAATCATAGATAAGTCATAAATATTGTAGCAAGGTTGAATATAGTCCTAAACAAATGTATGTTTATCAATATGATGTAATAACTAAACTAATCATGGAATAAAATGAGAAAACTATATTAACAAGTTAAAGACAAGTAATAGTAATCTCTTCTAATTTTTAGACTTTATAGAAGTAAATGTATGTTCTATTGCTCTTACAGAAATCATAGCTTAATTAGTAAAAATATCATCAGTAGAGTTTTACAGACATTCAAGGCTAAGTCTCTAACTATGTTGTGAATACCCTCCTTTGATCTTAAACCAATCGTGGATCAAGATACTTCACTTTGTGAGTCACTCATCCTGCAATGCATCATTTAATGTAGAAATAGAATATGATTTGATTGAATGTAAATCAAAACTGCTATAAATTCTCTGTAACTGAGGTAAGAGAGAGCTCTCTGAGCTCATGTACAGCTGTGTCTGGAGGAGTGGGGGCTCCCAGGCTTGGTAATGTATCAATTAATTTTTACATTGTAAACTTGTTCCTTTTAACATAAGTGCTCCTTTTAGTAAAGATGTGTTGAAGTTGAACTCTTGTCTGGAGTGCTCTTTACTTTTAAACTATTGTCTGTCCCTATACTCTTATTTGAGTGGGAGGTAACTTGATGAAGCTCCAACCCATTGAATCAAGAACTGATAAGGCTCAGGCCTTTTCTAGCAGGGAGCATAGGTATAAGGTGTGAAGAGAAGAACCCATGACAATGTCATAAAATATCTAAAGATATCTGAAGCCAAAAAAAAAAAAAAAAATCTTTTGGGCACATTTGTTTGGGTCTATTTCTGGGTTCTCTATTTTGTTCCATCCAATCCATGTGTCTGTCATTTGCTGCCACACTGTATTGATTACTTTAATATCATAGTTTTTCATATGAATTTTAGAATAAACTTGTATCTATATATACAAAAAATCTTGCTGGGATTTTGATGGGATTTATGTTAACCCTATGTATCAATTGGAAGAGAATTGACATCTTTGCTAAGTTGAGTCTTCCAACCCATGAACATATGTCTCCATTTATTTAGGTCTTCTTTGATTTCTTTCATGAAGTTTACATCATACAAATCCTGTACATGTTTTATTGGATTTATAACTAAATATTTCATTTTTGAGCAATTAAAATGAAAGATTAAATATTGCTAATTTCATTTTTCACATGCCCATTGCTAGTATCTAGAAATGTAATTGATTTTTTCATGCTGATCTTGTATCCTGCAATCTTGCTGAACTCACTCATTAGTTCTAGGAGATTTTTTTGTAGATTCCTTGGCATGTTCTAGGTAGACCAACATGACATCTAGAAAAGTTTTCTTTCTTTCTTTCTAATGTGTATGCCTATTTCTTTTTCTGCATTATTGCTCTGGTTAGGGCTTCCAGTACTATGTTGAATAAGATTGTTAAGAGTGGATGTCATTGCCTTGTTCCTGATCTTAGGAGGAAAGCATTTGGTCTTTTGGTATAAAGTACATTTAGGGTACTTTTTGCTCTTTATCATGTTGGGGTAGTTTTCCTCATCTCCCAACTTTCTGAGAGCTTTCATCATTAATGGGTGTAGGGTTTTGTCAAATGCTTTTTCTAGGTCAATTGGTATAATCATATGATTTTTCTCAATTAGCTGTTGATATGGTCAGTTGCACTAAGTGATTTTTGAAAGTTGAACCAGCCTTACTTTCCTGGAATAAATACCACTTGGTCATAGTATTAATTCTTTTTATACATTGTGAGATTCAGTTTGCTATTATTTTATCATGAGACATATTGGTCTATAGTTTTCTTTTTTATGCTGTCTTTGGTTTGGGTATAGGGTAATACTGATTTCATAAAGTTAGTTGAGAAGTTTTCTTTTGTCTTCTATATTCTGGAAGAGATGGTGTAAAATCAGTGTTAATTATTCTTAAATGTTTGGTCAGGTTTACCAATGAAACCATTTGGCCTGGAGATTTCTTTCTTTCTCTCTTTCTTTTTTTTTTTTTTTTTTTTTTTTTTTGAGAGTATTTTATTACAAATTTAATTTATCTACTGGTTAAAGGACTATTCAGATTGTCTATTGATCTTGGTTGAGTTATAATAGTTTGTGGTTTTTTGAGGACTTGTTCCATTTCTTCTAAGCAGCCACATTTTCACTGAGTGAATTTTGGCAGTTTTGTTTGTTTTCAAGGAATTGTTCCCTTCTTTAAATTGTAGAATTTAGGAACATAAAGTTGTTTATTGTATTCCTTTGTTATCCTTTCTATAAAATCTGTATATTTGATAGCCTCTATTTCATCCCTTATATTGGTTATTTGTGTCTTTTCTCATTTTTTTTCTGGCTAGATATTTGTCAACTTTTAATTTTTTTTGAAGAACAAGATTTTTGTTTCATTGATTTTCTCTGTTCCTTTCCTCTTTCAGTTTAATTGATTCTTGCTCTTATCTTTAGTGTATTCTTATTTTCTTTAGATTTTTATTTACCTCATCTTTTTCTAGTTTCTTAAAGCAGGAGCTTAGATTGTTGATTTGGGATTTTCCTTGTTTCTAATAAGCATTTAATACTATAAATTTCCCTCACAGCTCTAGCTGTACCTGACATATTTTGATATGCAGTGTTTACATTTTCATTCAGCTACATGCATTTTTATTTTAAGACTAACTCTTTGATTATTTATAAGTGTGAGATGTTTAATTTCCATGTGTTTAGAGACTTTTCTATCTTTCTTTTATTCTTTTTTGATTTCTAGTTTGATTCCATTGTGGTCTGTATGATTTTAATTCTTTTAATTCTGTTTAGGTTTATTTTATGGTCCATGATATGGTCACCTGAAAAAAAAAATGTATGCTCTCTTCTTTTTGGGTGGAGTCATATGCCAATTAGATCTTATTGGTTGATGCTGTTTTTGAGTTTTTCTATATCCTTGCTGATTTTTCTCTCTAGTGGTTCTGAGATGGGGTGTTGAAGTCCCCAACTATAATTGTGAAGGTATTTGTTCCTCCTCTCAGTTATGTTAGTGCTTGTTTCATGTAATTTTGAGGTTTTATTATTTGGTGCATATACATTTAGAATTGTTATGCCCTCCTAGGGGGTTGATTCCTTTTTTAAATCATTTTGTAATGTTTCTTTTTTGTCTCCAATAATTTTCTTTGCTCTGAAATCTGTTTTATCAGATATTAATATAGCCACTACTGTTTTTTATTTTTTTTCATGTTGTATCTTCTTCCATCCTTTTACTTTTAGCTTACATATGTCACTGAATTTGAAGTGAGTTTCTTGTGCCCAGCAAATAGTTGAGTTGTGGGTTGTTGTTTTCCTTTAATCCACTCTGCCAATCTCTTGTCTTCTGATTGGTGTATTTAGACCATAACATAATTACTCCTATGTTAGAGCTTAAATCTGTTATTTTGTTCTTTTTTTCCTGTTTGTTCTCTTTCCTCTGTTTCTATTTTCTTGCCTTCCTGTGGGTTACCTGAACATTCTTAAGGATTACATCTTGATTTATTTGTTATATTTTTGAGTACATCTCTTTATATAGTCTTTACAGTAATGCTCTCAGTATTACAGTATACATATGTGACTTATCATTAGCTTATTAATATCAGTTTTTTACATCTTTGGGTGAAGTTTAGAAATCTTATTTCCATTTAGATTTACCTTTCTGACTTTTCACTATAATTGCCTTGAGTGTCAGATGGTGTTATAATTTTTGTTTCAGTCATTAAATATGATTTATAAAATTCATGAGCAGATGGATATTCTATTGAATGTGGCCATATTTGTGCTTTTTCCTCTGTTCTATTTTCTTCCTGTTGCTCTAAGACTCCTTTAATCACTTCCTTTTTGTTTGGTGTGTGGGAGTGATGCCCATTCAATCTGGGGAAGGAATGAGCCTATGTGGGCTGCCTCTGTTATGAGGTTGGGGGCCCAGGTTGGGGGCTCATTTTGGTGAGGGGATGCAAGACCCCCGATGGCTGCATTGTTCCAAACCATCCTGGTCTTCCAAACCAGTTCACCTTCCTCTTTCCCCCTTTCAGAGTTCTCCTTTGGTTACTTCTTGAGTTATTTCCAGAGTTTATACACTGTTACTTAGCAGAGAGGAGCAGGGAGAAACAAATCTACAACATCTTTTCCAGAATGAAAGTCTCACTCATTATTTTTATGTAGTAGAACCTAAGCATGAACTCAAATCTTCTGACCCATTTCCCCCTCTGCATCTTTTGTACCACAATGAATGTAAAGACAAATAGAGCTAGCAGATGTACCACAGGATAATTCACATTATTAATGAATTCATCAGCCCCTGGGTTATTTTAGAACCTCCAAGTGGTGTTACATAAATGAACTCCACTCTTCTAACATGCTAGTTGTCCACATGGGCTGTCCCACATTGTCATGAAATTTTTAAAAACTGCTAAAAATCTGCTTACTTTCAAGAAAAGATGGAAGCCTATAAAAGCTGTGACTTGAAGTCCTTGACAAATGTTCATTATGTAAATCTATTGTAACACCAAGTGCAGGGAAGAAAACAAGAACCCAAATAAATCCCACATAAGCAAGAGTTGCAACTAGACTTCAGTGCCTCCAGGCTCCCTCAGAGAAAACTATAATTAGTTTTTCATCTCCTTACACACACACACCCCACCACAACCAAATGCTCTATTCTCAGAAAGTGTTGTTAGGAGACGCATATCTCATGGGAGAGGTGTGAGGGTGATGGAGCTGTGTTATAGCACATTATTAAGCCACTACTAGTGTGTGAACACAACCTTAAGCATGCCAAGCCCCAGGTTCCCCTTTCTTTCTGGACATATTCCCAGCAAGTCCAAAGGCATGTTCTGGGCTTTGCTCTCCTCACAGCTGCCTGGGAACAAGGTTTCTGGTTGAATTCCTCAACTGTCTTCATGCCCAGATACTTTATTTCAGGAGATTTGAAGCAATGGTCAAAATAATTTAGCTGAAGGCTAGGAAGCAGGGGGTATGCAGTGGAGTTCATTTGCATATTCATTCATTCATTCAACAAACAGTGGAGACCCATAGAGTGCTGGGTGCCCTCATGGTACTGTAGAGTCCAGTAGACTGACCCACGTTGAACAAGTAGTTAATGGTTATTACAAGGGTGGAAAACACTAAAAAGAAGAAGTACCCAGTGCAATGGCTTCATTTGTGGAAGGGTCCCAATCTGACCTGGGCAGTTAGAGGAGCCCAGTATGGGGGAGTAAGAGCTGGAAAGGGAAACAGAATGTGCCATTAAAGACCATGTGACCTTGAACATGACCTTGAGCATTTATTCCTCATCTGTAAGGTCTGTAAAAACCTTCAGAGGGTTGTTAGGAGGATAAATGAGATGAGGTACATAAAGCATCAGACAGACAGGCAATTCCCAAATCCCAGGAAGAAAGCACATAGACTTCCTTCCAGATAATTTGACTTTATTGCAAAAGCTGTCAAACAAATTCACATATAAATGGATTTTCCATGTGTTGGCATGATACAATTATAAATATTTGATTTAATTATTTACATATAATGGAACCTCAATGCCCTCATGGGTCACAAGGTCCACATTTCACTGTACCTCTACCCCTGAAAATTCCCCCAAGTAACTCCAGGTGTCCCCAGGGGAGGCAAACTATCCACTCCCCCAGGAGCTGTCTTTACTTCTCTGCCAAGACGTTGGTCTAAAATACCAGGGCACCACCCCACTACCACTGCAGGATTCCAAACAACCAGCCCACGGGCTCAATAATCAGGTCCACAGGCAAGCTGGGTGTGTGTGTGTGTGCTTGTGTGTGTGAAACTGAATACTTCAGATGGTCAAGCATGCTCACTTCATCCACAGAGCCTCATCCCTGCCTTCATTTATTTATGTTCATATACATGATTACTAAAATCGTTGGCATATATAACCCTACAACCAAACAATACTGCTCAAATTTTCTTCTCTCAGAGGATCTAAGGACAGAGCACAAAGCAGCCAAGTAAAAATCTGAAACGTCTTTATGTCACCACATTAAAAATTGTGTGAGTTTTACATTCACTTCTGTAAAAAAAAAATATGTTTTTTAATCTGTGTTTTAAATTACATGGCATGGGGTAAAACTGCAGTTCCAGGAAGAAGCAATATGTTTTTCTTGGTGATTCTTTCACTGCCCTGAGGCTCTGAGAAGCTTGTTTTATAAAAATGTCTCTCATATACTTGAACAGAAGGCCCCTACACTTTAGAGCATTTAAAGTAACATTCTTCCTGCTGGGTAAAGGCAGACAGAAAGAAAGAAAGAACCCACTTCCTTGCAGGTAATCCCTTTCACACACAGCCAAGAACAAAGCATAACTGCATGAGTGGTTCAAGCGGCATTATGAAATATCCTAAATTCAGCACTTCCCCTTGCAACTCAAGGGTCAGTCCTAAAACTCCCCTACTTTCCAGATCCAAAGGGGAAGGAAAAAGAGAGTTGGTGGACAAATTCCCAGTGAAATGATTACACTTGATTAAAATAAAATTACAAATGACATTCTACCATTTAATAGTGGTGAATTCAACATGATGAGATTCCGTTTAACATTCCTTGACCACGGAGTTCTCAGGACCTCTGGCCCAGCAGGCTCGCTGGAATACTTTAATTCTACGTTGCGCCATGTTTGCTCAGAGGCTGCTTATCCTCAATGCCCCACACAACCTCCAAAGCACGCACCACACGTTTCTTTCTGACCAAAATGCCAGGTGATGCAAAGGTCAGTCTCATAGTCTTTATACACTCCATTAGCAGGTCTCAGAGTGTGGACCTGGGAGCAGCTCTTGTTGTCACCTGGGGACTTGATGGAAATGCACATTTTATGGCCACCCCACACCTACTGAATCAGAAACGCTGAGGTCTGCAAGCCCTCCAGGGGATTCTGATACATGCTCAAGTTTGAAAACCACCTGTGCCAGTTTGAATATATTGTGTCCCCCAAACACCATTATCTTTGATGTAATCTTGTGTTGGCAGACGTTATCAGTGTTAATTAGACCAAAATTCTTTGAATATTCCCATGGAGATGCACCCCACCCAACTGTGGGTGATGATTCTGATTGGATAATTTCCACAGAGGTGTTGGCCCACCCATTGGGTGGGTCTGAATTAAATTACTAGTGCACTATATGAGATCAGACGGAAGGAGCGAGCTTGCTACAGCCAAGAGGGTCACTTTGAAGAAAGCACAGGAGCTGAAGATGAGTGACAGTTTGAAAACAGCCGTTGAAAGCAGACTCTTGCTCCAGAGAAGCTGAGAGAAGACAAATATCCCAAGTGCAACTAAGAGTGACATTTTTGAGGAGCTGAAGCCTAGAGAGGAACGTCCTGGGAGAAAGGCATTTTGAAACCAGAACTTTGGAGCAGATGCCAGCCACGTGCCTTCCCAGCTAACAGAGGTTTTCCGGACACCATTGGCCATCCTCCAGTGAAGGTACCTGACTGCTGATGTGTTACCTTGGGCACTTTATGGCCTTAAGACTGTAACTGTGTAACCAAATAAACCCCCTTTTATAAAAGCCAATCCATTTCTGGTGTTTTGCATTCTGGCAGCATTAGCAAACTAGAACACCACCTAAGTCTGCTTGATCATATCCAATGACCATCTCTGATGAGACACCTTAAAAATCCTCAGTGTGTTAACAGTTGGTGACATGATTCTCTCTGTGTCCCCCCCCCCCCCACCCTCACCCCCTGGCAGGGTTGGCATGTGGTGGGGTGGGTAGGCTCAAGGTAGTCTAAATTGATAGTAGCTGGCAATATTGGTTTGCAGCAAAGTGAAATGTGCTGAACAAAGCAAAAAGGGCTACTTTGGTTCATTATTCTGGGGCAATCAACTAGAAATCTGCTTAATCAACTAGTCTTGAAGATTTAAGGTGAGACTGTTTAGATGCAAACCTTTTTCCCCATATCAACTTGCCACCTGTGGGCCTCAGAACTGCAAGGGGCTATGGAATTATTTCAGGGAGCTTCCAGGTATGAAGTTTTGTCTGTGAGCTGAATAAATGTGATTTTGCACATGACCGACTTGACTGGGGAAGCCTGCCTTGTCAAGGTATGACCTAGAAATTATTCTATTTTTGCCCACAGTGTTGCCAATGCTCTAATAGAGGCACATTTTGAGCTGGATGATGGAAACCTTGTCTTAACATTCTCTCCATCTGACCCTAAAGCTTTTCAGTCACTTGTGGTTTCTACCAAGGAGTCCAGTCTGGTTTAAAATATGAAATTCATATCTGATTCCAAGGCCTCCTTTTTTGCCCACGCCTGCACAGCATGAGTGGAATTAGGGTTACTGGAGTCCAACTGGGAGGGGATAATCCCGCTGAAGGTCAGGGGCACCTGGAACGGAGAAGCCCTGCCCTGCATCATTCACCAGCTGCCCCCTTGCCGTGGCCCCATGGCAGCTCTGGCTGTGGTCTGCATGCTTGGGGTGGGCTGGGAGGGGTGATGTGTTCCAGCCCCCCTGTTGCAAAGGGCTTTGTCCCTTGTGGCTTGGGGCACACACCCAAATGCCCTGATCCTGTGGCTCCCAGCCCCAGAGCCATCCGGAGCTGGGCCTTTGCTTTCCCACCCTTCCATGTTCCTGCTTGGAAAATCCCCTCAGTCTCCACTTACTTCTCTTCTTGGTAAAGACCTTCAAGCCCATTTGACATCTCACACCAGGGGCAGCCCGGGACCATGAGCCCCTTGAACGTAGGGTGTTTCGGGTTTAGCAGCCTTGCTCCCGGTGGAGGTGTATTAGAGGCCAACTGAGCCTCAGTAGATCTCCAGCAGCCTCAGGCCAGCCAAGAAACTCTCTAGCCCACAGCACTCCCTCCTTTTGTTGTTCTCAAGTGAGAGATGAAGATCAAGGCACATTTTGTGGGGACATGACACAAAGGTCAAGCATCATCCTCTGAGCAAGTGTGTTAGACCACGTGTGAACAGCACTTTATTGTTATGCAGCCATAAACAAATTTTATTTAAAATGTACACAGATGCTGTCATGACTCTCTAAATAAAAATTGATTTAAAACTCTTCTTCATTAGATATGTGTGTATGCTTTCAAACAACAGCAGTGGGATGCTGGAGCTGGCTAGAAAGGGCACCTGAGAGTTGACTGTTAAATTCTCAGGAATTTTGAGAACTGGTCATTAAACACAGCCATTAATAAAAATTAGATTATATAGACTTAATGCTTGAAATGATACTAAAAGCAAAGGAAATGAATAAATTAGTAAAAATTTACAATTAATTTAAAATTAAAATATTTTAAATTACTAAAACAATAAAATAATTTAATTATAAAAATTTTTTAATTATTTTAATTGTATTAAAAATAAAGGCAATAAATAGGGAATGAGGAATTAATGTTTAAATTGTACAGAGTTTCTTTGAGTTGATCATAAAGTTTTGGTAATGGATGGTGGGGATGATAGCAAAACATTGTGAAAGTAATCAGCAACACTGAAATATATATCTGAATGTGGTTAAAAAGGGAAATTTTAGATTGTGTATGTTATTAGAAGAAAAATTTTTAAAAACATAGGAATGCAAAACACAAACGGTGGATCATATTGTAAACAATGGGCTATAGTTAATAATACAATGATTAAAATGCTTTTTCATAAATTGTAACAAATGCACCCACTAATGCAAGATGTTAATAATGGGGTAGTGTAGGGGAAATCTGTATTGTATGCATGAATTTTCTGTAAACTACCTTTCTAACTAAAAAAACTGTGTATTAAAAAGAAAGGCAATAAATGAATCGATTCTTTTTTTAATTAATTTAAAAATTAAAATCATTTTTAAAATTATTTTTAAAATAAATTAACTACAGAAATTTTTTCATTGTTTTAATTATATTAAAAACAAGGGCAATAAATACTCAAAACATTATCACCTCCTGATTATCTTATTGTATTTCACTGTTATTTTTACTAGCTATTATTCACATCCATTCTATCTGAGACATAGCAATCCTGCATAACGGGGTGCCACTGCACTTTCCTTCCCAGCTCTGTCTTCCATGACATCACATTGGTAGCTTGAAACTGGCCACGGCGGGAATATTTACACCGCAGAAATAGGCACACACTACAAATCACATTAGATGTTTTTTTCTTTTTCCAGGACGACAGTTGTTAAAGACTCACCAGCACACTGCAGGCCAACAGGTTTCAGAAGTATCAACACTCAAAATTCCCAGGCCTTAGAAGTTGCTGAGGGAGGCCAGAGTTCACACCTCTCCTGCTGGCAATCTGGGGATCAGATAATCTGAAAATTCTTTTGCTACAGAACATTAAGAAATTTTAAGCAAAAAACTATGAGACATCATTTAAAATTTGGTAATGGATGGTGTTCCGGTTTGCTAATGCTGCCGTTAGGCAAAACACCAAAAATGGATCGGCTTTTATAAAGGGGGTTTATTTGGCTACAAAGTTACAGTCTTAAGGCCATAAAGTGTCCAAGGTAAGGTGTTAATAATGGGGTAGTATAGGGGAAGTCTGTATTGTATGCATGATTTTTCTGTAAAATACCTTTCCAACTAAAAAATATATATTAAAAAGAGAGGCAATAGGGGAAGGTGTCAAGATGGTGGAGTGGTGAGGAGCAGAATTTTGTCTCTCCCCTAGAGCAGCTGGCAATTACCCAAGAACTATATGAAACAGTGTTTTCAGGGTCTCCAGTAACCAGTCACACATTGGACACAAGTTTGGAATTGGAGGAAAAGCTGAGATCGCAGCGAACATTGTAAGTTCCCCGGACCAGGGGTCTAGCGCCCCTCCCCACCCAGACCTCACAGACTATCTTGCTGCCGGCTCCCTGAAAGGGGGGGGGGGCAAAAAACAGCAATCTGCTGAGGGCAAGAAGGGAGGCTCAACCCAGCCTCAACTGCAGAATTAATTAACAAATTAATTAACTAACTTTGGGAGCTGGGGTGCTAAAGAAGGGCTGGGCTCCAAGAAGTGGGGGCACGTAAAAGCGGGCACCCATTCCCAGACTCCAAAAAAGCTATTTTTTTTCCCCTTACATTTTGTCCCTTCTGGCTTCTCACTGATCCCTTATCTTCTTGCATTTCAATAGCCCCCAGCAGGGGTGGAACTGAAGCGGTTGGAGAGTAATTATCAGACAATAGCCCAAAACATATCTTTAAATCCTCTATTCTGACACTGACAAAACCTCCAGGCTGGGGAAAGATGTTTAAAAGAGACTCTTTTTTTTTCTTTTTTTTTTTTTCCTTTTTTCTTTTTCTTAATTTCTTTTCTACTTTTTTTTTTTTTTAAATCTAAAAGTAATATATGTGGTTGTTTTCTATCAGAAACCCCAGGTTGAGGGACTAGGCTGGGCTTGAGGGGAGACAGAGTACCCACAGTGTCTTTGAATTCTGTATTCACTACTGAAGGCCTCCAGCCCCTTCTTCAATTGGCAACTCAGGCTGACCAAGGAATCTACCTGGAGAGGCCTCAAAGAGGAGAGAGGAGAAGGGAATAGTGCCCCTGAGGGACAACTGGAGTTCTGAGGATTGGGAGAGTGGAGGGAGGCCCAGCTCAACTGGCAGTCCTCCTTCTGGGAATTCATACCCCAGGGGCTGGAATTCAGATTCCCGCTTCAGTCAGCCACGCCCCTGACAGGATCAGAGTCACCAGGAGAACTAAAGGCTCCATACCTCCTTACACTGGTGGGGGAGCTGCGGGCTGGCCAGCGCCACCTGCTGGACAGGAGAGGAAAAGCACCAATTCTAAAGGCCTCATAGGAGTGCCTCATTCTCAGGAAAACTCCATACCCTCCCAATGAGACCTGGGCCTCACTAGACTGGGAAAATCTGACCAGGGTCGACCATATCTGAGGAGACCCACTCACAAAAAGGTTACATAGAGGCAGAGCAAGAAACAGAAAAAACAAGAGGGGAAAAACTGATCAACTAAGTAGAACCTAAGTTAGAGGTCTAGAATAAGTTGAACTGAATAACAGAGGCCAGAAAACAAAGCCAACCAACAAGAAAACCACTAGGTAAAAGACAGAAAACAAGCTCCAAAATAAACTAATCAAGAGAATCGGCTGCCTAGACAACTTAAGATAACGAGCCATACCAGGAAACATGAAAATATGGACCAGCCAAAGGAACAAACTAATAGCTCAGCTGAGACACAAGAGTGGAGGCAACTAATGCTAAATAAATTTGATGAAATGAAGAAGATATAGCAAAAGAGCTGAAGGATACATAGAAGACACTGGATGACCATAAAGAAGAATTCATAAACTTAAAAAAACAAATGGCAGAACTCATGGGAATGAAGGCCACAATGGAGGAGATGAAAAACACAATGGAGGGACACAACAGTAGATTTGAACAGGCAGAAGAAAGGATCAGTGAACTGGAAGACAGGTCATTCGAATTCATACACACAAAAGAACAGATGGTGAAAAAAATGGAAAAATATGAGCAGGGTGTTAGGAAGCTGAGTGACAACATGAAATGCACAAACATACATGTTATGGGTATCTCACAAGGAGAAGAGAGGGGAAAAGGGGCAGAAAGAGTAATAGAAGACATATTCACTGAAAATTTCCCAACTCTTATAAAAGACAGAAAATTAGAGATTCAAGAAGTACAACGTACCCCAAATAGAATAGATCCCAATAGACCTACTCCAAGACACTTACTGGTCAGATTGTCCAATGTCAAAGACAAAGAGAGGATTCTGAAAGCAGCAAGAGAAAAGCAATCCATCACATAAAAGGGAAAGTCAATACGACTATGTACAGATTTCTCTGCAGAAACCATGGAGGCAAGAAGACAGTGGCATGATATATTTAAGATACTAAAAGAGAAAAACTGCCAACCAAGAATTCTATATCCAGCAAAACTTTCCTTCAAAAATGAGGGAGAGATTAAAACATTTTCACACAAACAGACACGGAGAGAGTTTGTGAATAAGAGACTGGCACTACAAGAAATACTAAAGGGAGGGCTACAGGCTGATAGGAAAAGACAGGAGAGAGAGAGTTGGAGAAGAGTGCAGAAATGAAGATTATCAGGAAAGGTAAAAGGAGAGGAAAAAAAAAGATATGACATATAAATTTCAAAGAACAAAATGGTAGTAGAAAGTACTGCCCTTACAGTAATAACACTAAATGTAAATGGATTAAACTCCCCAATAAAAAGACACAGACTGGCAGAATGGATTAAAACAGGACCCATCTATATGCTGTCTACAAGAAACTCACTTTAGACACAAGGACAAACATAGACTGAAAGTGAAAGGTTTGAAAAAGATATTTCATGCAAACAACAACCAGAAAAAAGCGGGAGTAGCTATATTAATATCAGACAAGTTAGACTTCAAAAGTGAAACAATTAAAAGAGACAAAGAAGGACACTATATATTAATAAAAGGGTCAATTCATCAAGAAAACATAACAGTCATAAATATTTATGCACCAAACCAGAATGCCCCAAAATTCATGAGGCAAACACTGTGATCACTGAAAGGAGAAATAGATACCTCTACAATAATTGTTGGAGACTTCAATACACCACTCTCATCAATGGATAGAACATCTAGACAGAGGATCAATAAAGAAACAGAGATGTTGAATTGTATGATAAATGAACTAGACTTGACAGACATTTATATAATACTACATCCAACAACAGTAGGATACACTTTTTTCTCAAGTGCTCATGGAACATTCTCTAGGATAGACCACATGTTGGGTCACAAAGCAAGTCTCAACAAATTTAAAAATACTGATATTATACAAAACACTTTCTCAGACCACAATGGAATGAAGTGGGAAATAAATAAAAGGCAGAAGGTCATAAAACTCACAAACATTTGGAGGCTAAACAACACCCTCTTAGAAAACCAGTGGGTAAAGGAAGAAATTACAAGAGAAATTAGTAAATACCTCGAGGCAAATGACAATGAAAACACAACTTATCAAAACTTATGGGATGCAGCAAAGGCGGTGCTGAGAGGGAAATTTATTGCCCTAAATGCCTATATTAAAAGAGAAGAGAGAGCAAAAATTGAAGAGTTAACTGCTCACCTGGAGGAATTAGAGAAAGAACAGCAAACTAATCCCAAAGCAAGCAGAAGGGAAGAAATAACAAAGATTAGAGAAGAAATAAATGCAATTGAGAACAGGAAAACAATAGAGAGAATCAACAAAACCAGAAGTTGGTTCTTTGAGAAAATTAATAAAATCGATGGACCACTGGCTAGGCTATCAAAAAAAAAGAGAGAGCAGATGCAAATAAATGCAATCAGAAATGGGAAAGGAAATATAACTACTGACCCTGCAGAAATTAAGGAGATAATGAGAAGATAATATGAGCAACTATATGCTAATAAACTAGACAACTTAGATGAAATGGACAACTTCCTAGAAAAGCATAAACAACCAACATTAACTCAAGAAGAAATAGATGACCTCAACAAACCAATCACAAGTAAAGAGATTGAGTCAGTCATCAAAAAGCTCCCAAAAAGGAAAAGCCCAGGACCAGATGGTTTCACATGTGAATTCTACCAAGCATTCAAGAACAAATTAGTACCAATCCTGCTCAATCTCTTAAAAAAAATTGAAGAAGAGGGAAATCTACCCAACTCTTTCTATGAAGCCATCATCACCCTAATACCAAAACCAAGCAAAGATACTACAAAAAAGAAAATTATAGACCAATTTCTTTAATGAATATAGATGCAAAAATCCTCAACAAAATACTCACAAATCGAATCCAGCAGCACATTAAAAGAATTATACACCACGACCAGGTGGGATCTATTCCAGGTATGCAAGGCTGGTTCAACACAAGAAAATCAATTAATGTAATACACCACATCAATAAATCAAAGCAGAAGAACCACATGATCATCTCAATTGATGCAGAAAAGGCATTTGACAAAATTCAACATCCTTTCCTGATGAAAACACTTCAAAGGATAAGAATAGAAGGGAACTTTTTCAATATGATAAAGGCAATATATGAAAAACCCACAGCTAACATCACACTCAATGGGGAGAGACTGAAAGCTTTTCCTCTAAGATCAGGAACAGGACAGGGATGCCCACTATCACCATTGTTATTCAACATTGTGCTGGAAGTTCTAGCTAGAGAAATCAGGCAAGAAAAAGAAATAAAAGGCATCCAAATTGGAGAGGAAGAAGTAAAACTTTCACGATTTGCAGATGACATGATTCTATATGTAGGAAATCCAGAAAAATCTACAGCAAAGCTACTAGAACTAGTCAATGAATACAGCAAAGTAGCAGGCTACAAGATCAACACGCAAAAATCTGTAGTGTTCCTATGCACAAGTAATGTGCAACAAGAGGAGGAAATCAAGAAAAAAATCCCATTTACAATAGCAACCAAAAGAATCAAGTATTTAGGAATAAACTTAACCAAGGACACAAAAGACCTTTACATAGAAAACTATAAGAAACTGCTAAAAGAAATTGAACAAGACCTGAAAAAATGGAAGAACATACCATTTTCATGGATTGGAAGACTAAATATAGTTAAGATGGCAATTTTACCTAAACTGATTTACAGATTCAATGCAATACCAATTCAAATCCCAACAACTTACTTTACAGAAATAGAAAAACCAATAACTAAATTTATTTGGAAGGGTAAGGTGCCCCAATAGCCAAAAATGTCTTGAGAAAGAGGAGTGAAGTGGGAGGTCTCACACTACCTGACTTTGAAGCATATTACAAAGCTACAGTACTCAAAACAGCATGGTACTGGCATAAGGGCAGATATACTGATCAATGGAATCAAATTGAGTGTTCAGAAGTAGACCCTCACATCTATGGACAACTGATCTTTGATAAGACAGTGAAGCCGAAGCAACTGGGAAAGAGCAGCCTGTTCAATAAATGGTGTTTGGAGAACTGGATATCCATTTCCAAAAGAATGAAAGAGGATGTCCATCTCACACCTTATACCAAAATTAACTCAAAGTGGATCAAAGACCTAAACATTAGCACCAAGACCATAAAACTCTTAGAAGAAAATGTAGGGCAATATCTTAAAGATCTTGTGATAGGAGGTGGTTTCTTAGACCTCACATTCAAGGCATGAGCAACCAAAGAACAAATAGACAAATGGGATCTCCTCAAAATTAAACACTTTTGTACATCAAAGGACTTTGTCAGAAAAGTAAAAAGGCAACCTACACAATGGGAGATGATATTTGGAAACCACGTATCAGATAAGGGTTTAATATCCCAAATACATAAAGGAATCCTGCATCTCAATAACAGAAAGACAAACAATCCAATTAAAAAATGGGCAAAAGACATGAACAGACATTTTTCTGAAGAGGAAATACAAATGGCTCAAAAACATATGAAAAAATGCTCAACTTCACTGGCTATTAAGGAAATGCAAATCAAAACCACAATGAGATATCATCTCACACCTACCAGAATGGCCATTATCCAAAAAACAGAAAATGACAAGTGCTGGAGAGGATGTGGAGAAAGAGGCACACTTATTCATTGTTGGTGGGAATGTAGAATGGTGCAACCACTCTGGAAGACAGTATGGAGGTTCCTCAGGAAGCTAAATATAGATTTGCCATATGACCCAGCTATTCCAGACATTTGTAAACCAATGTTTATTGCAGCATTATTCACAATTGCCAAGAGATGGAAACAGCCCAAATGTCCATCAAAGGACGAGTGGATAAACAAACTGTGGTATATACACATGATGGAATATTATGCAGCTGTAAGACAGAACAAAGACATGGATCATGTAATAATGTGGATGAACCTTGAGGACATTATGTTGAGTGAAGTTAGCCAGAAACAAAAGGACAGATTCTGTATGGTCTCACTAATATGAACAGACATTAATGAACAAACTTTGGGAGTTAAAAGCTGACAACACAGGCGACCAGGAGATAGAAAGAGGGCAGAGATCAGCCATTTGATGCTGAAGGACTACAGAATGTTTAGGATTGATTGCATAGATCCAGAAATAGATAGCATAATACTGTGTGATGGTAGCACGGTATTGTAAGTACACTGAACAAAGATGTCTGTGAGTAAAGCTGAAAGAGGTGGGACAGGAGAATGTATGACACCAGAGGTAAAGATAGATGATAAAGACCGGGACTGTATAACGTGGCAAAAACTGGAGTGGCCAATGACTGTTACTAAATATACAAATATAAAAATGTTTTTGCATGTGGGAAAGCAATGAATGTCAACCATGTAGAAATTTGAAAAAGGGATGGTATTCAGGAAAAAACATAATCAAAGCAAACTGGAGTCTATGGTCAACAGTAACATTGTAATATACCTCCATTAAATGTAACAAAGGCAATACGCCAATGCTAAATGTATATGAGAAGGGGATATAGGGAAGTAATATGGGATTCTTGGTAGTGGTGTTATTTACTGTCCTTAGTAGTATATTGTATTGTATGACATGTTATTTTTCTTTTTATCATTTATTCTTACTGCTAAAAAAAAAACCAATTTTTCTTGTAGTAATCAGTATGTTCAAATGCTGATTGTGGTGATAAATGTACAACTTTATGATGATACCATGAACAGCTGATTGTACACTGTGGATAAATGTATGGTATGTGAATATAACTCTATAAAATTGTAGGAAAATATATATATAGGAGTAAAAGTGTTGGAGAAAACATGGTGAGAGGGATGATGCCTCACCAATATGGACTAACTACAATGTGTAAACTCAGAATTGAATCTTAGAACATAGCCTAACGTGGACACAATAATTGTAATAGTCCCTAGATTGTAAGCTCTTACAGCAGTTAACTCTATCACTGAATTGTAAGGCCTATCTCTAAACTTTAAGATGCTGATCCCCTAGCATATGTTGTCACAAACATTGGGACTGGCGGTTTGATGTGCTGAGCCCTCAAGCATGGGACTTGCCCTTATGAAGCTCATTACCACAAAGGAGAGTCTAAACTTGTATGTAATGGTGCCTAAGAGTCTCCCCCTGAGTACCTCTTGTTGTTCAGATGTGGCCCTCTCTCTCTCTAACTGAGCCATGTCGACAGGTGAACTCGCTGCCCTCCCCCCTACGTGGGACCCGACTCCCAGGGGTGTAAATCTCCCTGGCAACACGGAGTATGACTCCCGGGGATGAATGTGGACCCGGCATAGTGGGACTGAGAGTATCTTCTTGACCAAAAGGGGGATGCAAAATGAGACAAAATGGTTTCAGTGGCTGAGAGATTCCAAATGGAGTCGAGAGGTCACTCTGGTGGACATTCTTATGCACTATATAGATAACACCTCTTAGGCTTTAATGTATTGGAATAGCTAGAAGTAAATACCTGAAACTACCAAACTCCAAACCAGCAGTCTGGACTCCTGAAGACAATTATATAATAATGTAGATTACAAGGGGTGACAGAGTGATTGTGAAGACCTTGTGGATCACACCCCCTTTAGCTAGTGTATGGATGAGTGGAGGAATGGGGATAAAAACTAAAGGACAAATGGGGTGGGATGGGGGAATGATTTGGGTGTTTTTTTTCACTTTTATTTTTTATTCTTGTTGTGATTCTTTCTGATGTAAGGAAAATGTTCAGAGATAGATTGTGGTGATGAACACATAACTATGTTATCATACTGTGGACAGTGGATTGTATATCATGGATGATTTTATGGTGTGTGAATGTATTTCAATAAAACTGAATTTAATAAAAAAAAAAGAGAGGCAATAAATGAATTGATTATTTTATAATTAATTTAAAAATTGAAATCAGAAAGGCCTTTGGGAAAACCTCTGTGAGCTCAGAAGGCATGTGGCTGGCATCTGCTTGCTCCCAGGTTGTGTTTCAAAATGGCATTCTCCGAATGCTGCTCTTGGGCATTTTGTCCTCTCTTAGCTGCAGCTCTTCCAAAATATCACTCTCAGTTGCTCTCCAAAATGTCCCTCTTAGCTGCTCTGAGGTCCTTCTCTCTGTGAACTCCTTTATACAAGTCCAATGATCCAATTAACACCCACCCTGAATGGGATGGGTAACACCTCCATGGAAATTATCCAATCAAACATTTCACTCAGTTGATTGAGTCACATCTCCATGGAAACACTCAATTAAAGGATTCCAACCTAATCAACCCTCATACAGTCTGCCCCCACAAGATTGCATCAAAGAACATGGCATTTTGGGGGACATGATACATCCAAACTGGCACAAATGATGAAGAGATTCAAGCTTTTGTGCGCATTTGGGTGGACTTAGGGATCTACCCATGGGGTCGAACCAATGCTTCACTCTGGAAAGAACCATTTCACTGGCCCCTTTGAATGACACAGCCCATCTGGGGTACTGGAGGAAGATGGAGCAGTATGGCTTTTGGCTCACAAGTGCCTGCATTACAGACTCTCCCAGTAGATGAAGTTAGATTCTCCGTGACTCTCACCTAATGCACCTGTGTGATTTCACTAATTTACATAGAACCCAAACAACCTTGTGGGAGACCACAGCCACCACTTTGAGGTACTTGGAATATGTGTGATGGGCTGGTGGTCTGGGTGAAGGCAGTGAAAGGGAAGAACATTACAGACACTCTCCAGAGCACAGAGCAGTCTGGGCTGACTCGGAGAGCTGCCCATGAAACAGGAGGCTGGGTTAGAACCCAACCAGAGGCTGATGCTGGAACCGTCTCAACTGGCCACCTGAGAAAAGCCTTAAGGAGACTAATTAATAGGTGTGTGGAAACAGATGAAGACCACCGAAATAAGAGCAAGCAGAGACTATTTATTCAGAGCTTGCTATGACAAGGGAGTCAACCACCATCACTTGTGTTTGGCAGAGACTCAAAGGCAGGCAGAGGGTGTGGGAAAGCTCTGTAGCAAAAAAAGGGAAGGCTCCAGGTATGTTCTGATTGGAGGCTGTTTGCATGGGGAAGCTGGAGGCAGGGTAACTGATAGTGGGGCATTCTATACGATTGGTTAAGGGACCATATTTGGCTTTCTCTAGTTGGTCCTAAATTGGAAGCTGGGGGTGGGGTGGGTGGAGAGAAAGGAAAAAAATTAGGGAAGCTGTCAGTTATCAATCAAGTCTTGGCTATTTTGGGTTGATTGTCACAGGGGTTGTAGTTTTGACTTCCTGGGATATTTTCTATAGACAATGGCCAACTTCCTGGACCAACTGTGGCCATTGTTCATTTGTATAAGCTCTCAATATAAAACCATTTCAATGAAGCAGAGGTTGTGAGCGTGAAACATGCTTAATGCTGTCAACTGCATCTGGCAACACTGCTTTCACATCACAAAAAGTCAACAAGCTTTCATACAACTGGCTGTTAGTAATTCAGGATTGAATTTTCAAATAGTCTAAAGATTCAGATTATTTTCCTATCTGTTTTCTAATTATTAAAGCAGACATGTAAAGAGAAACAAAGAGGAAACTAAAAACCAGCCCTAGAGAGGACCCTTTGGTACAGTTCATTGAACTTCTTAGTTGTATATAGTAGGGTTGCAACACATGTGCTAAGTTTTCAGTCATTATTTCTTCAAATATTCTTTCTGCCCCTTTCTCTCTTTCTTTTCCTTCTGAAATTCCCATTATACACATTTTGGTATATTTTATGTTGCCCCACAGGTCTCGGGGTCTGTTCATTTTTCTTTATTCTTTTTTCTTTTGGTTCCTCATACTGGAAAATCTCAATTGACCTACCTTCAAATTTTCTGATTCTTTCTTCAGCCTGCTGAATCTGCTGTTTAGGCACTCTAATAAATTTTTAATTTTAATTTATTGAAATTTTCAGCTCTAGATTTCTATTTAGTTCTTTTTTATAATATCTATCCCTTATTGATATGAATATAATTCCCATGCCTTTCTTTAATTCTTTATACATGGTTTCCATTTGATTTTTGAATCTATTTTAAATAGTTGAATTAAGTCTTTGTCCTATAAGTCCAATATCTGGATTTCCTCAGGAAAAATTTCTATTGACTGCTTTTTCTCCTGTGTATGGGCCATACTTTTTTGTTTCTTTGCATGGCCAGTAATTTATACTGAAAACTGGACATTTAAAATAATATAATGTGGCATCTCTGGAAATCAGATTCTCTCCTCCACCCCCCACCCAGGGTTCATTTTTGTTGCTTTTGCTGTTTTCTGGCATTAATTCTGTAAAGTCTGTGTTCTTTGTGGTATGTGGCCACTGAAGTCTCCTTTCTGTCAGCTTAGTGGTCGGCTAATGATTGGACAGATATTGACTTAAATATCTGAAACAATAGGTCTCCCAGTCTTGGCTCATGGGGCATTCCTTCCAAAATCCACCAAACTGTGTACAACTCTTCCTTAGCCCTTGCTTCCTGCTTATGCAGGACCTCAAGGTTAGGCAAAGGTGATTGCTCACGGCCTTCTCAAGGCTTTCCTGATCATGCACACACACCTGGACATGTGCACATTCCCTATGCATGTTGTGGCTTTCTTGATTTCCAGGAACATGTCAGGGAGTTTCAAAGCATCCTATGGACATCTCATTCCCCAGCTTTTCTTTCTAAGTTGTTTTGTTAGCATATTGATGCCTGCTTCAGTTTGCTAAAGCTGCCAGAAAGCAATATACCAGAAATGGGTTGGCTTTTAACAATGGGGATTTATTAGGTTACAAGTTACAATTCTAAGGTCATGAAAATGTCCCAGTTAAGGCATCAACAAGATGACACCTGGACTCTGAGGAAAAGCCACCAGCATCCAGGACACCTCTGTCACATGGGAAGGCACATGGTTGGCGTCTGCTGATCCTTCACTCCTGGGTTCCTTTGCTTTCAGCTTCTGATTCCAATGGCTTCCTCTCTGAGCTTCTGTAGGTCCCCTCTTAGCATCTTTGAAGACTTTC
This sequence comes from Choloepus didactylus, assembly GCF_015220235.1. Taxonomy (NCBI): domain Eukaryota; kingdom Metazoa; phylum Chordata; class Mammalia; order Pilosa; family Megalonychidae; genus Choloepus; species Choloepus didactylus. The sequence goes on from NC_051311.1 coordinate 163,652,389, forward strand.
TCCTCTGTAAACTCTCTCTCCAGGTGTTTCTCTCTGAACTCTCTCTGCTTTTTCTGCCTTTTATCCTCTCATAAAGGACTCCAGTAAAGGATTTAGACCCACCTTTAATGGGGGGCAAGGGTCACATCTCAACTGAAACAACCTAATCAAAAGGTCCCACCCACAGTAGGTCTGCACCCACAGGAGTGGTTTAAAAGAACATGGTCTTTTCTGGGGTACATAACAGCTTCAACCAGCACTAGCCTGATCCTCTGGCAATATCACTGAACAGCTTACCTGTCTGATTGCTTCTCTTCAGACTTCTTAGAATGTGAGATACACAAATTCCTATTATTTAAGCTTCTGTAGTCAAGGTTTCTGTTCTTTGCAGCTGATATATTTACAAATGATTCACCCTGTAACCTATTTTCCACAACTGCAGCTGACCAGGGGGCTGCTCTGTTTCAAGCCCTTTAATGATTGTTCATTTAGACACAAGGAAGATGTACCACCCTAGCCTTGTATTCACACTGGAAACTCTGATAACCTCACTGGAGATGTACCGTCCTAGCTTTACTCCAAGTCTACTAATCACTCATCTCAGCTTAATTATCTCCTCCTCTATGAAGCTGCTTGTCTGACCCCATTCCCACAGGTCCAGCTGGACACCTTCTGCTCTCTCCACCTTGTACATACATATCTCCTTCTACTTTATAGAAATCCTAACATATTTGTCTTCAGCTCTATAGTAGCAGCTTCTTGAGGCTCAATTTATCTCAGAAAATGTGTGCTGAACAAAAGAATTAATCCCAATGAGGCCCATATTTAATTAATGAGTCAATGCCCAGTATCATTTCAACTGCAGTGGCTGTAAGAACCTAATCAATAATATCATTAATAATAGTCTTTAAAGACTGTATTATGATAATTTAAAAGCATAAGGAGGGGCAATTAATAAAGTATCCAAAAACAGAGCATGACAACTGCTACATTCTCTCAGTGTTAAAATAGAATGCTATCATTTGGGAAAAATTACTGTCCTCTCCCATAAATTCAACTTCCTTCCACTAAAAAAATTAAAATCCACAGTGACAACATTTATTTCCATAAATAGAAATTATTGAAAGTTTCATGACTAATGATAACTGATAGGAATGCATAAGTAAAGTCATTAGTCAGGATGTATTTTGCTTAGGAACAGCAAATGAAAAACATCTAATGAGAGTTTTTATATGCTGGCTAATGAATTTAAATATTTTATTTGTATTGTAGTTACATGTCAGTTGCTCCCACATTTTCTAAAGAGGAGACAGCAGGCCTCCCAAATCAAGACAAGCAGTGTTTTAGTTTTCCAGGTCTGCTATGACAAATACCACACACTGGTTGGCTTAAACAACAGGAATTTATTGACTCATACTTTTGGAGGCTAGCCATCCAACATCAGGGTACTGGCAGGGCTTGCTTTCTCCCAGAGCCTGTTGGATTCCAGCAATCCTCAATCACATGGTGATCTCTCACTCTCCTTGTTTCTGCCCCTCTGTTTTCCACCGACTTCTGGCTTCTACTGGTGTGTTCAATTTCCTTTATTCATAAGGACTTTAGCCATATTGGATGAAGGCCCACCTTCATTCAGTTTGGCTGCACCTTAACTAATTATAACACCTTGTAAGGTCTCATTTACAAATGGGATCAAGTTTATAAAATCCCACAGGACCAAGTGTTAGGACTTGAATATGCCTTTTGAGGAGGATATGACTCAGTCCCTTTTCCAGTTTCCTAATGCTGCTGTTTTGCTAAACACAAGAAATGGATTGGCTTTTATAAAGGGGTTTATTTGGTTACAAAGTTTAAGTCTTAAGGCCACAAAGTGTCCAAGGTAAGACATCAACAATAGGGTACCTTCACTGGAGAAAGGACATTGGCATCCGGAAAAACCTCTTTTAGCTGGGAAGGCATGTGGCTGGTGTCTGCTTGCTCCCAGGTTGCATTTCAAAATGGTGTTCTCCAAAATGTCAGCATTAGCTTTCAAAGGCCGTCTTCAAATTGTGTCTCTAAGCTGCTCTCCAAAATGTCACTCTCAGCTGCTCTGAGGTCCTTCTGTTTGTGAGCTTTTTTATAGGGCTCCAGCAATTACATCAAGACCTGCCCTATATGGGCGGGTCTATATCTCCATGGAAATAATCCAATCAAACATTTTGCTCATAGTTGATTGAGTCACATCTCTATGGAAACACTCAAAGGATTCCAATCTAATCAACACTAATGTCTGCCCCCACAAGATTGCATTAAAGAACATGGCAACTGGGGGGACATAATACATCCAAACCAGCACAGTCCCCAAGAATGGAAAGTTGAGATAATTATGTAGAAACTCTCTGCCATGTGTCTTTGGGTGAATTCTTTTTCCTTTTGAACCTTGGTTTCCTCAATTGCTGGATGAGAGGATTGGACTAGATGGCCTGAATTACTTAGGCAATAATTTCACAGCTCTACTGCACCTTATCACTATGGGTCCTATGCAGTCAGGACTTGGAGGTCAGCATATGTCAAAACCAGGAGACCAGGTTTTCCAGGCTCCATCCTTGCCAGCCTTCTGCATATCAGCTTCCCTTCTTACCCCCAAGTTTGGCTTCCTCCATATAAGAAATGACAGTGGCTGCCACAGCTCCAGGATTTTACATTTAATCCTTCTGCCTCACAAAGGGAATGAGCTCCTGTCCAGTTCCAGTTAAGCAGGGATAGTGGACATAAGTGTTCTCTGTTACCTACTGAAATTCCATGAAAATGACAGCAATTGAGGAAAAAGTCATAAACCACAAGGACAAAAAACATGTAAGTGAAGCACCATCAGACAACAAATTTCAAGAAAATTCTGAAAGCTGGATATATATAGAGACTTACTGGTCAGGTCTGTTTCTGACCAGCAATAAGAAAAGCCAGAAAGTAATAAACTAACCTACAGAGCCCCAGAAAGAGTCAAGAATTAGAGCTCCAGGTGTCTTTAAGTTCCCTAAACAAATGACAGGACATCTGTGTTCATGGATAGGAAGACTTAGTATTATTAACATGTCAATACTGCCAAAAACAATTTACAGATTCAACACAATACCTATCAAAATTCCTTTTCAGAATTGGAAAAGCTGATCCCCAAATTAGTATGGAATCACAATGGAAAGGAAAAGGAAGAACAAAGTTGGAAGTCTCATATTTCCCAACTTCAAAACTTACCACAAAGCCACAGTAATCAAAACTACTGTCATAAAGGTAGACATATAGATCAATGGAAAAGAACTGAGCATTCAGAATTAAAACCACACATCTATGGCAAATAGATTTTTATTAAGGGAGCCAAATACATTAGTTGGGGAAAGAATAGTCTCTTCAACAAATGGTGCTGGGAAAACTGGATATCCACTTGCAAAAGAATGAAGTTAGATCCCTACCTTACACTATATATAAAAATTAACTGTAAGTCAATCAAGAACTTAAACACAAAGAGCTAAACCTATAAAACCCCTAGAGGATGATGAGAGAACTTTCATAACCTTGGATTTGATAGTGATTTCTTAGTATGGCACCAAAAGCATATGCAAAAAAAGGAAAAAAAAAGATAAAAGACATCATCAAAATTAAAAACATTTGTATATCAAAAGACACTATCAAGAAAGTGAAAAAGACAACCTACAGAATGGGAGAAAATAGCTGCAAACCAAATACCTGATAAGTGTTTAACAACTAGGCTAAATAAATAACTGCTACAACTCAACTACAAGAAGACAATCCAATTTAAAAGTTGGTCAAGGACTTGAATAGACATTACTCCAAAGAAGATATACAAATGGTCAACAAGCGCATGGAAAGATGCTCAATAATATTAGCCATTAGGGAACTACAAATCAAAACCACAAGGAGATAGTACTTACACCCACTAGGATGGCAATAATTAAAAAAAAAAAAAACAGAAAATAACAAGTATTGGTGATGATGCAGAGAAATAGGAACCATTATGGAATGGTCAGCCACTTTGGATATCAGTTAAGCAGTTTCTCATAAAGTGGAAAATTGAGATACTATATGACCTGGCAAGGGTTTGAACACCAATGTTTTCAGCGGCATTATTCACCCTACCCAAAAGACGGAAGCAATCCAAGTATCCATCATCAGATTAATGGATAAACAAAATACAGTATATATACACAATGGAATATTATTCAGCTATAAAAAGAAATGGAGTTCAGATGTATGCCACAACATGGATGAAACTTGTAAACAACATGTTGAGTGAAATAAGCCAGAAACAAACAACAAATATTGCATGATCTGACCTATATGAAATACCTAGGAAAAACAAATTTCATAGAGACGTAATAGATATAATTTATCAGGGGCCAGGGGGGAGGAAGAGAGTTACTACTTAACAGCTACAGAGTTTCTGTTTGACATAATGAAAATGTTGGAGTGATGGATATTGGTGATGGTAGCACAATATTGTGAATATGCTTAACACAACTGAATTGTACACCTGAAAGTGGTTAAAATAGGAAATTTTGAATTGTACATATGTTACTACAGTAATAGTTTTTAGAAAGTTGGTCCCTGCTGCAGTCAGGCCTGATTGTCCCCAACCCTAAACTCTCGCAAGGCACAGACACACTGCTCACTGTGCTCCACCTTTGAATAAGAACTAACAACTAGATAAAGGAGGAAAGTCTCTAACAAGAAAGAAAGAAAAACAAAAGGAAAAAGAACATGGGAAAAACATAAAATACAGAAAGCAAAAGCAATTAAAATTAATTTCTTCAGAAATTAGAATATAATTGTATTCTTCAAATGTACATGGGAGGATTACATATAAAAGAATTAGGCAAAAGCACAAAATGTGCTCTTTGAAATTAATGATATATTGTGATATTTCAAATTAAGCATACTTCCTATTTTAACCAAGATGAAGTATCAGTGACCAGATTTACAATCCTGCCAGAAATAACAACAACAACAACAAAATTTGGTTTCCAAGCCATTGGACATAAGGCAGAGTTGGGAAGCATAAAGGGAGCCCTATTATTGCACTGAATTACCGCCTGGAGAAAATTTCCAGAATGGGGAACTGGAAAGGGAAAACACATGGACCCAGTGGAGCCCTTGACTGAAGAGCTGGAGCTGTGTGTCAGGAGAGTCCTGGGTGGCTAGCACTCCAGAGGGCTCTAGAGACCTGCACACTAAATTTCTGCCTCAAGTATACATCTGAATACTGATCACAACATGAATGTAAGTAAATTAACCAAGGATGAAAAAAAAAAGCACCCAAAAAGAGTAAAGGGAACAACCCCAGGACTCACAGCAGACCAGGAATAGTGTTGTTTCCACCAGGCAGAGTGTAAAATGTCATAAACCTTGGGATATTTGGTAGAATGCTCAGAAGAGTTTTGCCTCAGTAGTGGGGTAAAATTCAACCCAGAATAAACTCTGCTCTAGTCCCACCTAACAAAGCTTAAAAGCAAAACACAAAAGGGTCTAATTGTTGCCAAGTAACTTAACCATGTCCCAGAATAAACTCAAGAATAATTATGTGAATACAAAAATATCCTGCACTCAACAAGGTAAAATTCACAATGTCTGGCAGCCAATCAAATACTGCCTGGCATGCAAAGACACAGGAAAATGCAAACTAAAATGAGAAGAAACATCAATCAATTAAAACTGACTCAGAAATGACACCAATGATAGTACTTGTAGACGAGGACATTAAACAATTATTACAATAATATTCTGCATGTCCAAGAATCTAGAGGAAAATTTGGAAATGTTAAATAAACACATGGATCATATAAAAACAACCCAAATGAAGTTTTAGAGAAGAAAACTGCAATGTCAGAGATGAAACATAGTTTGTTTGAAATGAATGGCACCCTGCAGAAAAAAAAGAGCAATGAACTTGAACATAAAGTAAGAGAAAGTCCCCAAAATAAAAGAGAGAGAAAAAAATATTGAAAAATTGACTAAAGCATCAGTGAACTGTAGGAAAACTTCAGGTGGTCTAATATACATATAATTGGATACCCTTAGGGAAAGGGGGTCTGTTCTAGTTTGCTAATGCTGCCAGAATGCAAAATACCAGAAATGGATTGGCTTTCATAAAAGGGGGTTTATTTGGTTACAAAGTTACAGTTTTAAGGTCATAAAATGTCCAAGGTAACACATCAACAATCAGGTACCTTCACTGGAGGATGGCCATTGGTGTCTGGAAAATCTCTGTTAGCTGGGAAGGCATGTGGCTGGCGTCTGCTTGCTCCCAGGTTGCATTTCAAAATGGCAATCTCCAAAATGTCTACATCAGCTTCCAATAGCCATCTTCAAAACATCTGTCTCAGCTACAGCTAGCTGTGAGCTCCTTCTGTCTGAGCTTTTATAGAGTTCCAGAGAATCAATCAAGGCCCATGCTGAATGGGTGGGGCCACACCTCCATGGAAATTATCCAGAGTTGTCACCTATAGTTGGGTGGGTCACATCTCCATGGACACAACCTAATCCAAAGGTTCCAACTTAATCAACACTAATATGTCTGCCCCTACAAGAATGCATTAAAGAATATGACTTTTTCTGGGGGACATAATATATATAAACCAGTACAGTGTCATCTGAAGAAACAATGACCAAAAAATTGCAAATTTGGTGAAAATTATAAATCCACAGATTAAAGGGGCTCAGTGAATCCCAAACACAAGAACCATGAAGTAAGTTACATCAAGTCGTATCATCAAAACAACTGATAAGAAAATCTTAAACACAGCTAGAGAAAAAAAGACAAAGGCTGTATAGAGGAATGAAGATTTAAATGATGGCAGACTTCTCATGGGACAAATTGCAAGCCCAAAGACAGTGAAGGAACATTTTTAAAGTATTGAAACAAACAAACAAAAACCTACCAACCTAGAATTCTTTACCCAAAGAGAATATCTTACAGAATTGATGGTTAAAATAAAGAATTTCTTATCCATACATTAGCTGAAAATATTTATCTTGAGCAGGCCTGTACTACAAGAAATGTTAAAGGACATTTTTCAAACAGAAGGAAAATTACACCAGATGGAAATCTGGATGAATGCAAAGGAACAGAAAGCAGCAGAAATATTAACTACATGAGTAAAAATAAACACCTTTAAAAAATTAATTAAACCTTTTTAAAAGATAATTGAGGAGAGAGAGAGAAGATGGTGGATTAGGAGAGTCAGGGCAAAATAATGTCTCTGTGAAAAGCACTAGACAAAAGACAGAAAGTGCTCCAGAATACCAGCTCCAATGATGCACCAGCTGGATAAGGTCTGCTAAATCCACAGGGACTGTGCACTTGGTGAAACCAAGAGTCTGCGATCAGAAATGAGTGAGTGAGGCTGCTGGGGAAACAGCAGATGCAGCGCAGTCAGGAGAAACCAGGGGTTGGCATTTGGAGAGGGATTAGTTTAAAAACCCCAAAAGTGGCTGTGGATCTGGAAGTGAGAGCCGTGCAGCAGAGCATGGGGGGAGTGCCTTCCCCACCCCAAGCACCCACCTCAGTATCTGGCGTGGATGATAGCCTTTCATGCACCCATAGCTGATTGTCCCAGAGCTTGGAAGGCAGAGGTCTGTGAAAAGGGGGAAATTACCATGCCCAATACAGCCATCTTTTCAGTGGGCTGGGAACCCCCCTGCAGGGCACAGTGGCCCAGAGCTAACCTCGGAGTCTGCATTCACCTGTGATGTTGTGCTGTCTTCCCCCTGCAGAGGCCCTTGGAGGCGGGACATGCACAGAAGTCCCAGGGGCCCTACATCAATATCAGGGACTTGTGGGTCCATGGTAGAGACAGACTGTGGGGAGACTGAGACAAAGGTTTGGACTCCTGCCTCAGCTTTAAGTCTCAAGGAATGCCTGGGAAATTTTATTCTTAAACCTGCCCTCCCTCCCTAAACACTCAGATACCCCCCCCCCCACATTCAGAGCTGGCAGCACCAACTACACATGGAAATTTGGTGCACTGATTGGACCCCCATAAGATTTGGACCCCCACTCACCACATATACAAAGTTAGGGAGAACTGGCTTGAGGGTAATAGGCAGCTCCTGGGTGCCATCTGCTGGTAACTCAAAGAAAGTGCACTCCACCAAGCTATAGCTCTGTCAAATTAGAGATGATTGTTCTAATAAGCCTGCATATCCTAAAAGAACCCAAGTAAGATAAGCAAATGCTAAGAGGCCAAAAACATCAGAAAATTTTAAAACACATGAAGAAACCAGAAGATATGGATAACCCAAACCCAAACACCCAAATCAAAAGATCAGAGGAGACAGTACTTGAAGCAATTAATCAAAGAACTAATGACAAGCAAGATCATGGCACAGGACATAAAGGACATGAAGAAGACCCTAGAAGACCATAAAGAAGAATTTGCAAGAGTAAATTAAAAAAAAATAGGTGATCTAATAGAAATAAAAGAAACCGTTGATCAAATTTAAAAGCTTCTGGATACACACAGTACTAGATTAGAGGAAAGTGAGGAGAGAATCAGTGAGCCAGAAGAGGCCAGAATGGACAGTGAAAGTACAAAAGAAAGAATGGGGAAAGAAATAGAAAAAAATGAAGTAGACCTCAGGGATATGATGGACAACATAAAGTGCACAAATATAAGAAATATTGGTGTTCCAGAAGGGGAAGAGAAGGGTAAAGGTCTAGGAAGAGTATTCAAAGAAATTGTAGGGGAAAACTCCCCAAACCTTCTAAATGACATAAATACACAAATCGTAGATGCACAACAAACTCCAAACAGAATAAATCCAAATAAACCCACTCCAAGACATATTCTGATTAGATTGTCAAATGCTGAAGAGAACGAGCGAGTTCTGAAAGCAGCAAGAGAGAAGCAATTCACCACATACAAAGGAAACAACGTAAGACTAAACAGTGATTACTCAGCAGCCATCATGGAGGTGAGAAGGCAGTGGCATGACATATTTAAACTTCTGAAAGAGAAAAATTGCCAACCAAGAATTCTTCATCCAGCAAAGCTCACCTTCAAATCTGAGGGAGACCTTAAATTTTTCACAGACAAACAGATGCTGAGAAAATTTGCTAACAAGAGACCTGCCCTACTTGAGATACTAAAGGGAGCCCTATCACCGGCAGAACAAAGAAAGGAGAGAGAGGTATGGAGAAAAGTTCAGAATTAAAGAGATTTAGTAAGGGTACATAAAGGAAATTAAGAGGGAGAGGGAAAAAAATATATCTGACAAACATAAATCAAAGGATAGGATGGCTGATTCAAGAAATGCCTTCACAGTAATAACATTAATCTATTAAAAGATATAGATTGGCAGAATGGATTAAAAAATATGAACCATCAATATGTTGCTTACAAGAGACTCATCTTTGACACAGGGACACAAAGAAACTGAAAGTGAAAGGATGGAAAAATGTGTCATGCAAGCTACAGCCAAAAGAAAGCAGGAGTAGTAATATTAATCTCAGATAAAATAGACTTTAAATAAAGGATGTTATGTGAGACAAAGAAGGTCACTACATACTAATACAAGGAACAATTCAACAAGAAGAAATAACAATCATAAACGTTTATGGACGCAATCAAGGTGCCCCAAAATACATGAGACAAGCATTGGCAAAACTAAAGGAAGCAATAGATGTTTGCACAATAATTGTGGGAGACTTCAATACATCACTCTCTCCTATTGATAGATCAACCAGACAGAAGATCAATAAGGAAATGAAAACCTAAACAATCTGATAAATGAATTTGAATTAGCAGACATTTATAGAACATTACATCCCAAATCACCAGGATACACATCCTTCTCTAGTGCTCATGGAACTTTCTCCAAAATAGATCACATGCTGGGCCATAAAACAAGCCTCAATAAATTTAAAAAGATTGAAATTATTCAAAGCACGTTCTCTGATCACAATGGAATACAATTAGAAGTCAATAAGCATCAGAGACAATTAAAAAAAAGGTAAAAAAAAAAAAAAGACAAATGTCAAATCATATAAAAAGCAAAACTGAAGCATATGCTGGCTGTAGGAAACCCAGTTTTAAAAAAAGGACACAAATTAATTAGATGTAAAGAATGGAAAAATATATGTTATGCTAACACTAATCAAAAGTAAGCTATAGCTTATTAATATCTAGAAAAGTAGACTTCAGAACAAAGCCTATTCCAAGGGATAAAGAAAAATCTTGTCATAATGATATAGGTGTCAATTAATCAAGTGGCCATAGCAACAATCCTAAATGCTTATGTACCTAATAAAAAGAGCTTCAAAATACATTAAGCAAAAACTGATAGGACTGTAAGGAGATATAGACAAAGCCACAGTTAGAGTCAGAAATTTTAAAATCACTTTCTTACTAATCATTAGAGCATGTTGACAGAAAATCAGTGAGTATGTTGAAGATATGAAAAATGCTTGACCTAAATGACATTTACAGAACATAACACTCATCAACAGCAGACTACACATTCTTTTCAAGTGCATATGGAACATTTACCAATATTGACCATATGGTAATAAACTGAAGTCTTAATAAACTGAAAGAGATTCCACTCATACAAAATATTTTCTCTGACCATAATGAAATTAAATTGGAAATCAACAATAGAAAGATATTTGGAAAACCCCCCAAACACTTAGTAATTAAATAACACATAACAAAAAAGAAAACAAAAGGGAAATTAGAAAGTATTTTGAGCTGAATGAAAATGAAAACACAAAAATCAACATTTAAGGGATGCAGCTGAAGTAGTATTCAGAGGAAAATTATGACACTAAATATCTACATTAGAAAAGAAGATCTTAAATCAATCACTCCAGCTTCTACCTTAAGAAACTAGAAAACTAAGAGCAAATGATAACAAAGTAAGCAGAATAAAGACAATAATATAGATAAGAGCAGAAATCAATGAAATAAAAACAGAAACATGGTAGAGAAAAATCAATAAAAGAGAAGATTGATACAATTAATAAATTTCTTTTCAGACTGATCAGGAAAAAGAGAGAAGACACAAATCACTAACATCAGGAATTGGAGAGGTGACATCACTTTAGATAATACATATGTTAAGAGGATAATAAAGGAATATTCTGATCAAATTCATGCCAATAAATTTAACAACTTAGATGAATTGAACAAATTCCTTGAATGACAAAAACCACCAAATTTCACTCAAAAAGTAATAAATTGAATAGCCTATAACTATTTTAAAGTTTGACCTTGTAGTTAAAACCTTCTCACAAAGAAAACTCCGTAGCTTCAATGGGGAATTCTACCAAACATTAAGGAAGAAATTAAACAAATTCTACACAAATTCTGCCAGAAAAATGAAGAGGAGGTATGCCTACCAAGTCATTATGAGAGGCCAGAGTTACCCTTATACCAAAATCAAAGCTGTTACAAGAAAAGAAAACTACAGGTCAATATCAGTCATGAATATAGACGCAAAAACTTTTAACAAAATTTTATCAAATAAAATCTAACAATATACAAAAAGATAATAAATCGTGACCAAGTGGGCTTCATCTTGTAAATGCAAGGCTGACTGCAATAGAAAATCAACCAATGTCATTCATCATATTTACAGATTAAATAAGAAAATCCATATGGCCATTTCAGTGCATGCAGAAAAAGCGCTTGACCAAATCCAGAGCCCATTCCTGATAAGAACTCTCAGCAAACTAGAAATAAGCAACTAGATACAATGCTGTGTACAATGAATCCTATGAGTAAATGTGCCATGGATGTGGGAAAGAAAGAGCCATTTATCCTGGAGGGTGGTGCTCCCTGAGATGGGTGGGTTTCTTTATGTTCTCTTACAGGAAACACAATAGAAGAGAAACTGATAAACTACACTTGGAGGAGTGTGGGAGACTATGAGGGACACAGAAACAATGTATTGTAGGTGATGGCAGAGAGAACCAGACCTATGTGCCTGGAGAAAAGGACCTCAGGTAAGACATGAGAGACGGGAATTATACCAGAACACAGGTGTGGCCTCATGGGTATATTAGCAAGAAGAAGAGACCATCTCAAAAGAAAAAACAAAACAACCTTTTTGATTGCAGCTTTCCAACACTGGAACTGGCACTGTTTCTTAGCAGCACAGGATTTGAGAATTCTCTGAGCTGTAGAGCATCAGTTATCAAACAAGATAACTAATTTTCTTCCATCAAAGTTCATTTTCTTGTCCTTCTTCACTTCCAATCTGCGAATGTAAGATTTACTCTCACAGAATGTTTATAAAGCTCTTACAGCTCCCTGAAAGAAGAATTGGAAATAATTCCCATTGAGAAAATACATAAACCAAACATCAAAGACTTGCTGAATTTCCCCCACAGAATCCACATATCCAGACTAAACATGAGAGAGAAAATTATGCATAAAATTTATTTTCTTCAGACTAAAGAGATGGAGAAGTATGCTTTTTAAACCTAGCAGTTGGTTAGATCATGGTTGGAACAACGGACTGCAAAGAAGTCACTTCCTTGGTCCTGATGGGTTCAGGAGAGGTTGGATGTCATCCCAGTGCAGCAGCACCCTGTCTAATGGGGAGATGCAAGTGCAGAGAGAAAATGCCAGACTTGGCTAGGAGGACATCAGTGGACAGTTACTCAGAATGCAAATGTTTAACACCAGCTATATTGGAAATAATTATGCAGAACAATAATTTGGCAAAGATGCAATAAAATTATCATCATCATACATTGGCAGAAATAGTAGTGCTTCTTAAAATCCAATTAGGGTAAAGAATTTACCAGTAATGTTAAAATAGCCATAAAAAATATTCTCAGTAATTCCATTCCCAGGAATTTTACTTAAGTCAATAGTCCTCCCCCAAAGGGGAGACGTTCTGTTCATGAAGGTGTGAGAATATTTATGAGAGCATTAACTCTAATGACAATGTGGAGTGGTTCAATATCCACCCCACATTATGATATTTCAATATGATGGAGGCTGGCACAGCCCTCGTAAGAGATCATTATGAAGATTGTTTAATAAAATATTTTTTAGAGCTTATTAATAATGACAAGTGAGAAAAGGGAATATAAAATTGCACCAGTGTATGTTTACATGAACAAAAATGGTTCGTTTGCCAGGGTAGTGGGATTCTGGATTTATTTAAAATAAATTTGATCTCTGTTATTGTTATAATTTCTCCTGTACACTATTTAAAATGTCCTGAAAATAGCATATTAAATGTTAAATGTCTGGACTTCAGGGGGAGATGGTGAAGTAGGGAGCTCCAGAACTCACTCCTCCAAAAACAGCTAGACCAGGGAAATATCCAGGAAAGAGTGAGACAAGGAGGCTAAGAAACTATTGTGAGTAGCTCACTCCACAGCAGCTGCTGGAGTCCATACCCCACTCTCAAGGTGGGCTGCCTTGGGGTCTGGTTCCTGATGGCTGCTGCAGATGGAGAGGGACCTGAAAGTCCTCTTCCCCAAGAACAGGGGTAGCTGATAGCAGCTTTTGATCAGTGAATTCAGATTGTTGGGTCTCAGCTCTGAGCTGGAGTTTTACCTTGCCCTGGACAGTGACCCCCACACCTATTGTTTCAACCCCACTGCTGACAGGAGCAGAGTCAATGGAGTTTTGTTTTTTTTAATTTTTTTATTTTTACCATTGGAGTTTTAAAGACATGGTACTTCCTTAGGGCTGTGGGGAACAGTTTGCGGAAGGGGGCCATCTGCTGGGCAGGCCAGGAAAGCACAGCTTTGGGGAGCCATCAAAAAGGCTTTTTGGTGACTTCCCTGACCCTTTCCTCGGGGCCCTTTGGAGTCGGTCTGTGCCCCCTGCATGGGTCCTGGGCCCTGTTTTGGCTGGGAAAAACTGACTTGGGAAAGTACTCTCCAGGGTGACATTCTTCTCAGAATGTGCCCTCCAGGCAAAAGCAGCTAGGGGCAATGAAGGGAGAGTTAAAAAAAAAAATACTATAGAGAAAAAATGAATAGATCAAGATTCCCAGAGAAGGAACAAGGAAGGGAAGCTTTCTCCTGGAGGTGAAACAATTGCACAAATCATGCCATCTTAAAAAGTTGTATTGCATATCCAGGGCAAGAATCAGATGAAGAAGAGCTGAGAAAATCTCATCAATTAAACACTGACAATTCTAAAGTTCTAGAATACATTGAACAAAGAAGAGCCTTAATACAAAGCTAATCAACATAAAAATGCAAGGCAAGAGAGAAACTGACCTTCAGCATAAATGCATCAAGATAATCAGATGCCTAGACATCAGCAAAAAATTACAGGCCATACTAAGAAACAGGAAGATATGGCCCAGTCAAAGAAACAATTTAAATTTTGGAGGAGACACAGAATTTGGAACTACTAATCAAAGGTGTCCAAATGAACATCCTAAATAAATTCAAAGAGATGAAAGAAAATATAGCTAAAGAGATAGCAGATATTAAGAAGACACTGGATGAACATAAAAAAGAATTTGAAAGTGTGAAAAGAAACACAACAGAAATTATGGGAATGAAAGGCACAATAGAAGACATTAAAATACACTAGAAGTATACAACAGCAGATTGGAACAGGCAGGAGAAAGAATCAGCAAACTAGAAGACAGGACAAGGAAAATCTTACAGACAGAACAGATGGAGAAAAAGATGGAAAAAGTGGAGGAGAGTCTTAGGGATTTGAATGGCAGCATGAAGCAAAAATATATATGTCATAGGTGTCCCAGAAGGAGTAGAGAAGGGAAAAACAGGACAGAAAGAATATTTCAGGAAATAAGGGCTAAAAATTTCCCATCTCTTCTGAGACTTGAATATACACATTCAAGAAGCACAACAGAATAAATCCTAATAGATCTACATCAAGAGACATACTAGTCAGAATGTCAAAAGCCTAAGATAATGAGAACTCTGAAAGCATCAAGAGAAAAGCAATTCATCACATACAAGGTAAACATAATAAGGCTACCTGTCAATTTCTCATCAGAAATCAAGGAGGCAAGAAGGCAGTGGTATGCTACATTTAAGGTATTGAAAGAAAAACTTCCAGCCAAGAATTCTTTATCTGTCAAAACTGTCCTTCAAAAATGAGGCAGAGTTTAATATATGACAGATAAACAGAAACTTCGAGAGTGTGCCAAAAAGACACCTGCCCTACAAGAAATACTATAGGGAGCAGGCTGAAACAAAAAGACAGGATAGAGAAGCTTGGAGGAGAGTGTAGAAATGAAAATGATCTGTAAAAGTACCTAAAAGGGTAAAAAGAGAGACAAAAATAAGATATGACATACATGCTGGTTTGAATGTATTATGTCCCCCAGAAAAAGCCATATTCTTTGATGCAGTCTTGTGGGGCAGACATATTAGTGGGAATTAAGTTAGAACATTTGGATTAGGGTGTTTGCATGGAGATGTGCTCCACCCAACTGTGGGTGATGACTCTGATTGGATAATTTCCATGGAGGTGCTACTCCACCCATTCAGGGTAGGTCTAAATTAAATCACTGGAGCCATATAAATGAGCTGACAAACAGAAGGAACTCAGTGCAGCTGAATTTTTGTGATATCTTTATAGACAGAGATGCTGCCAGTCTGGACTGGAGGAGATAGACAAGGAACAAATTGAAGGAAAAATTTCTTCAAAGACAGAGCCATGGAGGTTGAGGTCTGGAGTCAAGAGGTCTCAGGCTGGGAGAGCCGAGCAGCCCACAGGCATGGAAAGGGTGAGTTTGCCCTGGAGGTTGGGGGCTAGCCTTCCGCCTCAATGCTCAAGAAGTGTTTTGCCACCCCAAGCCCCAAAGAGGGTGGAGCACATTCCCAGGGAATTAGGGAGAGCCTGGCTGCCACCACACTGTTCTGAAGGGGTTGAGCGTGTGCCCTGGAGATGGAAGGGAATCTGGGTGCTGCCCTGATGTTTGAGGAGGGTGGGGCCGAGAAGGTGGTCTCCCCTTGGAGCACTCAACCCAGCATTTGGGGAGGAAAGGGCTGCTGCAAAGGCCCGTAGGAAGGGTTAGACTCCCGCTCTCTCAAGCCCCAAGGATTCAACGTCATTCTATAAATGACTCTCAGACTTTGAAATCAAATGGAGTTTGTCCTGCAGGTTTTAGGAATTGTTTAGGTCCTGTTAACCTTATTTTCCTTTCAGTTTCTCCTTATGGCAATGGGAATGTTTGTCTATAAAGGTCCTTCCTTTGTGTATTGGAAGCACATAACTTGTTCTAAGTTTACAGGTCCACAGTCAGACAGGAATTTTGCTTTTAGACAGACCACACCCATAACTGATTTAATGGGATCTTATACTTAACTATGGTTACTGAAATGATTTAAGTTTTTGTGATATTGGGAGAGGATGAATGTATTTTGTATTTGGAAAGAATATGTTTTTCTGGGGTCCAGGGGGTGGAATGTGCTGGTTTGAATGTATTATGTCCCCCAGAAAAAACCATATTCTTTGATGCAATCTTGTGGGGCAGACATATTAGTGGGGATTAAGTTGGAATGTTTGGATTAGGGTGTTTGCATGGAGATGCGCCCCACCCAACTGTGGGTGATGACTCTAATTGGATAATTTCCATGGAGGTGCTACTCCATCCATTCAGGGTGCTTCTAAATTAAATCACTGAAGCCATATAAATGGACTGACAAACAGAAGGAACTCAGTGCAGTACAGCTGAGAGTGATATTTTGAAGAGAAGCTACAGCCAAAAGGGACATTTTGAAGAACACACTGGAACTAAGAGAGAAGCTTCAGCTTACAGAGACATTTTGGAGATGGCTGTTGAAAGCAGACTTTTGCTCTGGAGAAGCTAAGAGAGGACAAATGCCCCAAGAGCAACTAAAAGTGACATTTTTTGAGGAGCTGAAGCCTAGAGAGGAATGTCCTGGGAGAATGCCATTTTGAAACCAGAACTTGGAGCAGACACCAGCCACGTGCCTTCTCAGCTAACAGAGGTTTTCCGGACCCCATTGGCCATCCTCCAGTGAAGGTACCGATTGTTGAGTGTTACCTTGGACACTTTATGGCTTTAAGACTATGACTGTGTAACCAAATAACCCCTCTTTAGAAAAGCCAATCCATCTCTGGTGTTTTGCATTCTAGCAGCATTAGTAAACTAGAACAACATATAAAAACTGAAGAATAAAATGGTCAAAGAAAATACTGGATATACAGTAATAACATTGAATGTTAATGGATTAACTCCTCAATCAAAAGACACAGGTTGGTGGGATGGATACAAAAAAGGATGATCCATCTCTATACGTTGTCTACAAGAGACTCACCTTAGATGCAAAGACACAAATAGTTTGAAAGTGAAAGGTTGGAAAAAGATATTCCACACAAACAGTGACCAAAAAAGAGTTGAAGTACATAAACTAGTATCAGAAAAAGTAGACTTTAAATGTAAAACTGCTATAAAAGACAAAGAAGGACACTGTGTATTAACAAAGGGGGCAATCCACCAAGAAGAAATAACAAATCACCTAACCGTGATTCCTCAAAATACATGAGACAAACACTGGCAAGACTGAAGGTAAAAATACAGCAACAGTTGGAGACTTCAATACACCAGTCTCATCAATAGATAGAATATCTTGACAGTGACAATAAGGAAACAGAGAACTTGAATAATATGATAAATGAACTAAACCTAACAGACATTCACAGCACATTGCACACTGTAACAGCAGGATATACTTTATTCTCGAGTGTTCATGGATCATTCTCCAGGATAGACCACATGGTAGGTCACAAAGCAGGTCTTTGTAAATTCTGAAAACCTGCAGGGCATACTTCATTAGATCCCAAGTTTTGAAAATCATCCATAAAATGATGTCTTATCCTCAGAGTTTGAAAGAGCAGCAGCCCCACCCTTTCCAAGGGCTTATGCAGCAGATCCACTCCCTCCAAACATGGGGGTGAAGACTCCGACATCTCTAAACATAGGGGAGATGGCCATGCTCTTGGCTCCACCCACATCAAGCTTTGGGGTGGCAGCCAGACACTCGACAATCTCCACAGCACAGGTCCAACCCTTCAGAACAGTGGGATGGCAGCCAGACACCCCCCAATAACAGGGGAATGTGCTCCACCCTCTCTGAAGCCTGGGGCAGCAGCCCTCTTCCTGAACAAAGAGGAGGCCAAACTGTCCTCAGTTTCCCAGGCATCTGAGAACCCTGGGGTGGTAACACTCTTCCTGAACAATGGAGCAGAAGGCCCAACCTCTGTAAGCTCTGGGGCAAACTCAACCTCTCCACATACATGGGTGAGTCCACTCTCCTGGCCAGAGGTGTCTTGGCTCCAGATCCTAACTTCCATGTTTCTGCCTTTGAAATCACTTTTCCTTCAGTCTGTCTCTTTTCTGTCCCACTGAGTCCAGATTGGCAGTTGTTCCATTCATACAGATCTCACAAAAAAAATGTGTTGGTTTGGCATGCAGCATACAGGGGTTCCAACCATCAGACAGTAGAACTTTCCACAAATCCTTTCTGGATAACTGCATCTCCAATCCTGACTCACACTGAAACAGCTGACTGCTTCCATGTTCAGTGAAACCCTCACACAGGGCACTATCCTCTGGGGCATCACTTTCTGGAAGCTCAGAATTTTCCAAACCATCAATTTCTGGTTTCTTTGTACCCAAGAGTTCAGTTCTCAGCTTATCCCTTTGCTCTCACATTTTACTGTAAGCTGCAAGGAGAAGCCAGGCCGCACTTTCCACATTTAGTTTAGAAATTTCCTCAGCTAGATTTCCCAGCTCAACACTTTCAATTTCTGCCTTCCGTCTGACACCAGGGCTCAATTTTGCCAAATTCTTTGCCACTTTAAAACAAGGATCACCTTTCCTCCTGTTTGCAATAACACATTCATCATTTCTTTCTAAAGCTTCATTGAAAGTACCTTTAACATCCATATTTCTACTTACAGTCTCTTCAAAGCAATCTAGTAATTTTCTATCAAGCACCTCACAATTCTTCCAGAATCCTACCTTTATTCATTTATAAAGCTGTTCCAGCATTTTTGGTAGTTGCAAATTGCAACACCCCACTCTCCAGGTAGCAAAATCAGTTTCAGTTTGCTAAAGCTGAATACACAAGAAATGGGTTGGCTTTTACAATGAGAATTTATTAGCTTATAAATTTACAGCTCTAAGCCATGAAAATGTCCCAAGTAAGGCATCAGCATGATAATACTTTCTCTGAAGAAGGGCTGCCAGCATCCAGGACACCTCTGTCACATGGGAGGGCACAGGGCCAGTGCCTGCTGGTCCTTTGCTCCTGGATTTCATTGCTTTCAGTTTTTGGTTCCAGTGGCCTCCTCTATGAGCTTCTGTGGGTCTTCTTGTAGCTTCTCTGAGGCTTTTCTCAATGAGCTTCTCTTAATTTCATTTCTTAGTTTCTCTGAGCTCTGTGGGATTTTTCTGTGTGTCCTTTATCCTCTTATAAAGGACTCCAGTAAGGGAGTCAAGACCCACCCTGAATGAGATTCATCACATCTCAATTGAAATAACCTAATCAAAGAGTCCCACCCACAGTAGGACTACACCCACAGGAATGGACTAAAAGAACATGGCCTTTTCTGAGGTACATAACAGCTTCAAACTAACACAGCAACTAAAAGAGTAAAATATCTAGGAATAAATTTAACCAGGATGTTGAGGGCTTATATACAGGGAACTATAAAACATTGCTAAAAGAAATCAAAGACCTAAATAGTTGGAAGTACATTCTGTGTTCATGGACTGGAAGACTAAATATCATTAAGATATTAATTCTACCCTAACTGATTTACAGATTGAATGCAATCCCAATCAAAATTCCAACATCCTACTTTGCAGAAATGGAAAAGACAATGATCAGGTTTATTCAGAAGAGTAAAAGACTTCAAATAGCCACAAACATCTTCAAAATGAAGAACGAAGTTGGAGGACTCACACTTCCTGACTTTAAAGCATATTACAAAGCTACAGCGGTCAAAACAGAATGGTACTGGCATAAAGATAGATATACTGACCAATGGAATCAAACTGAGAATTCAGAAATTGACCCTCACATCTATGGCCAACTGATATTTCACAAGGCTGTCAAGTCCAATCAAATGAGACTGAACAGTCTCCTCAACAAATGGTGCTGGGAGAACCAGATATCCACATGCAAAAGAATGAAAAAAGACCCCTATCTCACACCTTATACAAAAATTAAGTCAAAATGCATCAAAGACCTAAATATAAGATCCATGACGTGCTGGTTTGAATCTATTATGTACCCCAGAAAGCCATGTTCTTTTTTTTTTGGGGGGGGGGGAAGGAATTAGCATTCTCATGTATTTTTTGAAAAGCAGTTTTATAAAATATACAAAGTATAAAATGTACATGCCCTGACCCTAAAATCTCATTTCTGGAAAATACCTTAAGGAGACGAAACACAGGCTAGCTAAGCAAATTACAGCACATCTCCCGGTCGTATAACCAGGGCCTAAACAAGTAAAAAAGCAGATTATGTAATGATATATGTACTATGATGCCGTCATGTGCAAAACCGTATGCTTTTAACAGGTAGATAACTAGAGAGATGGTCACTAAACTTGTTAAGGTTTTCTTTGAATGATTCAGCTACTGTTTATTAAGCACCTCATTTAATCCTCACAATTTAGTCTTAAACCACACAACTTTAAGTGGCAGAGCTGTTTCTGAAAGCCCCACTCAATATGATTTCAGATAGTTTTACTTTTTCTTTCCTAATTAATACCAAGTATATTATCTTTTAAGAAAGGCATTACATGCTGCTGAGCTGTACACTTAAAGTTGGTTAAAATGGCAAATTGTTATATATATTGTACCACAATAAAAAAAAATTGAAAAAGGCATTAAAAAATCCTCCAACATGTAGTCAAAATATTTGCAGTAATTCTGTTCGCTTGATGGCAGGAATTATAAGTACTTGTAAATTTTTTTTTTTTTTAGTAAAAATTAAGAAATCCAAGGAATGTTTTTCAAGTACTCCACCTATTACTAAGAACTAGTTTTTGGTCCAGACACTTAGAACCCATTAATACCTAACATTTGCCTAGCCACATATGGTTTGCAAAAGAGTGCTGAGTGCATTACCTTATTTTACTTGTTCATCACTTTCAGAGATGTTTGTCTTATTACAATAAACTGTTTCCCATATTTGTGAGCACATTATAAAGGGGAAAAGAAAGTTTTTATCCACAGCATTGGCACAAAATGCCAGGTGGGGGCATGAATGTATTTAGTGTCCTGGAGAAAAGATTCAATTATCTGGATGTCCGTACCACACCCTTCCATCCCAGACCAGCACCCAATAGGCTGTCAATGCTAGTTATGACATTGGTCTCTTGAGAACAAGAAACTCTGCCTGACAGCACAATTTCAAAACAGAGTTTTGACTACTGCTTAGAGTAAAGCCAGTAAAAAGCTAATAGTTAAATATATTATTCAAATGATACACAGACTTTTTAAAAAGTTGATACAAATGGCCTGCAAAACACGGATACGGGTCCACAAATATCTTGTGCTTTATGAATTCTGAAGAATTGTAGCTCTGTATAAAACACCAGTTTTGGTACTAGGCAAACATGCAGCTTAACATTTACTCATTTACAACCGTGAACAACTTACTCTAGTTGTCTGGGACTTGCCTCGCTAGGTTGTCTTAAATAAACGAAATTCCCTAAAAACACCCAGCTAAATTTTATATTAACCCATCCATAAGTTGCAAGGCCTAGGGACAGAAGCTTACCTCAGATCATCTACCTTGGTATTTAACATCAAATGTATCAAACATTTAGAAACATTTTTGCCTCCAAACAAAAGAGTTACTTTCTAGTCTCTCCCAATTCCTATCTTTGCATATAGCTACCACCTATTAAATTATAACCTGCTGGGCTCAACTAGTTCAAGAGAGCACATGAAGGGATGAGTTACTGTGCAATAGAAAAATGCTATCTTATTGCTCCCTGTGGAATCACACAGCTCTCTAACACTAACTCTCCTAAAACACTACCCCATCAAAATGGGTGAACACATACGAACCACTGATATATACAGAAAAGAAATAAAACAGGCTTAAACAATAACTTTATTGCCTAAGTACATAGACAAATTTATGCAACCAGGGCAGAAGCTGTGGACGATTCGTATTTCCAATTTGGGGCGAGAATCAGCTTTGTCTTGTAATATCAAGCTAATCGGTGAATTCAGCTCTCAATCAGAATCAGACGGAATTTAGCATCCTTATCCTTTCTGTTCCTCTCAAAATGCTTTCGAACAGCAACAGCTTTCTTAATTGGATGATAGAGATCTTCAGGAAGATCAGGAGCAAGTCCTTTGGACTTCAGAATTCTCAAGATTTTATTGCCTGTCACAAAACATACCTGTGCAACACTATGTGAGTCTCTTAGGATTACACCTATTTTTGAAGGAGTCAGGCCCTTCTTGGCCAGTTTGTAGATTTGTTCCTTCACATCGTCAGATGTCAGCTTCAACCATGTGGGGATGCTGTGGCGATAGGGCAGAGCCGACTGGGAAAGGCCCTTCCCAGGAGCATGCACGCGACCCATGATGGCAGTGGTCAGGCAGCCGAAAAGAGCAAGCCATGTTCTTTTAATCCAGTCTTGTGGGTGCAGACTTATTTTGGGTGGTACCTTTTGATTAGATTATTTCCATGGAGATATGACCCTGCCCATTCAAGGTGGTTCTTAATTAGTTTACTGGAGTCCTCTATTAGAGGACAAAAGGCAAATATTGAAGAGAGCTCAGAGAGACGCTTAGAGAGAAAACACCCAGAGACATTTTGGAGACAGTCTTTGAAACCAGAACCAGGAGAGAAGCTAAGAGATGAAATTCAGAGTTTGCCACAGAGAAGCTAAGAGAGGAAAGAGAGAAACACTTTGGCAGAAAGAAGCAAGGATGCACAGGAGCTGAGAGACAGAAGCTAAGATAGAAGCCAAGATTCATTTTGGAGAAAGCAATGGAAACCAGAAGCTAACCCTGGGAGAGGCCCAGCAGACTCTGGCCACTTGCCTTCCCATATGACAGAGGAACCCCAGATACCATCGGCCTTTCTTCAGAGATGGTACAATCCTATTGATGCCTTAACTAGGACATTTTCACAGCCTTAGAATGGTAAATTTGTGAACTAATAAAACCCCCATTGTAAAAGCCAATCCATTTCTGGTATTTTGCATTCCAGCAGCTTTAGCAAACCAGAAGCCAGGACCATAAAACTGCTATAAGAAAATGTAGGGAAGCATCTTCAAGATCTTGTGGTAGGCAATTGTTTCTTAGTCTTTTCAGCCAAAGCACAAGCAAAGAAAGAAAAAATAGATAAATGCAACCTCCTCAAAATTAAAAATATTTGCATTTCAAAGAACTTTGTCAAGAAAGTGAAAAGGCAACCTACTCAATGGGAGAAACTATTTGGAAAACACATATCCAATAAGGGTTTAATATCCCGAATGTATAAAGAAATCCAACAACTCAACAATAAAAAGACAAACAACCCCATTTAAAAATGGGCAAAAGACTTGAATAGACATTTTTCCAAAGAGGAAATACAAATGTCTAGAAAGAACTTGAATAGATGCTTATCTTCACTAACTATTATGGAAATGCAAATCACTAACTATTATGGAAATGAGATATCATTTATTTCACACCTACTAAAATGGCTACTATTAAAAAAATAGAAAACTGCAAGTGTTGGAGAGGATGTGAAGAAATAGGAACACTCATTCACTACTGGTGGAAATGTAAATGGTGCAGCCACTGTGGAAGACAATTTAGCCATTCCTCACGAAGCTAAGTATAGAACTGCCATCTGTTCTGGCAATCCCACTTCTAGGTATATACCCAGAAGAACCGAAAGCAGGGACACGAACAGACATTTGCATATCAGTATTCATAGCAGCATTATCCACAATTGCTAAATGATAGGAGCAACCCAGGGATCCATCAATCTATGAATGGATAAACAAACTGTGTTATATATGTACAATGGAATATTATTCAGCTGTAAGAAGGAATGAAGTCGTGATGCATGTGACAACATGGATGAACCTGGAGAATATTATGCTGATTGAAGTGAGCCAGACACAAAAGGATAAATATTATGTGATCTCACAGATATGAACTAATTATAATAAGCAAATTCATGGAGTTCAAATCTGGAATACAGGTTAACATAGGATAGAATGGGGGTAGAGAATGGGGAGCTGATGCTTAATTTGTGCAGAATTTCTATTTAGGCTGATTGTAAATGTTTGGAAATGGATGGTGGTGATGATAGCACATTACTGTGAATGTAATTAATAGCGCTGAATTAAGTTTGTCCAAAGATTAACATGGGACTGTGAAACCTGTTGTGGATGATGACTGTGGTTAATAGTACAGATATAAGAGTGTTCTTTCATGAGTTATAACAAATGTATGTCACTTTTACAAGATGTTAATAAAAGGTTGGTATATGGGAAAAAATACACCTAATGTAAAGTATGGACTATAATATTTTAACAATATTTTAATAATTTTTAGTAATATTTTAATATTATTTCATCAGTTGTAGCAGAGGTACCACACTAATGCAAAGTGTCAACAGTTGGGGGGGAGTATATGAGAACATTGTATTTTTTACATGACTTTTATGTAAACCTACAACTTCTCTAATTAAAAAAAAAATAACAATTTTTTTAAAAACATTATGCTAAGTGAAAGAAACCAGACAGAAAGTAATACATATTGTATGATTGCACTTCTATAAAATGCAAATATAAATAAATCTATAGAGACAGAGTTAGTTTAGTGGTTATGTAGGGCTGGGAAAGGATAGAGAAATTGAGAGGTGACTGCTAAATAGGAAGGGATTTTCTTTTTGGAGTAATGGAAATGTTCTAAAACTGATTGTGGTGATGAATGCATAACCCTGGTATTATACTAATAGCAATTGATTGTACACTTTGGATGGATTGTATGGTAAGTGAATACTTCTCAATAAAACTGCTTTTAAAAAAAGAAAGAAAAAATATTAAATTATGCTAATGTACATACGTCTTCTTTTGAAACAAGGAAACCCTACACATCTGACATAGGGGGAAATAAATTGTTCATCCTGCTAACATTTCTCAGAACCACCTTTGGCTCCTGCAGATAAAGAACAGAGGTCGGTAAGCCACAGTCCTTTCCCTCAGTGCTATCAGTGCCTCTTCCCTACGCCCTGTCCACTGTGGTCTGTGGCTCATTTCATTCAAGCTCATGTCTAGCCTTGAGCCCCAGAAGTGGGAGATGGGGTGTTCACCTAAAACACTCAATCATACCTCCCTTTTCCCAGAGTCCCTTGAGGCAAGACCCTCTTCACAACGCTGGAGTTTCAGGCTGAGTTGGGCTGAGAGAGAGCTTCAGTTGGAGCTGGAAACATGCTGGAGAAGACTCTGGTCTCTAGAGATCTGGGCTCAGATCCCAGCTCTGCCACGTGTTGCCTATTTGTCCTCAGTGACATCTCATAGGGGACCCAGATGTCTGCTACAGCCACCTTGCCCAACATTCCCTTAAAAGCCCACCTTCTCTTCTCGGACACCCTTCTAAGACTCTGAGCTCTAGGGACATGTTTTTCCTGGCCTCCTGGTTCTCTTGGACTCCTAATTTCTGGATTCTTCATCTCCATATTTATGTAATTTTCCCTTCACTTCTGTTCATTTTCTTAGGCATGAGAGATAAAATATTCCACAAAACATGCAAAACTGCCTGCCTTCGTGGAGCTTATGTTGTGGTTGATAGAGACAGAAAATAAGCAAAACAAGTAACTGAAATATTTAGTATGTTGGATGGTGATAAATACAATGGAGAAAATGAAGGCAAACGGGGACGAGAGCAGGGTATACGAGAGGAGACTGAAATTTCTCATTGGGGAAGGTCTAACAGGGAAAGTGACTATTCAACAAAGACCTGGTAGAGGGGAGGGACAAGCCAGGCAACGACCCCAAGGCCAGAGTGTTCCTGGACTGTCTCAAGTTTACCAAAGTGGCTGATGTGCTTGGAGCAAAGGAGGGGTCAGGGAAATACAGGCTCCCCAGAAGGGTCTGGTACAGATGTTGGCTTTTGCTCAAGTGAGCATGGAGCCATTGCTGGGTTTTGAGCACATCTATGACGTGCACAGGGACCACTTTAGCTTCTCGAATGGGAATACAGTGTAGGGGACAGAGGCAAGAAATAATCTAGGAGGATGTTGCTGGGGAGAGCCTAGCAGTGAGGCAGTGAGAAGTGGTCAGATTTTGGACACATTTTAACAGTGGGGTCCCTAATTGTATTATTCATCAGGAATACAGTGAATACCAGGGAAACAGAACAGGCTATGTACATAGTATTTATGTAAATATTATGAGACTAATTATAGGAACTGGCTCATGTGACCATGGGAATTGACAAGTCCAAATTCCATAGGGCAGACCACAAATTGGGAACTCCAAAGAAGGTTTTGATGAATTCCCTGGGAGAAGCTGGCTGAAGAAGAGAAAGAAATTATTCTTTCTGATCACTGAGATCTTCAATTCTCCCTTTGAAGCCTCCTATGTTTGGAGGAGACTTCTCTCATTGCTGGAGGCAAAACTTTTTTGTTGATTGTAGATGTAATCAACTACAGATGCAATCAACTGCAAAATGATTTAAATCCTTGAATTATCCCCACAGTAACAATCAGGCCAGTGCTTGCTTGACCAAACAACTGAAAACCATAAGCTAGCCAGGTTGGCATGTGAAATTAACCATCACACCAGTATTTCATGGTAACTGGGTATAGGCTATGATAGTAACAGGGGAAGCCAATGTTGACAGCAGGATTTCCTTCTTAAATGGAAAAATGAGATCCCATTTACTGAAATGGGGGAAGACTGGCAAGGAGTACCTGTTAGATGACACAAGCCCCAGAGTTCTGTGTAAGACATGCTGAGATTTAGAATGCCATTTAAAGTCCAAGTTGAAAGGCATGGTATGATACAGTAGACAAGTCCAGCGTTCAGAGGAGAAGTCTGGACTGAAGACAAAAATTTGGAAACTGTCAGAATATAAATGGATTTAAAGTCACAGAACTAGATGAACCCTAATGCTCCTTAACCTTAAAACCCCGTTCCCTCCAAATGCCATTTGCACAGTGCAGTGATATGCAATTCAGTTTGTTGTTAAAGACTTGGAGTGTGAGACAAAGGCAAGAGGTCAAATCAAAATATGTGACTCAAAGTGCAGCCCATGAACTAGCATCTGCAGAATCACTAGGTGCTTCTTAAAAATGTATCTTTTTGGAATCACCCAGAAATAGATGTTGAAGTTTGAGAAGCACAGCTATAGAGCATACAGTGTTTTTTAAAGTGTACCTCTGTCTTGCACCATATAAAAATTCCAAAAAGAGGAAAAACTCAAATGTACCAAAAAATAATAAAGAAATGCAAGAAAAATCTGAGAGATGACATCTACAATTTATAGATCAGGGAGAAATTCCTAACCAAACCTGGAAACTAGAAGCTATAAAATAAAAGGCAGCTATACTTGACTACATGAAATAAAAGACAGTTTCCAACCAAGATGAAGCAGCCCCATTGTCCCAAGACCTCCGTCTTACAACTGAAAAACCCTGAGCATAATACAACCAACAAGCTTAGGTAGATTCTGAAAAGTCAAAAGACAAAGGTGAGAGTCTAGGGACCTCAGAACTTGAAGAACAACCTGGCACTAAGTTTCCTGTTGGGCTTCCTGACGGCCTCCCAGATATCCCAGACAAGGCACTGCAGAAGACACCAACCCAGAACCGCCAAAAACAAAGACAAAAATTGCTCCAAAGGACCAGGAAAAGACTGGCCTAGAAAACAGAAAATATTTTTTTTAACAATATCTTTCCCACTCCAGCCAAACACCAATGGAAAAGCTATTGCATCCCCTTTCTCCCCACCACCACCACCATCACCACCACTTGGTTTCAGCAGGGCAGAGAGGGACCTCTTCCAACTGCAGCCCAGTAGAGGTAGATAGTGCTCAATTCTCCCACTCGTGTGATGTTGAAAGGACAATGTGGGAAGCTCATCTTTCATTCCCTGCCCAGCAAGTGTACACAAAATGCTCTGATTCCTCCATCAGGGTGGTGCTTGCAGGGTCCAGAGGGAGCTGAGCCTCCGTCCCCAACTGGCATCAATGAGACCGAATGAGGTGGCTCAAGTCGCTGGTTTGCACTTTGCTCTTCTATGCTCTGGTGTCTGCAGGACACTTCAGGAAGCTAAACCTTCTCCCCAGTCAACAACAGTGGGGCAGAACTTGTCAGTCCAAGGCAGGATTAGTCAGCACCCTAATGTATCCCCTCCCAGGAGCTGAGCTAACTTCTTCTTTAGCCGGTCAGAGCTGGTCAGTGCTCTGCTTTTGCATGAGAGGTCAGAAGGGCCAAGGGTGGAGCTGACTTCCAATCCACCGTCCAATCTGAAAGGAAGTAGTGTGAGTCAGTGCTCCATTTTGTCAGAGTAATGACAGCAGGGACCAGCATGGAGCTGGATATCCACCCCAAGGGGACCAGGGGTCTGCCTGCTAAAAAACAAGATTAAATAGGATCGCAACATAATGCCTACATCTCCCGTATACAATAAAAAATCCCTGGACATACCAAGAACCAAGACCATCACAACTTGAATAAGAAAAAAATAATCAACAGATGCAAACACTAAGATAAATCAGATTTTGGAATTGTCCAAGAAGTATCTTAAAACAGCTCTCAGAAACACTGTTCAGATGCTTTATGAGCACACATGAAACAGATAAAAATGTATATATGGTTTCAGCAAAGAAACAGAAGATTTAAAGAAAAACCAAAGGGAAATTTTAAAACTGGAAATACAGCAACTGAAACAAAAATAAACTCACTGGATGGGCTCAGTAGTAGATTGAAGACATCAGAGGAAAGAATTGATGGCCTCAAAGATAGAGCAATAGAAATTAACCAATCTGACAATGGAGAGAAAACAGAATGAAAAAAGTAATGAGCTTCAGGGACGTGGGGAACTATAACAAAACCTATATAATTTGCAACATCATGGTCCCAGAAGAAGAGGCGATAAAATGGGGTGGGGAAAATACTTGAAGGAATAGCTGAAAATTCCCTCAATTTGGTGAAAGGCATAAACCTACAGCTTTAAAAAGTCGAGTAAACCCCAAACAGGATAAACCTAAAGAAATACATGATATGACACATCTAATCAGACTTCTGAAAACTAAAGACAAAGAAAAAATTGTGAAAGAGGTTAGCAAGAAACAATGCATTACCCTTACGGGAAAACAATTAAATTGACCAAGGAATTCTCAATCAAAAACCATGGAAACCAGAAGAAAGTGACACAGAATGCTTCAAATGCTGGGATTAAAAAAAAAAAAAATTGTCAGCCCCAAATTCTATATTCAATAAAATGTCCTTCAGGAATTAAGAGGATTTATATATTATGTATGATATCATAAATCTTGGCTATATATTATATTTTATTATATATAATCTAGTCTATGACCATTGTATCTCTTTCCATTTATTTAGATCCTCTTTGATTTCTTTCATCAGCATTTAAAAATTTTCAGAATAGAGATCCTTTATGTCTATTATTAGATTTATACCTAGGCATTTCATTATGTTTTGGAGTGATCGTAGTGATATTTTGTTTTTAATTTTGGTCTCCACATCCTGGTTACTATTATATAAGAATCTGATGGATTTTTGTGCATTGACCTTGCATCCTGCCAGGCTTTGCTGAATGGTGTCCTTGAGGAACATCGGTTATTGGAAAGAGCACTGGATTATGAGTCAGGAGAGGCTCTGCCTCTTAACTCTCCGGAAACTTATCAAATCCTTTGTCCTCTCCAGCATTGCTCTCATCACCTAAAAACACATGTTGGGACGTGGAAGGGTGCTGAATCCACACATTTCTGAGGCCCTTCCAGCTGTTTATCTGTAATTCAGAGTTTCACTGAGTGCTCAGGAGAGGAGACACTCAGACGTCTTCAGAAATAAGTGTCATGGGATTTGTGAGAGACATCCAATTCACTCTTAAGAGGCCGCATCCTCTTTTTTTTTTCTAACATGGCTAATTAAGAAATCTGTCCAGTTTGTCACTGGAAAGATGTTGCCTTCTGAAATCTGAAGAGTGTGCAAGTTGCTTCCTCCACCACACCGAGCAAGAGCAGGGAGCCCCTCTGCCCGCAGTGCCGCATCCCACCAGGAGGGGGCAGCAGAAGCAAAGTTATGATGCTCAGGCAGTGGCCCAGGTGTTCTTTCTTGGATGCAGATTGCAAAGATCAGCTCTTCCCAGAGGGGTCATTCACAGCCTGCTCTGATTGTTTATGCACGCACTTTCCCACCAGGGTCATTGCTCCCCAACCGGCTCCTGCTGCACAGGAGCTGATTAATACCTATTTGTTGGATGGATGGATGGATGGATGGATGGATGAAGGAATGAATTGATGATGGAATAAATGAATGATATTTGAAATCAGGACATGATCTGGCATAAAGGTGGTTTGGGGTGAAGGAAGGTGTGCAGGTTGAGGTCCTGAAAATTCTCCTAACTTGCTGTATGGCCCTGGGTAAAAAAAAAAAAAAAAAAAAAAAAAAAAAAAAAAATTGCCGCCTCTGGGCCCAGGTCCCCTTCTGCAAGATGGTGACCACAATTATTAAGGTCCCCTCCTGTTCCTGCACCTTGGGTTCTAGGTATACCACTAAGAGAAACAGTTTGTTTGTCCATTCATCAAACATCTCCAGGGTTGTCTGTTGGGCTGGGGGAGTAATAAACCTAGGGAGACCCAGTCCCCATCCCCCAGGAGCAGCAAGCCTGGAGGTGGCTGGGCCTGCACCAGGCCCAGATGAGACACACGGAGGTGAATCCATGCACCATCCCCAAGGAGGGCGCACACACCACGTGGTAACATCAGAAATGAGAAGCAGGGGCCCAAACATGGGAACAGCACTGTTTCTAAGTCTTTCAACCAACCTCCGGGGATGATCTTGTTTCTCATGTGGAAACTGAGGCTCTGAGCAGGTAAGTGACTTGCTAGAGGGAGCATGACATACCATGAGCAAATGGCCCTCTCCCTGCTCTTTTCTGTTTGGGGGGAATTTTTCACGGTGGTGGGGAATGAGACCGGAATGAATTCCCACCTCCCACCAAACAACACACACAGTGACCTTAATGGTGTCAGGGGCCACCCAGGCCCAGAGAAGCCAGAAGGAGGAGGAAGCAGGAGGGAGAGCTCGAGAGGACAGGACATGGGGAGCAGGGAGCAACTGGGGGCCCAGGCACTTTCTCAGGAATCACAAACCGGGAGAGTCGGAATCTCCATTCCTTTCATTCCTTTCTCCATGTGACTTTGTCTTCTGTTGGAGTTCCCATGAGGATTAGCAGGGAAGATCTACACATGATAGCTGGCCCCAGGGGCCTCCAAGGGGGAATGTTGGAGGAGGACAGCATAGGTGATAGCTTTCTCCTCTGTCCACCCTCGTAAACCCAGCTCAGAAGAGGAGGCAGTCACAGACAAGATCCTGAGGCCCTGGAGAAAGTATGCAAGCAGGTTCACCCACCATCTGAGGTATGCTGTGCAGCCTCCCTGTCTTAGATTGCAAAACAAAGGACCACAGACCTGTTGACTCAAACAACAGAAATTTAGTGTGTCATAGTTTTGGAGGCTAGAAGTCCAAAAATATGGTGTCATCAGGCTCGTGCTTCCTCTAAAGCCTAGAGGCAAGAATCTGCTCTGTCCCTCCCGGCTTCTGGTGGGTGGCCCGCAACCCATGGTGTCCCTTGGTTTGTGGTGTCATAAGTCAATCTCTGCCTCCATCACAAGGTTGACTCTCTCGCTGTCTCTCCAACAGTATCCAAATTTCCTCTCCTTAAAGGACACCAGTCATATTGGATTAGGGCCACCGTAATCCAGTTTGGCCTCATTTTAACTAATATCTTCAAAGATCCTATTTACAAATAAATTCACATTCACAGGACCAGGGCTTAGGAATTGAGCATGTCGTTTGAGGGGGGGAACAATTCAGCCCATTATAGTCCACTCTGTGGACCCCCAAAAGTCAATCACCTGATCCCAACACCGCAAAATACGTTCACCCCATCCCAACAGAGATTGAGTTATGTCACCACAAACAAAGGGATGCTGTGGGTTTCCAGCCTTTTCAATTACAACTCTTAATTCAACAATCTCATCTAAATCAGTCATGATGTGGTCCAGCCTGAGACAAATTCCTCCCTACCTGGGGTCCTTTGGAACCTAGAAAACAAGTTACATGCTTCCAAAGTACAATGGTGGGACAGACATAGAGTAGACATTCCCATTCCAGAAGAGACAAAGAGGAATGAAAAAGAGGGGTCACAGGTCCCAAGCACATACAAAGCCCAGCAGGACTTAAATTTCAAGGGCTGAGAACCAACTGAGGCTGGATGCTGGCTCCAAATAGCAAAGTGGCAGCCACATCGTCCCCCAAACATGGAACACCCTTGGCTGAGCCACAGCATCTCATCAAGGCTGCCTCCTCCCCCTTCTTATACTCTTGCCTTTTTCACCAGCAAAGGAGACCAGATTCTTTTGATTAAAAATGAAACCAAGTCCATCCTATTTTTCCTTCCCATCCCCACCTCCTGCCTTGGCTTACACTCCCCACCCCCATTGAAAGTCCCATGCCCTGTCTTTGCATTTGACTTCCTGTGAATCCATCAGAGCTCAGCTTCAAACCCTGATCTCTCCGAGGCTCCACTTCTTATTGGATAAAGGGGTGAACCAAAGCATCTTTAAGGATCCTTCCAGTCCCACTCACTTGCCATCGATGATTTCTGCACTCTTGAAGCACTTTATCTGGTTCTTCCTAACGACACTGGACATGTTCCATCTTGTATTCAAATAGGTGTTTCCATGGCTTCCTCCAATCTCCTCTAGGAACAGAACTCCAGCTTGTGGGCCACCTGCTCCACCTCAACCATGTAAACCGTGGTCTAAGCTGGACCCCAGGAATCCCTCCTAGGGACTTTTCACCCTGGTCCTTCTCCAGATGTGGAGCTGGGAGGCAGGGCCTGGTCTCTGCTGCTCACCTCTTCCCAGCCTCGTGTAGGAAACTCACCTGAGAGAAAGAATCTCACCCTTAAGGAGAGGCAGAGGTGCAGAGAGGAGAGGAGTTTGATGGAGCTGAGCTAGATCTGCTGGATCCTAGCTCAGATGTCCTTTGCCCACCCTTTGGTCATGGGAACCAGTAGATTCCAGGAGGGTTTCTGCCCCCAACCAAGAATCCTGAAGGATGCTGGAGGATAGGCTCACTGTCTTATGGTGGCCAGCGGTCAGCCTGGCACTGGCCCAGAGCATCTGCTCTGAGAATGCTGGATTGAATGGAGGTGTCAGCCCTCAGGATGACTGTGGGGTGGCCTCAGCCACCGAGGGTCAGTGCAGTCTCTTCTCTGGGAAGGGGTATTTGTTTCTCCTCTAGTTCAGCCAGGTTGGAAGTCATGGGCATGCAACTCATTTTATTTCTTAATTCCATACATCTCAGGGGCCAACCCAAAGAAGCCAAGCCCAGGTCTTCTCCTGGTATTTTCAGGGTATTTTAAGGAGGGTGTTGGATTTGGGAACCAGACTGGGATGGGAGTCTCAGCTAGCACACTGTTCCCTCAGGCTGCCTCCTAAAGAGTCTCATTCTTCCCATTTCTAAAACCAGAGCCAAAGACCAATCTGAGGAAAGCTAAGGTCTTTCTCAACTTTGACCTTATGGGATTCTGTACTCCTTCCAGGAATTCTCCACCCTGTCATCTTCTCTTTACCCTCCAATGGAGAAGAGGCTAGAAGATCAGAGTTGATTTGCCTCTTCACTAGATTATTGGTAGCTGGGCATTCACCTGCCTAGAGGCAGAAGCACCTCTCCTTTTGGGGGATGAAGGGCACTAGTCCACACCTGGTCCCAGCACCAGCCTCCTGCCTCCAGGCTCTTCCCTCCAGTTTGCCCCCGGTGTGGCAAGATGGTCTATCTAAAGGGTAAATCTCCATTATCCAAATCCCCAACCTTCTACACCCCACAGGATTCCTGACTGCAAGCCTGTGCTCTACTTCGTCTGACCAGAATGCCCCTTCCTCTACTTCCAAATATCCAATTCCTGTACCTCCTGCCAGATCCAGCTCAAATGCAGGTCTGTGATTGTCCCTCTCGTCTATCTGACTCTTCTACATCATAGTCCAGTCATTCATTCTGTGTCTCAATATCTGTGAACCCCTTGAGGTTGACCAAAGTTTGCTCATGGAACTAAGCCCATGCCTACTAGAGAAATTGAAAATGTCTTTTAGATAAGACACACAGAGCTATGCAATGCTGAGATGGGATAAATTGGGAGGTAGAGCTATCCACCATCCATGGAAGTGTCCAAATGGAGCCTGGAGAATCACACATTGCAGAGAAATAGAAACAATCAAGGACAGACAGGGGCTGGATCAGGTAATCTTGTAATCTTGAATCCTTGGGTAAAATTCTGTTGTTATAAAATATTTTGATCAACTATAAGGTAAGAATAAAAATAGGCAAATGTCCTATGATCTTCAGAGAGTCAAGAACTGAGAACCACTAAGAATAGTGGTTCTATGGGACATTTCACAAGTTACCAACAGATATTTCTATAAAAAAAAATTAAGTGGCCCAATACTTTGAGAAATTCTAGGTTTAATACCTTTGTGCAGATTTCTTTACTGTAAAATTTACTGGAAAACTTCTTAGAGCCCACACCCCCACACATTCTCCTGTACATGGTGCATCCCTGAGAAGGGGTCAAATATGCAGCATTTCCAAGCTCAGTGGAGTGTT
Organism: Choloepus didactylus; assembly: GCF_015220235.1. Classification (NCBI taxonomy): domain Eukaryota; kingdom Metazoa; phylum Chordata; class Mammalia; order Pilosa; family Megalonychidae; genus Choloepus; species Choloepus didactylus. Next base: position 163,687,232 of record NC_051311.1, read on the forward strand.
GACCTGTCACGCCAGATGAAAGAAGCATGTCAAAGAAGATAGTATATCAACCCCATATAGTTCCTAGGCTATTGGGGTTAGACATACATAAGACACAGTCATTGTGGTGACTAAATGTATATAACTAGAAGGCCAGAGCCAACCCTTGCCTGTATCAGCAAGAATCAAGAGACCACCTTGTCCAGGGTCCACTAGGACCCTGGGAACGTTCACCTTAAAGCCTTAGAATTGGAGCTGTGGGATCAGTCCTGGAGATCAAAGCCTCAGCAGTCCCTCGATCCCAGGAGGCCCAAGAGAGGACCATTTGACTGAGCAGTGTGTGGAATGAAAGAAACAACAACAGAAAGGGTCCGGGGTGAGAGGAATACATTCATTCCACAAATGTTTAATAAGTGTGCACTCTTCCAAGTGAGAGGTATAAAACAGTGAGCAAGGCAGAGTCTCCTCGTAAAGCTTGTGTTTGAGGCCAGGGGTTCTAACTCTTTGCTCCTTGGACCCTTCTGGCTTCCAGTGAAGCCTCATCAATGCCCCTCCACAGAATAAGGTTAATTTTATGCTTTAACTTTGGAGTAGATCTATAACATACGTGAAGAACACTACTCGTATCATCAGTGTACAGCTTGTTGGATTTGCACAAAGTGCACACGCAGTGTCACTTGAACCAGTCCAAGACACGGAATTGGCTGCTCTCCACCCCTGCCCACACCCTGAAGTTGCCCCTTGAAGTCACTACCCCACCTCAAAATGAGGCTGAGCCCTAACCTGACATCCCATAGCATAGATTGGTTTTGCTCAGTTTTGAATGGAATCTTACAATAGTTACTCTCTTTGGGTCTGTTTTTGTCGTTGTGGTTGTTTTCACGTAATATTAAGTTCAAGAACCACTTTTTAAAGGTAAGCAAATACACAACATATCTACAAATGAAGAAAACCAGATAGATGAAAGGATTTAAACACAAAGCATGGCTGTCTCCCACCCCAGTTCTATACCTCCCTTCCTCAGAGGTACCACTGATACCAGTTGTTGAGCATCTTTCCAGAGAAATTTGAGACACAGGCTTCCGATTATGTACCTTTTTTGTTTTTGTTTTGTTTTTTACAGAAATGATAGCACATGCTACATATGGAAGAGAACTCTTCAGGAGGTTATTCCTAAATATTTCTTGAGTTAGCCTACATCCCCATCACCACTTTCCAATCCACTGTTGAAGAGTATAAGCCAGTTACTTTCGGGATTACCACTCGGTTTTGGTTTCCTCATGATTGCATTTGATTTATGAGCTATGCACAAGAATACCACAGAATACCCTCCTAGTGCATTGTATTGGAGGCACCTCATGTTCCTGGTGAAGTGAATTTGACTATGGTGGAGTCTGCCAGATTTCTCCACTGCAAAATCATCTGTTTACCTTTTGTAATGAATTAAGTCATCTATGGGGGGATTCTTTGAGACAATGTATAGCTTATTCTTTATCAAACATTTGCTCAAAGATCTTGACCTCCACTGGTGATTTTTGCCTGAATGAATTCTTACTCTGATGATTATAAAATGATATGTAGGAACACTATTTTCCCTGTCCTGGAGGTCCACTGAGCCTTCCCTGGATGGTAGAGCTGCTTCTGGCCCATCTCTGGCTCCTGGAATCGTGTTTAGCATCTCCAGGAGGCTCAGCTCGCAGGCTCAATGGGTGAATTCCCAGGAGGAATGAGAGACTTGGAGCCCAGGGGGGAGAGATCAGATACACTGAACCTGCCTCTGTACCCCAGCCCTGGCTCCTTGCTGGTGCAGCTGGTGTGGGGCTGATGCCTTCTTGTGTGGCTTCTGTGCCGTGTACCCTCTCACCATGAGCTCTTGTCTCGATTTTTGTTCTGAGGCCTCATCAGGTTCTCTTTTCCTCCCGGCAGGGACTCTAGATCTTTGATTTTGAAACCAAATGTGGATTCTTGACTCTGGAACCCCAACTTATTTAGCAAGTCATTCTTTAGAATCAACACCAGGGTGTTTCTAGATGCTTCAGTGAGAGGATCTAATTGGGAAGAGGTCCCTTCAGGATGATCTTGTCTGTGATCCTGGCTTAATTCTGAGGACTCCTGGGGTCTTTTTTTTTTTTTCTGGAATGAATATCTATATCAATTCTAGACCAAATCTGGATTCTAGACTCTTCAGACTTTGTATCTAAAGCAAGTTTTCACTTGCAGCATAACCCCGGTAAGGTTTCGCCTGGATTGGATGCATCTGTAAGGATTTCCATTTGATTGTCTGCAAATTTAGTGTGACTGCTTCCATCATTTGTGGTAAGGTCTTGTCTGGAGAGTTGTCCTGGGGCCTGTTGGAAGGGAGAACCAATGACCAAGTGGGTGATGAGGAGCAGAGTACTGTTTTATTAATTCACAAAATAAAATCCTTACATTTCAGAAGTGATACATTTGGAGAATTGTGATATATGGCTCTTTTATTAATGCATTAAATAAAAGAAAATAAAATACAGCAGAATACCTAATAAGTACTGTAATCTCAAAGTACTGATGAGCTCACTTCGGTAGTACATACACTAAAACAGGAATGTTATCGAGAACATTAGCATGTCCCCTGCATGAGGATGACACGCAAGTTTGTGAAGCAGTCCATGTATTTGGGAAGGACGGTGGGGGGGGGGGGGTGGTGGTGAAAGTTCTCTATTTGGGGTTAGTGTTATTTTGGCAATTGTCCTGTAAGTTTGAAATTATTTCAAAATTTAAATATGAAAAAGTACTGATGAAAATAAACCATATTTCAAGGTATCTGATGCAACTATAATAGGATATGAAACTCTTTGTGATTTCTATTGATAAAGAAGTCACAGGTACTGCTCATAGGAATAGTCTGTTGCCTAACTTCATAATTGAAGGAAGTAATAAAATTTAGAGATAAATTGAAATGATGGTAAAAGTTTTTTCCCACCAAAGTTCCCAGACACCCTGAATTCTAGGTCCCTGCTCCCAAGCTCAGAACTCTCGGGGAGAAGGGGGAGATGAAGGAAAGGGGTTCCAACGGCTCTGCCTGATGATAAGAACACGTTTCTCTTCCTCATTAGGGATTCACATTGTCCTACTACTTAGCATTGGCCTTGGCCTTGGGTGGTCAGCAGAGCAGTAGCAGCCAGCCTGAATGTTACTGTTGGATCCCTTGGGGCAACATTTTAAACTAAATCCCCCAGGTTTGTGGAATCATTTTGGAGGGAAGAGAGGTGGGTCCTGGGGAAAAGCCCAGAGATGGGAGGTTGGAAGAAGGGCTTCTCCAGGGAGGCAGTGTCCTGAGACAGGAGCTGACGGGCCACTGGGGGCATCTGCAAAGGGTCTCAGGGAAGGGTGTAAGTCCTTGGTGCCTTTTCCCTGGGACTTTGGAAAATGTCATGCTCAGTGACCTTCTTTCTTCATATCACATTCTTGTCTTTCTTTTGCCCAGTCCTCCTGCCAAGTGAGGGGCAGGACTACATCCTACGTGAGATGTCTGTCTAAGGTTGAGACTTGGAGTAAGAAGTGCAGGAACCAGGGTGGAGGGGAAAGGAGAAGGTCAGTGGTCAAGGAGAAAGCACCAACAGACAGGCACATGACACTCGATCCTCCATCACCTTACTCCAAAGCTTAGATCCACTGAGTTTAAAAGCTCAGCAACAGATGTATGGGAACGCAGGAACACAGCTAGTGGGCAAAGAGCAAAAGGGGCTGGGAGGGACAGAGAGGGTCCAGGACCCAGCAGGCTGCAGCCGTTGAGGAGATGAGGCTGCAGTGGGAACCCCCCATGTTGCAGGATCAGTGTGGTCCCAGCCAGTGCCCACTGCACTAACACAGGGGCAAGACCTGGCCTCCAGGAGGGGCCTTTCAAGACTGGCCCAGGGCAAAGCTCACAGCATGCTTCTTAGCTGCACTTAGCATGATTGCATAAATGAATGTTCTTGTTCATGGGAAATGTATATGTGAATTATATTGTTCAGGGATGTGTGCAGCTTGCTCTCATATATTCAGAAGTCAGAACAATAGATGATGGATGATAGGGAGGGAGGGAGGGAGGGAAAGAAAGAAATGATGGTGTGACAGGATGTTAAAGTTGGTGGATCTGGGGTATCGGTGGAGGGGGTTGGGGTATGCTGGAGTTCTGTGTATGGGGTTTGTATTGTTTTTGCAACTGTTCCTGTAAGTTTGAATTTATTTCAAAATAAAATTCAACAACAACAACAAAAAAAGCCAATCTATGTCTGGTAGTTTGCATAACAACAGCATTAGCAAACAAGAACACATGGTTCAGTGCTCAGCACCTCAATCTGAACCTCCAGGAAGACCTTTTCAGGGCTACTCTCTCACTCTGCATCAAATCTTAGCACTCCTCAACTGCCAAGCTCCAAAGATGAGCTTGGCCAAGAGAGAAACAGAGAAGAGAGAGTCAGAGATGAGAGTCTGCCCTGGAGGTCAGGTAAGCAAAATGCCCGGGAAAGGGCAAGATGGCCCCAGTGACAGGCCTTGCCCAGAGACCCTGGGCAAGCTCTTTTGTCTCTCAGCAAGTTTATCCTCTAGCAAATGGAGAAAGTTATGACAGACCTCCCTACTAGGAATTTATGGGGGTCACGGACATAATGGAAATGAATTAGCATTTGGAAATATAAGGAATGGCAAGAACTCAATAAACGTTTGTTAAGTGGTTGTGTGATGAATGAATGAATAAACATAATGAATAAAACATGGTATATTATGCTTATATCATTTCCCCCAAAGCAAAGCCAGGGTGCACATTTGGGCTAAAAGAAAGCACAGTACTAAAATAAAATCTTGTCCTGGAGGGCTTCCAAATTCTTCTGTACAGATTTATCATGACGGAATATTGCTTTAAAATAAGTGTTCCCTTGGCTAAAGCTGGAAATTATTATCTTGTTTTCTTTACACAGTGATTAGGGGCTTATAATGGGACACAATCATATCTTAGCTTTCCTTCAGATTCTGATAGAATCAATTAGTGATTAATAATAAATAACATTTTTGAATATTTAATACATGCAAGGGACTAATAGGTGCTTTGTGTACATTTTCTCATTTACTAAGATCATACCACAAGTTAATATGCTAATAAGTTTTCATTTGTTGAGCACTTACCTCTAACCATTACTTCTAAATCACTCCTCAATCCTGTAGAGTGGATGATCCCCAGGCTCAGAAAACTATGCCTCAAAGCAAAATGTAGGAAATGGCTAAGCAAACATGTGAATGCAGATCTCTCTAATTTCAGAGCTTACTCTTTCTGCAACTCCATGCAAGCCGTCTTATTAGTTTTCCTTCTCTCTTAAAAACATTTTGATTTCCTATTTCTTTCCTACAGCCTTTATTATTTCAAATGTCTCTCTATTGCTTGCTTTTTATTTTCTTAACCATGTCTTTCAAAGTACAAAAGTTTTAAATTTTGATGAAGTCCAATTAATCATTTGTTTTCCTTTATGGACTTTGTGTTTGGTGTCACAGCTAAGGAATAGTGGTCTAACTCAAGGTATCAAAGATTTTCTCCCAACTTTTCTTGTAAAAGTTTTATTAACCCTTGCATTTAAGTCTTGATTCATTTTGAGCTAATTTTTGTATATAGTGTGATAAGAGGGTCCAAATTCTCTTTCTGCCTGTGGCTATCCAATAGCCCCAGCCCCATTTGTTAAGCATGCTATCCTTTTTCCCAGTGAATTGCCTTGGTGCCCTTGTTGAAAATCAATTAATCATAAACATAAGGATTCATTTCTGGACTCTCAATTCTATTCCATTGAGCGATATATCTATCCAGTACCATCCCGTATGCCAGTACCGTGCAGTCTTCCTGTCTTCAGAAAGTCTGTACCCTTTGTAAGGGAGCCCAGGAGTGGTGGGTGTTCCCAGAAGAGATCCGGGGAGCAGCAAACCTCAGGCTAGAGCCTCAGGGCAGCAGCTAGGAATGCAGGATGAATCCCAGTGGAGTAGGAGTACTGTCTTTTGGCCTCCGTGGTTTCTGATGAGGAGTCAACTGTTAATATTATTGATAAGTCATTCTTCTCTTGCTGCTTTCAATATTTTCTCTTTATTTCTTTTCTTCAGTTTGATTATGATGTGTCTAGATATGGATCTTTTTGAGTTTATTCTATTTGTCATTCATTGAGATTCTTGGATGTGTAAATCAATGTTTTTCAAAAATTTGGGAAGTATTTGGGCATTACCTCTTCATATTTTCCTGCCTCTTTCTCTTTCTCCTCTCCTTCTGCAATTACAATTACATGTACATTGGTACCCTTGATAGTGTGCCTATCACCTAGGGTCTCTAACACTATTAATTTTCCTTCATTCTGTTTTTCAGGCTGCTCCTCAGACCAGATAATCTCTTAAAGTTCAGTCAGCTCTGTGGGATCTGACACACAGGGGAGTGAATCTCCCTGGCAATGTGGAATATGACTCCCAGGGAGGAATCTAGACCCAGCATCATGGACTGGAGAACATCTTCTTGACCAAAAGGGGGATGTGAAAGAAAATGAAATAAGCTTCAGTGGCTGAAAGATTCCAAGGGGAGCTGAGAGGTCACTCTGGTGGGCACTCTTACGCACAATATAGACAACCCTTTTTAGGTTCTAATGAAGTGGAATAGCTAGCAGTAAATACCTGAAACTATCAAACTACAACCCAGAACCCATGAATCTTGAAGATGATTGTATAAAAATGTAGCATATGAGGGGTGACAATGTGATTGGGAAAGCCATATGGACCACACTCCCCTTTGTCCAGTGTATGGGTGGATGAGTAGAAAAATGGGGACAAAAAAAAAGGCACCCAGTGTTCTTTTTTACTTTAATCATCCTTTTTCACTTTAATTTTTATTCTTACTATTTTTGTGTGTGTGGTAATGAAAATGTTCAAAAATTAGTTTTGGTGATGAACGCACAACTATATAATGGTACTGTGAAAAACTGAATGTATGCTTTGTATGACTGCATGGTATGTGAATATATCTCAGTAAAATTGAATTAAAAAATATACAGAAGGTCAGGCCTGCCAACGGGGATGTAGACAGTCATTTAAATTAAATTAAAATAAAATACAAATTAAATTAAATTTAAAAAAAAAGTTCAACCATCTCCAACTGATTCTTTCTGATTCCTTCTTCTGCCAGCTCAGACTTATTCATGAGTCCTTCTAGTGGACTTGTCATTTCAGTTATTGTATTTTCCAACTACAAAATTTCTATTGGGTCTTTTTTATTATTTCTGTCTCTTTATTTGTCTTATATATTTGGTGAGACATAGTTGTCATATTTTCTTTTAACTCTTTAAGCTTAGTTTCCTTAAGCTCTTTGAAAATAGTTACAGTAGCTTACTTTAAATAATTGTGTACAAAATCCAACACCTGAGCCTCCTCAGGAACATTTTTTTTGTTTGCTTTTTTTTCATGTGTGTGGACTGTACTTTCCAATTTCTTTGCATTTCTTTTATTTTTTGTTGAAAATGGACATTTTAGAAAATATACTGTAACAACTCTGGTCAGATCCCTCTGCACATCTCTCCCCCTTGCCGCAAAAATTTGTTGTTGCTGCTGATTCTGTGGTTGCTGTGGTGGTGGTTGTGCTTATTACTCCTTATTTTTAGTGACTTTTCTGGATTAATTCTGTTGAATTTTGTATTGCCTGAAATATGCAGCCACTGGTTTCTCTGATAACTCCTTTTTTTTTTTCAGTTCCTTTTTTTATTTTGAACCCTGGCTTCCTACAGCATCACACTGGACATAAATTAGTGGTCAATTATCAATCAAGATTTCTATGCCTTAAGCCACCCATTGCCAGTGGAATCTGCTTGCAAAGGCACAGCTTAAAACTTTATGCAGTTTACAAGACAGTCTCAGCTTTCATTTGCTGTTTGCATGAGGCTTCAAGACCAGACAAGCTCTTCTCCATCCTCAGATCCCTCCTGGGCACTTACACAGCCCTGCACATGCCTGGGAATATGTCAGAGCTTTTCAAAGTTCCCTATGGTTGTCTAATTCTCTAGGTCTTCTTTTTAAGTTTTGGCCAGTCTTTATTGACCCAACTGAGATCACAGCCTTACACAGCTGCAATGTTTCCAATAGATTGCTATTGTTTTCAGTGACGGGATACGGCTTTTTTTTTTTTTTTTTTTTTTTGGCACAGCTGAACTCTAAGTGAAATTGAGTAGTGACTACGCCCTGGAAATGGAGATTTTCCAAGTTGCTGCTAGTTCAGTCAAACTCTGAACAGTGCTCTGAGGATGGGGCTTTTAACAGAGCAGCAATGGAGGTGATTCCTGTCTACTGGCTGGGTGGTTCTGGGATTTTCATGACTCAGCTATCAGGCCACCGAGCAGGGGAGGAAGGAGGTACGGGAATAGCCTCAAGTTTAAAACAACACAGACTGCTGTTTTTACTGAGGTTCAATGTTGTTGTTTTTTTCTTAAATAGATGCTTTTCAGTTTGTTCTGTGCCTTGGTTAATTTGCAGGGTTCTAAAACTATATTTTTATTGTTTTGCCATTATTTTTGTTGCTTTTGTGGGAGTGTTGATTCACCAATGTCCTCACTCCACTATTCCAAAAGTCAATCCTTCTCAACAGCCTTTATCTTTTGTTTATATCATTGGTCGTGGCAACCAAAAATGTCTCCAGACATCAAAAAATGCTCCTGGAAGGAAAAATTGCTCCCACTTGAGACCACTTCATTAGTTACTGAAAAAGTATATGTATAAAGATGAGATATTTATAAGACCTTTAAAATGGTTTTTTGAGGCTCAATTTTTTTTTTATTTTATTTACAAATGCTCCATATACACCAAACATAGACTCCCCTTTCCCCCTTCCTCCAATCCCCTGGTAACCTCTAATCTAGTTTCTGTCTCTGTGAATTTGCTATTTCTAGGTATCTTTTACAAATGACATCCTACATGTATCCTTATTTGTCTTGCTTATTTCATAAACTGAGCTTAATACTTGCAAGGTTCTTCCTTGTTGCAGCATGTCTCAGAACTTCGTTCCTTCAGAATAATATTCCTTTGTGTATTTGTACCACATTTTGATTGTCCTTTCATTTGTTGATGGTCACTTGGGCTGTTTTCACCTTTTTGGCTATTGCAAATAATGCTGCTATAAGCATTGGTATACAAGTATTTGTTTGAGCTCTTATTTCACTTTTGGGGGGTATATGCCTAGAAATGGAATTGCTGATCATATGATAATTCTATCTGTAACTTTTTGAGGAGTCACCATATTGCTTTCCACCATTCTACATTTCCCAACAACAACGCAAGAGTTCCGTTTTCTCCACATCCTCTCCAACCCTTGGTCATTTCTGTTTTTTTGTTTTGTTTTGTCTTGTTTTGTTTTAATAATAGCCACCCTTGTTGTTTTAAAATAGTATCTTGTTGCGGTTTTGTGTTGAATTTCCCTAGTGGCTAATGTTGTTGAGCATCTTCTCATGTGCTTTTTGAGGATTTGTGTATCTTCTTGGAAAAAATGTCTATTAAAGTCTCACACCTATTTTTTAATTGGGTTGAGTTTCTTTTCGTTGTTGAGTTAAAGGATTTCTTTATATATTCTCAATATTAAACATTCATCCAAAATATGGTTTGCAACTATTTTCTCCCATTCTGTAGGTTGTCTTTTCACTTTCTTGATAATGTCCTTTAATATACAAAAGTTTTTAATTTTTATGAAGTCATATTTATCTATTGTTTCTTTTGTTTCTCTTGCTTTGGGGGTCATTACATAAGAATCCATGTGCTGGTTTGGAGCTGTTATGTACCCCAGTAAAGGCCATGTTCTTTTAATCCATCCCTGTGGGGGCAAACCTATTGTTGGTGAGACCTTTTGGTTCAGTTGAGATGTGACTTAGCCCATTCAGGGTGGGTCTTAATCCGTTCACTGGGGTCCTTTATGAGGATAAGAGATAGAAATGCCCAGAGACATTGCAGAGACAGCCGTTGAAGCCAGAACCAGGAGAGAAGGACCAGCAGATGTCACCATGTGCCTTCCCATGTGACAGAGGAACCCCAAATGCCAGCAGCCTTTCCTCAGAGAAGATATCTTCCTCTTGATGCTTAATTTTGGACATTTTCATGGCCTTAGAACTACAAATTTGTAACTTAATAAAGCTCCATTGAAAAAGTCCACCCATTTCTGGTGTATTACATTCTGACAACTCTAGCAAACTGAAACAACTCACTGCCAAATCCCAGGTCATGAAGATTTTTTTAACAGTTTCATCTCTTATATTTAGGTCTTTAATCCATTTCAAGTTAACTTTTGCATATGGGCTGAGTAAAGGATAATTAGTTTTCCTAACACCATTTATTTAAGAAATTATTCTTTTCCCATTGCATGTACTTAGCACCCTTGTCAAAAACTAATTGCCCATTGATATGTGTGTTTATTTCTGGACTTTCAATTGTGCTTCATTGGTCTATATGTCAATATCTATGTCAATACCACCCTGTTTTGATTATCGTAGCTTGGTAGTACAATTTGAAATTGGGAAGTATGAGTCCTCCAACTTTGTTCTTCTTCTTCAAAATAGTTTTGAAAATGAGGCCCCTTGCATTTCCACGTGAATTTGAGGACTGGCTTTTCCATTTCTGCAAAAAGGGCTGGCAGCTTTAATTTTTAAGCTGCCTTGAAACCCTATTGGAAGTAGGTGAGGTATAAATTATAAAGCACAAAAAATTTATAATGGTCATCCTATAAGATTTAATAAAAATCACCCTTTGATAAAATAATTCCACTATTGGAGTATTTGAAATGGTTTCTAAAAGCATTAACGGTAACACTTTAAAAGCTACATCTTCAGATTACATCGTTCTATTTTATGTGGTTCTGGTTTTCTCAAGAGAACCTGTTATGGCATTCAAGATAAAATAAACTTTCAGATAATAGGAGACCTTTGTCTGTGAACCTGACTTAAGACTCCTTTAAACCTCATCAAGAAGCTGCTATCTTATGATTTCTTCCATGTGGCAGGAGCACCTGCTTGTAAACAAAAACATCTGCCAACACACACAGACACACAGGCACACACGTGCAAATGCACACACAAACACACCCAATTGCACATACACGCACATACACAGACATGCTCACTCAGATACACACATGCATGCACACACAGGGACACAAACACACATGCAAAGGCACACACTTACATAGATGCACACAAAAAGAGATGTACCAGCAAACGCAAACCACTGATAAATCACATCTGATTAGAACAAACAGGGTAGAAAATCTTAGCACACCTTTGTCTAGAGAGCCATTCCTAACAAGATGCTCAGTAAATTACCTGATGGAATGAAATCTGCGTTTCCTTTTAGAAGCTATTAAAATAAAAATGATAGTCTGAAAACAGCTGATAAACAAGGTTCTCACTGTCATTAAATTCAGTGTTGCAGGTGGTGATGCTGAATATTTCCAAGATGATGGATGCATATGGTGCTCACAAAGCTCGCCTGTTGCTCTTGAGAATTTATAAGGGGTGACAAGCCAAGTCAAGGAATTCACGCATCAGTTGGTCAGCGGTCACCCTCTGTTGACATTTACCGTAACGATTTGAATGTTGTTAGGCTCTTGATGTGGTTCACAGAGAAAATCAGGTATCATCAAAGACAAAAGAAGAAATGGAAACTAAAATTTATCCAGTCAAAAGGAAATTAGGCTCAGACACAACCATCATTTATCAAACCCACTCTCTTCTGTGTTACTTCATTTTTTCCAAAGTTTATTTGTGGATAGCCAAGAAGCTGTCTGCTCTCAGCCCGGCCTGACCTTTTCCATTAGAGCAGCTGTCACAGCCTGCATTTCCATGCTGTGTTTTGATTGATCTTGAAAAGCAGCATCAAGCCCTTCAGGCCCTTGACCCTCGTTCCTGCCCCCCTTGCTTCCTAGCTGCCTTTTTAGCTCCTATGTTATTGGACTTCAGCTCTGATCTCTGTTCTTCCAAGGATACAAAAATAAGAATGTGGTAATGATGGGATAGCAGGTACTACAAAAAATGTGAATTGGAAGTTTTATTCAAAAACCATATCCAGTTTCTCCCTTGATTAAATTCCGACTTATGAAAACTCAGTTCAGCCAACATGCCTTCTCATCTGCTACACTGCTGGCACTGCTTGCCCTGGATTCAGATCCAGATCCACCCAGACCCAGACTTACATGTAAGACCAGCTCTACGTGAGATAGTGCAGGGCTGTTTGGTTGCTGGGCATGTAAAGCTGACTTAAACTGGCTCAAGTAAGGCAAAATATTAATGAGGGCGGGAGGGGAATTGTAGAGGGAGAATGGAGTTATTCCAAGCTAGGGCACCAGAATGAATTTTATTATGAGTATAGATTGCTAATTTAACACAGACTACATTTGGCAGGAGGTGTGTGATCTGGAGGGTTCACAAATTTGTATGTCCAAACTCTAAACATGCACAAACAGATATGCACACACAAACCTGCAGGCATACATACACATACACATTTATATGCACACCCACACACATGCATGCACACACAGAGACTCACAGACACACACATGCAAATGCACACACAGGCACACCCAGTTGCACATACATGCACACACACAGGCATGCACACATGCACACTCAGATACATACATGCACAGGCAAATGCACACACATACATACATGCACACAAAGAGAGAAGACCCACTCATACACACACACACACACACACACACAGAGGAAACTAGGACCCCTCATAACTTTCCCTGTGAGGTTCAGAGAGAAGTGTAAGAAGAGCAGGCATTCATTATTCCTAGGAGGCTTTGCACTAACATGCTTAGCTCAGCCTTTGTGAACTAGGGATTCTCACAGAGGAACACTTGCCTGGACACAGCTGCTGAAGACATAGAATCCAGCAGAACAATGTTCTCCTCTGTCTACTCCCCAAGCCTCTTTGGTATCTCTGCCTTTTACCCCTCCAATGACAAGAAAAGCAAAGAGCCAGAGAATAAGAAGCCAAAAAGGGCATGTCCCACTGTCTAGCTCAAAGCCAGCCTACAACGCCCACCAGGACGTGACAGCTCCAGTCTGAGGGCAACGCTGTCTTTTACCATGCCCTCAGGCCTGTGCAACCTGGGTCCCGCCCACCTCTCCAGCTCCATCCAGGCCCATGTATCCCCTCTCCTAGAAGGCAGAGTACCCTGAACTGACTAGTATTTGGGGTCTTTCCCAGGCTGTACCCCCTGCCTACATGCCCTTCACTCCACACTTGGCCCTTAGGTCTTGCCATCAATGTCATCTCCTCAGTATAGTATCCCAGACAATTTAAATATTTTATTGTGAGTCTCTCTAGAGAATGGTTGTTTTTTTTTCGTTGTTTTGTTTTGTTTTGCAGAGAGTTGCCCCAATTTGCTTCTGGGCCATCGGTTCTACTCCTCTGCTGCAGGCAGTGGTTCTCATTTTTATTCAAGTTGGCAAACCCTTTTCTCTGCTGCTTGGGTGTCTCCCATGCATGCACAGCTCAGAGGGTGAGCACTGACTGGGCTTTTGAGGGCTCCTACACAGAATTCACAGACCCTCCCCTCCAAAATCCCTCATGCCTTATGGCATGCGGTGACTTCTTTTCCTGGTTTCACTGAAAAGAAAGAAAGAAAAGGCTCCTGTTGGATTTTCCTCGCCTCCCCACCACCAGGCATTTAGATAGCAGGGGCCTGATCTTGGGTTAAAGCTTTGAAGGAAGAGAGAAAAATACGGGAAACTCACCCATGGGTTGCTTCTCCCAGTTCTGATTCCCCTCTATACTCATTTGCTTCAGTTAATTTTTCAGGGATGTCAGGTAAGTATATTTGATCTTGCCCAGCATCTGTCTGAGTCAGCAGGAGAGAGAAGCTGTAGGGAGCTCACTCCATCGTGATTGGCGCCTGCAGACCCCAAGAGCGTTCATCGTGGCTTCCCGTCCATTCAACAGCCCTGCCCCGCAATGGAGAGCTCTGTCTTGACAGCCACTCAAGCCTCTCTGAGAAATCACTGAAGGAACTCAAGTCTTCTGCAGAGCAATGAGGGCTGGGTACCTGTTGTGACTTAGATGGCAGCTCTCCCTTTCCATCACCACCTGTTTTTCCTCCAGTGAAACCCCAGAAAGACACTGCACATGCTCAAGTACTACAAAGAACTGACCTGCACAAAATATTTGTGACAATGTAGATTGTGCTCAAAAGTTTACAAAGGAGAGACAAATTACAGCACATGCTTGTCAGAAAAAAGAGCCCAGACCTCTTCTCAACCTTCCTGCTCACTCCCAGAGCTCCCTGTGGCTGTGCTCACTCTGCCTTGCAGGAAGTGGGGTGTCCTACCTCCCCTCCCTGTCAGCGTTCCAGGTGCACTGACTCTGCTTGATACCTTCTCATTTTTCATCTAGAGACATCACGCCCCTTCCCCCACCTCCTCTCTTTTTAGAACAGTTTGTTTTGTTCTTCTGAAGACTTGGCCCACCAGCTACCTGCTACCAGGGCAAGCCAGGCTCAACATCCACCCCAGCTGGCCTTCATCAGCACTCTCCAACAAAGGCTGATCTCTGCCCCAAGAGCAATTCTCAGGCCAAGCAAATAAACTTCTTCCCATGTCACCGTGAGTTTCCCTAAATGAGTTTATAATGGGGAATGCTGCAGAGAATGGTACTGCCAACTGGGAGTGTCATAGAAGCCTTTGGAGAAGAAAAGGAACTGTGCCGGTTTGAATGTATTGTGTCCCCCAAATGCCATTATCTTTGTGGTCTTGTGTGGGGCAGACCCTTGGGTGCTGGTTGGATTTGCTTGGAGTGTGCCCCACCCAGCTGTCGGTGATAATTTTGATGAGATGTTCCCATGGAGGCGTGGCCCCACCCATTCGGGGTGGGCCTTGATCGGTGGAGCTATATAAATGAGCTGACTCAAAGAGGAAAGAGAGTGCAGCTGGGAGTGATGTTTTGAAGAGGAGCAAGCTTGCTAGAGAGGAACGTCCTGGGAGAAAGCCGTTTTGAGGCCGGAGCTTTGGAGCAGACGCCAGCTGCCTTCCTAGCTAGTAGAAGTTTTCCAGACACCATTGGCCATCCTCCGGTGAAGGTACCTGATTGCTTGGATGCTTTGTGGCCTTAAGACTGTAACTGTGTAGTGAAATAAACCCCCGTTTTATAAAAGCCTATCCATCTCTGGTGTTTTGCATTCTGCAGCATTAGCAAACTAGGACAGGAACCAACACTGGATCGTGAAAGATGGGGCAGCTTTGGGAAGTAGAGGAAAGGAGGGCATTGCTGGTGGAGGAGGCACTAAGGAAAGCCTTTCAAAGTGAGGATTCTCTTGGTCTGAAGTATGTGATCCACAAAGGAGACGGGGGAAGGCATGGTGGAAAGACCATCAGGGGCAGCAGAGAATGTGGCCCCCATCAATCCCAAAGAGGAGCTGCTGAAAAGTGCTAAGTTGGAAGCCACAGTGAACAGCATGGAGCACTGGGGAAGTGGAAATGAGAGACCCCTTGGGCACCCACATTATGCTGGAGGAAGAGCCTCAGGAACTGGGTCTTAAAGACAGTATTTATTAATGATAAGATGCAATTAATTCTTCCATTAATTATGCATCTGTATAATGTAAATTCCATTCTCTTTTCAAACCAGCTTACATTTTATGATGGTTTCACTTGCTAGTGTTTGGCTCATGAGACTTCTTCAGAGTTCAATGGATGTAGCTTATTAGCGTCTTTAAAACATCAAGATACTTCAAACCACACACATCTGCTGACTATTAAACATTAGTGTATTTGCTCTGTGCAAAGGATTTTCAGGGCAAATAATCTTGATCTCAAATTCCCACTCTATGTTTTTCATCTTTTTTCTACATTGTAATTTTAACAGTCATGTTCTTGGAAGAATTATAGTTGATATTACAATGTCCAAATTTCTTACAAAAAGTTTCAAGGAGAAATCTCAGGGAATGCTACGTGTCCCCCTTTGAGGCACTGAACGGAAGGCTGGGTGGAAGGCTCTTCCAAAGAGGTGAAGGGACTCACCCAAAGTTACATTGGCAGAGAAAGGCATAGCCAAACTCTGCAAAGCAGGTCACTCTGTACATAAACATCTAAAAATGGACTTGTACTCAGAACATATAAACAACTTCTATAAATCAATATAAAAATGCAAACAACACTATTAAACATGGGCAAAAGACTTGGAAAGGCACTTTACCAAAGAAAAGATGCAGATGGCAAATAGGACATGGAAAGGAGCTCAATGTAATTAGTCATCAGGGAAACACAAACTAAAACCGTAATGAGATACCAGTACACACAAGTAAAATAGCAAAAATTTGAAATATTGACAATAATAAACATTGACCAAAAAATGGAACAACTGAAATTCTCATAGTTTGGTGGTAGAAGTGCAAAACAGTACAGCCACTTTGGAAAGCAGTTTGGTAGGTTTTTATAAGGTTAAAAATATACTTATCTCATAATTTAACAAACGCAATCCTGGATATTTATCCAAGAGAAATGATAACAGATTCTGCAATAAAACCTGTATGCAAATGTCCATAGAACATTTACTCATAATTGCCAACAATGGGAACAATCCAAATGTCCATCAAAGGGTCATTGGATAAACAAATTGTGTTATATTCATAAAATGGGATACTATTTAGAAATAATAAAGAATAAACTATTGATTTGCACAATAATATAGATGGATCTCAAAAACATTTTGCTGAGTGGAAGAAGTCAGACACAAAAGAGTACATATTGTATGATTACATTTATGTGAAGTTCAATAACAGGCAAAACTAGTCTATGCGACAGAAATCAGATCAGCAGTTTCCTAAGAGAGGAGAATATCTGTGAATGAACATAAGAGAATTTTCTGGGGTGTTGGAAATATTCTATATCTTGCTTGAGATGATGGTTATTTGTCAAAATTCATTGAATTTTACATTAAAGATATATGTATTGTATTGCATGTGTTATACCTAAGAATAGATTTGATAGATGATAGATAGATAGATAGATAGATAGATAGATAGATAGATAGATAGATATACATGGATGATGGATGCATGGATGGATTAATGGTAGGTGGATAGATGATATCTAGAGATATACAGAGATACAGATGATAGATGTGGATGGATGAGATAGATAGATGATACAGATGATAGAGATGATAGAGATAAGTAGGTAGAGAGAAAGAGAGAGAGGGAGAGAGAGAAAGGTAGATATTGATAGATATAGATAGATGGGTTATGGGATGTTTCCAGCTACTGAGAGTGAGGGAGTCCATCTTTTAGTCTTCTGTACTACACAGAATACCCGGTCCAGGTACTAGTTTCTGGAAGTCAGCAGGAACACGTCTGTATAATGGTATTGCTTCTGTGTGATGGAGAGCTTGAATGTTCTTTGTGACTAACGAAAACCTAACGCTTTCCATGATGGGCCCCTACTTGCCTCTCCCACATTTCATGAGCAGACTTGGCACATGAGCTTTAGAATCGAAGAGGCCTTGTGCTTTATCTACGGTGGCCTCATAACATCTATCGGACCTTTACCACGAGCTGTTCTGGTAAGCTGTGGCGTCCTCCATTTAAATATCAGGAATGGGACAAGGGCTTTCCATTGGTTTCTATTAGAAATAGGCTCCCAAGTTCCTGCCTTGATTGAAACTTTCTTTTATGATGCATTTGCACCTCTTAATTTGTCTACCTGAATTACACAGTCTTTAATTTGTTGACCCGTTAGCAATATCCAGCAGCATCCACCAGGAAATTAACTCTTCTAGAGAGAAAAAGTGTCTGGGGAAAAAGTGGATTTTAATTTTCACTTCCCTTTGGAAATGCGTGCCCAGAAAGCAGAGAAGCAGAGTAACAAATCGATCAGAATCTGAAGTACTCATAGGCAGAGTGAGGGAATTTTCTTGTGAAGGTGCTGACTTACCTCTTAATTTTTTCAGGTAAAACTGGTAATCTTATATTTGCTTTTACAATGGACCCATGTGTTTAAAGTATTTCAAGTATTTTGGGTTCTACAAATACTTCACATAAGAACACATAAAGTGAGGCATTATTACGATTGAAATCGTTGTCCTCATCAGTGGGTGTGCTTATACGATACTGTCAGAAGGGCCTGCTTTGGAGATCAATACACCCCATTCTGTCGGTTTCTGAAATCCATAGCAACAGAACCACACTCATGACACACAGAGTCCTGTCTTTGCAGAGCGGGCCCATGGGGAACCCAGGCCTGTGGTGGTGTGGGGCCACCATGATGAACATATCCCCAGTGTTGAGAGACCTCCTCTTCCCAATGCCCCACCCTGAATCCCAAGAAGCCACAGCCAAACCAGTGACAGCAGTCCAGGCTTTGTGGGGGAAGCCCTTTCCTCAATGGGCCCATCAGCATGGGCTTGTCTCTACTCACCTCTCAGCTTTATCACCCTCTGCTCGGGACATCGTCTTCCCTGCTTCCCTCCCATCTCTCCAGCACGGGCTGGTCTGGCCACAAAACTCAAGCAATCCTTGTGGTCTTCTCTCATCAATCCCACCTCCAAACCTGTCCACTTGGCCTGGCCTCTTCCCGCACTTCTCAACTCAAACATCCTTGGAGACACTCCACCTCCTCACCCTTCTCCCTCTCCTGTCCTCTCCCACCAAGCAGCCTCTCAGACATTCCCGCTAGCTGCTGTTGCTCCATTTCTGTCTGCTCCAGCATTCTCTGTCTTTGACATTCTCTCTTCTTTGCCTCCTGTTCCCGCCATCCCCACTCCCGGGCCGGCACCCAGGGCTGTGGTGCCATCTTTTACTTACAGAAGCACTGTGACCTCTGACCCCAACACGTCACTCAAAGCGAAAGCCAGCGCTCCTTCTCTGAGCCTCAGTCTGGGTTCCCCAGTCCACCCCTGAGTCCAGCATACCCACCTGTGGAGTGAGTAGACTCCAAGCTGCCAGCTCTTTCTCACCCCTGGCTGCTCCTGTGTGGCCCCTTCAAGCATAGGGATCTTTTTCAAGAGTGGGTAAAGCTGCTGAGAACCAGTCCTTTCAGCCCCCACACCTCCTCCCAGCCCTGCAGCTGGGGTGCCCGTGTACATCATTCTAATTATAATTATGCCTTGCTCACTCTGGAGGTGGAATTCAATTTAACTTCCGAATTTTTAACACTGCTTTTGCATAATGTATTTTATTATCTGAGTTTTTTAAAAGGACAAATCCTAGAAAAAAAAATTATAAGCTAAGAGGTACAAAGTAGAAGCCAAAGATCTTAAAATCAAGATTATTACTTTTTCATCAAAACAAGACCGAGGGGCAATTATCAGACACTGTTTTCCCTGTTATCACGCTAATGCATGCAGTGTCTTTTCACCCATGCAAGTTGCTCTCCCCCTCCCCTTGCTTCCCTTAATTGCTTAGGGGACATGCTTATTTAATCATTTTTACTCTGGTGGTTTGCATATTTCTAGAAAATTGCAGGTGAAGTAACGAGATAAGCAAATGAAATTCGGTGATGTGGAACCTGGAAATTTCTCTTATTCTTTGACTTTAATAGAAGGGGAGACTTATATTATCCTCTCCAAACTCAGAAACTCTTAAATGGAATTTTAAAAAATATATTTTAGCAAATAAAAAAAGCAATTAAGAAACGGAGGAAATTTTTCTTTTAATGAAAGAAATACGACATCAGGCAAAGAACATTAAAATGTATTGAGCAATCACCAAGAGCCTGGTGTATTTCTGGGTGATGGAGACAAAACATTGGCAAGGGAACAGCATCTGGTCTCAAGCAGTCCCTGCCTAGTTGAAGTCAGTCTCATCTATGTTAATATTAATATTAATATTGTTTTAATATTAATAATGTGATTCACTGGTAGAGGGGTTTTTAAGAAATAATTTTGCATAAATTTTGAAATAGTCTTGACTAGCATTCAACTAGATTTACTCCACAATAAAGTATATTTAATTAAATAGCTCACAGCATACAGGAAATGTAGCTTTTCAACATTTTGAAACTATTTCCTTAAAAAGTAGAAATAAGAAAAAAAGTATTTACTCCTAAAAGAATAGGAATAAGAGAAAAGCACTATTGTTCAATTTTTGCATGTGAAAGGAATTTTTTCTTGTTAGGTAAAAAGAAAGAAAATACTTTTTAGCAATGTCTAGACTATATCTTCATAAGCAAATAAAATGGAGACTATAAGTGGGGCAGGAGGGGGAGCCAATTTGAGAAAGAGGAAGTTTGACAGGGCCAATATACTAAAAGATTGTCCAATTTATATTCCCCACTAGAAAAGGAATGGAAGAAAAGTCTTGGTATTTTCGTCCTCGACCCGGCATCCTCAGTGCCTGTGGTCTGGGCGGGTGACTTCCACACCCTCACTCACCGGTGGGCTGGTCATGAAGTCTGCCATCTTGGTGCAATGATTGCTTCAGGGACAAGCATGTGCAGGGACCATCGTGCCAAGAAGGCACAACTCTCAGACTTCTCCATTGAAGCTCTCAGGAAAGAGAAATCCATTCCATGGAGTTTGCTAAAAGGATAGATGGTCCATCCGGAGACACCGGTGGCCACGTTGCCTCCAGGAAGGCCTGGTGAACACCAAGCAGAGAAACCTCAAAGGTTCAACTGGTCCTCATGCTGCTTCAACACTAAGATCCTGCGGAGCCTGAAGCTTACATCGCAGCAAAAGAGGCATGCTCCTTGTGAGCTGATGCCTCCAAGACCAAGTTCAAGGTCACATTCTCCAGGAGTCTATTTTTCAAGGAGAGTCAACAGATAGGAAGGGGAGAGAGAGAAATCTGAATCAGTGATTGGATAACAACCTAAAGAACAAAGTTTAAAATCACAAATATAGACTGCTTTGAGCTCTATTGCAAATCTAAATTTAAGGTTTTATTGTGTTTTTTTTTTTTAAACTGGCCTTGTGTAAAATGAAAGAACTGTTTGAAAGACCAGAACTACTTGGTGAAATGATTTGCATATTGTGAGAACTTAACAAATGACTGATGAGGATGGATTATGGAAACGGATACTAGGGCCCTACGTCAACTCCTTATGGGGCTTCCTGACCATTTCACAGAGGGGGAACACCCATGGCAAGAGGGTACACGTCCTAAAATGGCACTGTTGGAAATGACTCTGCTTGTCCCCACTGCTAAGCCATCACCCCAAATGCATAAAGCCTGCTGGTCCTTGGCATGAAGACACCAGTCCTGAGTAAGGGGCTTATGACTCAGGAAGCCCCAGCCTGGGTCTGTCCTATCAAGAGAACTCCACAGTCCAAAATGCTAGTGCTGAGCACAGCATGGCTGATAGATTGTTTTGATAAAGAAGATTTGTATTTGTCAGGCTAGGAAAGGGGACTACTTGTGTCTGATGGAGAACTGGTCTACCTGGAAGGAAACTAATGTGTTCTCAAGAGAGAGACTCAGATGAAGCTGAAAGAGGGCCAAGGAGGGATTCAGCATGGCTGAGGCTGACTCTGTAATTACCCAAAAGGTTCAAAGAAGGGTGCACCACTACATGTGTGACAGGATTGTTGTTGCCTTCCAGCCTTACCTTTCAGAGCACCCAACCCTTGGAAATATCCAACAAAAATGGGCAAGGGCGTGCTAAGTGGGGCCACGGCACTAAGAGGGGGCTGTGGAAGATGTGGGCTACCTCTGAAGAAGAGAGAGGCTAACGGCCATCAGGCTACACTGGCCTCTGAAAGTTACAATCATATCCTTGGTCAAGGAAAACTGACCCAGTGCACCTTAAAAATGCCTTGGTTTCTGTCACTGCAGCCACACCCAAGAAAACACGGTAAGCAGGTATGGAATCACCCCTCCTGTAACAGCGATTATTTCAGGGCAGCAAAGCTGTTTCTACTTCTTTCCAAGTACAGAAGCAAATCAATTTTTTTTGTGGGAAGATCTTGAACTTCATTATTGAATTGTAAGCACATAAAGAGCAAATGCTCTAAAGTTGATTGTGGTGATGAATGCACAACTATGTGATGATGCTGTGAGCCATTTATTGTACTTTGGATAGACTGTATGGTGTGTGAATATATCTCAATAAAACTGCATTTAAAAATGATTACAGGACTTACTTGAAACATGCACCCTTCTATTACATAGGAAAAAGAGAAATGATGAAAAATAAAAGTTTGGAATCTGGCACACGCTGACTGCAATACTGGAGTCCCCCTGGGTCTCCGTTTCCCTGCTACCTTTCAGTGGATTTGAGAGTCGTTTGAAAATGTGAAGCTGATTGTAAACCATGTAAAAAATCCATACAGATAGCACTGGTTATTATTTCTTCTGATAAAATCTATAGCAGCTATAATTTCTTAGAATTATGAATTTTATCTTTATAAAATTTTATAAATGTATGAATGCTTATAAAATATTAAAGAAAGTAAAAAAGCACAAAGAGAGTTAAGATCTTTACTACCGAATGATAGTGACCATGATTCCAGTATGTCACTGCAAATACATAGAAGGAAGGCTGGATAGGCACAGTGTTACTAAAATAGAAATACTACATATATGCAGCTAGAAGGTAGATGATAAATAGAAGATAGGTAGGCAGGTAGATGGATAGGTAGATAGGTAGATAAATATTTATGATAAATGTTTATAGAGATGGAGATAGATAGATAGATAGATAGATAGATAGATAGATATAGGTAATGGATAGATACATACAGTAACTGAATTTTAGTAAGATGGAATCATCCTAAATACAACAATTTTTTGTTAAAAGGTCTGTATTGAATTTTTTGGAATTTGTGAAAAGACACTGGATGAAACAAGTAAATGTTGAACCTCAGATAAATATTTATTCACCAGAAGAAATCATTTAGATTCCTAAAAAGTCTCTAAAAAGTTTTTTAAAATGCACAAAAATTAAGTTAGGAATGAGGAAATTACTATTTATACCATCTTCTATCTCTACTCCCTGTTCCTAAAAAAATTATGAGAATTTTATGTTTTTTCATGGTTACAGCAAAATCTCCATATATAGAACTATATTAATATGGATTCAATATGTTCTACCAATCCTTTTGTCCATTTCTGTATTCTCTGTTTTCATCTGTTCTTTGATTGACTGGATTTCACCATCACATTTTTTTCAGGAAGGGTTAATGGGTGATTTCTTCACTGAGAATTACATACTTGAGGATGTCTAAATAGCAATAGTATTTGAAAGAAAGATTAGTTGGGTATAAAATTCCTGGATCCTACTTTCCTTCCTTCATAATTTTCTAGACATTGCTCCACTGACCACTGACCTCCCACTCTCAGCATAGCCCTAGCACTTCTGTCTTCTTCACTTACCTTTGGATTGACTGGATTGCTTCACGGGACTTTTGTGTGTTCCCTCCCCACCTTCCATCCACCCCACAAAGAAATGCTTCGCTGTGTATTTCCTGAGATTTTTAAGAATGTATACTATTGCCTTTATACTTAATGATTTTACTAGGTTTAACATTGTAAGGTAACATTTCTAATTCCTCAAGAAAATGACTCCATTTTCTTTCCACATTAAATATTGCTAGGAATTATGTGATCAGCCTGATTTTTTCCCTCTTGTATATGAATTGCATTTTACTTCCTTAAAACCTAACAAATTCTTTTCTCTTAAAGTTCAACAATTTAATCAGGATATGACCACTTAGTAATAGGCCCACTTAATAATAAAATTTTCCTAGTGTATTTTTAGTTGTGCATCTTGAATCTCTAAGTTCAGGTTTCCTTCATTTCGGGAATTTTTTCTATTATACATTTGTAGACACTTTCTATTCATTGATCAGGTTTTCTAATTAAGAGTCAAAAATTTTATTTTGATTCCATCATCTATGCCTATTAAATCTGTTATCTTTTTTCTCATTGTTTCAATATCTCTATAAATCTCCTATGAATTCACAATTACTTCAAGCCTTTCCTCTAGATCAGTCTATTGAATTGTAGCTGTGTATATTCTGCTTTTAGCTTGTTTTTTAGTTATATAAAGTTGTTGTTTTGGTACTTGATTGATTTTATGTACTCCATGGTTTCCCTTTCATCATGTCCTATTAAGCTTTAGTGGGTGCTGAGTCTTTTCTGAGACTGTATTCAATTCACTCTGTTTTTCAGGGAAGTATTAGCTCCCATGGCACTATATACGTTTGGTCTTTCCCGTATCTCAGCAAGAAGCCCTGGAAAAGGCCAAACCCTCGTGATATTCTTGCCTCTGATTGAGATTCCACAGCGGTGGGTAAGAACTTCCACATGTGAAGGTTTCTTGACACTTCTCTGCAGACTGTAGATCCACCCCATGTCCACTTCTCTCAAGATCGGGAAATATTCATGAGAATTACTAAGATTTTGACTCTTCTTTTCCTAGAATGACCTCGGAGAAGTTTTGGAAAACTTAGGAGCTGCACCAGGATCTTCTATGACTTTCCTTGGATGTTATCCACAGATGTTACAGCAAGAATTTATATCTCTTTCTTTGTTTGACAATGGAAATTATTTTGCTTGTTTCTCTACTATTTATTAGTTTAATCAGGAAATAGGGGGAGGAAGATTCCAAGATCTGGGTTCATTAAACCATCTTTAGCAGGAAATATCTCTAATGTGTTTTTTAATAAAGCACTAAATTTAATTTCAGTGGAAATTCTCAGAATACAAGAGCAGCGAGGGAGCAGTTGGAGCCAACTCTCCAAATCCTGTGGTACTTTCTCTTCCTTTCAGTTCTGATGGGGGAACCAAAAAATACATGAGCAAACTATGTTTGCAGAAGTAAATTAATAATATTACTAAGGAGAAAAGGAAAGATGTGACATTCTTACTGCACAGTTCTACGATGTGAAACGTGAAATAGCAATTGCAAGTGGGATGAAAGGCACCGAAAAATGAATAGGCATTGATTTGGAACATTGAAGCAAAGACTGTCCATTGTCCAGTCAGAGTGAACCTGCAATGTTAGATTAAGAACATTATAGGAAAATACAGAAACAAGTTTCAAAAGTTCATGTTTGGCATAGTATCTTACAC
Organism: Choloepus didactylus; assembly: GCF_015220235.1. Taxonomy (NCBI): domain Eukaryota; kingdom Metazoa; phylum Chordata; class Mammalia; order Pilosa; family Megalonychidae; genus Choloepus; species Choloepus didactylus. Next base: position 163,712,232 of record NC_051311.1, read on the forward strand.
TCACATGCCATTTACTCCCAGGCCTGGGCCAGCCTTGCTGAAAGTCTGCAGCATAACATTTATAAATTACTAAATGATTTGAGCTAAAGGACTCCATGGTTACAGAATGTTACAAGGACACCCCTGCCCCTCACTCCTGAGCTCACCTTTTCCAGGCATTCAGCACGCCCCTCTACTCTGCCAGGTCTCTCTGTTATGATGTGACCTATCCTCAAATTCCAGGTAAGAGACCTCCTCCTTCATTAAACATTTCCAAGTACTAATATTGAGATGGCCACTCCCTGTCTGTGCTCCTAGAACACATACCTGGACCTCCCTGAAGTGAGAGATGGCCAGGCTGGGGGTCAAGATGAATAAGAGGGTACAGGAGAAGGCCTTTGCTTGATGGCAGAGGTTTGCAGATAACTGCAGGTGAGAGAACAGCTGGAAAGACAAGGTAAGAGTTGAGGGAAGAGAGAAAACAAAATGGAGTTACCATGACTAAGACAATTAAAATGGAGCTGGGAGGCCATTCAGGAAGCTACTCTTATGCACGCCTCAGCCAGAGATCACAAAATGCCAAGGTGTGCAAAACCAAAAACAACAATGTTTCTGAGGACATCTGGATGCCACAAAACAACTACAAGATAAAAAACATCAATAAACTGTCTAACTTGAAGGAAATTTGGAACTCCCAAATATCAATCAATCTTAAGTCTTTACAAACTGCTTATGACATCTTTTTCTTTAAAAACCCTTGTTTGGAAGCCCCACGATGAGACACAGTTTGGGTTGCTACCTGAATCTGTACTCCCCAAGTTATGCTTCTAAGACCCTGAATAAAGCTTTTGTTGCTTTACAGCTCAGTGTGTTGTTTCTTGGTCGACAGGTAGGATGCCTGGCCTATTTGCCCAGTAGTGGTAACCTGAATTGAGTCATTCCAACTCATGAGACACAACAGCCCTCGCTGCAAACCACATATGCTTCACTCTAAGAAAGGATGCAGAAGAGGTAGCCACGCAGCACACACTCCAACAGAGAGAAGACTGGTCACTCCCAGGCACAGCCTCTGAGGTCACCAAAATCATCACACTCGAGACACACCTAGTGATGAGAGATGAGGCCAGGTGAGCACAGACCATCTCAGCAATGGGTAACTATCAGCTTTGTGACCCATCAGCCTTCTTACCTTGCTAGTAACACACCGCTCAGGGGGTATGTAACTAGCACTCACCCTCAAGTACAGCTGCAGCTCATCAATGCCTGTCAATCACCATGGCATTCCGGTGCTCAGTCTGGGAAGGTTGGCTGGAGTCTCACTAATCTTGGATTTCATCTTCCCCATAAATTCATTGCATTAATGTTGCAAGGATGATTCCAAGATGGGCCAAACCTCCAGGTATTCCTGGGGGTGGAACAACAGCACAGATCCATCATTAACTGTTTCCAGCCAAGGGGCAGGAAGGTGCTTGGTGTGGAGCCCCCAGCCCCAAAGCTTCAATTAGAACATAGAGGTGACAAGTTTAAGGGCTGTGGCCATTTCAAAATTCAGCACTTAGTGGAGGAAGTGTATCTTATTTTTGCAGGGCTATAATGACAAATACCACACAATGGATTGGCTAAATAACAGAAATTTAATGGTTCTTGGTTTTGAGTTTAGAAGAAGTCCAAAATCAAAATATCGACAAGGCTTGCTTTCTCCTAGAGTTCTTGTTTTAGCTGCCAGCAATTCTTGGGGTTCCTGGGATTATATGTCTGCCCACCCCCCATTGAGTGGCAATATCCTTTCTTAGTATCTGGTCTTCCAGTTTCTGCTGACTTCTGTCTTCTTCCCATGACCTCTAACCTCTGCCTTCAGATGTCTTTTCTTTATAAGGCCCCTAGTACTATGGATTAAGGCCCACCCTCATTCAGACCTTAACTGAAAACAACATCTTCAATAGGTCCTGTTCACAATGAGTTCACACCCACAGGAATGCGGATTAAGATTAAAAACATGTCTGAGCTGGGGTATGTAATGCTGTAGTTTGGTAGCTGCTAAAACAAATACCATACAATGGATGGTCTAACAACAGGAATTTATTGGCTCACAGTTTCAGAGGCTAGAAGGTGTGCTTCCTCCCGGTATTTTCTGGCTGGCCAGCAATCTTTGGGGTTCCTTGGCTTTTCTGTCACATGGCAATGCACGTGGCAGTGTCTCCATCTTTCTCCTCTGAGTTCTGTTGACTTCTAGCTTCTGGCTGCTCCAATCTCCTTTGCTCGTGAGAACTTTGGCCATATTGGATGAAGGCTCACCCTCATTCAGTTTGGGCCACACCTTAACTCATAACATCCTCAAAGGTCCTGTTTACAAACGGGTTCAAACCCACAGGACCAGGGGTTTTGAAAATGCCTTTTGTGGGGGACATGGTTCAATCCCCAACACTTGGTATCTGGCTTCCAGTTTCCACCAACTTCCAGACTCCCCTGTGGTCTCTAACCTCTGGCATCCAGTTTCTTTTCTCTATAAAGCCCCCAGTAATAGGGATTAAGACCCTCCCTCATTCAGTTGGGCTAGACCTTAACTAAAAATAATACCTTCAAGAGGTCCTGTTTACAATGGGTCCACACCCACAGGGATGGAGTAAGATTAAGCTCACATCTGAGTTTGGGTAGCTAATTCAGGCTACCACAGATGGGAAGGGACTGACTAGGGCTCTCCAAAGTGGACACAGTCCTTCTTTTCTACAGGGAAGAAAAGAATTTAGCTTGCTATGTGTTTGGTTGGTTGTTCCATGAGAAATATATAAAAACACAGAAATTTCTCTTTACAAGAGGTAACCTTGTAATGGTCCACTTTGCTTCTAGGCAGGGGTAGCTTCAAGGGGGTTGGCTTATTACCACCTACAAAAACAACAGAAATTGTGAGGGAGGAAATGGATAGAAGAGGCCCTTTACAGCAAGCAAACATTTCCTCCCTGGCCGAGGACTTTTTCCTGGGAGTGTGGCCTCGGCACCCAGGCTGTTTTCTTCTCTCTGGTTCTCAGTTGCAGGCCCACTTCTGTTGCCAGATAAGACGACTCATGGCCCAATGAACACAGAAGTCAATACTGTACACCAGGCTTTAGAGGAAAGAGTTTATTGAGAGCCAGTCAAGTAAGGAGAGAGGAGTCAAATCTGTCTCCTCAAGCTGGGAAAGCATCAGGGTTTTTATTGTGTAGAGCTGGGCTTAAGGGAAGAGGGTTGAGATGGCGTAAGATGAAGTAGGGTCGGAGGCAGGGTTAGGGGGAGTGTGCACAGCAGGGGCTCATGGCTGCTTATATGTCACATGTTCAGAAGATGATGGCATTAGCATGACAAAAGGGTGGAGTTTTTAGGAATTACACATCAGTATGTTACTTTAGGTCAGAATTTTGTTGCTTTGTGCATGTGCAGGTAGACATGGCTGGGATTTTCTGGTTTTGTCCAGCTTGAAATATTTGGGGAGGCAGATGTCAAAAACAGGAACAGGGCATTACCAAGGGCTGGGTTGAGTGCTGGGGGCTGTACTAGGGAAAGTAAGGAGAGTGGCTTAAAGACAAGAAGACTGAAGCTGGTGGGCGGTTTCACTTCCTGCCCCAGTAACATGCTCAGATGTCATGATCTTACTGGCACAGCAGGCCCTGGAGATGTCATGGGCTGAAGAAAGATCTCTGGTGAGGACTAGAAAACTGTAGTTCCTGTGCAGCCCTGCCCCTGTGCTCCATGGGCCTGAGCCGGCACCTCTCAGCCTTGGCACCAGGTCTCCCCAGGGATGGGTCTCCCCGAGAATGGAAGCAGGAAGCTCCAAGACCACTCCCAACTGGACCACAGAGGTTTGGAGGGGTCCACAGCCTTTTGCTCATCTTTTGTTTCAGGGAAGAGAATGAGGTGAACATAAAGCCAACATAAAACAATACAGTAACTATCACTATAAAGATTATATGCGCTCCAGGAAAATATCTATTTTAATTCACCAGGATGGCCTAGAGGATTTGTATTGTCATCTTTGTGCCATGGGGGTTCAATAAATGCCAGCTGAATTTGATGAATTTTAAGTTAGAGTTCTATAAAGCAAAGTTCGAACTGGTATTGGACCAGCTACATCAAAATTCTCCAACAATGTTTCTGTTTTGTTCTAAATTCAGATTCCCACCCCAATGATTCAGAGGGTCTTGGAAAGGGTCCTGAGGTCCAAATTTTAAAATTTTAAAATTGTGATGCACAGCCAGGCTGGGACTATAGATGGATCCTAGGCTTTATTTGGGAAACAGTATGTTAAGTTAAATTAAAATCAAGCTATTTATTTTTTTAAATGATTCTTCTTTTATTCATGTAACAACTACATTTCTTTCTATAAGACTGCTTCCCACCAGCCCTACATCCTTAGGAACCTGGGCGACTTGGGCTTCACCGTGTGCTCCTGGCTCAGGACCCACCCTGCTGCTGGATGGGTTACACAAGGACGTCTATGCCAACAGGGGATCCAAGGGGTCATCAGTAAGACTGGGCTGGCTCCCCGCTATGTGGGATCTGACACCCAGGGGAGTAAATCTCCCTGGCAACATGGAATATGACTCCCGGGGAGGAATCTGGACCCGGTATCATGGGATGGAGAACATCTTCTTGACCAAAAGGGGGATGTGAAAGGAAATGAAATAAGCTTCAGTGGCAGAGAGATTCCAAAAGGAGCCAAGAGGTCACTTTGGTGGGCACTCTTACGCACGATATAGACAACTCTTTTTAGGTTCTAATGACTTGGAATAGCTAGCAGTAAATACCTGAAACTATCAAAGTACAACCCAGAACCCTTGAATCTTGAAGATGATTGTATAAAAATGTAGCTTATGAGGGGTGACAGTGTGATTGGGAAAGCCATGTGGACCACACTCCCCTTTGTCCAGTGTATGGATGGATGAGTAGAAAAATGGGAGCAAAAAGGGGGGGGGGGGGCACCCAGTGTTCTTTTTTAGTTTAATTGTTCTTTTTCACTTTAATTTTTATTCTTATTATTTTTGTGTGTGTGGTAATGAAAATGTTCAAAATTAATTTTGGTGATGAATGCACAACTATATAATGGTACTGTGAACAAGTGACTGTACGCTTTGTATGACTGCGTGATATGTGAATATATCTCAATAAAATCGAACTTAAAAAAAAAAGCAGAAAAAAAGAAGACTGGGTTGGGCTGGCCCAGCTCAACACTTGCACTTGCCAAAGTAGACTCTGGCTGGGTCACCCACACTGGAGACTCTGCCTTGACTCCTCCCTGCTCTATAGACCACTCTCTCAGGGTCAGAAATTACTGCCTCCCATTCCGTTAAGGATGGAGCCCTGACCTACACATTGGTCCCCGGGTTGGCTACACACACAAACACACACACACACACAGCCCTATTGAACAGCCTTCCTCCAGTGGTCTCTGGGTCCCACTGATGACCTGCCATGGTCAGTTCAGACACAGCTAGGGCACCAAGATGATTGCCTTGCATGTCCACATCTCTTCTGTGGGGTTGGTCTTCACACCACCCTTTGAGGGATAAAGGGCAGGATATCACCGTCTCATCATCATCATCATCACATCATCATCATCACATCATCATCATCCTCATTATCATGATGGGAAATAAGAAGTGGAAGCTCGGGGGACATGAGACAACATAGCTAGAAAGCAGCCAATTAAGGATGGGAGTCAAATACAGTGTGAGTCCAGATCCGAGATTCCTCCCACTGCAGCACGCCGCTTTTAATAACCATGCTCAATTTAAACAAGTAATTTTGCATTGTCAGTTAATATAAAGGAGAATGAAAGCTGATAAGGCATGCTTATTGAACAGGCTCTGGCAATTGGCCTTTACTTGCATTCTGTCCTATCTCCAGGTGACAGAAATATGTTTCTACACCCATGGATATTATCCCCAGCACTCCCTGACCCTTTCAGAGAAGCAACCAGAGACTTTTCTTTCCTTTATGGATCCCAAGAGAATTAAAGTGAGATAAATTATCTCAGAATACAGAAGTAATAAAAAGAAACGAAACCATCCCCACCATAAATTCCTCATTGAGAGCACCAAAAAAAAAAAAAAAAAAAAAAACATTTAGGGGCATTAATAAAGCAAACAAATAAACAAATTCCTTTTTTGCAAATAATTATTTTCAACTTAATGCAGGGGAAAAAGAAATAGCTTTTGTGTTACCTAAAAGCCCATAAGCAAAGTGCTATTGATGATGACTTTTCAGGGGAGAAGAGGAATCAAAGATGCATATATATTGTAAGAAGAAAGCAATTGGACTGCTGCTGTCAATAACATGTCCAGGGCCTTGGAACTTGCTTTCTCATCCCATCTCAAGGGCATAAAGACCCCAAAGTCATCCTAAACCTTAAAGTATAATCAATGTTTATGAAAATGTCTGTTTTATGTACCTGTATTACCCCTCCCTCAGAGACTCAGCCTTTCTCCACACTTCCCAGGTGGTACAGTGGTGTGGGGGAAAAGTAGTTCCTCTTATCCAAACCTGCATCTGTCACTGTGATCTGAACCAATTCGGTTATCAGCTTCCTTAGCTATTAATACGTGATAAGAACATTTGCCCCAAAGGACCTGGGCAGGTAAGGTGTCCAATGTGTGTGGCAAACACATTTATCCAGGACTAACTTCTTTAAGAGAAAAGGATTTCCAGAAAAGTTGCTTAGGACTTCCGTTTCCAGTTAGGGCAGAACAGTTCAAAGAAGAAATGCTGCTGCTGAGAGCAACTAGAGAAACAGGACAGATTGCAAGAATCATCCACTTAAAGGCCCCAGGATGCTATGGAGGTAATGAGGAGTAGAGGGAGTAAAAAGCCAGAGAGGAGGAGACCTTGCAGATCTGAGCAGTGGCTGCCTTTCTCCCTCCAGTTGATGACTCTGCATGAAGACTTGAGGCTGAGAGGCAGGGCTTGGGCAGAGGTCACTACTGGGATCAGAACCACGCAGAGGACTGGGTGGCCATGCAGGCTGGAGGACAGCATTGCAGACTGGGGGTACACCGCACAGTGTAATCGTCCCCTGGAAACACGCTTATCGCTGCAGCTATGGGGTGGCATGGGCTGGGGCCAAAGGGCTAAGGTGAAACCTCTGAAAACCAAAGGGGAATTCTCCCAGCTCCAGGAGGGAGACACAGAAGACCAAAGACAGGATTGCAAACCCTGAGGACCAGCTGGGGTGACACTAGAGCTACAATTTCCCTTGAAGGCACTAACCAATCTGGGAGTTCAGGCTTGAATAGGCTGGAAATACTGTGCAGAGAAAGCAGAAATATTATCTTCTGCTAGTAGACAGAATTGTAGATTTCAGGGAACTTAAACAGAGCTAGTTTCTTGCTAAAGACATTTACCAAATTCTGAAGCTATATAGGGTGAGATGCTAAGGAGAAAAGCATTAGACCTTTGAAATGGAAAGAAGAAACGTTTGCAATTTCTCTGTGCTGAGAAAACAAAGACCAATTTTTCAACTGACACCTCTACAGAAAGGTACAATTCTCACCCAAACTTGTACCCAGCTCAGCCCAGCTCAGTCCATAATTAAAGTGAGCAGACCCACTCTACCTGCCTCTCAGAACAACAGTGAACCCTCTGTGGTGCCTTTATAGTTCAATCTAGTATTCAATAAAAGAGGGATTAGGCATGAAGAAAGATAGGATCGTATAACCAATAACCCAAAGCAAAAACAGACAGCAGAAGCAGAACAAAAAGTGAGCTAGAAATTGGAGTTAGCAGACTTTAATAGAACTTTTCACTGGACTTCCACTTCTGGGAAGATGGAGTAGACAGACATATTTTTCCCTATTCCTCCAGCTAAGAACAACTAAAAACCTGGGACATTATATATAAAACACCCGTAAGAAGATTCAGAAAGGTGGAACAAAAAAGGCATGCCCACCTGCATGGTTGTGAATTCCTTGGGTTTTCTTTTTGCCTCATATATTCCAGATTTGGAGTTGCAGAAGCAACATGGAAATGTCAATGGGCACAGACAAAGGAAGCTCCAATAAAAGCCTGCTCTGTCTAACCAAAGGACCAGGAAAAATGCAGCTTAGCAAAACAGAAAATGTTTAAATAATAACCATTCTAATCCGGCCAAACATCACATTAAAAAAAAAAAAAAAAACAGTGGCTCCACCCCCACCCAGACCAGCAAAGTCCCAGGGAGGGCCCCTGAATTCCACCCTCATGAGGGTGCAATGAGGCACCCAACACCCCCACTGAATGGGTGCCAGAGAAGGTAAAGGACGGGTCTAGGTCTTTGATCATTGCCCTCCTGTAACAAGACTCTGCCAACAGGGCATCAGTGCAGACCACATGGGGAGCTTGGACCTCCCCAGCCAACCGTCTGTAAGGAAATGGCCCTCAACCTCCCTGCCGGGTAGCATCAGTGGAGACCATGCAGGGAGGGAAACCCCCAGCCCTGGTCAGCATTAATGATGGCCTTCCCCATCGGGTGTCAGTGGAAGCTGAGTGGGAAATATGGACTTCCACCCCCACCTGGCAGTAACAGGGCAGCGACCCACCTTCCTTTGCTGGAGTGATGTCTGAGAAAACCAGCCAGAGACTCATAACACCGTACTAAAATGCCGCATCTCAATCAAAGATCACTCGTTATACCAAGAACCTGGTTGATATCAAGCTAAATAACAAAAGATGATAAATAGATGCCAAAACTGAGATGACAGAGATGTTGGGATTATCTGGCAAAGATTTTAAAGCAGTCATGATATAAATGTGGGCAATTATGACCACACTTGGAATGGATGAAAAATAGTAAGCTTTAGCAAAGAAATAGAAAACCTCAGCAAATGTAGAAGACATAAAGAAGAGCCAAATGGAAATTCTAAATGTACGTAGAGGAGACATTTAAGGCAATTCAATTATAAATGAAGGACGATAAAGGGGCATATGGAGAGGTAAGGTTTCTATGCATCACCTGAAGTGGTAACATGGCAGCACCAGTAGACTGTGATAAGAAATTATCTCCAAGAAATCAGGCAGGAGTGATCAGGAGAGATGCCATGGAGGGAGCACATGTGGGTTCTAGATCATTCCGTCTGGCCAAGGTCTACCCAACCCTTGCCCTTTTGGTGGTTTCCACTTTCTCTGGAGACAATGAAGCACAGTGGGGAAGGGGTGGGAATGGGAAAGAACTGGGGTCCAGTCCTGACTGATGTACCAAGTTCCTGAGTCTCCTTGCAAGTAGCGACACCTAACCCCAAGGCCTGAAGGGGCACAGGCTGTGCTGTGCAAGTGACAGCTATTTTTAATAGCATTGCATCCTTTTCCTCCTGGATTTCACTCTTGTTATCCTTTCTCAAATCCTACTGAGAATAATCAAAATTATAAGACAAGCCTGGGAAATGGCTGGTCTCCCCGATTCCAGCCTGGGACTCTGAGGAATGCAGGAACCCCCATCAAAGTCAGAGGGTAAGCTGCCACTTACTGAGAACCTACCAGACACCTGCCAGGTGGGACTCCAGCAACCCTGGAGGTGGAGTCAACAACTTACTTGATAAGTGAGGGAACAAAATCTCTGAGAGATTAAAGGCTCCCCAAGCTCATGCAACTGGCAAATGCGGAGTAGGCATTGAACCCCAAGACTCTGGCCCCCAAATCCCTGCTCCCCCACTGAACCCTTGCTTAGATGCCCTCAGAGCCTGTAACATGGAAACCCGAAGGGGCTTTGCTGAGCAATAAACCACACCTGCAAATAGGAGTAGCCAGAGCTTTAATAATCCTCAGCATTTCCTTCAATATCGGAATAATGCTCAGAGACCTTGAGAAGGCGATCTTATGGAAACAATAATAGAAGCCAATTCTAAGCCTTTTCTGAAAGACTGCACATTAAACTAGCTGCTAACTGTCCCCAGGAGTTACAGAAAAAAATTGCAAATAATAAAATAACAAAAAGCTATAATAAATTGGCCAAAAGAAAGTGAATCATGCAGAGTTGTTAAGTCTCCAAGATAGGGCTCTTGCTGAGGTGACGTCATTTTGCTAAATGCAATAGACACCTTCAGCTCTGACCTTACTTGACCTCTTGGCAGATTTGGATGCTGCTGCCTACTTCTCCCCCTGGCAGGACTGGCTCAGGATTCCATGGCACCAACTCTCCTGCCTGTCGTCTGTCTGTCACCTTCTCTGCCCCCCTGCCAGCTTATCCCCCTCCCTTTGACCTTTAAAAGCGAGAATCCCACCAGGCTCTGTCATGTTCTGGGGCTTCTAGGTGTCCTCATCCAGTCCCCAGCTCCGTGGCTGCCTTTCTCGGAATGCGTCAGCCTCGGAGCAGCAGGCTGCGTCCCCAGCATGCACTGGACATCGCCACCAGAACCCCTGTAGGCGTCTCAATCCCAGCACCTCCAGCTGTACAGTGGCCTGGGACTCCCTGAGCCGTGGGTCCCCTGAGCTGCAAATAACTCGGTTATTCAGTTGTTCTGGTTGGAACTCACTGGGCCTCTCGAGTCTGCAAATAGGCATCTTTCATACATCCTGGAAAATTCTCAGTTATTATCTCTTCCAATACTGCCTCAACCCTGTGTGTTTCTTCTTCTTCTGGGACACGTTTGAGAGGAGTTTCAGAAGTTCATTGAGCTGAACACGCTAGGGGATGTACGGTTCCCCACTGAGAGTGACTCACGGGTTCCTAGAAGAATCCCAGGGATCTCACTCCAGACTTTGGCAATGTTGTTTGGGGGGAGATAGAGGGGAAGAAGCAGCAGCAGGTGCCAAGGACTGGAGCCCCAGTGGTCAGCTCATCATCCAGCCACAGGGTCCCATGAGTCCAGCCAGCTCCAGCTTGGTTTGGGAACGGAGTGGCTGGCTGATGAGGCAGTTAGCTCTGGGAACAGGTGGGACCAGGGAGGTTCCCTTCAGGGATCAGAATCTTTCTCCTCCTGTTTTCAGGGGCTAAATGAGGGCAGCAGGCCCCACCCATGCAAGCTGGAGCTCAGTGGGGGTGGAACTTGGGCAAGAGAAGCAAAGCACAGGCTGGGTCCACATGGTGAGTCCAAGAGCAAAGCCTTGGGCAATGGGGAGCTGAGAAAACAGGACAAATCCCAGCCCCACCAACCCACCCAAGGCAGCCAACTGGACAGTTCCACTGCGCTGTCCCCCAGAAGGCTGCAGGGCCTTCCAAAACCCTCGCCCTGTCCCACACCTCCAAAACAACTTGAACTGGGAAGCAGAGTCTGGCCTCCAGATTATTCGCCTCATATTCATCCAAACTTGAATAGAAAACTCCCAAACAAAAAGTATGACATCTGAGAAAAAAAAAATCTTCAAACAAGAAATAAAATCCTCTTGGACAATCTATCAGTTCCCATTTCCAAAGAATTATGTGTGTTGAGAGCATTTGGTGTGTTCTCATAACAGAATAAAAGTTGAAGTCTAAAAGCACATTTCAGGAAAAAGTTTGGGTAATTTTTCTCAGGCTCGGATAAACATGCCAGATTGGTTTTCAAATCTTCATGCAGCCCACAATGTCCCTGGGGGCTGGTGTTTAAAGTGCTTTAACAACACACCAAGCAGGGAGTGAGTAAGGAGGAGGCTTTGAAGCAGTTCTCAGTGAAGGATGGAAAACCCTGCATTTCAGTTCCTTTGGGGTTTATGTTCCTTTGGGGTTAGTAAACTCCATTAAAGACTATGTTCTTTAATCCAATCTTGTGGGGGCAGACCTATTGTGGGTGGGACCTTTTGATTAGATTGTTTCCATGGAGATGTGACCCTCCCCATTCAAGGTGGGTCTTAATTAGTTTCCTAGCATCCTCTATGAGAAGATAAAAGGCAGAGACATTTTGAAGAGAGCTCAGAGATGCTTATAGAGAAAATGCCCAGAGACATTTTGGAGACAGCCATTGAAACCAGAACCAGGAGAGAAGCTAAGAGATGAAATCCATTTGCCCCGGAGAAGCTAAGACAGGATCCCCAGATGCTCAGAAAGAAATACCCTGGGAGAAACAAGCAGGATTGCACAGGAGATGAGAGAGACAAGCTAAGACAGAAGCCCAGGGACATTTTGGAGGAAGCAACAGAATCCAGAAGCCAAATCCGGGAGAGAAGGTTCAGCAGAGCCAGCCATGCACCTTCCCATGTGACAGAGGAACCCCACATGTCATCAGCCTTTCTTCCTCCAAGAAGGTATCAATCTATTGATGCCTTAATTGGGATATTCTCATGGCCTTAAAACTAAATTTGTGAACTAATGAACCTGCATTGTAAAAGACAACCCATTTCTGGTATTTTGCATTCCAGCAGCCTTAGCAAACTGGAACAGGGTCCTAAGTTCTACCAGGTAGAAAGGACTTTGTAAGTTATCTCATCTGGAATGTAAATCAACTTCCTTAGCCACACAACAAAACCACTCAAAAGGGAGTACTCAGCACAGTAGCTGGTTTGCATGTGGTACAAGCGCCTTCCCTCTCTGCAGACCCCACTGCTGAGTCAAACACTCAAGCAACAAATTTCCAAGGCTCCTAAGCGACCAGGTAGATTTGAACTCAGGCCTTCCCAAATCCAAAGGCATATCATTCATTTGTTCATCCCATCATCCCATCATTCAGCATTTATGAAGGCCCTGCTCCAGGCAGTGTCAAGCAGAGCTGGCCCTGAGTTCTCATGGAGCTTCTATTTCATAGGCAGAGATGGAGCCTGAATGTACCACATGATTCCCAAGGCAGGGAGGGAGCTGAGGCTCCAGGCCAGCTCTATGCTTGTAGCCTCTGTGAAATGGTGCCTGTGCTCAGCCATGTTATCACCCCAGGGGCTCATGGAGAGTACGTGGGTGAGAAGGAGGTGCTTGCCAAGGCTTCCATCCTAGACTGTGCTGCACAGTTGTATAGGGTGTGAGATGGGGTCCTCTTTCATTATTTGGTTATGGATATCCAGTTCTCCCAACACCATTTATTGAAGAGACAGTCCTGTCCTAGTTGAGTGGGCTTGGGAGCCTTGTCAAAAATCAATTGCCCATTGATCTGAGGATCTATTTCTGAACTCTCAATTCGATTCCATTGATCAATATGTCTATCTTTATGCCAGTACCAAACTGTTTTGACCACTGTGGCTTTATGGTATGCTTTAAAATCAAGAAGCATGATATCTCCCACTTCATTTTTCATTTTCAAGATGTTTTTAGCTATTCAAGGCAACTTATCCTTCCAAATAAAATTGATAATTAGATTTTCCATTTCTGCAAAATAGAATTTTGATTGGGATTGCATTGACTCTGTAGATCCATTTAGGTAGAATTGACATCTTAATGACATTTAGCCTTCCAATCCACAAACACAGATTGTCTTTCCATTTATTCAGGTCTTCTTTGATTTCTTTTAACAATGTTTTGTAGTTTTCTGTGTACAAGTCCATTACATCCTTGGCTAAGTTTATTCCTAGATATTTGATTCTTTCAGTTGCTATTATAAATGGAATTTTTTCTTGATTACTTCCTTGGATAGCTCATTACTAGTGTATAGAAACACCACGGATTTTTGCATGTTGATCTTTGTATCCTGCCACTTTGCTGAACTCATTTATTAGCTCAAGTAACTTTGTTGTTGTTTTTTCAGGATTTTCTAAATATAGGATCATGTCATCTGCAAATAGTGAAAGTTTTCCTTCTTCCTTTCCAATTTGGATGCCTTTTATTTCTTTGTCTTGACTTATTGCTCAAGCTAGAACTCCTAGCACAATGTTGAACAGCAGTTGTGACAGTGGGCATCTTTGTCTTTTTCCCAATCTTAGAGAGAAAGCTTTCTGTCTCTCACCATTGAGTATGATATCAGCTGTGGGCTTTTCATTTATGCCCTTTATCATGTTGAGGAAGTTTCCTTCAATTCCTAATTTTTGAAGTGTTTTTATCATGAAAGGATGCCAAATTTTGTCAAATGACTTTACTGTGACAATTAAGATGATTATGTGGTTTTTCCTTTTTGATTTATTAATATGATGTATTACATACCTTGGAAAAAACCCACTTGGACACAGTGTATAATTCTTTTAATACACTGTTGAATTTGATTTGCAAGTACTTTGTTGATTTTTGCATCTACTCATTAGAGAGATTGATCTGAAGTTTTCCTTTCTTGTAGTATCTTTATCTGGTTCTGGTATTCGGGTAATGTTGGCTTCATAGAATGAGTTATGTAGTGTTCCCTCTTCTTCAATTTTTTGGAAGAGTTTGAGCAGGAAGGGTGTTAACTCTTCTTGGAATACTTGGTGAACTATGTTGGTAAGTTTTTGGTGACATTCAATTCTTTATTTGTGCTTGGTTTGTTGAGGTTTTCTATTTCTTCTTGAGTCAGTGTAGGCTGTTCATGTGTTTCTAGGAAGTTGTCCATTTCATCTAAGTTGTCTAGTTTGTTGGCATACAGTTGTTCATAGTAACCTCGTATGATCTTTTGTATTTCTTTGGGTTCCATGGTAATGCCCCTCCCCCCCATTTCTGATTTTATTTTTGTTTGCAGCTTCTCTTTTTTCATTTTTGTCAGTATAGCTAAGGGTTTGTCAATTTTGTTGATCTCAAAGAACCAACTTTTGGTTTTATGGATTCTCTGTATTGTTTTTTTTTATTCTCCAGCTCATTAATTTCTGCTCTAATCTTTATTATTTGTTTCCTTCTCCCTGCTTTGTGATTAGTTTGCTATTCTTTCTCCAGTTTCTCTAGTTGTTCAGTTCAGTCATTGGTTTTAGCTCTTTCTTCCTGTTTAATGTGGGTGTATACGGCTATAACTTTCCCTTTCAGCACTGCCTTCACTGCTTCCCATTAGTTTTGATATGTTGTGCTCTCATTTTCATTTGTCTCAAGATATTTACTGATTTCTCTTGCAATTTCTTCTTTGACCCACTGATTTTTTTTTAAGACTGTGTTGTTTAACCTCCACATATTTGTGCATTTTCTGGTTCTCTGTTTGTTATTGATTTCCAGCTTCATTCCATTATGGTCAGAGAAAGTCCTTTGTATAATTTCAATCTTTTTAAATTTATTAAGACCTGTTTTGTGCCCCAGAATACGGTCTATCCTGGAGAATGTTCCATGAGCACTTGAGAAGAATGTTTATCCTAATATTTTGGGGTGCAATGTTCTAAATATATGTCTGTTAGGTCTAGTTCATTTACCATATTATTTAGGTTCTCTGTTTCTTTACTGATCCTCTGTTTAGATGTTCTATCCATTGAAGACAGTGGTGTGTTGAAATCTCCCACTATTATAGCAGAGTTGTTTATTACTCCCTTTAGTTTTGGCAGTGTTTGCCTCATGTATTTTGGGGCTCATTGATTAGGAGTATAGATATTTATGATTGTTATTTCTTCTCAGAGAGTTGCCCCTTTTATTAATGTGTAAAGTCCTTCTTCATCTGATAACATTTTTGCACTTAAAGTCTATTTTGTCCCATATTAGTATAACTACCCCAGTTTTGTCTTGTTTTGTTTTTTGTTTTTTTTTGGGGGGGGGGGGGTTGTTGTTGTTGTTACTATTTGTGTAGAATATTTTGTTCCATCCTTTCACTTTCAACCTATTTGTATCTTTGGATCTAAGGTGAGTCTCTTGTAAACAACGTATAGATGGATTATAGTTTTTTAATCCATTCTGCCAATTTGTGCATTTTGATTGGGGAGTTTAATCCATTAACATTTAAAGTTATTACTATAAAGACAGTTCTTAATTCAAGCATCTTATCATTTGATTTTTATTTGTCAAATCTATTTTTTCTCTCTCTTTTTATTCTTTAAGTTACCCTTGCTACTACTCTTCAATTCTGTACTCTCCTCGAGTCCTCTCTCTCTCTTGTCTTTTCTTTTCAGGTGGCAGCACTCCCGTTGGTAGGTCTTGTTGGGTCAGTCTCTTATTAATGGACTCTCTCAGCTTCTGTTTACCTGTGACTATTTTAAATTCTTACTAATTTTTGAGGGATAGCTTTGCTGGATAGAGAATTCTTGGCTAGAAATTTTTCTCTCTCAGTATCTTAAATATATCCTACCACTGCTTTCTTACCTCCATGGTGTCTGATGAGAAATCAACACTTAGTCTTATTTGTCTTCCCTTGTATGTAGTGCATTGCTTTTCTCTTGTTGCTTTCAGAATTTTCTTCTTCTCTTTGGCATTTGACAGTCTGATTACTATGTGTCTTGGAATAGGTCTATTTGGATCTATTCTGTTTGGAGTATGTTGGGCCTCTTGGATTTGCATATGTATGTCATTTATAAGTGTTGGGAAATTTTCAGCCATTACATTTTTGAATATTCTTCCTCACCCTTCTCCCTTCTCTTCTCCTGGGACACCCATGATGAGTATGTTTGCATGCTTTGTGTTGTCCATCAATTCCCTGAGACCTTGCTCAAATTTTTCCATTTTTTCTTCATTTTTTTTTGTCTATTTAAATACAGTTGATCTGTCTTCTATCTCTGATTCTTCTGACTCTTCAAATCTGCTGTGTGTTTCTAGTATATTTTTAATTTCATCTACAGTGTCTTTTATTCCAATAATATCTGTTGTTTTTCTATGTATTCTTTCAAATTCTTCTTTTTGCTCTTCTATTGTCTTCTTAATATCCTTTATCTCTTTATACACATTTTCCTTCATTCCTTTGTATTGGTTCAGGAGGTTTGTTTGTATATTTTGATGATTTCCAGATTCTGTGTCCCTTTTGAATTTTTTATTTGTTCTTTTGGTTGGGCCATTTCTTCTTGAGTGTTTGTATGCCTTGTGATTTTTTACTGATATCCAGTCATCTGATTATCTTGATGGGTCTATTCTGAAGGTCATCTTTTTCTCTCTTGTCCAGGATTTAGTTATTGCTTGAGTTTTGTATTAGGGCATTGCTTTGCCAGTTGGATCATCAGTATTTCTCAGTCAAAATAGGGCTGGGTTACTGTGCAGGGGGTATAACCAGCTCTGATGGGCTTGGGGTAGGGTCTGGAGAGTCTGAAAATCCCTGCAGTTTCCCTGCAGTTTCCGGCATGCCCAGCAGATGGTGATGTTTGGTGACTTAATCATCCTCAGAAGCTTTTTACCTCCTGGAGCCCCAGCAGCATCTGATGGGGTGGGGCTGAGCTACCTCCTGGAGCCCAGGCAGTGTCTGACCAGGTGGGGCTGTAACTGTGCACTCACTTCACCAGCCAAAATCTGGCTCAATGTGGGGCTGTGTTCCCCACTTTACTTGTGGTGGAGGATTCCTCCAGCTGCCCCAGTCTGTAGTCATCCCCCAGGCAAGGATCAGGTCACCTGCTGCTATTTCCCTCAAGGGTGGGGGATGGACACCTGATCCCAGAGCTAGAAATATAATCTCAGTTCACATTTTCTCAGATTCTTAATCCCTTACTGACCTGAGCCTTGAAATGTCCTCCCCTGTCCCCTGGATCCCAAACAGTTGATTCATACAATTGATTCTACCTGGCTACTTGCAGCTTTAGGGAAAAATTCTACCTAAGCTGCCATTTTGGAAACTCCTCCTTGCTGTCCTTTTATATTCCTCCCTCCTAGCAGCTTAAGTCCTTCTGTGGGTCTCTGTGGGCTTGAGTCTCTGTATCTGGATATAAGTTGGGATCTGTCTCACTGTTGTAAGAGATTTTGTAGTCTGTGTCCCTGATGGGAGGTGGGAGGGATCCTGGCTGCTGCCTTGAGAACTTCCTGAGTTGGGTGGGGCTGAGTCAGTGGAGGGGAGAGGACCACTGAGTCTGGAATGGAAGTTTCCTACCTGATATATTTGACTCAGCATTTGTGGGATCCTTCTCCAGCCTATACTATCTTCCAGAGTTTTGAGCAAGTGAGAATTGTCCTTTTTTTCTCTGAATCTTTGAGGACAGGTTTTCAGTAGCGGTTTATGTCACCATGTTGATGATGTCATCTTTATAATGGCTGCAGGATCTGTAGTGCTATCCCCTGTTTCACTCTTGATACTGATAATTTCTATCTTCCCCTTTATATCTTCAATAGTTTTGCTAGAGGTTTGTCAATTTTATTGATTTTTCAAAGAATAAGCACTTTATTTTGCAAGAAACATTGATTTCCTCTGTTGTTTCCTGTTTTCAATTTCATTGATTTCTGCTCTTATCTTTATTATTTCATTCTTCCTTCTTGTTTTGGGCTTATTTTTTTCTTCTTTTTCTAGTTCCTTGATATAGGAACTTAGATGATTGATATGGAATCTTTTCTCTTTTTAGTGTAAGCATTTAGTGCTGTAAAGTTCTTTCTCAGTATTTCTTTAGTTGTATTCCATAAATTTTGATATATATTTTTTCTGTTTTCACTTCATTCTATCTAGTTTTAAGTTTCCCTTGAGATTTCTTTTCTATCCCATAGTTTATTTAGAGTTGTGTGGTTTAATTTCCAAATGTTTGGAGAGCATCCTGTTGTCTATTATTGATTTCTTATTTGACTCCATCATAGCCTGAAAATATAGGCTATGATTTCAATTTTGTAAAATTTGTTGAGGCTTCTTTTATGACCAAGGATATGCTCTATTTTGGTGAATGTTGCATGGGTTCTTGAAAGGAATATGTATTCTGCTATTGTTGGGTGTAGTGTCCAATTACTTCAGCTAGACCCTGTTGGTTGATGGTGGTGTTCAGTGCTTCTGATGGAACATTAGCTCCCTGTTCTTGTCCACCAGCACTATCATGGCAGGGGATTCAGAGCCCATGTGGAAAGGCGAGACCAGCAACTGCTGGGCCCCTTGCGTGCTTCTGCCAAATGGGAGATGGATGATTATCCTCTGTTCAGCCCCCATTAAAACTACCCAGCTGGGGTTTCTGAGCACAATTGCCTGCTCCTGTGAGGTGGGAGTTGAGATAGATGGTCAGCTCCCTGCTTTACCCAGCTAAAACTTAGAGGCAGGTGTGTGTTTGTGTGTGTGTGTGTGCATGCAATGCACACATGGGATTTCCATTGGTGTTTGGAGTAGAGCAGATACTGTTGCAAAGGTTTTCTGTTGTTAGGCTCTCTTTTTCCTAGTCCTTTGGCTAGGGGGTGGCAGGTTTTTCTTGGAACTATTTCTTGTCTTTGCCTGTTGCTGTACCAGGTTGGAGGCTCCTGCAGTGCCCTGTCCAGGATATAAGAGAGGCAATAAGGAAAACTTGACCCTCACTGCTAAGTTGTTCCTCCAGTCCCAGGTCCCTAGGCAGCCTCCTTCTTCTTTCCACCTTTCAAAGTTTTCCTGTGCCTTTTCTTGTACTATGTCTAGGGGTTCTTAGTAGTGAGAGGAAGGATGTGGGAGGAAGGGGTTACTTGATCTTGGCCAGAACTGGACTTTCACATTCTTTACTTTTAATTTAATGTGTTCAATCTGTAATTGTAATTATTCTTTTTCTGATCAAATTGTCCCACATTTGGCCAGTGGAAGCCCCTTCAAGCTGGATCCTGGGAGTGCTTGATAATTTTATCTCTTGTTTATTTTATCTAATTCTTGAAATCATCTCTAATATGAATGTTTAGATCTTAAGAAAAATACATCACAATTAGATGCATGGTGTCTTAGCTTCCCATGAATGCCAGAACAAAGGACCACAAGCTAAGTGGCTTAAAACCACAGAAATGTATTGTCTTGCAGTTCTGGAGGCTGGAAGTCTGAAATCGAGGTGCTGGCAGGCCATGCTCCCTCTGAAACTACAGGAAGGCTCCTTCCTTGCCTCCTCAAGCTTTGGGTTTTGCTGGCCCTCCTTGGCTTCCTTGGCTTGCAGCTGCATCCATGTAGTTGTGCCTCTGTTGTCATGTGGCCTCCCTGAGTGCCTCTTCTGTGTGTCTTCTCATAAGGAGAAGTCATATTGGTTTAGGGGCACACCCTGTTCCAGGATGACCCCATTCTAACTCTTCTAATTCCCATCTGCAGTGACCCTATTTCCAAATAACCTCCATTCCAAGGTACTGGAGATGGGGATAGGACTTCAACATATCTTTATTTGGGGTCACACTTCAACCCATGACACATGGGTACCAGTAAACTTTGGGTGTTTGGATCAGATTTAGTTTTCTGTGATATCCCATGTGTCTTCCTGATGAGGCCTTTGTGGGAAACTCACAGGGTGTTTGAGGTGAGTGTCCTTTCTTCTCACCTCACCTGCTGTCTGTGCATGCTTGGATGCCACCTGGATCTGCTTCCATTTAGTTGCTTTTTCAAATGATTAAAAATGCAATGTGAACAAAACATATCCATTGAGATGACAGAAAGGTGAGCTCTTCAGGCACTTGTGCTGATTAGACAGTGTTTAAAACATTCCCTGCTAACTCCAGCAGGAATGGTGAGCAGTGGAAGTACATACAGACCCACAGGGGCATGTCCTTGCCTGGAGCTGAGTCATCGGCCAGTTAGGGCACAGCTGG
Source organism: Choloepus didactylus (assembly GCF_015220235.1). Lineage (NCBI taxonomy): Eukaryota > Metazoa > Chordata > Mammalia > Pilosa > Megalonychidae > Choloepus > Choloepus didactylus. The sequence continues at coordinate 163,732,543 of NC_051311.1, forward strand.
GCACTCCTGAGCTTTGACATCTGACTGTTCTGGGGGGTTCCTGCCTCTATCACCCACTTTTCTCAGCCTCGGTTTTATCACATATAAAAAGGAAATGAGAGGAGGCTTTAAGATGGTGGCATAGAGAGGAGTGGAAGCTAGTTAGTCCCCCTGGAACAACTAATAAACAACCAGGAACAACTAGTAAATAATCCAGAATAACTGTGGGGGGACAAATGTGACCATCCACTCATCATACACCAACCTGAACTGGGAATAATACCCAAGATCGCTGCATAAAATCTGTAAATAAAAACTGCAGATCCAAGCTGGGAGCCCCCTCCCCCCACAGCCTGAGCTGCAAAGCCTCATGTGCTACAGAGCAGCTCTCTCAGAGCAAGTGAATACAGCTCAGCTGTCCTCCACCTGGGGTTTTAATTAACAGGCATGGACTGCTTGATACAAGCTACAAATCCCCAACAAGCAGACAGAGGCTTTGGGTGATGACTGACCTTGGAGTGTCAGAGGGTGGCCGTGGACTGGCCCTGAAGGGGGCTTTCTGTCCATTTCAGCTCAGTGGAGAAAGCCTCAGCCATTTCCAGTTCCCAGTGCTCTGACCCAGACAAGGGTGGAGATAGCATAGACAGAGAGAGACCACTCAAATGCTAATGACCTCTCCCTAGGGGGTCTATCTTCCCTAAGAGGAAAGAGGTGGGGCCCAGCTCTACAACCTGCTTTCCATACAGAGCCAGACCCCAGAGCCTGGGGGAAAACAGCTATGGGTCACTCCTCCTTACACCAGTCTGGAGCTGCAGGCTGACAGGAGCCACCTGCTGGGCAGAAAAGCACAGTGACTTGAAGCCTCACAGGGTGTACCAATTTTCTAAGACACATCCTCAGGGAAACCAGTTACTGAATATTTCTTCTTTCTGGGACCTGATCCTGTTTGAGTCTGGGGAAACCTGATTGGGGTAACCAAGGAAACCATGCCTTGACAACAGAAAACTACAACCTACACTAAGAAAAATGAAGTTTTGGCTCAGTCAAAGGAACAAGCCTACACTTCAACTGAGATACAGGAATTTAAACAACTATACTAAATCAATTCAAAAAGTTTAGGGAGAATATGGCAAAAGAGTTGAAGCATATAATGAAAACACTGGGTGTACATAAGATAGAAATTGAAAGTACGAAAAACCAACTGGCAGAATCTGTGGAAACGAAAGGCACAACACAAGAGATCAAAGACACAATGGAAACATACAACAGCAGATCTGAATAGGAAGAAGCAAACACTCAGGAACTGAAAGCCTACACGGAAAAGAACAGATAGAGAAAAGGATGGAAAAATATGAGCAACATCTCCAGAAACTTAAGGACAAAATGAAAAGCAGGAATGTACATGTCATTGGTGTCCCAGAGGAGAAGAGAAGGGAGAAGGGGCAGAAGCAATAATAGAGGAAATAATCAATGAAAATCTCCCATCTCTTATGAAAGACATAAAATTATGGATCTAAGAAGTGCATGTACCCCAAACAGAATAGATCTGAATAGGCCTATGCCAAGACACTTAATAATCAAATCATCAAATGTCAAAGACAAAGAGAGAATCCTGAAAGCAGCAAAAGTGATCCATCACATACTAAGGAAGCTTGATAAGACTATGTGCAGATTTCTCAATAGAAACATTGGAGGCAAGAAGAAAGTGGGATGATGTATTTAAGATACTGAAAAAGGAAAACCACCAACCAAGAAGCCTATATCCAGCAAAACTGTCCTTCAAATATGAGGAAGAGCTTAAAATATTCTCTGACAAACAGACAATGACAGAGTTTATGAACAAGATACCTGCTGTACAGTATACACTAAAAGAAGCACTGCAGACAAAAAGGAAAAGACAGGAGTGAGAGGCTTGGAACCCAATTTTGGGAGATAGTAGCACAGCAATGTAAGTACACTGAACAAAGATGACTGTGAGTATGGTTGAAAGAGGAAGGTTAGGACATGTGGGGCACCAGAAAAAAAGACAAAAGATAAAGACTGGGACTGTATAACTCAGTGAAACCTAGGGTGCTCAGTGATTGTAATAAAAGGAACAAATATGTTTTTGCATGAGGTAGAACAAATGAGTGTCAACATTGCAAGGTGTAAAAAATAGGGTGAGATTGGGAAGGAAATACAATCAATGCAAACTAGAGACTATAATTAATGGGAACATTGTATTATGCTTCCTTTAATATAACAAAGGCAATATACCAAAGCTAAATGCATATGGTGGGGGGATAGGGGAAGGATATGGGACTCTGGCATTGGTGATGTTTTCTGACTCTTTATTCTACTTTAGGTTAATACTATATTTCCTTTTGTTGCTTTCTAGTGGTCATGTTTTTTTTTCTCTCTCTCTCTCTTTTCTTTTTCATTTGTCTCTCTTCCTTCTTTGACTCTTCCTCCTTCTTTGTGGAAGAAATGGAGATGTCCTTATATAGATAGTGGCAATGGTGCTGAATACATAAATACGTGACTATACAGGGAACCAACAACTGTTTACTCAGGACAGAATGTATGGTGTATGAACAAAACCGTCTTAAAAGAAATGGGTTGATGAGGAAAACTTGAGGGCACTATGTTGAGTGAAATGAGACAAACACATAAATACAAATATTGCAGAATCTCACTGATATGAACTAATTATAGTATGTAAACTCACAGACATGAAATATAAGTTATCAGGCTATAGAATGACGCTAAAGAACAGGGAGTGGTTGCTTATTATGAGCAGAATGTTCAACTAGGTTGATCTTAAATGTTTAGAAATGGATAGAGGTGATGGTAGCATGTTGTGAGAATAACTAACAGTGCTGAAAGGTGTGTGAAAAGGGTAAGCTCAGAGTCACATATGTCACCAGAAGGAAAGTTGAAGGTTAAAAGATGGGAATGTATAAAACAGTGAATCCTGTGGTGGACAATGTCCATGATTAACTGTACAAATATTAGAAATCTCTCTCATGAACTGGAACAAATGTGATGACACTATAACTAGAAAGTAATAATAGAGAGGCATATAGGAAAAAAATACATACCCATTGCAAACTATATACTACGGTTAGTAGTATTTTAACATTTTTTCATCAACAGTAACAAATGTACTATACCAAAACTATGAATCAATAATGGAGGGGGGTTGGTTAGGGGTATGGAAGGATTGTTGTTTTTTTTTTTGTCTGTATTTCTTTTCTGGAGTAATGAAAATGTTCTAAAAACTGAAAAAAAAAGATTAATTGTGGTGATGGATGCACAGCTGTATGATGGTACCATGGGCAATTGATTGTACACTTTGGATCTTTGGATAGGTGTATGGTATGTGAACAATCTCAATAAAATACATATATATGAAACAATAACAACTCTGACCTTACACTGTTGTCCTGAGAATAAACGGAAAAGATGATAGAAGGAACTTGCAAGATCTTTATTCATAAAATAAGTGGTTTATTTATAAATGCAAGAAGCAAGGGGGGGATAAAAGAAATATGCTGATGTTAGCAAGGGTTACTGCAGGTGTGAGCTTATGGGAGATTTTGGCTTCATTCTTTATACGTTTACATTACTTTCATGCTTAGAAAAAATACAGTGTTATTTGAAAATGACATGCATTTCCTTCACTGTTAAAGCAAGAACAAGAAGCAGTAAGGGGTTTTATAGGGAGCCAGGCTGAGCCACGAGGGGATTAGGTGCTCCTTCCTACTGATTTGAATGTGTTGGTCCACTATTTAACCAGAGAAGTTGAGTTCCACAAAGGAAACTCAGGAAGATGAGTGGGCTGCTTTGATTCAAACATCCACACACTCCACTGTGTGGAACAAAGACCTGGTAGATAATAATCTGAGCCCATGGAAGGCCACGGCTCAGCCATCTGCTGCATTTCCTATGGGGCCTGGGATCTCCGTCACCAACCCCAACTTCCGATCAAAGAATTCCATCTGCCACCTACAGCACTCCCCTGGAGGAGGCTTGGGGGCTCCTCTGGCTACCATCTCTGCATTGCAGTCTGCAGCTGTCTTGGGGCTTCTTGGAGATGGGCCTTGGCAGCCTCCCAGCTGGACACCATGTCCACCCACCTGCATTCTCCGAGGAGCCGCCCACATGGAAAAGATCACCATTCACTACCCGCTGGCAGGGTGGGGCAGACTGTTCCATCTCAGGCTCTCTGCACCAGTATTTGAGAAGGAGTCACCAGATGTCGGCACCAGGGCCTTGTGCAACTTATAGCAGGGAGCCTCTTGTTTTGGCTTTTCCCCACCTTTGGATTTGGATTGGTAATTTTATGAGCATTTCATTCGCTTGAGGGTCTGCTTGAGTACCATGCACAGAACCTCAGATTGAAAGGGGCTCAGATGTCCACAGGAGGCTGGGGTGCCAGCAGGATATCCCCCCCAAGTGTGGGTCCCTTGGATGCCTCTGGGCATGAGTGGCTCACTACCTCCTGACATACCTGCAGCTGTATCCAGTTATCTTTATCATGAACTTGGCAATTCTCTCTTTTGACAAATGCTAAGCCCCTGCCCTGCTGGCTTTCCTGGCTCTGGGCATTAAGGACCAGCAAGGCTAAAGTGCCTGTTTCTTTGTCAAGAAAGGGACAACATGAGGGGCTGAGAACACCAAATCAAGACGATGGAGGTTGAGGAAGAGAGAGGGCCTGGCTGGCCCCAGCGGCGGGAGAAGGTGTTACCGAGCAAGGGCTCACTGCCCAGTGTGCACAGAGGCCAATACTATGACATTGGAATTTTGAGACAAGAAAGAGCTTTAATGCAAGGTTGACTGGCATGGAGACAGGACTCAAGGCTCAAATCTGTCTTCCTGATCTGAGAGTTAAGGGTGATTTTATGAGAATGGGAGGTGAGAGAAGGGGACAGAGGTGGGGAGGTTTTACTTGGCATAGCCTAATTGTTCATTATAGAGCTGTTCGTATGTGGTAAGAGTGGATTTTAGGCCAGCTCTTCCTTGTATAAGGACCTCTCACATTCTCTCTGCATCTGATGTCTCCCTGTCCTCATAATCTTAGTCCTAAGGGAGGTGACCTCTGATCCTGGTGTCACAGAGGTCTAAAGGACAAGAGTCAGTATTTTCTGCGCACGCTCAGGTTATATGACCTTCAGTTAAATAAGCTCAGAAGAAAAGGTTACAGGAACAGAGGACATCCCTGCTGGTTTTGGGCAGCCCCTGGGTTCAACAGCATCCCATGCATGGTTTCTGCTTTTGGCCATAGTCCCAGGAGCACATTTGTCTGGTTTGTTTCAACAGAAAAGATTGCCGCTGGTTATTGGGTGCTGACTGTGTGCAGGCAGATTGCTGGGAACTTTGCATGTGTGACTTCTTTGGAAACCCACAAGAGCCTGGAGGTCAGTATTGTTATTAAACAAATCAGGAAACAAGGCTGAGTGTGATGAGGTGAGTGGTCCAATTCCTAATTGCAGGATCTTCTTAACTAGTTCCCAATTTCCTTGGCCGGGACTTTCCAGCTGGGCCTAAGATGCCATCGGGATTCCCTCGGCATTGGCCTCCTCCCCTTCTTTTTCTTTTTCTGGGAATATATGGCCTGCTGGCTCCTGCCTCTGGGCCCTGCCTGAGCCACAGAGCTGGAGTGTCCTGGAGTGGCCAGTCTCAGGTGACCATGTGCCCCACTCTCCCCTTGTCAGCTCTTTGGTGTCAGAGAAGCTCCACCTGGGTGGGGGAGAGGGAGGAGGGAGAGGGAGAAAAGATGTTTGTGGAAGTTGGACCAGAAGTTCTAGCCTCTCTAAGCAGGACGTGTCTTGACCTTAGCCATGATGGGCTGCCAGGGAGAGTGACTGAAATTGGCAGGGCATTGCTCAGAGGCTCTACTCTGTGATTTCTTGGAAGGCACAAGTATAGGCAGCATCAGAGACCCGGAAGGAGCTCAGGAGAAGATCAGAGATCTGCATTTTGGAGCTGGCTCCCAGCCTCTGAAGGCAGCCACAAGGTGTGCCCCATACCAAGGTGGTTAGCAGTGAAGCAGTGAAACTGCAGGCCTCACAGCCATGCAGATGTGGGCTCAAATCCCAACCTGTCCCCTATCCTCTCCATGCCTCTACTTTCTCTTATACAAAGTGGGCCAACAGCACTTGCCTTCTGGGGTCACTGTAAGGGTTAGATGAGATAATACATGTGTGGCACCTGGGAATGACTGGGCATGTAATAAAGATTGAGTAATGCATCCAATCCAAAATGGATGACAGCTGATGCAAAACACATTGTTCCTTGTTGGTTCTGTGAATCTGGGAACAATTTCTGTCTCTAGACACCATGGAAATAAGGAAAGCTGTGCTTGGACTTGGACTTCACAGCACGGAGGACTTGGGGCAGGGCCATCAGCAGCCCAGATGCCCCCATTGGGTGGATGCAGCCCCCCCTGGCCACATCCACTGAACTCCAATCTCCCTTCACCAGCTGCGCCCACCATAAAACCCACCCACATTTTGTAAGGTTCCACTGTGGGCCTTCAGCCCTGCCTTTATGTGGTCAGAGTTCTTGTGTGTGGGGGGTGGGGAGACCTTGCTAGCTCCATTGTTCCATAGTTTGTCATAGATGGACTGTAGTGGGGGGGGCAGGTTGAGCCTGACAGTGCTGGGAAAAAGCAAGGGGACAGTGTGGGGCAGTGTGGTGCCTGCACTTGGGGACATGTCCCCTGTTGAACAGGGGAGGACAGCCACCCTGCCTGCTGTAGTGCGGTGGGATGGCACAGTTACTTCTTTTATTGAAAGTGGGGACACAAGCCCAGCAGTGTCATGCAAGGCTGCCCTGAGGAGTGGGCCGTGTCCAGCTGCCACCCAGGACTGCAGCCCCCAGATGTGGCTGAAGAACACCATACTGGTTGCTTGCACTGGGACCCTGTGCCTGAGAGTGGGTGGTTCCAGCTGCTCCCACCCCAGGGGAAGCCAGCCAGGCAGTCCTGTGGCCATCTGGCCCTGGCAGGAGGAAGGCACGGCCCCTGTCAGCCAGTTTTGCAGAGGAGGCAGCACCTGCTGGTCCTCCCAGCCGCCCTGCTGAGCCCTACACCACACTCCAAAGCCTGTGGAGGCTGGAGCAGAGCAAAAGGGGGGTGGGACAGAGCACAGAGGGCACCTCCATTTTCAGCATGGGAAAGGGTGGGCACTAAGAAGCAACGATGTGGGAGGAGACCAGGAAAAACTCCTCAGCTTTTGCACTGACAGTGAGGGGTAGCCAAAGTATCTGCTTTCCTTGCCATGTAACAAATTACCACTCACTGAGCCCCTTAAAATAGCCTCCATTTAATATCCTGCAGTCTCCATGGGTCAGCAGTCTGGCTGTTCTCTCAGCTCAGGATTTACACTCTGGGTGTTGGCTTCCAGAAGGTTCTAGAGAAGAATCTGCTTCCAGGCTCCTTCAGGATGTTGGCAGAGCTCAGTTCCTTGGGGTTGGAAGACAGAGGGCCCTGTTTCCTGGTTGAGGGCCCCAGGCCACACTCAGCTTCTGGAGTAGCAGTCTTTGCCAGGGGACTCCTGGCTGGCCTTCTCAGGGCATCGCAGCCAGCACCAGACCTTTCGCATGGAAGCCCTTCCATGCCAAATGCCCCGCCCACACTGAGGCCCCTCCCCCAATGAGGCCCCTCCCCACTGAGGCTCCTCCCCACTGAGGCCCTCCTACATCAAGGCCCCTCCCACACAGAAGTCCTTCCCCTATTTAGGTCTCTCCTCCACTGAGATCCCACCCATGTCAGGGCCCCTCCCACTTTGAAGCCCCTCCCACACCAAATCATTCTGACTCCTGCTCTGCTGGCTGCTGGAGAAAGCCTGCTGCCTTTAAAGTGCCCATTTGATCAGGTCCACCCCCTAGGATAATTTCCCTGCTGTGTCCCTATAACATAACCTAATCATGTTCACAGTCCTTGAAGGTACATGTGGGAAATCTTGGGGCCCTTTCAAAAATTATGTCTGCCAAAGGGTGTAACTTGGAGAATGACCCAAGAGTAGCTAGTGGTCACCAGGAACTGACCTTGTGCCAAGGGAACACGGTGCCAAATCCTGTTGAATTGTCCAATGCAAATTTCTCATACTACAAAACCAATGAAGGACTGTTTTGGGGCCATAAAATGAGGAAACAGCCCAGCGGGGCTTGAGCTGGTCAGGGCTGATCAGCAGCAGTAGTTTTGTGGCCGGGCTCCTGCAAACAGCCCCTTGGCGACCACCTCCCTCGGTGAGCACACTTCCCCAGCTCCCTCCAGGTTCTGGAAATCCCCTAAGCCCTGCTGAACCCCAGATTTCTAAAGGTCTTGTGCATAGTCAGCATTTGTTTTCTTCAGGGACACCAAGTCCTAAGAGTTAAACCAGGAATCAATCTGTTTTCTCCCAGATTGCTGCCTCTTTCTGTGTCATGCTATGGTTGCAACTCCATGGGTAGCAGAATGTGCTGGTCTGAATCTGTTACATACCCCAGAAAAACCATGTTCTTTTAATCTAATCTTGTGGGGGCAGACCTATTGTTGGTGGGACCTTTTGTTTCCATGGAGATGTGACCCCACCCATTCAAGGTGGGTCTTAGTCATCTTTACTAGCATCCTCTATGAGAGGCTAAAAGGCAGAGACATTTTGAAGAGAGCTCAAAGACACTTAGACAGAAATTCCCTGGTAGAAACAAGCAGAGAAGGTAAGATATGTAATTCAGAGTTGGCCCCCGGGAGAAGCTAAGACAGAAGCCCAGAGACATTTTGGAGAAAGACACAGAAACTGGAAGCTAAACCCAGGAGAGCACCAGCAGACTCCAGCCATGTGCCTTCTCATGTGAAAGAGGAACCCCAGATGCCATCAGCCTTTCTTCAGAGAAGGTATCATCCTATTGATGCCATAATTGGGACATTTTCATGGCCTCAGAACTATAAATTTGTGAACTAATAAACCCCCATTGTAAAAGCCAATTCATTTCAGGTATTTTGCATTCTGACAGCTTTAGCAAACTGGAACGCAGGGTTTGGGAGACAAGCAGACCCCAGGATCCAACCCCAGCAGTCCCTCTGACTGCTGTGTGACCCTGGGCAAGGGACCTAACATCTCTGAGCCTCACAGATACAATGCAAAGATTAAAGGCACTCAACAAAGGTTTTGGGAAGAGGGTAAGAGCCTGGGCAAGCTGGGCTCCTGGGGGTACAGGCAAGGGGGGCCCCAGGATGAGCTTCAGTTAGAGACACCAAGCCCAGCATGCACTTCAGAAGCACAGGCTGGCTTCCTGGAAGTGTTTGCTTCAGGCATCCAGGTCAGTCTCTCACCGGTAGTTAGCACATTTGTCATTTGTTGTCTCCATCCATTCACGCCCCACTGGCCATGAGTAAACCCTAGGTATCTGTATAGTGGCCAGACAGTGTTCCCAGGCTTGGCGTGGGGACCTGCTGTTCACACCCAAAGCTCAGAAAGGGCGCTGTAGCCACCCTTCGATGAAACAGGCATAAGAGTGTTCCACTCAGACCCCCAGCCCCCAAATTTATTTCAGAGGTGAGTAAAGTTAGGCCCAGAGAGTGCAGCCAATTTTCTAAGGTCTCACAGTGAGTTGGCAGGGCACCTGGAACGAAAACACCAGCCCCTGCCGCCCTCCTGGGCCGGCTCCCCACATGCAGGGAGCACCGTGCTGAGCCAAAGGTGGCTTCTCAACTTCTCCCCTGGTGGGATGGAGGCAGGCTGAGATATGCACTGAAAATTGAAGCATGGAGCCCCTGGGCAGCCTGGAAAGATGAGACAAGGGGTCCCTAGAGGAAAGGTACAGGAGAAATTGGGTGGGGGTGGGTGGGGGGCTACTGTGTGTTACTGTCCTTGCAGAGAGGCACCTCTGACAGACCCTCCCCACCCCTGGAACTATATCAACAACAACTTCTGGCACAATACTTACTTGACATAGACACAATGCAAAAAATAATAATTTATCCCAAAGTTTGAAATGAGGCAGACTGATGACCAGGAGACTCTTCCAGGCTCGAGCATTTTCTTAAAAGCCCATCTGGCATATGACTCACCTGATGGAGGTGGGAGTGTAACTTCATTTAACCAGAGCCCCAGAAGGAATAAAGCCTTGTAGTGTTAAAGCTTCCCGAAGGCAAATAATAGTGGGATGGAGTTTGCTCTTTTTTTTACATTTATATAGTCCTGTAGGATATTAACCAGCCGTGTATCTTACTTAGCAAGATTATTTTGCATTTCTTTCCCAAGTGTATAAACCTTTCTTTTTCCAAAGCCTCTTTGAATCTTCTTTCTTTTCTTCACGGTGGTTCTCTCATTCTTGAGTTAAACTTTGAGATGTGCTCATCATCCACTTTATGGGAATTATTTCTAACAATCTGGGAATTATGCATCTCCTTCTTGATAATAGGATCTCATGGGATGGAGTCTTGTCTGTCCTTTTTCCTTTTGCAACTTCAGGTCCAGCAACTGTTGAATTAAAAGTAGCACACATTAATATTTTTCACCATATAAAATATTTATTTTGAATTGTTTAGTCAATGGGTCTGTAACAGTTTTCCTTATAAAGAGAATACAAAAATCAAGTTATCTGTAGTTGTTTTACTTATTGAACAACACATGACTAGAGAAAAACAATAACTATATGTGTACAGAGACTGCCATTGTCAAGAAAATACTTAGTTACAGATAAATGTTCCCTAAACTTTGAATGCTCTTCTGCCATCATTTGTACAGTGTTATCTGAAGAGCACTCCAATAACAGATACTGCTGTCTCCTTAGCTAAGGCACTACTTCCCCAAAGAAGCTGATGCTACTATAACCAGGCCTTAGCAGCACTTATCTTTCAACATGGCTGCACCATTGAAAAAGGATTGTACTTCTCAGAATTGGAAACACGTGAACTTTTCCAGGTTGCAGAGTCTGGTGTGGCTTCCACGACCCTCGTCCACTTTGGTGGGAGCTCCTCCAGGCCTTGGGGCTCTGCATGGTTCCGGCAGGCCCTTCTTTGCCCTCTGTTCATCCATCTCCATGCCTTTGCTGGGGATTTTGTTTCTATCTTACTATTGCTGCTTCTATCTGTAACCCAGCTCACGGTTCACTCCCCCAATCAATCCTCAGTGGCTTCCCATTGCAGTTTTATGACTGGGGGCCTGGGACTGCCGTAACAAATCGCCACACATTTAGCAGCATAAAGCGGTTTCTGTGGGTCAGAAGTGTGGGCACAGTAAGACTCAGCTGGTTTCTGTGCACTGGGTCTCCCAAGCCTGAAATCAAGGTGTTGGCAGGGCTGGGTTCCTTTCTGGAGACTCTGGGAAGAGTCTGTCTCCAGGCTCTTGAGTTGTTAGCAGACTCCAGTTCTTTATGGCTGTAGGACTGAGGTTCCCATTTCCTTATTCATCATCAGCTGTGGCTGCTCTTTGCTCCTTGAGGCAAAGAGCCTTCAGCTCTTATACTTTCTGCTAAGTTCTGCCTACTGGAGGAGGAGTATCAGAAATTATTTGAAATCCTTCTGTATGGGAAATTTTTCCCTTCTCTTCATTTATTTGTTTATTTAAGCATATATTTATACCAGTGTGGACTGATGGATATTTATGCATTATTTATTTCTTTGCTAAAATTATTCCAGCTTTGACTGTTGGGAGTTCTTTCAGGTAGACTTCTCTGTCCCTTTAACAAGGCCCATCCTTTTGTTTTGTGAGTGCTTCCTTACATTATGGCACTAAAAGATGCTCCAGGCTTATCTAGTATATTCACTGGCCCAGATCCAGAAGCAGCCATTTATTCAAGGAGCCCTGGTTTCATTTATTTAGAAACCAAGATCTGGGCACTGGGTTTGTACTATTTAAAAAAAAAACAAAAACAAAAACATGATTTTCTTTCTTTCTTTTCTTATCAACAGTTGTTTTGCTTTCTGAGTGGACAGTAGGGCCTGCACACCTTTTTCTCCACATCCATACCAACACCCTCTTTTTGTTTCTGCATTAGGCATTATAAGTAAAAGAGTGGAATATCAGCAGGTGGTATCGTCACATTTAGATGGTGTAGAGTACATTCCACCCCTGAATGGGAAATCATCCATTGGGGGATTAGAAGATGATTCTTATATTCTTAATTCTTATATTTAGTTCACTTTATCGGAAAGAAGCAGTACTATAACACACCTGAGCCCATTTGGCCAAGACCAGCCCTTAGGTTCCTCTCAGTAGATAACGTTGAGTTGGTGACAGTTACTGATTGTCCCACAACCTTACTACCAGGTTACTGCAAAAGCAGAGCAGGGGCAAAATCTGCTCACATGTGCAAGCACACAACAGCTCATACCAGCTGCTCTGCCAAGCCAAATGAGACCCACCCTCCTGGACTTGGGGGCACTATGAATGTAACTGAAAGATATACTCGAGGCAGAGCCAGAAATATTCTTGGGGCACCAAGTCAGAAACCTTCCTAAACTGATGACTAGAGGCTGAACCAATTAGGAATTAAGCCATAGTCACTTATCTAAGGGAGCCAGCTAAACTTCCCTGGGTCCTTACCCCTTCTTGCTTATACCAGAATAGGGGATGCCTCTAAATCATTTTAGGCAATCCATATAACTTAAGTAGAATATTGCTAAAATTCATTACTGGCCACGTCTGTTCCCTCCCTCCAGCAGAGGGGTCAAGGCCAGGAGAATGGTGCAGAATCTGGCTTTGAGCCCAAGATGGGTTCTGCTGCCCTCCAGTTGGCGGCAAGGCCCTACCCAGTCCTCCTGGCCTCACCTGGAGTCTAGGTGAGGAAGGTACAAGAAAAGAATGGATGAAAACAAGAGTTTCTTATTTTCCCACTGCTGTGTATCTCGGACTCCTGTGAGTACAGGGTCAGGGTCATTTGTAAGGGCAGCTTCTGAGGGGGATGGTGGGGGAGAGAAGAATCACCACCGCAGGCCGTGGAATGGGCTGAGGTAGAGCAGGGGACAGCAGCAGAGCACATGGGACCATTTTCGGGATTCCAGGGATTTGCCAAGCATTCCCAGGGTTGAGCCTGGGACCACACCCATCTACCAGGCCTGCCCCATTCCTGGGAAGAGCTGCACTCACTCATTCTGTCTCTCTTTTTCTCTCAATTTTAAGATGGCTAGACACCCTGTAAGCATGGTCTAGCCAAGCCTGCTTTAGGTGTTGGGGCCTGTTTTGTTGATAAAATCATTTAGAAGAAGCTCTGAGGACCCCTCAGAGCCAAAAACCTTGTGCTCTGCTACTTTGAGCTCCCTCTCTGGTTTCCTTTTGATATCTCTTGAAACTTGACCCCACCAAGGCGGCTGACCCAGATGGCCAATCAAGCCCCTAGCTGATTACATTTGACCCAACACAAAAATAAAGTCCACCTGTCCTAAACCCACCCCATTAAGACAGACAAACCCCTGTCCAGTCAATAGGACTTGAGCTAACTTCCCTTTTCTGGCTATAGAAATCACTTGCCATTCCTAGAAGATTGAAGCTACTCTCATTTTTACATGTGACCAGGCTTTGTTGCTGCAGCAAAACTTTTGGTGTCCCAATTAAATTCTGCAATCTCCAAATTTGACTCCGACTTACCTTTGGACCTGGTTGTCTCATCGCTATGGATTTGCCGGCTGGTGGATTTTCAAGGGAAAGCTGAGTCCGGCTGGCAGCTCCCAGCCTCCCCGGGCTGCCCTGTGCTTTCCTGCCTGTGGTTTTGGAAGTGAGGCTCTGAGAGGCCTCTCTGAGATACGTAGCACCTTGGAGCTGGTTCACGGCCCTGTCCCTCAATCCAAGGGACTGCAGGGAAGCCAGCTTCGGGCATCAGTGAGAGCCAGCATGCTTTACCTTGACCAGAACCCTTCATGCTCCTGCTTCTCTCTGGAAGAGTCTATGGCCAGCTGAGGCTCGACCAAGGGGAGAGGCAGGTTGGACAAGTGCAGGGCTGCATCCTTTGTTTAAATTGTGGTACTTTGCTCATCATAGAGTAATTTTGCATTAATGTGGATTATGATTCAGCTCGATGACTGCATTTTGGGTGCCCCCCCTTAAATTTTGTGCCTGTGGCAAGTGCCTCACTCACCCTGATGCAGGTTGGTGGGGCTGGAGCATCAGTGGGAAAAACTCCGCAAACCACTTCTAACAATCCACTTACTCTGGGAGTGGCCTGAATTCCCATCTCTGCTGCCTGACCACTGCAAACCAGGTGCAGAGGGATGGCACGGCCCAGCCACTGCCTGCCACCCAGCCCTGGGCTCCTGCTTATGGACCAGCTGCCCAACGTGAGCACAAGGGTGGTTGTACTCTGGGACAGTCAGTGGTGTAGAGTTTCATGGCTACTCTGCCTTCTTCTTGTCACCCTCCTAAATTCCCATAGGAAGAGCCAAGTGGAACCCATGTGCCAAGCCCTGGGGGGGTCCCTGTCCCCTGGGCTGGGCCTTCACACCTAGAGGTCATGTTCAGGCCTGGCACCCATCAATAGGCATGGAGGCAGGCGCATGTCCCAGGAGGCGGGCTGATGCAGCTTGGCATGTCTGCTTGGAGTAAAGGGGATTCAGGGGAGACCAAGGAGCTAGTACATGCTGAGAACTGGGGGCTGGGTTTGGAACCCAAAGGTGAGCAAGAGACGCATGGCCCTTTCTCCAGGATGCTCGGGTTCCAGTGGGTGACAGACCAAAATGCAAACAGGCAGACAGAGAGACAAAGAAAGAAAAGCGAGCAGGGCTAAGTGCTAAGACAGAAGATGCAGGATGCAAGGGGAGGAAACAGCAAGGAATCCACTTTCCGGCGGGTGGCAGGAGGCCTCGCTGCAGAGGGGATGCTGACACTTCCCATGTGGCCTTTTGCATTCCTGACCCCCCAGACCCGCCCTCAGAGACCTGAGAAATCGAGAGCTCAGCGGCAGGCCTGCGAGTGGTGGGTGGCACGGGGCTAAGGCCTGTAGAATAGGAACAAGGCTCATTCCAGTGGTCCAGGGGGCAGAACCCAGACTGACAGGCGGGGGTTAGTGGGAATCTGATTTTGGCTCAGTGCCAGGAAGAAATGCTTACCCAAGACAAAGGAAGGGGATGTGGCCAACGAAGTTGAATGGCCAGTTGAAGGAAACGTCCAGTGGGGGAAGGCGCTTGATGATTTCCAAAGCCTCCTCTGGTCCCAATCCCAGCCTTCCGTAAGGAATCATTTATTTTGTTATGGCCAGGATAGCAGGGGAAGGAGTGGCGTAAATGCAATGCTGGGGTGCTTATGCCTCTTAAGGCCCTTTGCCAAGCAGCTGCATAAATAGAATCTCATGTCTGTTGGTTTGTGTTTAAGCTTTGGATGAAACTCACCATGCTCCACCGAGGATTTCAAGACAGAGGGACAGCTGCCATCCATCTGGCCTGAGCCAGGGAGCTCTGAACTTGCAAGAGGCTTGGGGAGCAGAGGCCATTGGAGCCCTGTGAAGGTCTGTGGTCAGGGGCATCCTGGATGGAGAGAGATGGAGGTGGGGGCTGATGATTCAGGCCCAACCAGAGAATTCTCATCAGCAACTGTTTTATTTAAACCCGGTGCTCATTCAGGGCTTAAAAAGTTTTATCATAGATAATAAAAATCTTGCCAACAATACCTAAGTTTTATTGAGCACGTACTGTGAGCTAGGTTTTGTACCAAGTGTTTGGGGCATGTTATTTCATATGTACTTCACACGGACCCCGAGCTGGACGTCTTCCCCTCGCCCTCTTGGGCTGTCTGGCTACCCACGGAGGCATCGGCAGCATCCTGTACCCCCAGCTTCCTGCTGGGCTCCCCCCTTTCTACCCTGGCTCTCTCGACTTGCCCAGTCCCTTAGGAAACCCTTATGTTCGTCCTCATTTGAGTGTGCCTCTGCATTCCGCTAGGATCCCGAAACACATGCAGATCAGGCGCTGACTTTCCATGAGGATTTCTCTCCTTCCTTTGTGTAATTTCTATCCTTTCCGGAAGCTTCCCCAGTGGGGTCTTCACCTCACCATGCCATCAAGGTCACTGAGGACCTCTGTGTGTCTAAATCCAATGGCCGGTTCCCAGGACCCATCTCCCTGCCTTCTGAGCAGCGTTTGGCCAGCTGGTCAGCTTGCACCACTTGAAGGACTTTCTCACCTAGCGTCTGGGCACCTCACTCTCCTGGGCCTCTCCTACTCAGTGCTGCTCCTTCTCTGTCCACTGCACAGTGGCCAGTGGTCACCCAACTGATTTCAAATCAAGACCATCATCTGGCCCCGAGTTATCTCCCTGACCTCAACTACTCCTCTCCCTCCCTCCCTTCATTCCAGCCCTTCTGGCCTCAGGGCCTTTGTACATGTTGTTCTCTCTGCCTGGAAGGCTCTCCCTCTAGATATGTGTGGTTTCTCCCTGAACTCCTTCAGGTCGCTGCTCAAATGTCAAATCAGCAAGGCCTTTCCCAACCACCCTACTTATCATGGCGACCTACCCAACTCCCGTACTCTCCAACCTCCACTTCTGCTGTTTTTCTCTCTATACCACTAAATATTATGATCATGTTGGCTACTTGGCTACTTTATTTTCTTTAATGACATTTTGATATTTTTTAGAAAGCAGCCTCTGTGAGGGCAGAGAATGTTACTGCTTGTTTTCTACAGTAATCTCAAGGCCTTCTGGAACAGAGCCTGGTGTATGGGAGGTGCTCATCAACAATGTGCTGAATACTGAGCAACTGGCCGTGACGCCATACAGCCTCGGATGCTGAGTGCCGTGGAGCAGAGACAGGCAATGGAGGTCTCTGGAGGGAAATGAGTTTCCTGAGGATGCTGAGGTGTTCTGGCTGAGCATGAAATTTGGGATGCTGTCTGATTTCCTGAGAAGCCCAAATGCCAAAAGAGCAAATGAGGCTGATAAAAATGGATCATGTTAGTTTTCTTCCAGTGAATTCTTTTTCTTCCCTGGAAATACCTTGCTTGTTACCTAGTGTGGAGTCAGAGTTCTCCAGAGAAGCAGAACTGACAGACTCAATCAATCTATCTAACCATCTATGTATCATCATCTATCCATCTGAATTAGATTTGTTATAAGGAATTGGCTCATGTGACCATGGGAATTGGCAAATCGAAATTCCACAAGTCAGGCTACATGCTGGAAATTCCAATAATGGTGATGCTAAGTTGAATCCAAATTTCCCAGGGGAAGGTGGATGCTTGAAGTTGAGGCAGAAATTCCTCCTTTCTGATTCCTAAAATCCTCATTTCTCACTTTAAGACCTCCAACTGATATGATCTCACTGATATGAAATAATTAGAATAAGCAAACTCACAGAGTCAGAATCTAGAATATAGGTTATCAGGGTATGGGGTGGGGATAGGGAATGGGAAATTAAGGCTTAAAATGTATAGGGTTCCTATTTGGAATGAAGGAAATGTTTTAGTAATGGATGGTGGTGATGGTAGCACAACATTGTGAACCTAATTAACAGCACTGAAATATATGTCTGAATGTGGTTAAAATGTGAAGTGTTAGGTTATATATAGGATACTAGAATAAATTTTTCTTTAAAAATCCATGGAACTGCACTATACGAACAGTGAGCCATAAATTAAGCCATGGACTATAGTTAACAGTACAATTAAACATGTGCTTTCATCAATTGTAACAAACATGCCACACTGATGCAAGTTGTTGATAATATGGTGTACTTGGGAAACCTGTATTTTGTGCCTGATTGTTCTATAAACCCACAACTTCTCTAAAAAGAAAAAAAAGACCTCCAACTCATTGGAAGAGGAGACTCCCCACATTGCTGAGAGCAATCTCCTTTGTTGATTGCAGATGCAATGAGCTGTAGATGAAATCAAATGATTATAGATGCAAATCCATTGACAAAATAGCCTCATAGTAACAATCAGGCCAGTATTTGCTTCACCAAACAACTGGACTCCATAATCTAACCAAGCTGACACATGAAATTAACCATCACACCTGGTCTTGAGGACTATTTTCAGAGTGTGCCCATGCCAGCCTGTGTGGACTGCCCGTGAGGAGGGGCTATGTGGTGGTGGGGTCCTGGGCTTGGATGAGAAAATGCTGTCTTACTGGCTCACCATTCAGGGTGTGCAGAGAGAGTGTGCATGGTGGATTCCTAGGGGGACAGGACTCGAAAGGATGCTGGCAAGCATACCCACTTATCGGTCAGCATCCCAGGAAGACTGCTGCCAGGGGTGATGCAGGAATTAAGATTCAAGACAAAATATCTCTTTTGGAGACTGGAGCAGGGGACACAACGTCTATCTGGTGAGTGTGTCTGTCCCATTCCCAAGACCCTTATTTATTATGCTTTTAGGATAGAGAAATGCTTTAATGTGCACGTAGACATTTTCTCAAGGTGGTTTACATCATGTCTTCAAAATGGGTCTTATCTTATTCTCAAGGGCAATAACAGAAAAACAGTTCCCCAGCTGCATTCTCACATCCACGCATACTTTAATGAGGCGTGCTTTGATGGTGTTCTATGTTCAGCAGGGGCCCATTGTTCTAGGCCCCCACCTCAAGTATGCAGGAAGGAGAGGAGAAACTTTAGGCTCTGTTTTCCACAGAAGACCATGGCAGAACAAGGACAGGACCCATGCCTTGGGAAAGAGTAAAGTGACAATGAATGAGGTCATTCTCAGAAGCAAGGCAGAACAACACCCTTTTCCCTCTAATTGGAGAAGAAAATGTAGGGGAAACACCTCCAAGATCTAGTGATAGGTGGTAGAGTCTTAGACTTTACACTCAAAGCACAAGCAACAAAAGAAAAAATAGATAAATGGGGACTCCTCAAAATCAAATACTTCAGTGCTTCAAAGGACTTTGTCAAAAGGATGAAAAGGCAACCGACTCAATGGGAGAAATTATTTGGAAACCACGTATCTGTTAAGGGTTTGATTCCAGAATATATAAAGAAACCATACAATTCAATAATAATAAACAAACAACCCGTTAAAAATGGGCAAAAGACATTTTTCTGAAGAGCAAATACAAATGGCTAAAAAGCACAGGAAAAGATGCTCAGCTTCACTAGCTATTAGGGAAATGCAAATCAAAACCACCATGAGATATCACTGCACACCCGTTTGAATAGCTGCTATTAAACAAACAGGAAACCACAAATGTTGGAGAGGATGTGGAGAAATTGGAACATTCATTGACTGCTGGTGGGAACGTAAAATGGTACAGCCGCTGTGGAGGATGGTTTGGTGGTTCCTCAGGAAGCTAAGTATAGAGTTACCTTACGACCCCAGCAATCCTGCTACTCGGGAATAACCAGAAGATCTGAAAGCAGGGAAGCAAACAGACATCTGCACACCAATGTTCATAGTGGCATTATTCACAGTTGCCAAGAGATGGAAACAACCCAGTGTCCATCACCAGATGAGAGGATAAACAAAATGTGGTACATGCATAATGTGGAATATTATTCAGCAGTAAGAAGGAATGAGGTCCTGAAGCATGGGACAATATTGATGAACCGTGAGGACATTATGTTAAGTGAAATAAGTTGGATATGAAAGGACAAATATTGTATGATCTCACTGATATGAACTAATTATATTATGTGAAGTAGTAGACATAAAATATAGAATATAGGCTACCAGGATAGAATGAGGTTAAAGAATGGGGTTAAAGAATGGGGAGGTGTGGCTTAATATGTACAGAATGTTTAACTAGGTTGAACTTAAACGTTTGGAAATGGACAGAGGTGATGGAAGCACATCATTGTGAGAATAAATAACAGTGTTGAATGGCATGGGAACGTGGTGGGAAGGGGAAGCTTAGAGTTATGTATGTCACCAGAAGGAAAACTGGAGGTTAAAATATGGGAATTATAATACAGTGAATCTTGTGGTGGACAATATCTGTGATTAACTGTACAATTATAAAAAAAAGTTTGTTCATGAACTAGAAGAAATGTCTGACACTATTAGAAGGAGTTAATAATAGAGTGGTTTATGGGGGGGGGGGAATGTACCCATTGCAAACTATGAACAATAGTTAACACTTATATTTTAATACTCTTTCATCAGTAATAACAAATGTACTACACCAATACTATGGGCCGATAATAGGAGGGGGGTGTTAAGGGGTTTGGAAGGATTTGGGTTTTCTTTTTTTATTTTTATTTCTTTTATGGAGTAAAGAAAATGTTCTAAAATTGATCATGGGGCTGTATGCACAGCTATGTGATGATACTGTGAGCCAGTGATCGCACACTTCAGATGGTTTGTATGGTATATGAATATATATCAATAAAACTGCATTTTTTAAAACAAGACAACTGTCAAAAAAAGATACTAAGAGAATACTACAAACAACTTTACATTCTTCAAGAAATGAATCAATTCCTCAAAAACCACAAACTACCAAAACTCAACCAATATGAAATCGATAGCCTGGATAGTCCTTTTACCATTAAAGAAACTGAATTCATAATTTAAAAGCTCCCCCAAATGAAATGAAATAAAAATGAAATTTCCTGGCCCAGAAGGTATCCCTGGAGAGTGCTGTCAAACATTTAAAGAAGAATTAACACCAATTTACGCAGTCTCTTCCAGAAAATAGATAAGAAGGGAACTCATTTTATGAGGTCACTATTACACTGATATCAAGACCAGAAAAACTCAATACACACACACACACACACACACACACACACACACACACAAACCTGCAGACAATATCTCTCATGAATTTACATGCAAAAAACTTCGACTAAATATCAGCAAATCTAATCCAGCAATGTATGAAAAGAATTATAAAGCATAACCAAGTGAGATTTATTCCAGGTATGTAAGGCAGTTCAATATTCAAAAATCAATAAAATGCTCAAGATCAATAGGCCAAAGAAGAAAAATAATCATATTAGTTGATGAAAAAAATCTAATGCCCATTCCTGATGAAATCACTCGGCAACCAGGAATAGAGGGAGTCTTCCTCAACTTGATTTTTAAAAAATCTCAAAAAACAAAACAAAACAACCCTACAAGAAACATCATACTTAACACTGAAATTCTGAGTGCTTTCCCCTGAGATCAGGAACAAGACACAGATGTCTGATCTCACCATTATGATTCAACACAGTCGTGGAAGTTGAGCAAACACAAGAGAAGGAAAGAAAAACACAGACAGGAAATGAGGAAATAAAACTGTCACTACTTGCAGATAACTTAATTGTAGAAACTGTAGAAAATCCCAAAGAATCTACCAAAAAGAAAAAACTTCTAGAACTAGTAAGTGATTTCAACAGGGCCACAGGACACAAGTCAATTCACAAAAAAAGTAATTGCATTTTTATAAACAAACAACTAACTTGTAGAAGCTGAAATTAAAGACAGTACCATTTATAATCAATGCAAGAAATAATGAAATTCCTAGGTGTAAATTTAAGAAAATATGTACAAGATCTGTATGCTGATGACAAATGCAGATGAAATAAATCAAAGAAGACCTAAATAAAAGGACATACCATGTTCATTAAATGGAAAATTCAACATAGTCAAGATGTCAGCCCTCCCCAAACTGATCACTTGGTTTAATGCAATTCTTATCAAAATCCCAGACTGGTTTTTTGCACAAATAGACAAACTTATTCTAAAATTTATATGGGACAAAGAAAGCCTAGAATGACTAACACAATTTTGGGAAAGAATCACTTTACCTGATGCTAAAGCTTACCAAATAACTACAGGATACAAGACACTGTGGTATTGGTGAAGAAAAAGATATGTCTATCAAAGAAAAAGAAAAAAGAACACAAAAATAGAACCATACAAATATGCTCAATGAAGTTTCTCAAATGTGCAAAAGCCATTCAATGGAGGAAAAACAGCCTTTTCAATAATGGGTGATAGAGCAATTGGACATCCATGAGCAAAAAAGTGAACCTCCACCTAAACCTTACACTTTTTGCAAGAAGTTACTCACAATGGATCATGGACTTAAGTTTCATATCTAAAACTAAAAAATTTTTAGAAGAAAATCTTCAAGACTTAGAGACAGGTGGTGGGTTTTTTTTTTTTTTTTTTTTTTTTTTTTTTTAGTCTGGACACCAGAAGCACAATCCATAAAGGAAAACCTAATAAATTGGACCTCAACAAAATTTAAAACTTTTGCTCTATGAAAGAGGATCCAAAGACAAGCTACATACTGGGAGACAATATTGCAAAACATTTATCTGACAAAGAGATAGTATTTAGAATATATAAATAACTCTCAAAACGCAATGGTAAAACAATACACAATCCACCTAGAAAACAGGCAAAAAAATATGACGAGACGACATCAAAGAAGCTGTGCAGATGGCAAATAAACCCACAAAAAGATGACCAAAATCACTAGCCATTAGGGAGATGCAAACTAAAGCCACATGACATATCACTACACACCCATCAGAGTGGCTAAAATGAAGTGACAGCACCAAATGATGCAGAATAACTGATTTGCCCATACATTGCTGGTGTCGATGTAAAATGGTGAAGTCACTCTGGAAAATAGTTTGCCAGTTTTTAAAACTTAAACATGCCCTCAACAAAGCAAAAACCAACAATTGCATTCTTGGCATTAATCCAAGAGTAACAAAAATTTATATCCACATAAAAATCTGTACACCAATGTTCATAGTAGCTTTATTTGTAATAGCAAAAATACTGTGAACAATCCAAATGTCCTACAGTGGGTGAACAGTTAAACAACTGAGCTACATCCAAACTATGCAATAGTATGTAGCACTGAAAAGAAAAAAGCTATTGATACACAAAGCTATTGATCAAACTTGGTTTGATCTCAAGGGAATTGTGCTGAGTAAAACAAAGCCAATCTCAAAAGGTCTGAATCCATTTATAGAACATTCTTGAAATAAAAAAAAAATTACAAATATGGAAAACCAACTAGTGGTTGCCAAAGGTTAGGGATGGGTGGAAGTTAGGGATGGGGATCAGTGTGGCTATAAAAAGGTAGCATGAGGGATCTTTGTGTTGATGAAACAGTCCTGTAACTTGATTGTGGTGGGGTTACACATATCTACACATGATAAAATTGCATGGAACATCTCTCACACATGTGCACACACATGCAAAGTGCATGTAAAACTGGTGAAATCTGCACAAGCTCTGGGGACCATACAAATGTCAGTTTCATAGTTTTTACACTGTACCTTGTGGGAAACTGTATGAAAGGTACATGACACCCCCCGTAAATTTTTTCCAACTTTCTGTGTGTCAATAATTATTTCTATAATTATTTTAAAATAGAAAGTTAAAAAGTTAAAAAAAAAAAATCACAGGTTTACTAGTGCTCCAGTTTGCTAATGCTGCCAGAATGCAAAATACCAGAAATGGATTGGCTTTTATAAAAGGGGTTTATTTGGTTGCAAACTTACAGTCTTAAGGCCATGAAGGTAAGACATCAACAACTGGGTACCTTCACTGAAAGATGACCGGTGGTGTCCAAAAACCTCTGTTAGATGGGAAGGTATGTGGTTGGCATCTGCTTGCTCCCAGGTTGTGTTTCAGAATGGTGTTCTCCAAAATATTAGTGTCAGCTTCCAATAGCTGTCTTCAAAATGTGTCTCTCAGCTACAGCTACTCTCAGTTGCTCTCCAAAATGTCATTCATGGCTGCTCCAGCATCTAGGCTGTGTGGCTCTTTTTAAAGTACTCTAGTGATACAATTAAGACCTGCCCTGAATGGGTAAGGCAAGACCTCCATGGAAATTATCCAATGAAAGGTCTCACCCACAGGTGATTGAGTCACATCTCCATGGAAACACTGAATCAATAGGTTCCAACCTATTCAACACTAATACACCTGACTCCACATGATTACATCAACAACATAGTGTTTTGGGGGACATAATACATCTAAACCACACACATGGCATCTAGCAAGTGTGGAAGGAGTGATAGAAATATAGGAATCAAGCAACAGGCATCAATGTATGCTAAAATCATTGAGTGAAAGGTGGTTGGAGTACAGGATATTCACAATATCTTAAAGCATCACCCTGCAGATTAATTTTTAATTAAAAAATAAAATATGCATTTATAATATCAAGGCATTAAATGGTCACCCCCTGTTCTAATTTGCTAATGCTGCCAGAATGCAAAACACCAGAAATGGATTGGCTTTTATAAAGGGGGTTTATTTGGTTACAAAGTTACAGTTCTAAGGCCATAAAGTGTCCAAGATAGGTCATCAACAATTGGGTACCTTCACTGGAGGATGGCCAATGGTGTCCAGAAATTCTGTGTTAGCTGGGAAGGCACATGGCTGGCATCTGCTCCAAAGTTCTGGGTTCAAAATGGCTTTCTCCCAGGATGTTCCTCTCCAGGCCACAGCTTCTCTTCCAAATGTCACTCTCAGTTGCCCTTGGGGCATTTGTCCTCTCTTAGCTTCTCTGGAGCAAGAGTCTGCTTTCATCAGCCATCTTCAAACTGTCTCTCATCTGCAGCTACTCTCTCAGCTTCTGTGCATTCTTCAAAGTGTCCCTCTTGGCTGTAGCTCCTCTTCAAAATGTCACTCTCAGCTGCACTGAGTTCCTTCTGTTTGTCAGCTCATTTATATGGCTCCAGTGATTTAATTTAGACCCACCCTGAACGGGTAGGGTAACACCTCCATGGAAATTATCCAATCAGAGTCATCACCCACAGTTGGATGGGGCACATCTCCATGGAAAAACTCAAAGAATTACAATCTAATTAACACTGATAGGTCTGCCCACACAAGATTACATCAAAGATAATGGTGTTTGGGGGAACATACATTCAAACTGGCACACCCCCTTAAACAAGTAGTCAAGTTTTGCATGGACAAAAGTAGGGCAGCCTGCCACTGAGGTCTTCCTGTGGGATTCACTGTGATTGCTGCCAGACTTTACAAATGAATCCAGTCATGTGAGACAACCTACAGACATCTGTCCCGAACTCTTCTAAATAAAACTACAATAGACAAGGCAGGGAAACTGTCCTAAATGTCCAAAAGTAACAGAGACTAAAGGCTATAACCAACAATGTATGCACCTTGCTTGAAAAGGCTTTAAAAGACACAGGGGAGGAGCAGGGCAAGATGGCAGAGTAGTAAGGTGTGGAATTTAGTCTCTCCTCTAGGGCAGCTGGTAATTACCCAGGAACTGTATGAAACAGTGTTTTTGGGGTCTCCAATGACCAGTCACACATTATACACAAGTTTGGAACCAGAGGAAAAGCTGAGATATCAGCAAACACTGTAAGCTCCCTGGACCGGGGGGGGCAGCCCTCACCACCCAGACCCCATGGACTGCCTTGCAGCTGGCTCCCTGAAAGGGGAAAAAAAAACCCAATCTGCTGAGGGCAAGAAGGGGGACTCAACCTAGCATCAACTGCAGAATTAATTAACTAATTTTTGGAGCTGTGGGTGCTAAAGAAGAGCTGGGTTCCAAGAAGGGGGGGCACATAAAAGTCCATTCCCTGGCTCCAAAAAAGTTTTTTTCTTACATTTTGTCCCTTCCCCTTTCTCACTCTTTATCTTTTTGCACTTCAATAGCCCCCAGCAGGGGTGGAATTGAAGCTGTTGGAGGGTAATTATCAGACAATAGCCCAAAGTGCATCTTTAAATAGTCTATTCTGACACTTACAAAGCTTCCAGGCTGGGGAAAGGCTTTAAAAGGGGACTTCTTTTTTCCTTTCTTTTTTTTTCTTTTCATTTTTTTTTAATTTAAAGATAACATATGTGGTTATTTTCTATCAGACACCCCAGGTTGAAGGTCTATGCTGGTCTTGGGGGTAGACAGAGTATCCAGAACTTTTTTGAATTTCAGATTCCCTTTTGAAGATGGTCTCCACCCCAGTCTTTAATCGGCAACTCAGGCTGACAAAGGAATTGAGCTGAAGTTGCCCAAAGAGGAGAGGGGAGAAGGGAATAGTGCCCCTAGGAGACAACTGGTGTTCCTAGGATTGGGAGAGTGCAGGGAGGCCCAGCTCAATTGGCAGCCCTCCTTCTGGGAACTCAGACCTCAGGGGCTGGAATTCAGATCCCAGCTTCAGTCAGCCATGCCCTGACAGGCTCAGAGTTTGCAGAGAATTAAAGGCACTTCACCTCCTTACACTGGTGGGAAAACTGCAGACTGGCAAGTGCCACCTGCTGGACAGGATAGGAAAAGCACTGAGTCTAGAGACCTCACAGGAGAGTCTCATTCTCAGGGAAACTCCATATCCTCCTCATGAGACATGGGCCTCTCTAGACTGGGAAAACCTGACTGGGATAAAACATATCTGAGGAGACCCTCTCAAAAAAGGCTACATAGAGGCAGGGCAGGAAACAGAAAAACAAGAGGTGAAAAATTCTGATCAACTAAATAGACCTAAGTTAAAGGTCTAGAATAAGTTTAACTGAACAACATAGGTTAGAGAACAAAGCCAATCAACAAGAAACCCCTAGGTAAAATAGTGAAAATGAGCTCCAGAATAAACTAATCAAAAAAATCAGATCCTAGACATCTTAAGATAATGAGCCATACTAGGAAACATGAAAATAAGTATCAGCCAAAGGAATAAACTAATAGTTCAACCAAGATAAAGGAGTTGAGGCAATTAATGCTAAATCAATTCAGTGAGCTGAGGGAAGATATGGCAAACATGATGAAGGATATAAAGAAGACACTGGATAGCCATAAATAAGAATTCATAAACTTGAAAAAGCAAATGGCAGAACTCATGGGAATGAAGGCCACAATGGAGGAGATGAAAAACACAATGGAGAGACACAGCAGTAGGTTTGAATAAGCAGAAGAAAGAATCAATGAACTGGAAGACAAGACATTTGAATGTATACACACTAAAGAACAGATGGTGAAAAAAATGGAAAAATACTAGCAGGGTCTTAGGGAGCTGGGTGACAGCATGAAGCACATGAATATACGTGTTATGGATATCCCAGAAAGAGAAGAGAGGGGAAAAGGGGCAGAAAGAATAATAGAAGAAATATTCACTGAAAATTTCCCAACTCTTATGAAAGACAGAAAATTACAGATTCAAGAAGTAGAGCATACCCCAAACAGAACAGATCCCAATAGACCTACTCCAAGAAACTTACTGATCAGATTGTCCAATATCAAAGACAAAAAGAGAATTCTGAAAGCAGCAAAAGAAAAGCAATCCATCACATACAAGGGAAGCTCGATAAGCCTATGTACAGATTTCTCCACAGAAACCATGGAAAGGTAAAAGGAGAGAGAAAAAAAAATAAGATATGACACATAAAATCCAAAAGACAAAATGGTAGAAGAAAGTACTGCCCTTACAGTAATAACACTAAATGCTAATGGATTAAACTCCCCAATAAAAAGACACAGACTGGCAGAATGGATTGAAAAACAGGAGCCATCTACATACTGTCTGCAAGAAACTCACTTTAGACACAAGGACAAAAATAGGCTGAAAGTAAAAGGTTGGCAAAACATATTTCTTGCAAACAGCAACCAGAAAAAAGCAGGAGTAGCTATATTAATATCAGCTACATCAGACTTCAAAAGTAAAACAATTAAAAGAGACAAAGAAAGACACTATATATTAAAATAAGGGTCAATTCATCAAGAAAACATGAAAATTATAAATATTTATGCACCAAGTCAGAGTGCCCCAAAATTCATGAAGCAAACACTGAGAACACTGAAAGGAGAAGTAGATACCTCTACAATAATAGTTGGAGACTTCAATACACTGCTCTCATCAATGGATAGAACATCTAGACAGAGTATCAATAAAGAAATGGAGATGTTGAATTGCACAATAAATGAACTAGACTTGACAGACATTTATAGAACACTACATCCAACAACAGCAGGATACACTTTTTTTCTCAAGTGCTCATGGAACATTCTCTAGGATAGACCACATGCTGGTTGACAAAGCAAGTCTCAAGAAATTTTAAAATATTGATATTATACAAAACAATTTCTCAGACCATAATGGAATGAAGTTGGAAATAAATAACAGGCAGAAGGTCATAAAATTCACAAATATATGGAGGCTGAACAACACCTTCTTAGAAAACCAGTGGGTAAAGGAAGAACTTACAAGATAAATTAGTAAATACCTCAAGGCAAATGACAATGAAAACATAACATATCAAAACTAATGGGATGCAGCAAAGGCAGTGCTGAGAGGGAAATTTATTGCCCTATACGCCTATATTAAAAGAGAAGAGAGAGCAAAAATTGAGGAATTAGCTGTTCACCTGAGGAACTAGAGAAAGAATGGCAAACAAACACCAAAGCAAACAGAAGGGAATAAATAACAAAGATTGGAGCAGAAATAAATGAAATTGAGGACAGGAAAACAATAGAAAGGATCAACACAACCAGAAGTTCATTCTTTGAGAAAAACAGTAAAATTGATGGACCACTAGCTAGGCTAAAAAAAACAAAAAAGGGAGTGGATGCAAATAAATACAATAAGAAATGGGAAAGGAGACATAACTACTGACCCTGCAGAAATAAAGGAGATAATGAGAAGATACTATGAGCAACTATATGCTAATAAACTAGACAACTTAGACAAAATGGACAACTTTCTAGAAAAGCATAAACAACCAACATTGACGGGAGAAGAAATAGATGACCTCAACAAACCAAATCACAAGTAAAGAGATTGAGTCAGTCATCAAAAAGCTCCCAAAAAGGAAAAGCCCATGACCAGATGGCTTCACATGTGTAGTCTACTAAGCATTCAGAAAGAATTAGTACCTACCAATCCTGCTCAAACTCTTCAAAAAAAATTGAAGAAGAGGGAAAGCTACCCAACTCATTCTATGAAGCCAACATCACCCTAATACCAAAATCAGACAAAGATACTATAAAAAAAGAAAATTATAGACCAATCTCTTTAATGAACATAGATGCAAAAATCCTCAACAAAATATTCGCAAATCAAATCCAGCAGCACATTCAAAGAATTATACATCATGACCAGGTGGGATTTATTCCAGGTATGCAAGGCTGGTTCAACACAAGAAAATCAATGTAATACACCACATTAAAAAATCAAAGTGGAAGAACCACATTGTCATCTCAATCAATGCAGAAAGCACATTTAACAAAATTCAACATCCTTTCTTGATGAAAACACTTCAAAGGATTGGAAGAGAAGGAAACTTTCTCAATATGATAAAGGCAATATATGAAAAATCCACAGTAACAGCATACTCAGTGGGGAAAGACTGAAAGCTTATCCTCTACAATCAGGAACAGGGCAGGGATGCCCACTGTCACCATTGTTATTCAACATTGTGCTGGAAGTTCTAGCTAGAGCAATTAGGCAAGAAAAAGGAATAAAAGTCACTCAAATTGGAGAGGAAGAAGTAAAACTTTCACTCTTTGCAGATGACATGATTCTATATGTAGAAAATCCAGAAAAATCTACAGCAAAGCTACTAGAACTAGTCAATGAATACAGCAAAGTGACAGGCTATAAGATCAGCCCACAAAAATCTGTAGTGCTCCTATACACAATTAATGTGCAACAAGAGGAGGAAATCAAGAAAAAAGTTCCATTTACAATAGCAACCAAAAGAATAAAGTATTTAGGAATAAACTTAACCAAGGACACTGTTCTAGTTTGCTGATGCTACTGGGATGCGAAACACCAGAGAGGATTGGCTTTTATAAAAGGGGTTTATTTGGTTACACAGTTACAGTCTTATGGTCATAAAGTGTCCAAGGTAACACATCAACAATCAGGTACCTTCACTGGAGGATGACCAATGGTGTCCGGAAAACCTCTGTTAGCTGGGAAGGCACGTGGCTGGCGAATGCTCCAAGTTCTGGTTTCAAAATGGCTTTCTCCCAGGACGTTCCTCTCTAGGCTGCAGTTCCTCAAAAATGTCATTCTTAGTTGCACTTGGGGTATTTGTCCTCTCTCAGCTTCTCCAGAGCAAGAGTGCTCTCAACGGCCATCTTCAAACTTTCTCTCATCTGCAGCTCCTGTGCTTTCTTCAAAGTGTCTGTCTTGGCTGTAGCTCCTCTTCAAAATGTCACTCACAGCTGCACTGAGTTCCTTCTGTTATGTCAGCTCATTTATATGGCTCCACTGATCAACTTAGACCCACCCCAAATGGGCAGAGCAACACCTCCATGGAAATTATCCAATCAGAGTCATCACCCACAGCAGGGTGGGGCACATCTCCAAAGAAACTCTCAAAGAAACCTAGTCAACACTGATAACGTCTGCCCACACAAGATTATGTCAAAGATAATGGCATTTGGGGGACACAATACATTCAAACTGGCACAGACATAAAAGACCTTTATACAGAAAACTACAAGAAACTGCTAAAAGAAATCAAACAGGACCTTTAAAAATGGAAGAACAGACCATGTTCATGGATTGGAAGACTAAATATAGTTAAGATGGCAATCTCATCTAAACTAATTTATAGATTCAATGCAATACCAATTAAAATCCCAACAACTTACTTTGCAGAAATAGAAAAACAAATAACTAAATTTATTTGAAAGGGCAAGTTGCCCTGAATAGCCAAAAATATCTTGAGAAAGAGGAATGAAGTGGGAGGCCTCACACTACCTGACTTTGAAACATATTACAAAGCTACAGTACTCAAAACAGCATAGTACTGGCATAAGGATAGATATACCAACCAATGAAATCGAATTGAGTGTTCAGAAATAGACCCTTGCATGTACAGACTATTGATCTTCAATAAGGCAGTCAAGCCAAAGCAACTGGGACAGAGCAGCCTCTTCAACAAGTGGTGTTTGAAGAACTGGATATCCATTTCCAAAGTAACGAATGAGGACTTATACAAAAATTAACTCTAAATGGATCAAAGACCTAAACATTAGAGTTAAGACCATAAGACTCTTAGAAGAAAATGTAGGGAAATATCTTAAAGATCTTGTGATAGGAGATGGTTTTCTAGACCTCATACCAAAGGCACGCACAACCAAAGAACAAATAGACAAATGGGATCTCCTCAAAATTAAACACTTTTGTACATCAAAGGACTTTGTCAGAAAGGTAAAAAGGCAGCCTACGCAATGGGAGATGATATTTGGAAACCACATATCAGATAAGGGTTTAATATCCCGAATATATAAAGGGATCTTACAACTCAACAACACAAAGACAAACAATCCAATTAAAAAATGGGCAAAAGACATGGACAGACACTTTTCTGAAGAGGAAATACAAATGTGTCAAAACATATGAAAAAATGCTCAACTTCACTGGCTATTAGGGAAATGCAAATCAAAACCACAATGAGATATCATCTCACACCTACCAGAATGGCCATTATCCAAAAAACAGAAAATTACAAGTGCTGGAGAGGATGTGGAGAAAGAGGCACACTTATTCATTGTTGGTGGGAATGTAGAATGGTGCAACCACTCTGGAAGACAGTGTGGAGGTTCTTCAGGAGCTAAGTATAGATCTGCCATGTGACCCAGCTATTCCATTGCTATGTATATATTCAGAGGAATTGAAAGTTAAGATACAAATGGACATTTGTAAGCCAATGTTTATTGTGGCATTATTCACTATTGCCAAGAGATGAAAACAGCCCAAATGTCCTTCAACAGAGGAGTGGATAGACAAAGTGTTGAATACACACATGATGGAATATTATGCAGCTGTAAGACAGAGCAAAGAAATGGAACATACAATGATGTGGATGAAACTTGAGGACATTGTGTTGAGTGAAGTCAGCCAGAAACAAAAGGACAAATACCGTATGGTCTCACTAATATGAACTAACATTAATGAGCAAACTTTGAGAGTTAGAAGCTGATAACACAGGCTACCAGGAGGGAGAAAGTGGGTAGAGAGTAGGCATTTGATGTTGAAGGACTACAGAATGTTCAGCAGGATTGATTGCATAGATGTAGAAATAGATAGATAATACTGTGTGATGGTAGCACAATATTAAGTACACTGAACAAACATGTCTGTGAGTAAAGTTGAAAGAGGTGGGATAGGGGAATGTATGACACCAGAGGTAAAGATAGATGATAAAGACTGGGACTGTATAACTTGGCAAAAAACTGGAGTGACCAACGACGGTTACTAAATGTACAAATATAAAAATGTTTTTATGTGAGGGAGAACAAATGACTGTCAACCATGCAGAGTGTTGAAAAGGGATGGTATTTGGGAAAAAACATAATCAAAGCAAACAGGAGTCTATGGTCAACAGTAACATTGTAATATTCTTCCATTAAATATAACAAAGGCAATATACCAAGGCTAAATTTGTATGAGAGGGGGATATAAGGGAAGGTTATGGGATTCTTGGAAATTGTGTTGTTTTCTGTCCTTACTATTATATTGTACTTATGACATTTTATTTTTCTTTCTATTATCTTTTTTATTATTTGCTAAAAAAACAATTTTTTGTTGTAATCAATATGTTTGAGTGCTGATTGTGGTCATAAATGTACAATTTTATGATGATACCATGAAGAACTAACTGTACACTGTGGATAAATGTATGGTATGTGAATATATCTCTATAAAATTGTAGGAAAAAATATAAGTAGGGGCAAAAGTGCTGGAGAAAACATGGAGAGAGGGATGTACCTATCTACTGTTGATGAGGAGGCAGAATGGTGCAGCCTTTCTGGAGGTCAGTGTGGTGGTTCCACAAGAAGCTAAGTATGTGGGGGCTATTATGTCCTGCAACCTCATTATGGGGTATGTACTTGGAAGACCTGAGAGCGGAGACATGAATGTACATTTGCACACTGGTGTTTATGGAGGCAGTATTCATGATTTGCAATGGGTGGAGGTGGCCTAAGGGTACAGTGACTGGGGAGCAGAATAGTGAACTGTGGTGTGTGCATGCAATGAAATATTGAGCAACTATGAGAAGGAGTGAAGCTGTGAGACACACAACAAGGTGAATGGATCCTGTAGACAGCATTTTGAGTGAAGTATGCCAGAAACAAAGGCAAACACTATAATGCCTCACCAATATGGACTAATTACAATGTGTAAACTCAGAGTTGAATCTTAGAGCACAACCTAACAGGTTGTGCTGGTTTGTATACATTATGTCCTCCAGAAAAAGCCATATTCTTTAATGCATTCTTGTAGGGGCAGACATATTGGTGTAAATTAAGTTGGAACCTTTGGATTTGGTTATGTCCAGGGAGATGTGACCCACCAAACTGTAGGTGATAACTCTGGATAATTTCCTTGGAGGCCTGGCCCCTCCCATCCAGCATGGGCCTTGATTAGTTCACTAGAGCCCTATAAAAGCTCAGACAGAAGGAGCTCAAAGCCAGTAGGAGCTGAGACAGACATTTTGAAGATGGCCGTTGGAAGCTGATGCAGACATTTTGGAGAACGTCATTTTGATATGCAAACTGGGAGCAAGCAGATTCCAGCCAAGGGCCTTCCCAGCTAACAGAGGTTTTGCAGATGCCAATGGCCTTTCTCCAGTGAAAGTACCCTTTGTTGATGGACACTTTATGGCCTTAAGACTGTAACTGTGTAACCAAATAAACCCCCTTTTTATGAAAGCCAGTCCATTCCTGGTGTTTTGCATTCCAGCAGCATTAGCAAACTAGAACACGGGGGAATGATTACTGTAATGGTCCCTA
Source organism: Choloepus didactylus (assembly GCF_015220235.1). Lineage (NCBI taxonomy): Eukaryota > Metazoa > Chordata > Mammalia > Pilosa > Megalonychidae > Choloepus > Choloepus didactylus. The sequence goes on from NC_051311.1 coordinate 163,766,079, forward strand.
GATTGTGAGCTCTTACAGCAGTCAAATCTATTCCTGAATTGCAATGGCTGTCTCCAAACTCTGAGATGCTGATCCCTTTGTGTATAACCTGATTGGTCTCTGAAATATTGGGTATCTGTGTGACACGTGAAACTCAGATCTAGAGCTCAGCAGAAATGAATGTCAATATTAGCACATGCAGCAACTGTTAAAAAAAAAAAAAAAAACTGAAAAATAGCCCAGACTTCAATTAGAGATATGAATGAAGCAGATCTGGTTAAGACTACAGCAAATCAGGCCAAAGGGTAAAGGTTGAAATTGACTGTGTGTTAAAACTTCAACTTCCATGTGAGACCAAGGGAAGAGACGTTCATTTGGTGCAGGATCTATATTTTCTAAACAGTATAACTTCTACAGTCCATTTGTTCAAACATCACAATTACATGGAACTTTGAATAGGAAGTGAGATATGGTTATGTTTGTATAGGTTAGAGTGAAATAGCAATACATCCCAAAGTAATTTGGGCAGAGAATAAAAATATATATGCAGGACCCCCTGAGGAGCTGGAGGAAAATGTGGGAGTGTTGGTCTTCCTCACCTGGATGGTTGCTGATGTTCTCACAAACATTGAGGACTGGCGGTTTGATGTGCTGAGCCCTCTATCATGGGACTTGCCCTTATGAAGCTCATTACTTCAAAGGAGAGGCTAAACCTGCCTATAATTGTGCCTAAGAGTCTCTCCCCCTGAGTACCTCTTTGTTGCTCAGATGTGGCCTCTCTCTCTAGATAACCCAACTCAGCACCTGACTCCCAGGGGTGTAAATCTCCCTGGCAACACAGGATATGACTCCTGGGGATGAATCTGGACCCAGCATCATGGGATTGAGAACATCTTCTTGACCAAAAGCGGGATGCAAAATGAAACGAAATAAAGTTTCAGTGGGTGAGAGATTTCAAATGGAGTCGAGAGGTCACTCTGGTGGACACTCTTACACACTATATAGATAACACTTGTTAGGTTTTAATGTATTAGAATGGCTAGAAGAAAATACCTGAAACTGTAAAACTCTAACCCAATAGCCTTGACTCTTGAAGATGATTGTATAACAATGTAGCTTGCAAGGGGTGACAGTGTGATTGTGAAAACCTTGTGGGTTGCACTCCCTTTATCCAGTGTATGGATGGCTGAGTAGAAAAATGGGGACAAAAATTAAATGAAAAATACGGTGGGATGGGGGGAATGATTTGGGTGTTCTTTTTTACTTTTATTTTTTATTCTTATTCTTATTCTTTCTGGTGTAAGGAAAATGTTCAAAAATAGATTGAGATGATGAATGCACAGCTATATGATGATACTGTGAACAGTTGATTGTATACCATGGATGACTGTATGGTGTGTGAATATATTTCAATAAAACTGAATTTATTAAAAAAAAAAAAGACACTGGGGGACAATTGGAAAAATTTCATGGTATCCACTGGGAAACCCAATAATATTGTTGAAATGATGTTTATCTTCTTAGGTATTATAAGGATCCTGTAGTTATGTAGGCAAATGTCTTTATTCATGGATGAAATATGCTAAAATATTTGGGAGGGAGGTGTTATGATGTAACATTAATATTTTGTTAACACTATTACATAATAATAGAATAGTATTAACTTATTAATAATAAAATTTTCCAATGGTTCCACAAAAATGTATTAATATACATACATATGGATCTGTATGTGTGTGTGATAAACAGATAGAGGGGAAGAAGGGAGGAAAGCAAAAGGGCAAACGTCAATGATTTTATGGATCTAGTTGAAGGGTAAATGGGTTATTCATTGACTATTCTTTCAACTTTTCTATAGGTTTAAAAATTTTCAAAATAAAATAAAAACTGCCAAGTAGTTGAAACACCAAGGAGCTCTCATGAAGCAGAGGGCAGAGAACAAGCGAATATCCGAGTGAAAAAGAAGGGAAGCAGAAGGGCCCTCTGCCCTTGTCCCCCCACCCCACCCCACCATCGATGCCAGGAGCCAGGCTGTGTTTCTTGTGTTACTCACCCAAAGGCCCCTCACTGGGGAAGGAAAGCAGGCTCATTCCCACCACACAGACCAGGAACCTGAGGCTCAGAGAGACCAAAGATCTCACCCACGGTGGTTCTCAGATCTGCAGGCACAGATGCTTTCGTGGCACCCTCACTCCACAGAGCTGCTTCCCAATCCATCAGCACTATTGGGAAATGAGGGAGCACCCAAGGCATTCCAGGCTAGGACCCCTATACACAATACCTTATTCAAGGTGAGGAAAGTGAGCACAGCCCTATCGAGTGGTTTGCCCAAGGTCATCGCAGCTCTCAGGTGGCAAAGCCAGCATCCCACCACACGTCTGTCTGTCTTCCACAAGGGTGGGCCATCCCCACGTCCTGCACCTTCACACGTTCTCAGAGCTGCCCTGGGTCCAGATGGACCAGCGAGTGGGTCATCCAGAGTGGACAGTCTGCCTAATGGAGGCATTATTTGCTCCTCTCTGGAGGGAGTCTTTCACACCTGCCCCAGAGCTACCACAGGCCATGCCCTGGTCTCCATGAGTCCACACAGCTCTTGCAGGAGTTTCCAAACCTGCCTACGGCAGGAACAGGAGGCACTATATCTGCTTTTATATCAGAATTTACCGCTATTGTTTTGAAACAAGGTTCTGCATCCCTGTTTCTCATTTTCTGCAGCAGGTTGAAAGGGGAGGTGAATTATGACAACTAAAAATGAAATGAAAATATCACAGAAGTAAATAAAGAGCACCCAAATGAGAGCAAGCAAAAGCTATTTGTTCAGAGCTTGCTATAGCAAGGGAGTCAGGCACCATCTCTTTTCATTTGGCAGAGAATCAAAGGCAGGCAGGTGAGTGGGAAAGCTTTATAGAGGAAGCAAGGGAAGACTCTGGGTTTGCCTGATTGGAAGCTGTTGGCATAGAGAGGCTGGAGGCAGGTTGCTAGAAGCCGGGCATCCTATGTGATTGGTTAGGCGAGCTGCAGTGTTTGGAGCTATGTACCCCAGAAAAGCATTTTCTTGAACTTAATGCATTCCTGTGGGTGTGAACCCATTGTAAGTAGGACCTTTTGATGAGGTTACTTCAGATAAGGTGTGCCCCAGGGTGGGTCTTAATCCTATTACTGAAAGCCTTATAGGGAAGGTGACAGAGAGAGGAAAACAGCCACAGAGGGAGCAGTAAGAAGCTGAAAGTCAAGACAGCCTGGAAGAGAAGGGAGAGGCCAGGAGAGGCCGCCATGTGCATTGCCATGTGACAGAGGAGCCCAGGACCAAGGATCACCAGCAGCCAGCCCCAAAACACCAGAACTCGGGAAGAAAGCACTGCCTTAATGACACCTTGATTTTAGACTTCTTCTAGCCTCAAAACCACAAGCCAATAATTTCCCATTGTTTAATCCAATCCTTTGTATGATACTTGCTTTAGCCATAAGGTAACTAAAACAGGAGCATATTTGGCTTTCTCTGATTGGTCCTAAACGGAAAGTGGAGGCAAAAATTAGGGAAGTTGTCAGTTATTAATCAAGCCCTGACTATTTTGAGTTGATTGTTACAGGGGTTGTTGTTTGACTTCCTGGGTTGTTTGCTATAAATAATGGCCAATTTCCTGGGCCAATAATTGCAGGTAGTAAACCAGGCTTTCCTGGTCTGGTTACCGCTGATAAAGGGTCAGAGTTTCCTGGCCATTGTCCATTTGTATATTCAGTCTTTCAATTTAAAACCTTTTCAAAGAAGCAGAGGTTGTGAGCACGGAATGTGCTTAACACTGTCGTCTGCATCTGGCAGCACTGCTTTCACATCACAAAAGGTCAACAGACTTTCACACAGCTGGCCAGTGATGCAGGATTGGATTTCTAAACGGTCTGCAGATTCTCCTCCTTTGATTATCTCTATTTTTTCATATCTGTTTTGTAGTGATTACAGCAAACTTTTCCCAATAGAAAAAAATATAAAGAGGAAACTAAATATCACCCCTAAAGGACTCTGTATATGGCTGGGTGATGGCCCCAAGAAACCAACCCGACATCTGCATCCTGAAGAACACTCCCATGTTGACACTGGGCTTGGTCATGTGACTTCCTCTGCCAATAGGACATTGACACATGTGCTCAGGCAGACACTGGAGAAGAGCTTGCAGCCTGGGCTGGCTCCCTGATGGTGCTGCCCAAGACCTTGTGGGGAAGCCTTGAGTCTGCAGGAGGAGATCACAGGGTAATGTGTTGAACTAATAAGAAATTGGAGCTATGTGGGTACCCAGACATGCTGATTTTGAACACTCTGAAATAAGAGCTCTTTTACAAAATGAAAATGTCACTTAGTTTCTTTTAATGTAGCTGAGCAAAATGTGCCATCTTAGTGAAATTGGGGAGCTCCAATGATTTTAGCCAGTGATGATGTAATTTTATACAATAGTTGTTTGGAGAGTAGAAAGAAGGTGCTATGATAACAGGGCATCTGATATGAAAGAAGGCCTCCCATTCATTGTCACACTTCATTTAAAAACTGTTTTTAAAAAGAAGTCCATCAGATCCACCCTGCTTCACATTTCTCCCTCAAATGAACCTGCACTTCTACATCAAAATGTCAAAAGGCAAATGCTTTCATTCTCTCTCATCCCATCATCAAACTGACCCATGGCTCAGTCTTTCACACTCATTTTGAAAGACAAATTAGAGTCGAGTTTGCAGATTACAGCATTTTATTCAGGACACCAAAGTTTTGCTGCAGCAGAGAAAGCCAGATCACTTGCAAAAATGGAGGCTTTAGACTTTTAGGGATGGCAAAGATTTTTATAGACGTAAAAAGGAAGTCAGCTTGACTCCTATTGATTGGGCCAGGGATTGTCCATCTTACAGGGGTTGGTTTAGGGAAGATGGACTTCATTTTGTATTGGATCAAATATAATGAACTAGGGTCTTGATTGGCGATCTGGGACAGCCCACTTGGTGGGTATATTGGTCAGGGTTTTCCAGGGAAACAGAACTAATAGGATATATATTATGTAAATATTTGGCTCACATGACCATGGGGATTGGAAAGTCCGAATTCCATAAGGCAGGCCAAAAGCTAGGAACACCAATGAAGATTTTGATGAATTCCCAGATGTTGGCTGGCTGAAGTAGAGACGGAATTTCTTTCTGGCTGCTGAAATCATCAGTGTTTTGGTTTGCTAAAGCTAATGAAATATAATACATCCAAAATGGAATGACTTTTATCAACAGGGATTTATTAGTTTACAAATTTACAGTTCTAAGGCCATGAATATGTCCCAGTTAGGGCATCAACAGGATGATACCTTCTCTGAAGATGAGCTACTGGCAAGCTTGGGCTCTTCTGTTGATAGCAAGGCACATGGTGACATCCACTGGTCCTTCTCTCCCAGGTTTCATTGCTTCAGCTTCTGGCTTCTCCATCTGTGGCTTTTTCTATAAACTTCTCTGGGGATTTTTCTGCAAGCTACTAATTTCAGATAACTTCTGTATCTGTTTTATCCTCTTATAAAGGACTCTAGTAAGAGGATTAAGACCCACCTTGAATGAGGTGGGTCACATCTCAATTGAAATAACCTAATCAAAAGGTCCCACCTACCTTAGGTCTGAATCTACAGGAATGAATTAAAAGAACACAGCCTTTTCTGGGGTACATACAGCTTCAAACTACCACAATCAGTTCTCTCTGTAAGGCCTTCAACTGATAGGATGAGACTTCTCCTATTGCTAAAGACAGTCTTCTTTGTTGATTGTAGATACAATCAGCAATAGATGAAATCAACTGACTAATGATTTAAGTCCATGAAATACCCTCACAGTAACAATCAGGCCAGTGCTTACTTGATCAAACAACTGGGCACCATAACCTAGCCAAGTAGGCATGTGAAATCAACCATCACAGTGGGGATTTCAAATGTCAAAAGATATCATGAGGAAGCTCAAAAGGGAGTTCAAAGAGAATGTAGGGCACAGGTATTTTGGCTCTGAGGGGTCCCCAGAACTTTATAAAATTTTATCACCCAGGACCTGAAGCCATAAAATAAGCTAGGAAATTCTGTGATCAGTATGTTCTGTGGGGGCATCAAAAGGCCTGAAACCCTTTGCTTCCAAAAATGTACCTAGATAATACAAGACTGGATAGCTGTAGTTATATGTCATTTCACTTGTCTGTATAATTATGTTTGCCATCCTAGAAAAAGTTTCACATTGTGGAAAACAGTGCAGATTCCCTCAGCTTCACAAGCAACAAGCTCAGTGTCTTCACCTTCCTGTCTACCTGTTCATTCTTCTCTATTGTTCAGTCCTTATCTTCTCCCATCTCCTCCTCCACCGCCACTCTTACGTCTCTCTCTTCAACCTCTCTTCTGGTCCTCCTACCTGCCGTCATCCTTTTCCTGCATTCCTTTTCCACCACTACCTTTTCCAGCTCCAACCCTCCTGCTCCACCTCACCACCACCTCCCCTTCCTCATCCTTCTTCACTCCATCTCGCCTTCCCTTTCTCCTTTCCCTCATCCTTTCTTCCCTTTGGGACAGCCTTGGATGGCTTGTCACGTGCCTTAGCACTGATGGTGTTCACGGTGATCACTAGGTATTTAGGTCTTCAGAGTTTGCCAGCACTTGTAAGTTCCTTTTCTCAATGAATGAAAGAGCTGTTTGAGGCAGTGATGACACCTAGATTCTCCAGCTTTAAACAACACGTCCTGGAAAATAGGTCTGGATAACTGAATCTCAATGCAGCACTCAAGAACAACCCACAAAAGGAAAATATGAGAGATGCTAAAATAACATGAAGGTCAGAGCAAAGAGACTTGACATTATGAAATCCCCAAAACCCTCCAGGAAGGATAAATAAAGAGAAATCCACAGCTGGATATATTAGGATAAACCTGCAAAACACCAGAGCAAAGAGAGAGAGAGAAATATATTAACAACAACAAAAAAAAAATGTTAAGGAGTCTGAGAGTTATCTCCTTAATAGCAAAGAGAGAAACTGGAAGGCAGAAGAATATTTCTTATAAAGTGCTGAGAGAAAATAATTATCAAATAGAATTCTATAGTCAGTGAAGCTTTTTTAAAAACAAAAGCTAGATAAATATGTTTTCTACAAACTTAAAACTGAAATCTACAGAATTAGTTCAGAAAGAAGGACAACGATATTCAGAGGGAAGTTCTTTAATACACAAAAGGAATGGTGAGTAATGGAAAATGTAAACATATGGCTAAATGTAAACATACTTTCACTGTATATGATAATAATTATAAATGTAATTGGGGGGGTTAAAAAGTTCAAGCTAGAACTAAAATTTTGAACAATGGAAATACATAAGCCAAGAAGGAGATGATTGGAATTAAAGCATTCCAAGGTCTTTGATTTGTGCAAAAGATGGTAAAGATGGTGATTAAATTTACTTGTATAGGGTAAAATTTCCCAAGGTCATGACTAGAATTATGGAAATATAGTGTAAAGACAAAGAAATGGGGGGATGGCATAAAGGAAGAAATCAGTTGATAAAAAAGGTAGAATGAAAAAAGGAAAAACCAAAACAGCAAAAGAGAAATAGATTAAAATTGTAAAACAAGAAAGTAGATAATAGTCTAAATAGATCAGTAATCAAAATCAATGGAAATGATGTAAACCCTTTATTTAAAATCAAAGCTTATCCAACTGAGTAAAATAAAATCCAAGTATTCTGAAAAAAGACATATATAAATTGTGAAAACACAGAAAGTTTGGAAGAAACAGTATGAGAAAAGTTACTGGGAAAATATCAAATTGCAAGAAAACTACTATATTATATAAATCTACAGTTAGAATAACTGAATATAGCAAGGTCACAAGATGCTAAGTAAATACCCCAAAATCATTTGGATTTTTACATACTATCAACAACCATTGCAAAATTAAATTTTAGAAAGTATAATTTATAATAACATTAAAAACATAAAATACTTTGGCATAAATTTGACCAAAAATATATGTGTGTGTGTGTGTGTATATACACATTGAAAACTACAAAACTTCGTTAACAGAAACTAAGGACATTAATAAATTGATATATATATATATATATATATATATACACACACACACACACACACACACACACACACATATGTGTGTGTGTGTGTGTGTGTGTGTGTATGTTCATGGATTGAAAGTCTCAGTGTCATTATGGTGTCATTTCTCCCCAAATTGATGTATAGATTCAATGTAATGCAAACCAAAATCCATCAGAACTTTTTGTAGAAATTGATAAACCAATTATGAAATTTATATGGAAATGAAAGAACCTACTCTAGCCAAGACAGTCTTGAAAAAGAACAAATTTGGACACTAACACTATGAGATTTTAAGACTTGATATAAAACTACATCACTAAGAGAGTGTGGTACTGGCAAAAGAATAGACAGATAGACCAGTGTAAGAGAACACATAATCCACAAAAGGATTCCTTTATAGATAAAGTATGGTCAATTGGCTTTTTTTTTTGTTGTTTTGGCTTTTTATTAAACTGCTAAATCAATTCAATCTGGAAATTAGGGTTTCTGCAAACATGGCTCTGAAATATCTGGATATTCATAGGGAAAAACAGACTCCAAACAGCAGTACGAGGCCAAACCACAGTATTGATCTAATTATGCCCATCCCCCCCAGGGTTCTGGTCTCTGCAAAGTGAGTAATTCCCACTGTCATTGCCATTTGACACTGTCATTGTCTTTTGTGACAATGCTGCAAATTATGTGGGGTAATAAATAGGCTGCATTCTGTGGCCCATTTGCCCCAGACAAACCAATAAACCAAAGGGGCGTAGGTCCACTCCAGTTTGGGATTTGTTCAGCTTGACTTGGTCACCATTGCATTGTTTTGATTAAGCCACTTGGGCAGGGCCACCAAAAACTTGCAGCCTCAGTCATCACACATGGCAAAATCCACAGCCTCTCGGAAGTCAGAAGCAGCATATGACCATGACAGTCAGATAGAAAGAAGGTTGTTCCAGTTCTCATACGTGTACATGTATGAGAGGGTTCCACCTTCAGGAGCTGTCATTGACGGAGTCAGACTCGGGGTCATTTAAGATTGGTCAGGTCCATGTGAGAAGTTCTATTTTCAGACCTGTGGAGGGGGAAGACCAACCTGGCAGCAGGTCAGATGGTCACTGCAGCTGCTGCTTGACTTAGGCAGACCATATGATTGTTTCAACAGTCTGCAGAGGACAAAGAGATTCCTGCACCTGCTAAGGTCTAAACTGCTCCCTCCCCAAGTGCTGGGCTTGTTGCTCTCCATGTGTAGTCACATAGTCTGTCCTAACCCTGTAACTGTAACCTCACAAGTTGTCCCCTACTCACACCCAGAGCCAGAAGGGCCAGGAGCAAGTGGGATTGGGGCATTTTTACAAAATTTGCAAAGATCCATTATATCCCTATGATGGAGTGGAGGTATGGACCCTAGAAAATTATGTTCTTAAAGCTAATCCATTCCTGTGGGTGTGGACCCATTGTAAGTAGGCTCTTTGAGTGAGGAGGATCTTAAGTTAAGATGTGACCCACCTCATTAAGGGTGGATCTTAATCCTCTTACTGGAGTCCTTTATAAGAGAATGAAACTCAGACAAACAGAGAGAGAAAGCCACAGAAGCAAGAAGCTGGAAGCTTCCTGCCCACCTGCAGTCCAACTACTTGAAGGCTCTAGCCCAGCTCCACTTGCTGTTAAAGCCCCTTTCTACCATGTTGGATATATTACTGCAGGTCTCCATCCAGCCTTCTGTCCTGTGCTGGTACCTATGGGAGGACAAAAGACCACAGCCAGACAGCTCTAAGGAGAATCACAGCTGCAGGACCCTAAGTCCTGAGCAGGCTTCACTCCCCTCTTCTGAGGTTCCTAGGCTAGCCCTAGCCTAAGGCTACCCAAAGAAACCCACCTGTGGTGGCTTGAAGCTGTATGTACCCCAAGAAAATCATATTCTTAAATATCATCCATTCCTGTGAGTGTGATCTTTTGGTGAGGCTACTTCAGTTAAGGTGTGACCCATGTCATTCAGGGTGGGTCTTAATCCTTTTACTGGAGTCCTTTATAAGAGAATGAAATTTAGACAAAGAGAAAAAGCCACAGAAGCAAGATGCTGAAATCAACAAAACCCAGAAGAGAAAGGAGAGACCAGTATACACCACCATGTGCCTTGCCATGTGGCAGAGGAGTCCAGGATCACTGGCAGCCAGTCTTCAGGAAGAAGGTATCATCTTGATGATGCCTTGATTTAGACATTTCCATGGTCTCAGAACCATTAGCCTGTAAACTAATAAGTTCCCATTGTTAAAATCAACCCACTTCTGGTATATTTCTTCCAGCAGCCCAGCAGAATAAAACAATCCCACTTTGGCTTGTGTGAGGTATAGGGGGATTGGCTAGCAGGGTTCTCAAACAGGTCCTCATTGTTCTCATGATCATGACCAAGTATGTCAACCCACAAGAGAATGTGGGTATCTGAACCAGAATTAAGTTTGGATCCCCTAGGCTCCCTTTTGGAGGCAATTCTGGGGCTTCTGTTAGGACAAGGAAGATGCACCATGCCTAGAAATGGTGAGGGTGAATTTTCAAAATAGTCTATAAAAACCTCCATCCCTTTCAACCTGACCACCACCCAGGAGATGGCCAGCAGGAAACGGACCCTTTCTGAGGACAGCTGCACTCATTGACAATCAACCTCACTAAAGTGTTCAGACCAGAAAGAGGTAAGGAAGAAAGAGTCAGAAATCTTTTTAATTTTTTTTTTTTTTTTTGAGGAGGCTGTTTGAGAGCTTGACTGAAATTGGATACCTGAAAATAGAAGAGAACATGGAATTTCCGTCAAATGCCTTGACTATGGGCCCACTGTTGGGGGACTTTTGAGGTAAAAAGTACATCACTGCCAGGTTGTAGGATGGAAAGGAAAAGACACAACCCAGTTGAGTTTCAAGAGCCACAACGGAGGGGCTGAATTTGGCTTATGGGACTGGAATAGCAACATGTAACCCAAAAAAATGTCCTCCAAACTAAGGCACTGCTGGTAGCCCCAAGATGGGGCAAAGTGTCCAATGCAGTCAGTTGTCCAGGAGTGAGCATGGACATTGCCCCGAGCATTGCAGCCCCCTTCACTATAGGACAAAAGGCCACCTTTTGCAGGAGTCCCAAATCTGGAATGTGGTGGCAGCGTCTGCATCAGAACCACAGAGTTCCTTACTCCGTGCCCTGTATTTGATAGTGAGTCTGTTGCCATGTCCAGGTGGTGATGAGCCTAGCAAGTTGTGGTCACCATCTGGGCAGTTCAGCCTCCAACAGCAGCTTGATTGCAGTTGGCTCCTCAGAGAATAGGTCTTTGATGTGGACATCTACATGAGTGACCCGAACTGGCCAATCAGCAGCCACAAGTTATTTTTACAGTTCATGGCCCCAAACAAAAGTGTCTTTAATCTGCTTATCTGTTGTCTTCCACTCGTCAACCAGATGGCTAAGCTCAAGAGCCAGTTAAAACATACTCCTTAGAAAGATTATCTAAGACAAAAGTAATGCTGACTGGCCCTTACCACTGTCCTTCTTCCAGAGTGGCTGTCAGAGCTGGACGGCTGCTAACAGCAAGTGGATATGATCACCTTTTAATTTTCTTGACCCATCAGTGACCCAGGTCTAGGCATTTAGTGGAATCTCTGTGAAATGAAGACCCCATTAAGCCAGCAGCTTTGATAGCCAAGATGCCACTAGGGCCAGGCTGGCTGCGCTCTTGAATATACCATTTCTCTTCAGCCAACAAGACACTTCCCTCCTTGTTAGTTGTTGAGTCTGGGTTGATCTCCCCCTAAATGGGGATATCAGGCCAGAGAGTCACAAGGCCTCCAGGGTCAGGCACTCAGTTTCAACAAAAGCTTAGTAGAGGGTCAAGAGCTACCTTTTTTTTATGATGCTGCATCAAGCATGTGACATTGTCATAAATTATGTCTTTAACTAACTTGTAATTTCCCTTTGTCCTCCTGGGATTCAATATTATCTATTTTGGACCAGCCAGAAGTGGACAGTACACTCAGAATGGGGAAATCCCCTCTGATACTTACACATTCACAATACATGCATGTAAACCATCAATACCAATTATGCATTTAGTAGTGGAAGCCACGACAATGTAAAGCCACCCCCAAGGTGACTTTAACTTCTTTTCCCTGCCACCACCCTCAGCTAAACCCCATCAACCAGGTAAGATGGTGACTTGGGCACATATCCAACAGAGCCATAAACCTTTGAATCCCCCCTCTCCTTGAGGTTCCCTAGCATACTTAGATGGTTGCATGCTGCCTTCAGTTCCCCATGGAGACAGGGATACCTCATCCCAGTCCTTAATCACATTTCTTCTTAAAGCAGCTGAAGTCAAGGAAGAAGGGAAGGTGTTCTAGTTTGCTAATGCTGCCAGAATGTGAAACACCAGTGACTGATTGGCTTTTATAAAAGAGGGTTTATTTGGTTGCACAGTTACAGTCTTAAGGCCATAAAGTGTCCAAGATAACACATCAGCAGTTGGGTACCTTCACTGGAGGATGGCCAGTGGTGTCCAGAAAACCTCTGTTAGCTGGGAAGGCACATGGCTGGTGTCTGCTCCAAAGTTCTGGTTTCAAAATGGCTTTCTCCCAGGATGTTCCTCTCTAGGCTGCAGTTCCTCAAAAATGTCACTCTTAGTTGCTCTTGGTTTGTTTGTCCTCTCTCAGCTTCTCCGGAGCAAGAGTCTGCTTTCAACAGCCGTCTTCAAACTCTCGCTCATCTGCAGCTCCTGTGCTTTCTTCAGTGTCCCTCTTGGCTGTAGCTCCTTGCTCCTTCTGTCTGATCTTACATAGTGCTCCAGTAATTTAATTCAGACCCACCCTGAATGGGCGGGGCAACACCTCCATGGAAATTATCCAATCAGAGTCATCACCCACAGTTGGGTGGGGCACATCTCCATGGAAACACTCAAAGAATTACAATCTAATTAACACTGATAGGTCTGCCCACACAAGATTACATCAAAGATAATGGCATTTGGGGGACATAATACATTCAAACTGGCACACTCACATACCACATAATTACCCAGAGATCCAAAGTGTACAATCAATTGCCCATGGTACCAATCATACAGCTGTGCATCCATCACCACAATTTTTTTTCAATTTTTAGAACATTTTCATTACCCCAGAAAAGAAATAAAGACCAAAAAAAGAAATGCAAATCCTCCCATACTCCTAACCACCTCCACCCTCCATTATTGATTCATAGTTTTGGTATAGAACATTTGTTACTGTTGATGGAAGAATGTTAAAAAACTAACTGTAGTATAGTTTGCAATAGGTATATTTTTTCCTATATGCCCCTCTATTATTAACTTCTAGTTATAGTGCTATACATTTGTTCTAGCTCATGAGAGAGATTTCTAATATTTGTAGTTAGTCACAGACGTTGTCCACCACAAGATTCACTGTTTTATACATTCCCATCTTTTAAACTCTGACTTTCCTTCTGATGACATACATAATTCTGAGCTTACCCCTTCCACTACATTCACCATTCAGCACTGTTAGTTATACTCACAACATGCTACCATCACCTCTGTCCATTTCCAAACATTTAAGTTCACCTAGTTGAACATTCTGCTCATAATAAGCAACCTTTCCCCATTCTTTAGCCTTGTTCTATACCCTGGTAACATATTTCATGACTATGAGATTACATATTATAATTAGTTCATATCAGTGAGACCCTGCAATATTTGTCCTCATGTGTCTGTCTTATTTCACTCAACATAGTGACCTCAAATTTTCTTCATCAACCCATTTTTTTAAGATGGTTTTGTTCACATGCCATACATTCTATCCTAAGTAAACAATTGATGGTTCCCTGTATAGTCACATATTTATAGTATTCAGCACCATCACCACTATCTATATAAGGACATCTCCATTTCTTCCACAAAGAAGGAGGAAGAGTCAAAGAAGGCAGAGAGACAAAAGAAAAAGATAAAAGATAGAGCGAGAGACAAAAAAACACAAAACATGACAGCTAGGAAGCAACAAAAGGAGAGAGTATTAAACTAAAGTAGAATAAAGAGTCAGACAACATCACCAATGCCAAGAGTCCCATACCCTTCCCCTATATCCCACCCCCCCACCCATATGCATTTAGCTTTGGTATATTGCCTTTGTTATATTAAAGGAAGAACAATACAATGTTTCTGTTAACTATAGTCTCTAGTTTGCATTGATTGTATTTTCCCCCCAATCCCACCCCATTTTTAACACCTTGCCATGTTGACATTCATTTGTTCTACTTCATATAAAAACACATTTGTACCTTTTATCACAATCGTTGAGCACCCTAGGTTTCACTGAGTTATACAATCCCATCTTTATCTTTCCTCTTTCCTTCTGGTGTCCCACATGCTCCTAACCTTCCTCTTTCAGCCATAATCACAGTCATCTTTGTTCAGTGTACTTACATTGTTGTGCTACTATCTCCCACAATTGTGTTCCAAACCTCTCACTCCTGTCTTTTCCTTTCTGTCTGTAGTGCTCCCTTTAGTGTTTCCTATAGAGCAGGTATCTTGTTCACAAACTCTGTCATTGTCTGTTTGTCAGAGAATATATCTTTTGATTCAGTTTTATTGAGATATATTCACATACCACACAATCATCCATGGTGTACAATCAACTGTTCACAGTACCATCATATAATTGTACATTCTCACCCCAATCTATTTTTGAACATTTTCCTTACACCAGAAAGAATCAGAATAAGAATAAAAAATAAAAGTAAAAAAGAACACCCAAATCATCCCTCCCATCCTGCCCTATTTTTCATTTAGTTGTTGTCTCCATTTTTCTACTCATCCATCCATACACTGGATAAAGGGAGTGCAATACACAAGGTTTTCACAATCACACTGTCATCCCTTGTAATCTACATTGTTATACAATTGTCTTCAAGAGTCAAGGTTACTGGGTTGGAGTTTGGTAGTTTCAGGTATTTACTTCTAGCTATTTCAATACATTAAAACGTAAAAAGGGTTATTGTGCCGGTTTGAATGTATTATGTCCCCCAAACACCATTATCTTTGATGTAATCTTGTGTGGGCAGATGTTATCATTGTTGATTAAATTTCTTTGAGTGTTTCTGTGGAGATGCACCCACCCAGCTGTGGGTGATGACTCTGATTGGATATTTCCATGGAGGTGTTGCTCCGCCCATTCAGGGTGGGTCTAAGTTGATCAGTGGAGCCATATAAATGAGCTGATGGACAGAGGGAACTCAGTGCAGCTGTGAGTGGCATTTTGAAGAGGAGCTACAGCCAAGAGGGACACTTTGAAGAAAGCACCGGAGCTGCAGATGAGAGACAGTTTAAAGATGGCCATTGAAAGCAGACTCCTGCTCTGGAGAAGCTAAGAGAGGACAAATACCCCAAGTGCAACTAAGAGTGACATTTTTGAGGAACTGCTGCCTAGAGAGGAACATCCTGAGAGAAAGCCATTTTGAAACCAGTGCTTTGGAGCAGACGCCAGCCATGTGCCTTCCCAGCTAACAGAGGTTTTCTGGACACCATTGGCCATCCTCCAATGAAGGTACCTGATTGCTGATGTGTTACCTTGGACACTTTATGGCCTTAAGACTGTAACTGTGTAACCAAATAAACCCCCTTTATAAAAGTCAATCCATTTCTGGTGTTTTGCATTCTGGCAGCATTAGCAAACTAGAACAGTTATCTATATAGTGCATAAGAATGTCCACCAGAGTGACCTCTCAACTCCATTTGAAATTTCTCAGCCACTGAAGCTTTATTTTGGTTCATTTCACATCCCCCTCTTGGTCAAGAAGATGTTCTCAATCCCACAATGTCAGGTCCAGATTCATGCTTGGGAGTCATATCCTGCTTTGCCAGGGAGATTTACACCCCTGGGAGTCAGGTCCCATGTAGGGGAGAGGGCAGTGAGATCACCTGCCAAGGTGGCTTAGTTAGAGAGAGAGGGCCACATCTGAGCAACAAAGATGCACTCGGGGGGAGACTCTTAGGCACAATAATAAGCAGGTTTAGCCTCTCCTTTGCAGTAACAAGCTTCAAAGGGGCAAGCCCCAAGACAGAGAGCTCAGCATATGAAGCCATCAGTCCCCAATGTTTGTGAGACCATCAGCAACAATCAGGTGAGGGAGTCTAACACCTCTGCATCCTCCCCCAGCTCCTCAGGGGGGCCCTGAATATATATATTTTTATTCTCTGCCCAAATTACTTTGGGATGTGTTGCTATTTCACTCTAACCTATACAGACCTACCATATCTCACTTTCTATTCAAAGTTCCACGTAATTGTGGTGTTTGAACAAACCGACTGTAGAAGTTATATTGTTTAGAAAATATAGATCCTACACCAAATAAACATTTCTTTCCTTGTTCTCACATGGAAGTTGAAGTTTTAACACACAGCCAGTTTCAACCTTTACCCTTTGGCCCAGTTTGCATAGTCTTAACCAGATCTGCTTCATTCATATCTCTAATTGAAGTCTGGGCTCTTTTTCAGCTATTTTTTTTTAAGAGTTGCTGTATGCATTAATACTGATATTCATATCTGCCAAGCTCTAGCTCTGAGTTTCAGGTGTCACACAGATACCCAATGTTCCAGAGACCAATCAGGTTATACACAAAGGGATCAACATCTCAGAGTTTGGAGACAGCCATTACAATTCAGGAATAGATTTGACTGCTGTAAGAGCTTACAATCTAGGGACCATTACAATAATCATTTCCCTGTTAGGCTGTGCTCTAAGATTCAATTCTGAGTTCACACATTGTAGTTAGTCCATATTGGTGAGGCATTATAGTGTTGTCTTTGTTTCTGGTGTACTTCACTCAGAATGCTGTCTAAAGGATACATTCACCTCCTTGTGTGTCTCACAACTTCACTCCTTCTCATAATTGCTCAGTATTCCATTGTATGTCAGAGAATATTTTAAGCTCTCCCTCGTATTTGAAGGACAGTTTTGCCAGATACAGAATTCTTGGTTGGTGGTTTTTCTCTTTCGGTATCTTAAATATATCACCCCACTTCCTTCTTGCCTCCATGGTTTCTGCTGAGAGATCCGCACATAGTCTTATCAAGCTTCCTTTGTATGTGATGAATTGCTTTTCTCTTGCTGCTTTCAGGACTCTCTCTTTGTCTTTGATGTTTGATAATCTGATTATTAAGTGTCTTGGCGTAGGCCTATTCTGATCTATTCTGTTTGGGGTATGCTGTGCTTCTTGGATCCATAATTTTATGTCTTTCATAAAAGATAGGAAATTTTCATTGATTATTTCCTCTATTATTGCTTCTGCCCCTTTTCCCTTCTCTTATCCTTCTGGGACACCCACAACATGTACATTCCAGCATTTTGGGTTGTCATTCATTTCCCAGAGATGCTGCTCATATTTTTCCATTCTTTTCTCTATCTGCAGGCTTTCAGGTGCCTTATTCTCCAGCTCCTGAGTGTTTTCTTCTTCCTCTTGAGTTCTCCTGCTGTACATCTCTGTTTCGTCTTTCATCTCTTGTGTTGTGCCTTTCATTTCCATAGATTCTGCCAGTTGTTTTTTTGAACTTTCAATTTCTACCTTATGTATGCCCAGAGTTTTCATTATATGCTTCATCTCTTTTACCACATCTTCCCTAAACTTTTTGAACTGGTTTAGCATTAGTGGTTTTAATTCCTGCATCTCAATTGAAGTGTAAGTTTGTTTCTCTGACTGGGCCATAACTTTATTTTTCTTAATGTAGGTTGTAGTTTTCTGCTGTCTAGGCATCTGGTTTCCTTGGTTACCCCAATCAGGTTTTCCCAGACCAGAACGGGCTCAGGTCTTAGAAGGAGGTAATAGTATCTGGTTTCCCTGAGGGTGTCTTACAAGACTGATATACCCTGTGAGGCCTAAAGTCACTGTTCTTTTCTGCCCTGCAGGTGGTGCCTGTCAGCCTGTAGCTCCCAACTGGTGTAAGGAGGTGTGGCCTGTGGTTGTTTTCCCCCAGGCTCTGGGGTCTGGTTCTGAATGGAAGGCAGGTGGTAGAGCTTGGCACCACCTTCTTCCTTTTAGGGAAGATACAATCCCTAGGGAGAGGTCATTAGCATTTGAATAGTCTCCCTGCCTGTGCTATCTCCACCCTTGTCTGGGTCAGAGCACTGGGAACTGAAAATGGCTGAGGCTTTCTCCACTGAGCCAAAAAAGGAACAGAAAGCCCCCTTTCAGGGCCAGTCTGCAGCCCCCCTCAGTTTCACCCATTGGCCAGAGGTAGCACTGGTTCCTCTGGGCTTCCCCTCCCTCCCAGAGAGGTCCTTTGGCTCTCCAAGGTCAGTTGTCACCAAAAGCCTCTGTCTGCTTGTTGCGGATTCGAAGCTTGTATTGAGCAGTCCATGTTTGTTAATTAAAACCCCTGTTGGAGCTCAGCTGAGCTATATTCACTTGCTCAGAAAGTGCTGCTCTGTAGCACCAAGAGGCTTTGCAGTTCAGGCTGTGGGGGGAGGGGCTCCCAGCTCGGGTCTGACATTTTTACTTACAGATTTTATGCCATGATCTCGGGCATTCCTCCCAATTCTGGTTAGTGTATGATGAGTGGACAGTCACATTTATCCCCCCACAGTTATTCCAGATTATTTACTAGTTGTTCCTGGTTGTTTATTAGTTGTTCCAGGGGGACTATCTAGCTTCCACTCTTCTCTATGCCACCATCTTCCTCCTCTCCCTCCCACTCTCTTTTGACCAAGGCTTGTGGCTCTCTTGGCAATGCAACTCTCCCCAAAACTTAGTATTTTATTTCAGCCAGCTCCATATGCCAATAGTCATACCCACATCTTTTCTCAACATACTTCTTGCTTCCATATTTCTCTCACTCCTCACTTACTTGCAGTTAACTTGAATCTATCAGGCAGTGACAGGAAAGCCACATCCTCGGTCTCTTCTCCCTGAACCCTGTTGTCCCACTGAAAGGATTTACTGGGCCCCACACTCTTACTTGGACCCTTCCATTAATTCATTTCCTACCCGCACCCTATCTGCTAGTAACCTATATTCTAGATTCTGGCTCCATAGTTTGCTTACTACAATTATTTAACATCTCTTAACTCATACAATATTTTGTACCTAGCTTATTTCATTCAGCCTGATGTCTTCAAAGTTCATCTATGTTGTCACAGGTATCAGAGCCTCATTTCTTTTTTTGGCTGGATAATATTCCAGCATATGTGTACACCACATTTTGTTTATCCATGCATTGGTTGATGGACACTTGGGTTGCTTCCACCTTTTGTCAATTGTAAATAATGCTGCTATGAACATCAGTGTGCAAACATCTGTTTGAGTCCCTGCTTTCAATTCTTTCAGGTGTATACATGGTCACTTCTGACCTTGGATTTTACTTCTGTATTTAAGCTTCAAGCACTGTTAAGGCAGGGGCTGTGCTGTGTCCACCTTTCCACCCCCCAGTGTCTGGCCCGTGGATGTGCTAACGTCTGGTTTCCTGAGCAAATGAGTGTATGGCTATTCTTTCACACCTGCCCCTGCTCACTGTCCCATGGTCCCTGCTCCCAGTGTGGCTGTTTTAAAGGGCCTTGGGACCTTGAGCAATTCCCGGCTTTCCTGGAGCCTTGTCTTCCTCACCGGCAAGAGGTGTGAGCAGGTCTGCTGAGCCCAAAGCTTCTGCAGCTGCCGTCTCCTCTGTGCTTTCTCTTAGACTCGGAAACCCACCACTGATGCTGGCCCACCCTCCCGGAGGATGTGGATTTCCTGGCCACAGATTTGAACTGCACAGTCTCTGGCAAGAGTAAATATTGATGAATGTTGGAATGAACTGGTTGGTATGTATTTGGCATCTTAAAAAATGCATAATCCCTTTCATTGCTTTGATCAATGCTTTTTGTTGTTGTGGAGCTCTTCCTTCTGCCACACTCACAGTTCCTTTGGGCTGTCTTGGTGGCACTTGTCTCAACAGGAACATCTCTCATCAAGCCCCACACTGAGGGGCACAGCCTGGCAGTCTCTGTGGGGCAAGGTGGCTCACCTGGGTTGCATGAGGGATCCCAGCACCGAGGGCTCTATGGGATGCCTATGGCAGGAGGTTTTGATCTGGTTAAAAATTGACCCTGGTCCCCTCTAAAATCAGGCCTGTTACCGGCAAATGGAAGGTGATAATAAGCCAAGTTACTCAGGTAGCGAGAACTAAATCATATCCTTGTACCTCTAGTATTTAAACATTTCAGGGGGAAATGATTGGCCCTGTGGATCTGCTGCAGACTCTGAAATGCTTCCTTCTGATTCTCTCTAACAGCTGCAAGCTGGGGAGGGCACAGCATGGGGCAGGTGACCCCTCTTCTCATCTGGAGGCTCCACTGGGGATCGTCCACTTCCAAACTTACTCAGACCATAACCTGCAGCTGTGGACTTCTTGCAGGTTGATAGCTAGAAGCCATGCTCAGGTCCCAGAGGCTGCCCTCGGCTCCAGAGGTGGCTGCTGTTCCTTGCCATGTGGACTCCCCAACAGGGCTGCTTCCTTCATCGAGCCAGCAAGAAGAGTCTCGGAAACATGTTCTTGGAATGGGATCCCATCTCCTTTGCCACATTCTATTGAGATGAAGCAAGTCTGCTGGCACTCAAGGGGAAGGGATCACACAAAGGCATAAACACCAGGAGGTGAGGATCCCGGAGCCCGTCTAAGGGGTGATTTGCAATTGCAAATAGCCTGGTCAGGAAAGGCATCCTTGGGAAGTGAGGTAGTGAGCCTTGTAGATATCTTGGAGAACAGTATTACAGGAAGAGGAAGGAAAAGTACAAGGCACTTGGGGTCAGATAGTGGTTGGTAAGTTCCAGGAACCCTAAGGAGACCAGTGTGATAGGAAAGGAGGGAGCCAGGAGGAGTCCAGAGGAAGAAGAGATCAGAGAGTAAGTGGGGGTGGAAGGAGACCTCAAAGGACTTTGTAGGGCATTGTAAGGATTTTTTTAGAAAGAGATGGGGAGTCCCTGAAGGGCTTTGAGCAGAGATAGAACCTGCTCTCTCTCCTGGCCATACTGGTGAGAACAGATTGCAGGGAAGATGTGGTGTGCTGTGTTGGTTTGAAGCTGTTAGGTACCCCAGAAAAGATCATTTTCTTTTAATCCATTCCCATGGGTGTAGATTTCTTGTGGGTGGGATATCTGATTAGGTTATTTCAGTTGAGATGTGACCCACCTCATTCAAGGTGGGTCTTAATCTTCTTACTGGAATCCTTTACAAGAGTATAAAGGACATCCAGAAAACCCAGAAAAGCTCAGAGAAGCCCCAGAGAAGTTTAAAGAAAAAGCCACAGTTGGTGAAGCCAGAGGCTGAAGCAACAAAACCCCGGGAGAGAAGGACCAGCAAATGCCAGCCATGTGTATTGCCATGTGACAGAGGAGTCCAGATACTGTCTGATGATGCCTTGATTTGGACATTTTCATGGCCCCAGAACTCTAAGCTTGTAAGTTAATAAATCTCCATTGTAAAAGCCAACCCGTTTCTGGTATATTGCATTTCAACAGCTTTAGCAAACCAAAACACATGCTAATCATTAGTAATGTTTATATTTGCCCAATTATTTCTAAGTCTCCTCTGAGCACATGGCAGAATTTCACCTTTCCATCCCCTCAAAGTTAGATGGGGCCATGTGCTTTGGCTAATGAAATATAAGTGGAAGTGACATAGTCACTTTTGGGCAGAAACTTTGTCAGTGACAACATTATACTTTCCCTGTTCCTCTGCTATGGTGCCGGGCAGGGCTCCAGATGGGCTGCTCTGTCATTCTGTGCCTTGGGGGAGGATGACATGGAGCAGAGCCTCCAGCAGTGAGTGGGAAATAAACCTTGGTTGTTTTAAGCACTGGGTTGTGAACTGTAGCATAATCTAACCTCTCATGACTGGTACAGAAATGGGGTGCTAGAAATGGGTTTCTGTCATAAAGAAATTTGGCAATGGCTTAGTGGTCAGGGAGTTAGGAAATTTTTCAGAGGCTGGAGAGATGGCATTGTATGAAATTTAATGGCAAAATATTTGATAGCATTATTGCCTGCAATACTTTGGGAGGCAGATGAGGTACCTCATGAACTTGGTTAGGGGTATAGATTGAGAGTTAAGAATGAAAGTTATGAGGATTGGTTGCTATTCATGGTGTTTAGCAAGATATAAGACTGGGGAGAGCTCAGAAAAGAACTGGCCAGTGTTTGCAGTCAGAAATGGAAGGAGAAAGAAAGAGTCTAGAAATTTGGGGATTTGCAGGACAGAATGAGGCAAATGCTTCTCAACTCCATCTGCTAAAAGATAAAACTGAGAAAGACTTTGCATAACAGCAAAACAAATTAAAATGCAGATGTGGATCAAGGATGTGGAAATGAGGAGTTAATGCTTAAATTGTACAGAGTTTCTATTTGAAATGATGGAAATGTTTTGGTAGTGGATGGTGACGATGGTAGCACAACATTGTGAATATAATTAAGAGCACTGAATCGCACACCTGAATGTAGTTAAAAGGGGAAATCTCAGGATGCATATATAGTACTAAAATACAAATTAAAGGAAAGAAAACAAACATAGGTCTGTACAATACAAACAGTGAACCCTATTGTAAATGATGGACTATAGTTAATATTACAAAAAACGTTCTTTCATAAACTGTAATAAATGTGCCACACTAATGCAAGTTGTTAATAATGGAGGGGTGGGGAGGCAGATGGGCACTCTGTATTTTTTGCATGATTGTTCTGTAAACCTACAAGTCTAATAAAAAAATTTAAGAAGTGACTATATGAGGTGAGTTTGATGGAAAAGCTGGAAGCCAGCAGAAGCACGCGTGTGGAGGGTGGGGGCAGGAGGCCTCCTGGGGGGTGGGGCATGTGGGGAGAACCCTGACTGACGGACAGGTCATGGCCCACGAGGATGGGTCCGGGGCACCCCTGGGACCAAAGTGAGCTGGATTTGGACAGATGCCGTAAGTAAATCCACAGGCTTTCACCGAGTCTTTCTAAAGACTTACGGATTTGCGCCTTTACGCTTTACGCCTAGGCGGCCAGAAAACCTAGTGGATCCTCTTTAGGCTGAAATTATGTGCAAGTTGTGTTCAATTTTAGCTTTCTCACCGTTCTAGAAGTCCCGAGTGCAGTCATCTATTTTCTCCATTACAAAGAAAAAGGAAAGCATTAAGGTTTTGCTCAGGGAAACGTTTTAAAACCTGAGGTCTACAACAGGGCAATAGCGAGAGGGGCTCCTGGAGGTGGAAGCGAACACTGTGGGTGGGAGGGCGTGGAGGGGCATGGGCAGCAGGGTGGGTGCTGGGCTCGGCACCACCGGCTAACCTGAAGTTGCGGAAGTTTCCTGAGCCGGGGGGGCAGGGACAGTGTGACCCTGGGAGCGGACGATCGCCGGCCACCCTCGCAGCCTGGACTTCGGCACCTGCCCTGCCCGGAACACCTTTTGCTCGCCCCAGCAGGACGGAGGGGGAGCCAGGACCCACCTGCCTGTGGCAGAAGCCCAGCAACTTATGAACGGGGCAAAAGCTCAGGTCATGGTCTGTATTTGGCAGAATTTGTTTTATCCAGGAAATGTGTTTGGTAAGTCAGCCTGGCAAGGCCCCAGCTCGTAGGATCGGAGAGCAAGTCGTCATGGGGTGCCTTTCCTGCAGATGAATTAAGAAGGGCACTGCCTGCCCCTCTCTTGCTGACACACTGTGAACGAGGCCGGGCCCTGTCCACAGTGGTCAGGTCACGTGGGCATTTCCAAATGGTGTAAAAAACTCTACCCAGGGTGGGGAGGCAGGACCTCCAGAGGGAGGATGCACACACCCAGGGTACACACCCTGCTTGTTCCAGAAAGCATTTGAGGCAAGTGTTGTTGGGATATAGTGACTTTACAAATGCAAACATCCACAGTCAATGTGCTTGGCGCATGAAACAGCTACCATCCAGCAAGCCACTTTCCTGCCCTTCGCTGACTGCCGCCAGGGAGATGCCCTGAGGTCCCTGCCTGCGGTGCCCTGTCGGCTCCCAGGAGGGCAGTGGCATTGGTGGGGAGTGAAGCACAGTGCGGAGATGCATGCTGCCCATGATGGTACTCCAATCACTCAGGTTCAAGTGACACCCCCATGTCTGCAGTTCCAGAGACATTTCCTGAAGGCCAAGCCAGAAACCAAAGAGGGGAAGGGCCGTCTTAGAAAATGGGACTTTCCTATTTATAAGCAAACACTTCCTCGCCAAGCAGTCCCCAGACCAGGGCATCCGTGGGAAAGAACAGGCAGCCTCCACCCTGCTCAGCAGCAGCCTCACCACCTCCTGCAGAGATGCGGAGGGTGAGCCGGCCCTGCAGACACCCCGAGGATAGCAAGAGTTGTGATCCCACATGGTCAGGGAGAAATCCAAATGGGCTGGTCAAGGAAGTGGGCATCTCTTGTGTAGGGCAGGGACCCTGCAGTGTATAGTGGATGCTGTTGAGTGTGTGACCTGAGCAGATGGCTCAGTGCTCCAGCTACTTCTGCTCACACTGATGACCTATTGCAATGGACGAGCCGAGTGAGCCAGGAAAACCACCATAGGGCACCCCTGCAGCAGGCACTAGCTGGGTGGTTTGTAGCTGGAAGCCCAGCAGGCCCAATTCCTTGGTGACCCTAGCAGGGACAACCAGGAATGACACTGAGTCCTCCTGGTGCAGGTGTTTTTTCTACCACTCATGATGAAAACATCTGTCTTGGAAATTTGGAAACAAAGAAGTTGATTTCAGGTAAGTCAAAGAACTCAATGAGTAAAAAATAACTTTCCAGTCCACAAGGAAGCCTGGCAGATACCACCTTAACCAAATGCTCAAAGTTAGCATCACCAGTGACAAGACACTTAGAAATCACATTCCACCTGATCTGTGACGGTGCTATGACACGGCATCACGGTGACACTCCTGTGAGGGATGCACAGTCTGAATCTCACATGAAGCTGCATGAGGCAGGTCCAAAATAAGAGAGATTCTACAAAACTACTGTCCTGCACTCTTCAAAACTGTCAAGGTCATGAACGCCAAGGAAAAACTGAGGGACTCCAGACAAAAGGAGACTAAAGAAACACCGCTGAATACAATGCACTATCTTCACTTGGATTATGTATACAAAAAATAAATAAATAAAATGCTAAAAAGACATTATTGGGATGATTGGCAAAACTTGAATATGCATGTTAGATGATAGAATTGTATCGATGTTTGATTTCCTGAATTTTGATGCTGTCTTAGTTTGCCAAGGCTGCTATGACAAATACCACAGAATGGGTTGGCTTAAACTAACAGGAATTTATAGTCTCACAGTTTTGGAGGCTAGAAGTCCACCCTCGAGGTCTCTCCAGGCCATGCTTTCTCCTGGAGTCTGTTATGGTCTGCTGGTGGCTTTCTGCAGTCCTTGGCTGGGGTTCTTTGGCTTGTAGATGCATATCTGCTTCTGACACACAACAATCTCTTGCTCCTTCTCAAGTTTCTACTTCCATGCCCAATTTTCTTTGAGTATAAGGGCTTCAGCCACACTGGATTAAGGTCCATCCTCATTTGCTTTGGGTTCATCCTAGCCAAAAACATCTTCAAAGGTCCTACTTACAAATGGGTTTACATCCATACCCTGAGTCACCTTAACTAATAACATCTCCAAAGACCCTCTTTATAATGGGTTCACATCCAACAGGACTGGGGTTTAGGACTTGAACATGTCTTTGTGTGTGACACAATTCAATCCCCAATCGATGGCTGTAGAGAATGTCCTTGTTTTCAGGAGATCAACACTGAAGTATTTACACAACTTAATATCAAATGGTTCACAAATATAAGTAAATAAATAAGCATGTATGCATATGTAGACACACACGGTGTGCTGATACAGAAAGGAAAAAAGAATGGTAGTGCAAATGTGGCAAATTCATAATTGGTGAGTCTGGGTAAAGGGTTTAAGGGAGTTTTTGCAACCTTTTTGTATATTTGAAATTCCAAAAAAAAATTTTTTTGAGAGAACTTTATGAGCGAAGCCAGGCTCAGGTTTCTTGAGAAGATAAATTAAGGGCATGATGATGGCAAATGCATCCATCCATGTGGTTCCTGGCCACACCAAACCCTCTTCTCTGGGATCGCTTTGATCCTTGGGGCCCAAGGAGCTAGAGGAAAACTTGCTCCTGAGCTAACTCAATCTACCCCTAATGCAAACCACCCTACACTACATGCAGATCCCAGATCCCAGCACCTCTGCACAGGCTGGACTGGCCATGACCATTGCCAAGGATCCGCTCTCCAGGGTCTCAGGTCCCCTGGCCAGTCACTCCCCGTGGAAGCCAGGAACCCCTCTGCTCCCTCTGCATCCATGGCAGACTTGTTTTCTCAGGTGTGAGGCTCTGTGTCCTGCTGCCATCACTGGCTTCCCAGCTCTTCCTCAAGGACACTGCCTCAAGCACTTAGTCACCAGGAGCAAGAAGAACAGAGCCCACTCAGCCCCAGTCACTGGCTACCTGCTCAGAAGAGGCCCCAGTGAGCACCAAGAACCCTAGTGAAGGAGGAGTCCAGGGGACCCTGTGGAAATGGCAAGGACTGAGCAGAAAGGGACAGAAGATATCCTTAAAACTGGGAGGAAATTGGGTGGTGGGGAATGATGGGGACATCATCAGCATGGATATTGGAAATCAGGTGGCCTGGGTCCAAATCCCAGCTCCATGGGTAGACGGCTCTGTGACGGCAGGTCAGTTATCAAGCCTCAGTGTCCTCATCTGTGAAATGGGATTGAGAATAGAGCTGACCTCATAAAGTTGTGTAGAATGAATGAACACTGGTTAAGTGCTGAGAAGACGACCTCAAAAATAGTGAGAGCTCCTTACATGTCAGCTTTAAAAAGGTCTAAAGGGGGAGCCCAGGACTGAACACCTAAGGTCCCCTGATTGCAAGCTGAAGTTTGGGGAACTATCACAGCTATTTGTTGCAGATGTGTAGGGTGCAACAGGAAATGCAGTTGGCTCTGCCCCAGGACCCTGAATCCCCTCTGCTGGCTGACTCCCCCCACTCACCCCTTGGAGGTAAATTCAGGCCCTGTGATTCTTTTGATCATTCTTTCTTATTTTGTGTAACCCCAAATTTTGCTAACATCTCTCCTTGGCTATTATTTTCTCTTTTGTTCTCTTTATCCTTTTATGTTCCTTACCTATTGTTTTAGAGGGTTTTAGGTAAATGCATGTGTTATTCCAATGCATCTAACCAAAAATCCTGTCTGGGAATTTATATCACCCACCTGAGAGTTCTCCCCCAACTGGGGAGGGGGTGGGGAGAGGATGGAGCCACACAGGGCAATCCTAGCAGGTCAGCCTCCCCCTCCCTCTCCCCCTCTCCCCTCCCCCTCCCCCTTCCTCTTTCCCCCTCCTTTCCCCCTCCCTCTCCCCCTCCCTCTCCCTCTTTCCCTCTTCCGCCCCCCTCCCCCATCCCTCTCCCCCTCTCCCTCTCCCTCTCTCCTTTCTTGCAAACAAGAGAGGCTTCTATTAATATTTCTCCTTCCTTTGTAGTGGGAATCCCCTCTTACATCATACCCTGGTTCCTCCAGGATTAAAATAAAATCTGTACTTAGTACTCCACGCTTTCCATAAAAGAGAAGGTGTGCTGGTTTGAAGCTGCCATATTCTTTTAATCCACTCCTGTGGGTGCAGACCTATTGTGGCTGAGACCTTTTGATTAGGTTGTTTCAATTGAGGTGTGACCCACCCCATTCAAGGTGGGTCTTAATCCTTTACTGGAGTCCTTTTTGAGGATAAAAGACAAAAAAATGTCAAGAGAGCTCAGAGAAAGAAACACCCAGAGGGCTTGGACAGTAAAGCCCTGGGAGATGCAAGCAAGGACCCATAGAAACTGAAAGAGCCAGAAACTGAAAGCAATGAAACCCAGGAAAGAAACATCAGCAGACACTGGCCATGTGCTTTCCCATGTGACAGAGGAACCCCGGATGCCACTGGCCTTTCTTCACAAAAGGTATTGTCCTGTTGATGCCTTAATTGGGACATTTTCATGGCCTTAGAACTATAAATTTGTAAACTAATAAATCCCCATTGTGAAAGCCAATTCATTTCTGGTATATTGCATAACAGAAGCTTTAGCAAACCGAAACAGAAGGTGTCGAATTTAGACCTCCATTTTTCTTGTACAATGAAGCCTGGCTTTCTAGACTCTTGCTTCACTAGAAAATCAAGTGAATCTTGAAAGTCAAAGCCAAGCAATAGCTGTCTCATTCTATCTGTTCTCTGAGTAGTATTAAGTCAGTAGGTGGGGGCCATAGGACTATATGATAAATGGGAAAATAAAAATGCATTTGTGTAATGTTTTCAACAGTCATCATTATCCTTCATGGTATGACTGTAACACATAACAAGGGACTTTGGCCCAATCAGGTTTTACCTGTGGAGGTGAGGGACTCATAACTGAAGGATGAGGACGTGTCAGTTAGGCTAGGAGGGACGGAGAGAGTGTTCTAAACAGAGGGAGCGGTATGTGCAAGTGGTTTGGGGAGGGATCATTCGACAGTGGTAAACTGCTATACCAGCTCTTTCAATTAACTAGTTGTGCTGATTTGAATCTATTATGCCCCCCACAAAAGCCATGTTGTCTAATGAAATCTTGTGGGGGCAGACTTATTAGTCTTTTGATTAGGGTGGGACCTTTGATTAGGTTGTTTCCATGCAAGTGTGACCCTGCCCATTCTGGATGGGTCTTCACTAGATCACTGGAGTCCTTTAAGAGAGCTCATGGAGAGAAGGAGCTCAGAGAAGCTGAGAGGGACATTTTGGAGAGAAGCTAAAATATGTAATCAAGAGTTTGCCCTGGAGAAGCTAAGAGAGGAACCCCCAGATGATTAGAGAAAAAACCCCAGGAGAACAAGCAAGAATGCACAGGAGCTGAGAGAGAAAAGCTAAAACAGAAGCCCAGAGACATTTTGGAGAAAGCCGTTTTGAAATGCAACCCAGGAGCAAAGGACCAATAGACACCAGCCATGTGCTTTCCCAGCTGATAGAGGTGTTCTGGATGCTTCAGCCTTCCTTCAGTGAAGGTGTCCTCTTGATGACTTAGTTTGGACACTTTTATGGCCTTAGAACTGTGAATTTGTAACCTAATAAATCCCCTTTGTAAAATCCAATCCATTGCTGGTATTTTGCATTCCAACAGCTTTAGCAAACTGAAACATTAGTCATCAGTTCTGATGTGTCAGATATCAGGGCTTCTACTCATTTGTAGGATAGAAATCCTACAAATATGAAGGGACACAAGGCTTCCACGCAAAATTTCCACTCAAAATTCATGCTCAGAACAACTCCACCTTGATTTCTAAACAACAGCATCCTCTCATCAATCTCGCCTTCAACAATGTCAGGTGTTCTTTCTAAGATGCAGAAACCTGACCACACTGGGACATTTGAGGTCTTGCCATACTTGGAGAGTGAAGGCGTCTGGGTCAGACTCATTGTCTAACCTTTTCCACTAAGCTGGCCATCTCCCACCCCGAGCTGAGTGGGAATAACACAACAGTTGCACTGGAAGTGAATGAACTTCTCAAGTAGATGTTCTTGTGGACTTCCCCAGGAGACAATAGAGGGAAATAAACCTTTCCCAAGTGGCCTTCTTCTCTGCCAAGTCTTGCACGGAACAGAGGATGAGACGGGCTTTCTAAGTGACATTTTTAACCTTAAGGGAAAACACATTCAGTGTGATCTCATGGGCAAGCAGGAGGAAATCCTGCTAGATCTATCACACTGTGTTTCTATAGCTCCTAGGGCTGTTGGAAGTCCAATAACATACTGAAGGCCTGGGAGCAGCCAGACCTGACAAAAAGACTTCATTCCAGAAACAGGTGAGCCCAATCCTCAGGCTCTATTCTAGTTTGCTAATGCTGCCTGGAATGCAAAACACCAGAGATGGATTGGCTTTTATAAAAGGGGATTTATTTGGTTACACAGTTACAGTCTTAAGGCCATAAAGTGTCCAAGGTAATGCATCAACAATCAGGTACCTTCACTGGAGGATGGCCAATGGTGTCCGGAAAACCTCTGTAAACTGGGAAGGCACATGCCTGGTGTCTGCTCCAAGTTCTGGTTTCAAATGGATTTCTCGCAGGATATTCCTCTCCAGGCCACAGCTCCTGTTCAAAATGTCACTCTCAGATGCTCTTGGGGTGTTTGTCCTTTCTTAGCTTCTCCGGAGCAAAAGTCTGCTTTCAACTGCCATCTCCAAACTGTCTCTCATCTGCAGCTACTCTTTCAGCTTCCATGCATTCTTCAAAGTGTCCCTCTTGGCTGTGGCAAGCTCACTCCTTCTGTCTGAGCTTATATAGAGCTCGAGTAAACTAATCAAGGCCCACACTGAATGGGTGGGGCCACACCTCCACAGAAACTATCCAGTCAGAGTCATCACCCACAGTTGGGTGAGGTGCATCTCCATGGAAACACTCAAAGAATTATAATCAAATCAACACTGAACATCTTCTTGACCAAAAGGGGATGTGAAATGAAATGAAATAAGTTTCAGTGGCTGAGAGATTCCAAAAGGAGCCAAGAGGTCACTCTGGTGGGCACTCTTACGCACAATATAGATAACACTTTTTAGGTTCTAATGAATTGGAATAGCTAGCAGTAAATACCTGAAACTATCAAACTACAACCCAGAACCCTTGAATCTTGAAGATGATTGTATAACAATGTAGCTTATGAGGAGTGACAGTGTGATTGGGAAAGCCATGTGGATCACACTCCCCTTTGTCCAGTGTAGGGCTGGATGAGTAGAAAAACAGGGGCAAAAAAATAAATAAAAGCACCCAGTGTTCTTTTCTACTTTAATTGTTCTTTTTCACTTTAATTTTTATTCTTATTACTTTTGTGTGTGTGGTAACAAAAATGTTCAAAAATTAATTTTGGTGATGGACACACAACTATATGGTGGTACTGTGAACAATTGATTGTACACTTTGCATGACTGCATGGCATGTGAATATATCTCAATAAAATTGAATTATTAAAAAAAAACTCAACACTGATACATCTGCCCACACAAGATTATGTCAACGATAATGGCATTTGGGGGGACATAATACATTCAAACCGGCACAGACTCTGAACAAAAATCATATCATATCTGGTAGCCTTCTGTCAATTTTATCTTTCAACCAAATCACCAGCTCCAGTGCTCAATAATGCAGTCGCAAAATGTACTGAATTACTCCCAAATCTATATTTTCAGTCTAAAGCTCTCCCCTGAGCTCCATATTCAGATAGGTACCTGAGACACTTCAAACTTAACATAGTTAGGAATGAACTCACACCTGTGGGAGGGAATCAGGGAGACTTGATGGAAGAGGGTATCTTTAAATTGGACCTTGCAGGTTAGGAGGCAGAAATGGGAAAGTGGTTGGAAAGAAGGAGGGAATGGATTTGGGAAATCTGGGGATAGTAAAATCAATACGGCCTGGAGATTGATTAGGTGTGAGGGGAGGGTGTAGTAGAGAGGAATTGAATAGTATTCAGTAACACATTTTTAAAAATAAGTTATTTGGGGAATAGATAGCACACACATATCATACAAAATTCATAGGCTACAAAAAGTCAGGATCCTTTCCATGTCTGTCCCCCAAGCACCAGTCCTGTCCATGGAGCAGATCTATAAGGGACTGTGAAATACACAGTGCTGTATACCTGGCCCTTTTCACCTAACAACAAACCACGGAGATCATCCCAACTCCACACAAGGAGAGCTTCCTTGATTTTTTTGAAGATGCATATTTCCATTGTATGAATGCACCAAAATGCACTTAACTAATGTTCTGTTCTTGGACATAGAGGTTGCTTCCAAACTTTTGCTGCAGTAAATATATTTGTAGATAAATATGTGCAAATATATCAGTAAAATGAATTTCTAGAAGTAGAACTGCTGGTTCAAAGGTATATGGATTTGCAATTTTGATCAACAGATACTGTCAAATTGCCCTCTGCAAATACTGTGCCAATTTACATACACACACACAACCCAGCAGTATAGGAGAGTGCCTTTTTCCCCATATGCCTCATAGAGAGCATTATCAAACTTTTAAATTTTGACAAAAATAAAATAGCACCTTGGTATAGATTTAAATTGTATATTTCTTATTATGGTGGGTTGAATATGTTTTAACATGTGTACAAGTCATTTTGACAAAAAAAAAAAAAGAAGTCATTAAGTACCTACAACACACAGGTTATTGTGCTGGGCAGAAAAAAAAAAATTGGAATGACTCCTGTCTCTGCCTTAGGCAAACTGGTGGATATACATATTCAAGGAGAGGAGAATTTTGGTAGAGATGTGAGGGGGTTGAGAAGAGAGAAAAGGAAACCATAGTGATCCAGGGAAGAGATGATAGTGACCTGAACCAGCCCAGTGGCTACACACTGTAGGAGAAATAGACACCATTGAAATAATCCAGCCAACTGACTAAACAAATGAACAAGCAGACAATATCCAGAGATGTTAAAATATATTATCTCAGATGGAGAATTTTCAACAAAAAAAATTATGGGACAGGCAAAAAACTAGCCAAGTGTGGCATGTACTCAGGGAAATCACAGGCAACAGAAACTACCTTTGAGGGGTCCCAGATGTTGGACTTGGCAGATGAAGACTTAAAAGCAGTGATTATAAACAAGTTATAAAAAAAAAAAAGCCAAAGGAATCCTGTTTAAAGAATTAAAGGAAGGCATAACAACATCAACAATTTCAGAATTTTAATAAAGAGAATTTTTTTTAAATGTAAACTCTGGAGTTGAAAAGTACAATAATTGAAATAAAAAATTCATTAGACAGAGAGAGTAGATTTGGATTGGCAGTAGAAAGAATCAGTGAAGTTGAAGATAGGACAATTTAAATTATCCAATCTGAGTAGCAGAAAGGAAAAAAAATGAAGAAAAATGAACAGAAACTCAGAGAAATGTGGGACACCACTATGTGCAACAACATGCATGCACTATATGGTAGTACCAAAAAGGGGGGGTGGGGGACAGAAAAAAATATTCAAAAAAATAATGGTTGAAATTTTCCTAGTTTGTTTAAAAACAATCTACAATCCAAGAATCTCAATGAACTCCAACTAGGATAAACACAAAGAGATCACACCAAGACACATCATAGTCAAAATTTTGAAAGACAAAGACAAAGAGCAAATCTTGAAAGCAGCAAGAGAAAAATGACTTGTCATGTGCAAGTTAACCCAAAAGCTGACTTCTTATGAGAGAGAACAGAGGCCATAAGGCAGTGAGATGATATATTCAAAGTGAGGAGAAAAACATGTCAGTCAAGAATCTTAAATACAGCAACACTATCTTTCAGAAATGAACATGAAATAAAGATATTCCAAGATAAACAAAATTGAGAGAATTTGTTGTTAGTAGACCTCTCTTACAAGAAATAGTAAAGAAAGTTCTTTAGGCTACAAGAAGTGACACCAGACAGTAATTTGAATCCACCAAAAAAAAAAAAAAAAGCAAAGCTCTCAAGTAAAAATGATTATATAGGATAATGATAAAAAACAAAATAACTACGTATTTCATTTTGTTTCTTCTCTTAACTGATGAAAAGAGCAATTTCATAAAACAATATCTATAAAATTGTACTGTTGGGTCTGGAACATACAGAAATGTAATATATTTAATAATAACACAAAGGAGGGAGTGGGAATGAAGCTGAATTGGAGCAAATAATGAGAGCAGATGATAGTAATCAAATCCACAGAGAGAGATGACGAGAAATCAAATAATGTTACTATCTTTTTAAAGCTTTCTATAAAAATATGTGTTCTCCTTTTGTCTCTTAACTTCTTTAAAAGTCATAAGACTCTATAAAGCAACATTTATAACAGTGTATCATTGGGTTTATATATATATACACATATAGCAATAATAGCACAAAAAAGGGAGGAGGGATGGAGTAAAGTTTCTATATTTTGTTGGAATTAAGTTAGTATAAATCTGAAATAAATTCTGATTCACTGAGATGCATATTGTAAGCCCTAGAAAAAACACTAAGAAAAGAGCTCCAAAATATACTTAAAATCAGTAAAGAAATTAAAATGTTACACTAGAAAACATTCGCTTAAGACAAAGGGTGGTAGTAAAAGAGGAACAAAGGAATTAAGTCATGAGATGTATAGAAAACAAATGGCAAAATGGCAGATACAAACCCAATGTCACAAATTAAATGTGAAGTGACTAAATAATCCAATCAAAAGGTAGAGATAGATAAAAACAAACAAGGTCTAACTATGTGCTATCTACAGAAGACATGCCCTATATTCAAACACACAAATAGATTGAAAGTAAAAGGATGGAAAAATATATACCATACAAACAGTAACATGTGAGAGTGGGTATACTAATATCAGACATACTAGATTTCAAGACAAAAACTGTTACTATTAATAAGGAGGGACATTCGATGTGCTGAGCCCTCAAGCATGGGACTTGCCCTTATGAAGCTCATTACCACAAAGGAGAGTCTAAAGTTGTATGTAATGGTGCCTAAGAGTCTCCCCCTGAGTACCTCTTTGTTGCTCAGATGTGTCCCTCTCTCTCTCTAACTGAGCCATCTCGACAGGTGAACTCGCTGCCCTCCCCCCTACGTGGGACCCGACTTCCAGGGGTGTAAATCTCCCTGGCAACACAGAGTATGACTCCCAGGGATGAATGTGGACCCGGCATCATGGGACTGAGAGTATCTTCTTGACCAAAAGGGGGATGCAAAATGAGACGAAATAGTTTCAGTGGCTGAGAGATTCCAAATGGAGTCGAGAGGTCACTCTGGTGGACATTCTTATGCACTATATAGATAACACCTCTTAGGCTTTAATGTATTGGAATAGCTGGAAGTAAATACCTGAAACTACCAAACTCCAACCCAGCAGTCTGGACTCCTGAAGACAATTATATAATAATGTAGATTACAAGGGGTGACAGTGTGATTGTGAAGACCTTGTGGATCACACCCCCTTTATCTAGTGTATGGATGAGTGGAGGAATGGGGATAAAAACTAAAGGACAAATGGGGTGGGATGGGGGGATGATTTGGGTGTTCTTTTTTCACTTTTATTTTTTATTCTTGTTCTGGTTCTTTCTGATGTAAGGAAAATGTTCAGAGATAGACTGTGGTGATGAACGTATAACTATGTTATCATACTGTGGACAGTGGATGGTATATCATGGATGATTGTATGGTGTGTGAATGTATTTCAATAAAACTGAATTTAATAAAAAAAAAATAAGGAGGGACATTTTATACTGGTTAAAGAGTCAATCCATCAGTAAAATGTGGCAATTATAAATATATATGCACATAACAAAAGACCTCAAAATTAATGAAGCAAAAACTGACAGAATTGAAGGAAGAAATAGACAATTTGGTGACAATATTTGGGGACTCAACACTCCATTTCTATAATAGGAAAAAACAATTAGGCAGAAAATTAACAAGGATTTACAGGATTTGAACAACATTATAAACCAACTAGACTAACAGACATCTGTAAAACACTCTGCCCAACAAAAGAATACACTTTCTTCTCAAGTGCACAAAAAACATTCTCCAGGAAAGATCTAATGCTAGGCCATAAAACAAGCCTCAGTAAATTTACAGAGATTGAAATCATAGAGTATATTCTCCAACCACAGTAGAATGAAACCAGAAATCAATCACAGAAGGAAATTTCAGAAATTCATAAGTCACAAATAGGTGGAAATTAAACAACTCCTTTAAAGCTAACAGATCAAAGAAGATATCACAAGAGAAATTAAGAAATACTTCGACACAGATGAAAATGAAGACAGTGTACCAAACTTATGGGGTGCACCTGAAAGTGCTTAGAGGAAAAGTTTTATCTGCGAGTGCTTATGAAACAAAGAAGAAATATCTGAAATCAATGCAAGGCCAATCTGGCAAGCAATCTTGCTGGGTTTTTGCCAATTTTATTAATCTTTTCTAAGAGCCAACTTTTGCCTTTGTTGATTTCTCTACTGTTATCTCCTTTCCATTTCATTGGTTTCCACTCTTGTCTTTAATGCTGCTGTCCTTCTACTTATTTTGGGTATAATTTGCCTTTTTTTCTAGCTTCTTAAAGTGGAATCATATCATTAATTTAAAATTTCACTTCTTTTCTAATATAAGCAGTTAATGCCAGAAATTTCCACTAAGCCCTGCTTTGGTAGTATCACACAAATTGTTATGTATTTTCATTTCCTTTAAGGTTGAAGCATTTGGTGTTTTTTTTTCTTTGATTCATGGGTTCTTTAAAAGAATGTTAGTTAATTTCCAAATATTTGGGGTATTTTCTAGATATTTTATTGTTTCTGATTCTAATTTAATTTCACTGTGGACAGAGAATAAGCTTTTGAAATTTATTCATATTTGGTTTTATGGTGAGATATACAGTCTACCTTTGTGAGCATGCCATACGCACTTGCAAAAAACATGTTTCTGCAGTTACTGGGTTTAGCATTCCATGAGCATCAAGTAGGTCTAGTTGATTGGTAGTATTGCTCAAATCTTCTGTAGCTTTACTGATTTTCTGGCCTAGCTGTTTTACAGATGATTGAAAGAAGGGTGCTAAAAATCTCCAACCACAGGTCACAAAAATCACCTCCCTGGACAATAGGAAATAACTCCACAACTATGAAGTTTCTATGCAAAACCACACCCTCAATATTACTCGAAAATAAAGAATGCCAAGATTTCAAAATAACCTTCAGCTGCTCTGCCCTGGCCTTACAAAGACTGCCAGAGAAAGACCAAGGAGAGGACCAGAAGAAGTGGAAAGAGCCCGAGATCCAACCCACCCAACTCTGAAAATGCTCTGTCAGAGCAGGACTTCAGGAGGAATCCCCAGGAGCTCACAGCGTAAGATCCAAGAGCACACGTGAAGGGGTAAGTGGCAATTCAAGGAATGGTCTTCCAAACACATAGCTCCCCAGGGAGAAAAGGGAAGAAGAGGCCTTCGGAAATTGGGTGGTGACAAGGAAAACAAGGAAAGGAGGAAAGTGGAGGGTCTTGCAAAAACCACGAAACCAGAGGACTCAAGACCCTTCCCCCAGCTCCAAATCACACAAACACCATCATCCCAGATGTCTGTCCTTTGCCAGATGGACACAAAAGGATGTCATTAAACTAGGAAGCTAGTGAAAAACACCCCAATATCACAAAATAAACAAAAGGAAAATAAAATCCATAGAGAACTGTGGAAAAAAAAAAATTAGGAAACAAATGTACACACAACCAACCAAGAGAATAAAAGTGACCCAATGAAAAAAGTGAAGCAAGTCAGGGAGACAGGAATAGAAATGGAATACAGGCAAAGAAGAAATAATATTTGTGTTATTGGAGAAAACCAAAACAGTGGGATAGAACTAAGATTCCAAACTATAATTCAAGGAAACATTCCAGAAATAGAAATGCTCAGACAAATGGATGCCCAAGAGCTTATCTGGGGGTGGAAAGGGGTGGCCTTTAGAAATGGGGGAAAGGGGAACATCATAAATAAAGACTTGAGAATCAAGCACAGAGTGGTGGGTAATGGACCCCAGTTCCAATACTGACTCTCCATGTAGCCTTGGATGGTCTCTTCTCTCTGTGCCTCAGTTTCTCACAAATAAATGGTGGTGAGGGCAGGGGCACTGGATGAGATCATCTTCATGAGTCTCTGCTTTAATGGTCCACAACCAGGTTAAAGGGAATGTTGACATACCTACCAAGACAACCTCCAGCAACTCAAGGATAATCCCCTAGCTAATGACAGCTGAGCATTTCACAGACACTCTGACAAGGTAGGGACTTCTTTAGTCCGGTGAGGGATGGAGACACTGCTCTGGACAATGCCCTGGGGTCCAGTTGGAGGGAAGGTGAGCCTTTCTAACAAAGGTCCAGAGGCTCTGGCAATTCTTTCATGCCCAGATCAATATAGAAGCACAGGCATTTGGGATCAGATAAAACCAGT
Source organism: Choloepus didactylus (assembly GCF_015220235.1). Classification (NCBI taxonomy): domain Eukaryota; kingdom Metazoa; phylum Chordata; class Mammalia; order Pilosa; family Megalonychidae; genus Choloepus; species Choloepus didactylus. The sequence goes on from NC_051311.1 coordinate 163,804,123, forward strand.
GTTTCATCTTTTCACCACCACGAACCAGCTGTGTGACCTTGGGTATGTTACCTAACTGTGCTGAGACCTCAGTTTCCTCATCTGCAAAACAGCCATAAAAATCGCATCTACCTCATAGAGTCATAGGGGGATTACAGGACGTAATGTTCTTATGCACGGTGTCAGGAAGGCAGAAAACACTCAGAAAGTAGTTGCTATTGTTTGGTCCAGGAAGTGGAGGTCTCAAGTCCTTCCTCTGTTGGTTTGTAGTCAGGAAATCCTATATTCTTTGGCTAAAGAAACTCCCAAGATTCCTTTCCCATCCCTGGGCACTGCCAGTGTCCCTCTCTTTTTCTTTCTGTGGGCCCTGGAACTCAACCTGCTTTCCTCTCTCATCTGAGCCACCCTCATTCTCCTTACCTGGAACTTTCTCGTGGAGCTACAAAACTATCTTTACACTCCTTTTATGTCTTCATTTACTGAAGAATTCACTTTTAGGGAGCAAGGGAGAGAAAGAGAAAGAGAGAGAGAGGGAGGGAGGGAGAGATTGAGAGACAGAGAGAGTCAAAAAGAGACAGAGGGGAGGGGAGAGAAGGAGAAATAACAAGTTTAGAATCCCCCAAAGTTCTCAGCTTCTTTGTCCGTTATCCCAGATCCCCTTTCTGGGTAATTCTGCTTGCCAGACAAGATTCCTCTAGCTGTACCCTGAGGCTGACACTGGGGTTGCAGAATCCTCAATCTCTCTCTGATCTTGATTCTTCATCTCTGTCACAGCTACATAGAAAGACTCAATCTCTGCCCGCTTTGGTCTTCAATTATACTTGGTGTCTCATTCATTTATTTTTCTTTCAAAATAATCTTACTGAGTGCCTGCCTTCCTGAAGCTTCTGCCATTGATAGTCATCTCTTAAGTGCATATTTTCTCATCTCTTCCAAGGGATTATGGGTCATGGAGGTGAGGGACCACCTCATTATCAGTTTCAGGATCCCTGACCTAGAGATCACTTTTTTTCATAGAGAAGAGCAGTGCCTTAGAAAACATCTTCTATAAAGGTCAAAAAAATACTTGTTGAAGTAGTAAGATTCTTAGAGGCACAGTGACTTGTCCCAAGGTACCCTACAAGTTAGTGGGGAAGTGCGACTAGAACCCAGTTGGATGTCTATGGATGGAGAAGACTATCAAACCTATGGTTAGGACCCAAAAGATAAATCAACTAGGCAATTAGCAGAATAATTGGCATGAAACTGGAAGTTTTAGAACCAACCTGACACTTGGTTCACATTTTCACACATACACTCAGCTCACCATTTGTACCATATAGGAACATGCATTTCCTATGTTCCATCCAGGTTTTTTGTGGTTCTTGGTTTTGGGGTAGGTTCTTTTGTATCTCCACCATCTTAATTGTAGGTGAAGCAACCATGGGTCATTTCTGCTTTGTTTGTAGGCAACTAACATTGCAATATCTTGCAATGAGCTTTTGAGCAATTACTTTTGACACTGAAAAAAAATAAAACAAGAAGTGTTGGTGGATCCATGGGTGACAGGGAGATGCCCTCCTTACCCAGGGAGCAGTAGAGCAGCACCTTTCAGGGAAAGAGTAGGTGAGGCAGCGGGATCATGGAAACCAGTGAAAGTGTTGAGCTTCATCTATGAGGAAACAGGAAGCTCAAGAAGGCTGCTAAGTTCTCCCTAGCAGCATGTGGGAGAAGGTGGGACCAGGGTGGGAGAATGGGCTGATGCAGGGACAGAGCACAAACAAGGCGGCTACAGCAGATCTCAGAACACTCTGAGAAGAGTGGACAGGGTTTGGGAGCTGGTGGAAGGAAGGAGAGTCTTGGATTTATAAATATATCCTGGATAAACATGCCAGCACTCTATGCTTGCATTTTACATCTATAAATTCATTTCATCCTGAATTCAGAAACAGGGTCAAACAGAAACACTTGGATGCCTTCCATATTCTTACAGAATGCAAATTTAGCTCCCAACATCTGTAAACAATAGTCATCAGAAATACAGCCATCATAGTACATTATAACTCTCTAATCCTAAATGTGAATTCCTTTCTGTATATGCCTAGAAAAAAATAGTGTAAATATATAAGTATATATGCCATATATAAAGTGTGTGTAGATATACAGAAAGAAGGGGATGAAATTTGTACAGAGTACTCATCTCTTGGTAGTGAGATTGCACACCTTGTTTTCTGCTTTCTTCTTCCCTCTTTTTCATAATTTTCTACAATGAATGTGTCTTGCTTTTAAAATAGGAAAATCAGTAAAGTATTTCCATTTAGATGAAAGAGATGCATCAGTATTTTATGCCTGCAGTACTGAGAATTAAAAAAAAAAAAAAGAAACTATGATTATTACTTGAGCATCAATAATTGTGTTGAGTGAAAATATTTTGAAACCCTGGTCCATGTGTACTTCTAAAGGTCAGTAGATCAGGATTGACCCACGCAAGCTGTGCGAGAAACCCATATGCTCATCCACAAAAGTTGGCTGGCACTGATCATGCCCAGGGCCCAGGGTTATGCCTGGAGACAAGGAACTGAGTGAGCCGTGGCGCTGCCTGCTGGGGCTCCCTGCCCACTAGGGGTGACAGCCCAGCGAGTGCAGGGAGGGCCGAGTGGGCCCAGGGGTAGGCAGGGCTCCTCTGCCTGGGCCAACAGAGGGAGAAGCGAGGGGCCCTTCTAGGAGAACTGAATGCATGTAGGTATGTGTGTGTGTGTGCATGTTGATCACACTCAGCATGCTTCAATAGCCTAAGTAACCACCACAATCAACAGGGAACCTAACTTCCTCAGAAGAAAGGACAAACTTTTTAATCTGGCCCTTTTGACTTGGTCCCAGCTGCCCTTATTACAGGCTGTTGGCCGACACCGCCTCCAGGCTGCATGGCCAGCCTGACTCTCTCTTGCCTCCATGCAGGTGACCTGGTCCCACCCCTGCAACCCTGCCCAGGCAGTTTCTTTGCCTGGTTCACTTGCCCCTGCCCTACCCTACATCTGCCGGGCACCCAGCCCTCTCTCAGGTGCCAACTGAGTCTTCCACTCCCCTTGTACCTGCTGGGGCTGCACATTCTGTATTTCCAACCAGGCCTGGGGCCTGGGCACCCCAATCCCTCTACAGCCCAGAGCCCAGGGCCTGGTGCTTCGTAAGCACAGGGCAACAAATCCAACCCACATGTAGTCGGAATATCAATCTCTACCTACCAGCTCACAATCCTAAAAACTTCCCAAGAACACGATGCACCTACACAATGATGCAGATACCACACGGGCACCATCAGAAGCCAGGGTCAATACCCAGAGCAAGGCACTGTAAGATGCACTTGAAAACTTAAAATCATTGTAACTCTCATAGAAAACTGCAAACAAATTAGGGACCTTCCCATGATGGGATATTGTGTAACCATTATAAAAAACTACATTATAATATTAATTTATTGGTGTGGGAAGATGTACACAGTAAAATATTTATGCATGTACCTGAGATGCAAAAGAACAGGAGGTTTGTGGACCAAAATATTAATAGGGGTGTGTCTGGACAACAGAATTGCAATCACTTTTATTTCCTTTTTGCATCTCTGAGTTTTCCAAGTGATATACAATGAGCACATATTGCTTTTATGATATTTCGATAGTTGTCATTTAGGATCTCAACCCCACAGAACTGCATTGATCATAATCCTGATTTCATGAAACACCATCAGTTCATGCTGGTTCCATTTTTATTTAGTAGTTTTGTTATTAAGTTACTCATCTTTAGTAATGTAATCAGTACCTGTGAATCACACACACACAGAAGCCACATCCAACCATGTGTTTCCCCAACCCTCTTTCTTTTCTTTGTTTAGTATTTTTAATTTATTAGACTTTTCAATAAGCCAGGATCTGTGGTCCTGTCTGCTGGAGAATTTTCTTGACCACTGCGTCCAAGAATTTACAGCTTCATGAGGAGCGGAAACGTGCCTAGGACCTCCCAGTGTGCCCCATTCACTGGAATTTAAGCCCCCTACCGAGCCCACTCTGACACTAACTGAATTCCTCAGAGGAAGGGGTCTTGGGCAGGTGGCGCCTACAAAAGGTGCTCCCTGCTCTGGGGGGACAACCAAGAGCCTCAAGGAGACCACTGCAACCTCCTGTCCCACCACCTTTACCTTCAGGCATCAGAGTGGGTGAAGCTTGGCCAAGGTCGCACACAGCCAGTGACAACACAGCCGGTGAGAACACAGCCCAAAGTTCCAAACCCAAAATTACACTTCACTTCTTCTCCCTCATGCCTGAGGAAGGAATCTCTCCCCAGCTTCCACTCCACAGAGCCTTTGCTCTGGTCCTATGCCCTTTCCACTTTCCAACTCTTCTTTGAGCTCTTTGTGTCGATGTCATATTTAACCCCCATTGCACTCTGTAGGAGCTCAGCAGGGACAGCAACTGTGACACCCTCACTTCCCAGAACTTGCCACAAAGTGGGTTCCCTACGCATGCCTCCAGCCCACAGTTTGAAGCTGAACCAAGCCCACTGCATCAAAACCCTTGAGTGAAGCCAGGAGCAGATGTTGGATGCCCACTCCCATGCTGTAGGATGCTTTACTCACCCCTCTGCCTGGCACTTGCCTCTGTGTGGGTGCCTCTGTTTCCCCTCTCAGGGAGTAAGTCCTGGGAATTCCTCTTTGTCCTTGAGCTTTACCTCAGCAAACAGTGGAAAGGTGAATGGATGGATGGAATGGATTCATGGTAAGTTTAGGAAAGCTGTCACCAAGATCTTTTAATACAGCTGAGAGCAGGTACCAGCTGGCATATGGAAAACTGCTGCCCTTGACCTTCAGGCCATGACCCACGATGGGGAGCTTGCAAAGAATCTTTATTTGCAGGCAACACTTTCCTGGATACCCAACCACAAAAGCCCAGAAATGCTGCATCTCCGCAACAAGGTTCAGGCCCCCCAAACAGAAGCAGCTTAAACAACTGGTCATGATTACCCAGAAGTCAAGAAGTTGGCCTGGGCCCTTTTCTGATTTAAGAGAAATAACCTTGAACAACCTCCTTTTTCCAAAGACTTTTTTGTCTCTTATGTACACTTAAGTCTATGGCTATCACTGAAGGAGACATGCTGGAACATTATTTCTAAACCAAGTTCTGCTCTAGGAAAAATCATTTCTGAACAGGTTCAACATAATAAAGCCCATTGTTATAAAATTCTCAAGTTCCTATGAATACATAAATTAATTCTGGAGGCTTCAAGACTAGAAGTGCTAGGGCTTTTATTAGGGTGCCAAAAATACTGTGGAACTACCCGACAGTAGAGAGCTCTTGTTTTTAATTAGCCCTGGGTCAGGTAAACATGTATGCTGCCCCTAATGGCCTTCTTGAGTCTAAGGACACACTGTTCACTTTAAAAATACAGGTTATTGGCCAAAATGTTGATGCCCTGATATGGGCTCCAATGCTAGTAACTTACTCTATATTTTGACCCTCTCTTGTCATTTTCTACTGTTGCAAACATCAGAAGCAGCCTGAGCCACAAGCCCAGGTGGGCTCCAGAGGACCAGCTGGTAGCCAGGCCCTGCAGGAATACTGCCTGTGCACCCCACCTTCTCTTCATCTCTGGGTCCCCACATGCTCATCCACCAACAGGGCTTCTAAGAAGATGCTATCCAGTTGCTCCATAATTCTAGCAGTTTCTGGCCAAGGGGCAGTGTCCTAACACACAGTGGGATAAATGCACATTCTGAGTGTCTACAGGCCATGTAGACCCAGGAGTTATCTGCACAGGGGTGCACCTCACCTTCCAGACCCTGGGTGCTGCAGAGGGTCCTCTGCCTTTCCCTAGAGCAGAGCATTCATGCTAGGAGGAGGCACTCCAGCCTGGAGGCCAACAGGTTCCCTTTGCAAACACAGCCATGTCCAGCAGGCCCAAGTCTTCAGGGCCAATGGCAGACGGCTCTGCAGTGGGTGTGGGAGAAATGACACCCTCTCAGAAACTGCACAGCCTTCTTACTCCCCTTCCCCCACTGCCACCTGCCCATGAGGACACGTTAGCCTCCTTCTGAGCATGATACTACACACCCTTTCTCTCCCTCTAGTGACCAAGGCAGGGCCACCAACCCCACCACCACTCCGTGCATGCAGCTGTTCTCACACACCCCATGGAAAAGCATGGCTGTCCATCACCATCACTCCTGGGAAGGACCAGCTGGAGCAGAATCACCTGTGAGGAGTGAGCCCCATCTCCAGAGGTAGCACACAGGAAGAGGACACACCCCCAAGGAAGGAACATACAAGTGGAATCATCAAACTCCTTTCCCACTCTGGGACTCTATAGTGCACATCTTCCAAAACCCTCAGACAGAGCTAAGAAGCAGGCACTGCTCTGTTCAGAAAATTACTTATTAAGCAGCTGCTCTGTGCTTTCATGCTGGGTTGGGCACTGTTTGACTCAGAAATTCAAATGTTTAACCATTCCCCTGAGTTCCAGACTCATTTGTCCACATGCCTATCTGATATTTCCACTAAGATGCCTAATTGTAGCCTCAACCTACCGCCAAAGCAGAATTCTCAGTCTCCTACCCTTGAATGTTCACTCCTGTAATCACGATCTCAGCAAATGGAACCAGCATGCCCTCGATCTCTCACAGAAAATACCCAGGAAACACCCATCACTCCGCTTTCCTTCAGTCACCATGTTTAACCCATCACCACTCCAGCGTCTTCCCACCACCTGCACCACCTCACCTTGGTCCAAGCCAGTATCACCTCATCACTGTGGTGATAGCCAGGCTTCTGCCTCTGTGCCTGGCCCTGCATTTCATTCTCCACAGACAGCCAGAGTGACCTCCTCAAAGGGCAAACAATACCAAGACCCCTACCACTAACAGCTGAAAACTTTCATGTGGCTCCTCCCTGGCTTACTGGCCCCATCCAAACTGGCTCTGGACTCACCACACTTGCTCCTCCTTGGGAACCTTCACACTCCAGTTCCTTCTTTGTAGGCAAGGCCTCCCTCAAGACCAATAGATCTTAACTCCAATATTCTGCTGGGGATGAGAGCCCTAGGGCCAGAGATCAGTGCTTCTCATACTTTAGAATCACCTAGACTCTTTTTAAAAAAAAAGTGCCAAATTCTGGGGTCTGCATAGACCAATTAAATCGGCTTCTCTACAGATGGGCCCAGACTCCCCAGCCATGTTTGAAAATGACAGCTCTAAAGTAGAGGCCTGATCCTCGGCCCTGACTGACATCAAAACCACCTGTGGCTGTGACCGTGTAATCATGAAAACCTTGCAACTGACAGTCCCTTTATCCAATGCGTGGACATATGAGCAAGAAAATAAAGACAAAAGCAAATTAATAGGGGGGACAAGGGATATGGGATTTGGGGGTTGTTCTTTTTTATTTCTAATTTTATTCTTATCTACTTTTGAGTAATGACAATGTTCAAAAATTGTGGTGATGAATGCACAACTATATGATTATACTGTGAACCATTGTACATTTTGGATGATTATCTGTATGTGAATAGATCTCAATAAAATTGCATTTAAAAAAAAAGAATATATAGAAAATATAAATAACCCTATATCAAAGAAAAAAAAAAAAAAACACCTGTGGAGTTTCAGAAACCAGCCATGCCTAGTAAAGAAGTAAAGGTCATCGATAAGATAAATACATAGGTAATTATAAATGCCAGTACACTGGTTTGTAATTCCACTTGTTGTTTTCTACAGGCTCTAAAATGCAAATGCATTAAAATTAATGATAAATCTATGGTTTGGAAAACACAATGTAAAAATATGTAATTTGTAACAAGAACAACATCTAAGTAGGGGCACAGAGGGGATAAGGACATGATTTTTATGTTATGGAAGTTGAGTTGGTATCAAGTCAAATGAGATTGGTAGGTATTTAGGATGTTAAATTTAAGCCCCATAATAATGCCAAAGAAAGTATCAGAAAAGTATGCACAGAAATAAATGAGAATGGATTCTAAAGGGTTCACTACAAAATATGAAAATTAAATATGAAAGTAGACAGTAATGGAAGAATTAAGGGACAAAAAGGGTATAAAACTTATAAAAAACAAATAGCAAAATGGCAGAGGAAAGTCCTGCATTATTAGTACTTACTTTAAATATAAATGGATTAAACTCTCCAGTCAAAGGGCAGAGATTGGCAGAATGGATTTAAAAAAAAAAGAAAACACCAATATGCTGTCTGCAAGAGAATCACCTTAAATTCAAAGACACAAGTATGTTGAAAATGAAAGACTGAAAAAATATATATTCCAAGTAAATAGTATTCAAAAGAGACTGAGTGTGGCTATAATAATGTCAGATAAAATAGACTTAAGTCAACATTGTTAAGAGGCACCAAGAAGAGCACTATATATTGATTAAAGAATCAATTTGTTTACAAAGATATAACATCTATAACTATATATGCACTTAAGAGAAGAGCCCCAAAATACATGAAGCAAATACTGTCAGAAAGAATGTTCTACATTTGAAATCTAGGAGATTTCAAAACACCACTTTCAATAATGATAGTACATCTAGACAAAAGATCAATAAGAAAATAGAAGACTTGAATGATATTATAAACTAAGTAGACCTAATAGACATATATAGAATACTTCACCCAAATAACAGAGCACATATTCTTCTCTATTGCATATGCATCATTCTTCAGGATAGACCATATGTTAGGTCACAAAACAAGTCTCAATAAATGTTAAAATATTAAAGTCATACCAAGTGTCTTCTCCAACCATGATGGAATGAAGCTTAAAAATCAATAACACAGGGAGAACTGGAAAATGCACAAATATGTGTAAATTAAGCAATGCACTCAAACAACCAATGGGTCAATGAAGAAATCAAAGGGACAACTGAGATGAATCAAAATGAAACACAACATACCAAAACTTATGAGATGCAACAAAGGCAGGACTCAGAGGTAAATTTATAGCTTTAGATGCTTACATTAAAAAATAAGAAAAACCTCAAATCAGTAACCTAACCTCACACCTGGAGGAACTAGAAAAAGAAGAACAATCTAAACCCAAATTGAGCATAAGGAAGGAAACAGCAAAGATTAGAACAAGATAAATGAAATAGAGAATAGAAAAATAGAGAGAATCAATGAAACCAAAATTGGTTCTTTGAAAAGATCAATAAAATAACAAACCTTTAGCCAGCCTGATAAGGAAAAAAAAGAGAGAGGATGCAAATAATTAAAATCAGTAATGAAAAGGGTAACATTACTACTGACCCCACAGGTATTAAAAAGGATTTCTAAAGGATAGTATGCACAACTGCATGCCAACAAATTAGACAACCTAAATGAAATGGACAAATTCCTAGAAATACATAAATTACCTAAATTGACTCAAGAAGAAATAGAAGTCCTCAACAGACCACTAACAAGATATTGAATCAGTAATCAAAAACCTTCCAACAGAGCTGACTCTCAGTGGTACTAATCTCCCTGGCAACACAGGATATGACACCCAGGGATGAGCCTGGACCTGGAATCATGTGATTGAGAACATCTTCTTGACCAAAAGGAGGAAGCAAAATGAAACAAAATAAAGTTTCAGTGGCTGAGATATTTCAAATGGAGTCAAGAGGTCACTCTTGTGGGCATTCTTATGCACTATATAGATATCCCTTTTTAGGTTTCAGTGTATTGGAATAGCTAGAAGGAAATACCTGAAACTATCAAACTCCAACCCAGTAGCCTTGATTCTTGAAGAAGATTGTATAACTATGTAGCTTACATGGGGTGACAGTGTGATTGTGAAAACTTTGTGGATCACACTCCCTTTCTTCAGTGAATGGATGGATGAGTAGAAAAATGGGGACAAAACTGAATGAAAAATTGGGTGGGATGGGGGCATGATTGGGTATTCTTTTTTACTTTTATTTTTTATTTTTATTTTTATTCTTTCTGGCATAAGGAAAATGTTCAAAAATAGTTTGGGGTGATGAATGCACAACTATATGATGGCACTGTGAACAGTTGATTTTACACCATGGATGATTGTATGGTATGTGAATATATCTCAATAAAACTGAATTTAAAAAAAAACTTATAGAAATATTAAATGCTTTCAAGACAACAGTCCTGGAAAAGAAAAAAACCTCCCAACAAAGTAAAGTCCAAGACCAGATGGTATGCCAGTGAATTTCAGCAAACATTCCAAGAAGAATTAACACCAATCCTGCTCAAACTCTTCCAAAAAAAACTGAAGAGGAGGGAACATTTCCTAACTGATTCTATGAGGCTAGCATCACCCTAATACCAAAGCCAGATAAAGATATGATTAAAAAAAGAAAGAAAGAAAGAAAGAGAAAATTTCAGACCAATATCCCTGTGCTGGTTTGGATGTATTATGTTCTCAAAAATGCCATTATCTTTGATGCAGTCTTGTGTGGGCAGGAAATGTATTGGTTTTGATTGGGTTGGAGACTTTTGATTGGATGTTTCCGTGGAGATGTGATCACTCAGCTGTAGGTGAGATCTTTCATTGGATAATTTCCATGGAGGTGTGGCCCCGCCCATTCAGCATGGGCCTTGATTAGTTTACTGGAGCACTATATAAGCTCAGACAGAAAGAGTGAGCTTGCCACAGCCAAGAGGGACACTTTGAAGAAAGCATGGAAGCTGAGAAAAGAACTTCAGCTTACAGAGACATTTTGGAGATGGGCTTTGAAAGCAGACTTTTGCTCTGGAGAAGCTAAGAGAGCACAAACACCCCAGGAGCAACTGAGAGTGACATTTTGGAGAGAAGCTGAAGCCTAGAGAGGAGCATCCTGGGAAAAAAACATTTTGAAACCAGAACTCTGGAGCAGACGCCAGCCACGTGCCTTCCCAGCTAACAGAGGTTTCCCAGACACCTTTGGCCATCCTTCAGTGAAGGTACTCAATTACTGATGCCTTACATTGGACACTTTATGGCCTTAAGATTGTAACTTTGTAACCAAATAAACCCCCTTTTTATAAAAGCCAGTCCATTTCTGGTGTTTTGCATTCTGGCAGCATTAGCAAACTAGAAGAATCTCTTATGACTACAGATGCAAAAATCCTCAACAAAATACTAGCTAAACCAATCTAAAAGCACATTTAAAATGCACAGCTAAGTGGAATTTATCCCAGGAATGCAAAGGTGGTTCAACATAAGAAAATCAATTAATGTAATTCACCACATTAATAAAATGAAGGGGAAAAACCACAAGATCATTTCAGTTGATGCAATAAAGGCACCTGACTCAGAAAACTAGTACCAGAAGGAAAGTTTCCCAACAAGATAAACAGCATATATGAAAAACCCACAGCTAACATCGTACTCAATCAACGGTAAAGACTGAAGCTTTCCTCTTGAGTCAAGAACAACAGTCAAGGATTCCCAGTTTCACCACCACTATTCAACATTGCATTGGAAGTTCTAGCCAGAGAGATTAGGCAAGAAAAAGAAATAAAAGACATACAATTGAAAAGGAAGAAGTAAAACTTTCCCTATTTACAGATGATATTATTCTACATATAGAAAATCCCAAAAGAGTCTATAATAAAGATACAAGAGCTAATAAATGAATTCAGCAAAGGGGAGGTGTCTTAGCTTCCCAAGCTGATATGACGCATACCACACAAAGGGCTGACTTAAACAACAGGAATTTATTGGCTTACGGTGTCAGAGACTAGAAGTCCAAATTTAGGCATTGGTTAAAAGGCTTGCTCACTCCTGGAATGGTAGCACTCTGGCTGGCCAGCATTCCTTGGGTTCCTTGGATTTCTCATCACATAGTGATGTTCTCTATCTCTCCTAGGTTCTGTTGACTTCTGGCTTCTGTCTCCTCCCCATGAGTTTCTCCCTCAATGTCTGAATTACTTCTCCTCATAAAGAACTCCAGTAATCTGGTTAAAGTCCAATCTCAGTCAGCTGGGCCACACCTTAACTAAAATAACATCTTCAAGAGATCCTAATTACATTGGATTCACATTCACAGGGATGCAGATCAAGTGCAAGAACATGTCTAAATTTGGTTATACAATTTAATCCACTACAGATGGGTACAAGATCAACATGCAAAAATAATTAGTATTTCTATACACTAGGAATGAACAGTGCTCTGGAGAACAAATTAAGAAAAACATTTCATTTAAAATAGCAACTAAAAGAATCAAAATATCTAGGAATAAATTTAACTGGTGATGTAAAGGACTTATACACAGAAACCTAAAAACATTGCTGAAAGAAACAGAAGATTTAAATAAATGGAAGACCATTCCATGCTTGTAGGTTGGAAGACTAAGCATTGTTAAGATGTCAGTTCTACCCAAAGCAATATATAGATTCAACAAAATTCCAATCAAAATTCCAACAGTCTTCTTTATAGAAATGGAAAAGCCAATCATCAAATTTATATGGAAAAGTAATGGGTCCTGAATAGCCCAAAATATCTTGAAAAAGAACAAAGTTGGAGGTCTCACACTTCCAGATTTTAAAATAGTGTGGTACTGGCACAAGGATAGACATGTAGACATATAGACCAGAGAGTTCAGAAATAAATCCTCACATCTATGGCCAGTTGATTTTTGCCAATACTGCCAAGTCCACTCCATGGGGAGAGAATAATCTCTTCAGCAATTAGTGCTGGGAAAAACTGGATCTTCAAATGCAAAATAATAAAAGTAGAACCCTACCTCACGCCATAATCAAAAATTAACTGAAATGTATCAAAGATCTAAATACAAGAACAAAAGCTATGAAACTCCTGGAAGAAAACATAGGGGAACATCTTCACAAACTTGTATTAGGCAATGGATTCTTAAGCTTTACACCAAAAGCACAAGCAACAAAAGAAAAAACAGATAAATTGGACTTCATCAAAATTTAAAATTTTTGTGTATCAAAGGACATTATCAAGAGAGTGAAAAGACAACCTACAGAATGGGAGAAAATAGTTTCAAACCATATATCTGATAAGGGTTTAATATACAGAAAATATTAAAAACTCATATAACACAACAACAAAAAGATAAAAACCCAATTTTAAAATGGGCAAAGGACTTGACCAGACATTAGTCCAAAGAAAATACACACATAATGAAAAACACATGGAAGGGTGCTCAACATCATTAGTCATTAGGGAAATGCAAATCAAAACTATAATAAGACACCACTTTACAACCACAAGGATGGCTACCATCAAAAAAAAAAATAGAGAATACCAAGTGTTGGATAGGATGTAGAGAAACAGGAACCCTCATGCACTGTTGGTGGGGAGGTAAAATGGTGCAGACACTGTAAAAATGTAGTTCAGTGACTCCTTAGAAAGTTGAACAGAGAATTACCATATGACCCATAAGTCCAACTCCTAGGCATATACCCAAACAAATTGAAAGCAGAGACTCAAGATACTTGTATACCAAAGTTTATAGCAGCACTATTCACAATAGTCAAAACGTGGAAAAAACCCAGGTGTCCATCAACAGCTGAATGGATAAAGAAAGTGTGGAATATCCACACAAAGGAATATTATTGAGCCATAAAAAGGAACAAGGTCCCAGAACATGCTACAACTCAGATGAACATTGAAAACATTAAGCTCAGTGAAATAAGCCAGACACAAAAGGAAAAATCTTGTATAATTCCACATATTTGATATATCCAGAATAAGCAAATTCATAGACAGAAAGTAAATTAGAGGTTACCAGGGGGGGAGGTAGGGGAAAAGGGGAAGTTATTGTATAATGCGTATAGAGTTTCTCTTTGGGGCAATGGAAAAGTTTTGGAGCTAGATAATGCTGATGGTTGCACAACATTGTGAATGTAATTAATGACACTGAGTTGTTCACTTTAAAAAAGATCCAAATGGCAAATTTTAATAATAAAATTGTTAACAACCCTTTTGCATATGCACTCACCAAGGGCCGGGTGCAAGAGCAGGTGTGCAGTCCTACACTTCTCAGCATCCTCCGGAGGTCCCACCTGGACTGGGTGCGGTGCCCTCGTAGGGTGGACCCCTCCCTCTCTCTGCTCCCCTTTGTAAAGGCACCCGTGGGCATGGCCTTGCAGTAAAGGATCAGCACTGGATTCTGGGGCTCAGGGTAGTGACATGCAGAGCTGATGGGCCACTGTCCATCAAGGCTGACCTGTGATGCCCCTCCCAGTGGGCATCCAGGGAGGGTCTCAGGGTCCTCCCTTGGTGGCTGCGGTTCTGCTTCCCATGAACAACAATCCTGAAGGCATCTGAGTCTCCCTCTTTGGTGGCGTCTGCTGGGCACCACTCACACCCGGGAGGGTCTCCCCCACGACCCTGCCCGGCCAGCCAGGCTCCCGGCCTCTTCATTCTCCAGTCTCAGCCATGCACAATACCAGCCCCAACCCCCAAGTGCTCACACTGGCCCTGCCATGTCTTCAAGCCCTTGCACATGCTCTTCTGCCCTGCCCACTGCATCCACATGGTAAACCACACCCGCCCATCAGCCCTCCAGCCTAGCCCCAGGCCATGGCTCGGCCCGCCATGTTTCCACTGCACACATCCTACTACGGAGGAGACCTGGGTGGGTTCTTGCCCACTCAGTGCCCTGAGAGAAGAGCAGCACAGATTCGCTCTCCACCCACAGCCCAGCACAAGCCCGGAGGACAGAGGAAAGCCTGGGGCAGGATGCCCTTTCTGAATACCACCCCTGGTTCCCCACTGCCTCCCTTGCAGAAGCCCATGGCAGAGCTGAACCCCAATGGCTCGGCTCACCCAGGGTCCCAGCTCAGTGACCTGCCTGCGGGACCCAGTGCTCCCCCAGCTTCAGCTGGGTCCTGAGGGAGCCCGTCCCATCCCGCAGACCTCACCTCTCCCATCCTGATCCCTTGTTGCAAGTCAGATTCCTGCTCTGAAAAGTCACCCCAGGAAATACAGAGGAGCCCAAAGCCTTGAGGCAAAGATCCCACACAGGCTCTCAGGCCTCTCCCCTGAAGCTCTCAGGCTGGGCACCTGCTCCAGCCAGGTGGACAGGATGGCAATGGCTCAAGCAAGGGTTACCTGGTGCAATCAAAATGATTCAAGGGATGCAGAACCTTAGCAGCTTTGAGGCCACACAGCCCAACCCCTCCACTTGGGGGAAAGCATGTGCCCAAGGTCACAGGGTGAGTACACTGCAGGTGGGAACAGGTGAAGCTGGCCCTTCCCCTGCCATTGGCTGCAGATCTTTCCAGAAAGATTTACTTTGCTAGGCAGTAATCCAAATAATAGTTTTTGGGAAATAGTGAAGATATTTCCCAAATGTGTCCCTTTAAAACCCTGTCCTTTGCTTACCCTTGCAAACAGCTTTTCCTGAGTGACATGAACTTGTCAACAAATGTTCTGGGTTTTCCTGGAAATCTTTTTTTTTTTTTTTAATAGATTTGACTCTAAAACAAGGTTCTGTCCTGGAGGCAGGTAGGTGAGGTGAGACCAAACACTCTGCGGACACTGGAGGTGGAGGGTTCTGGCCAGAGGGGGCAGGCAGCTCGCTCTCCATGGGGCCATCCCTGCCCAGGCCTGCCCCAAACGTCCTCAGAGCTTCCCCTAAAGATGCACCCTGGGCCAACTGCCCACTGGGCTAAGTAATAACCACACTGACCCCTCCTCCCAGCCAGGGCTGGACCAGGTGTAGGCTGGAGCTTAGCTCGACACCCTTTGCCCAGCCAACCTGCCAAGTGGTCAGATAACACTGACCCTTCCGTCAGTCCGTCCTAGCAGACACACACTGCCTTTTTCTTTTTCCAATCATATTTTTATCAGTTATACATGCCCTAAAGTGTAAAATAACATTTATTCATAAAAACAACAGTCCCCTCCCCCACTTCCCACTACTTCTTCCCCCTTGGCAGTAACTACTTTGATCTCTTATAGCCACTTATTTTGGTATTTACCTCCTTATCACTAAATAGCATGTTTAATTGTGCTATTTTTTTCAGTATCAATTGACTTCCCACTACAAGAGTGGAGGACTTGGCTCTCTCCTCACCAACCCCATCCCCATTATGCATGTTCCCTTGCCAATTCTCACCCTCCAACTGGATTTTATCGTACTTTGTGTTAGTTCAGAGTTCAGGATTTACGTGACTAGAACTGTGAACGTGCTAGTCAGAACTGAGCTGAGTGGCAAACTAGGAGTACTGTTTCTCTCCTGTTGTCCTGTTTCTCATTGGTTTATTTCCCTCTGTATCTATCACATTTCAATGAAAACTGGTCCCCAGTGGTCTCAACCTCTCTCAAGATGGCCAGGTGCACCAGGAGTTTTTGGCATTTTCACCTTTATGGAGCCATTTCTCAGCCTCCTGATTGTGGGAGGCACGGCTGTCACCTGGGAATCTCCTTAGCCATCATCCTGGTGCCTTCCGTGGCCGGGGCCCATGGGTCCCTCTTTCTTGCTCCCTTATTTAGGGCTGGCAGCTAGCCTTGCCAAGCAAGGGCACCTCAGGTGAAGTCTGACACTTCGTCGTCTGTACTTGTGTGTGACCCATCATTGGCTGGGATACAGCTCTGCTGAGAGCATGTGGATGGTTTGCAAGGCTTTTCTTTTCCTAGAACAACTGTTCCCCCAACCATACCCAGAAAACTCCTAACCAAGAGTCAAGAACCATACAAGCATCTGCTCTTGGAAGTTCTCCAGAAGAATTCCCTTCTGCCAGAGAACCAACCCCAGCACCCACCATGCACACCTTTATCAGAATCAGCCTCATAAAATACTTCTCCACCACCTTGTCTGGCTCTCACCCATTTATCTATAGGCCTCCTCCAAGGCCTCTTCCCAGAGGCCTCCATCCCTCTCCTCACACCAGGCTCTGCTCTGAGTGTGCTCCTTGCATGACCACGACAGCATGTGCTACAGGAGCTCACAGTTGCCTTTGAGCAGGTCTGTCTCTGCCACTGAACTGTGAGACCCCCCAGGCACAGCACAGACCCCACCCACCCCAACTCCCAGACCCTGGCATAAAGTGGGGATTCAATAATTTAAATGAGAAGAAAGAAGGGTGAATGAATAAATAAATGAATCATGAAGAATGCATGAGTGGCAACCAGGGCATGTCCCCGCCTCTCCCCGCCTGCCTTGCCCCATGGAGGGTCACCATTACTAAGCACTAGAACCAAGCTCAGTCCCATCGTTGGTCCACCAGGGCTCAGCCCACAATAGACAGCGAATCAGCATTGGCTAAATGTACTCAGATGCCACTGTCAGTTTGTTTAGGAAAGACCGAATTCTGTGTCCCAGACACAGATACTAAAACAAGATGAAAATGCCTGTGTAATACGGATTTCTATACACCTCTGTTGTGAGCTCATAATGGCCACATGAAGGGTAATTATTACCCTATTGCCATTTAGTAGATAGATAGATGATAGATAGATAGATAGATAGAAGGATAGATAGATAGAAGGATAGATATGATTGATAGATACATGTCAGCTTCCTAGGCTGCCCAAGCAAATACTATGAAATGGCTTGACTTGAACAATGGGAATTTATTAGCTTGAGGCTAAAAGAAAGTCCAAATCAAGCCATCATCAAGGTGATGCTTTCTCCCTGTAGGTGGGCATTCTGGAGCTGGCTGTCAGCGATCCTTGGCTCCTCTGTCACATGGAAAGGCACATGGCAGCATCTCCTGGTTCCTTCCTTGTCTTCCGGGTTCCTTCTCAGCTTATCACTTTCTGAGGCTTGCTCTCTGTCTGAATTTCATTCCACTTATTAAGGACTCCAGGGGTAGCTGTACTGGGTGGTCCCCCAACTTGGGGTCCTTCCTGAGGTGGCCATCAAGCAGTTGGCTTGTGCTGTTGTCTCATCTGAAGGTTTGGCCAGGGCTGGAGAACTGCTTCCAAGTTCATGCAAGTAGCTCTCACCAGGAGGCTTTGGCTCCTCACCACTAGGGCGTCTCCATGGCAGCTGACTTCCTCCAGAGCTAATGACCTGAGAGAAAGGGAGGTTCAGAGCATACCCAAGATGGAAGAAGCAGTATCATATAACCTAATCTCAGAAGTGACAGAAGAGAATTCTACCATAGTCTATTGTTTAGCCAGACCAACCCTGTCCACCGTGAGAGGAGACAACACAAGGCACCCACCACCTCTTTGACCAGAGGAGCTGGGAAAGGGGGTCTTTCATGCCCCAAAGTGTAGGAACCCCTGTTATTGTTTCTTTATTTGCTCTTGCTCCTCTGCCCTTGAGGTGGTTCAGTCGTATGGAGTTGCAGAATGTCATGGGAGGAGAACACTCTGACAGCCCCATTTTTATGGCTAAAGGAATCAGGGAAAGGGACCCTAGGAGCTGAAAAAATGTGGGAAAATCCCTAAGAGGAAAGAACTGGAGAAGAGGACCAGTTCAGCTACCTCCAGATTCCTGGCCCTCAAGAAACTGGGTGAGATAGTATATGTTTGTTGTTTTATGCTGCTAGGTTTTGTTACACAGCAATAGATGACTAATACAGATTTGTCTTCTTTGGGGGTTTTAGGTGTGTGATGGTTGCATATCTCCCCAACTAGGGTTGGCCTCTCAGGGCAGAGCTGGAAATAAAAGAGGAGGTAATAAAGAAAGGGGACCCACACACACACTCTCTGGCATGCAGGGGTCCTTTTCCCTGTCTTTTGTCTAGAAATAGAGATTTTCTCCTAGAGTATTTGCAGTTGGGTTTTCACAGTTCCAGGGTTCAGTCTGGTCTCTGGTCAAAACCAGGAGACACAGGATGAACACAGAAACCATGAACTTACCCCAGCCCTCGGTTTCAGGTTTTGACTTCAGTTCCCATCTGCCTGCTCTTGAGTCCTCAGGTAGTAGCCTTATCTGCCCTGAGGCATTGTTGTAATCAGTGGGAGAGATCTGCTGAATCAGTGTGTCTCATCTTCTAACTTATCTACTGAAAATTCTGCAGAGTATTCTATGGTATATGTGATGATTTGGGGCTAAGTACCCCAGAAAAGCACATTCTTAAACTTAATTCCTGTGCGTGTGAACTCTTGATGTATAGAAGCTCTTTATATATGTTGGCTCTTAATAAATGTCTTATTTGGTTTATTCCTACATATTTTATGGTTTGGTGGCTGTTGTGAATAGTATATTTCTCACAGTAATTTCTAACTGATCATTGCTGATATATAAGTAGGTTATTGATTTTGTATGTAGATTTTGTTTCTATTCACCACTGAAATCTCATTGGTTCTAATTAGTTTTATTGATTCTCCTGGATTTTCTAGATAGACCAACATGTCTGCAAATAATGACAGTTTTGACTCTTCCATTTCAGTATGCACTGTTTACCTCTAGAGTCTTGCTACACTGAATAGGCTCTCCTCCATAACACGGAGTGTCTGTCATCAGTGAGATTAAGCATCTTTGCTTCATTGCCGACTGTAATGTGGATGGCTAATGTTTTGCCATTAAGAAATACACGTGCTGCAGACTTCTGGAGGCTGCCCTTGATCTAGGTGAGGAAGCATCTATCTATGCCTGTCCTGTACACTGGGCTTGTTCTGGATGGCATGGCAAACATTTCAGACTGATTCACTGAGCACCTATTCCTGCTCCCTTATCTCACAGCTTCTGCTTTAGAGCCCAGAAGTGAAATACTTTATTCCCAGTCTCTCTTGCAGCTAGAAGCACTCTGGTCAAGAAACATATATAGAAGGCTCCAGGAAAAGCTTGCCTTCCTGAATAAAAAGGTGGAATCCAAGTGTGCTGGTTTGGATGTATTATGTCCCCCAAAATGCCATTATCTTTAATGCAGTCTTGTGTGGGCAGGAAACATATTGGTGTCAATTGGGTTGGAGACTTTTGATTGGATGTTTCCATGGAGATGTGATCACTCAACTGTGATCTTTCATTGGATAATTTCCATGGAGGTGTGGTCCCGCCCATTCAGCACGGGCCTTGACTAGTTTACTGGAGCACTATATAAGCTCAGAGAGAAGGAGCGAGCTTGCTACAGCCAAGAGGGACGCTCTGAAAAATGCACAGGAGCTAAGAGAGGAACTGCAGATGAGAGGCAATTTGAAGATGGCAGTTAAAAGCAGACTCTTGCTCCAAAGAAGCTAATAGAGAACAAATACCCCAAGAACGACTAAGAGTGACATTTCTGAGGGACTGCTGCCTAGAGAGGAACATCCTGGGAGAAAGCCATTTTGAAACCAGAACTCCAGAGCAGACGCCAGCCATGTGCCTTCCCAGCTAACAGAGGTTTTCTGGACACCATTGGCCATCCTCCAGTAAAGGTACCCCATTGTTGGACACTTTATGGCCTTGAGACTGTAGCTGTGTAACCAAATAAACACCCTTTTATAAAAGCCAATCCATTTCTGCTGTTTTGCATTCCAGCAGCATTAGCAAACTAGAACACCAAGAAAAATGCTTTTTCCCTTCACCCCGCCCCTTTTTCATGCCTCAATGCCTATAATATGCTTAGAGCTATAGCAGCCTGTACAAGCCTGAGAACCACAAACCGAGGGTGGCCGTGGGCCAACTTGTTTAGGGCCACTTCTTATCAATCACTCTCAGGCCTTGAAGGTTAGGTCAAAGTGATGCCAGCCTTGTAGGATGATTTAGGGAGCTCTCCATCTTCTCCTAGGATTTCGAGCAGTTTATAGATAATTTTTCGAGCAGTGTTTTAGTTTGCTAATGCTGCAGAATGCAAAACACCAGAGATGGATAGGCTTTTATAAAATGGAGGTTTATTTGGCTATACAGTTACAGTCTTAAGGCCACTCCAAGGTAACACATCAGCAATCGGGTACCTTCACTGGAGGATGGCCAATGGCGTCCGGAAAACCTCTGTTAGCTGGGAAGGCACATGGCTGGCGTCTGCTCCAAAGTTCTGGTTTCAAAATGGCTTCCTCCCAGGACATTCCTCTCTAGCAAGCTTGCTTCTCTTCAAAACGTCACTCACAGCTGCACTCCGTCCAGTCTCTTTGAGTCAGCATGTTTTATATGGCTCCACTGATCAAGGCCCACCCTGAATGGGTGGGGTCACACCTCCATAGGAGTATCCCACCAAAGTCACCACCCACAGCTGGGTGGGGCACATTCCAAGCAAATCCAACCAGCACCAAAACGTCTGTCCCACAAGACCACAAAGATAATGGCATTTGGGGGACACAATACATTCAAACCGGCACATTCCACCCCCTGAACCCCAAAAATGACATTATCTTTCCAAATACAAAATACATTCATTTCATCACAATATCACAAAAACTTAAACCATTTCAGTAACAAAAGTTAAGTACAAAATCCCATCAAAATCAAATATAGGCGTGGTCAGTCCTAAGGCATACTTTTCCTTTAGCTTGGATCTGTGGACTTAGAACAAGTTATATGCTTCCAATATACAAAGGAGGGACATTCATAGGATAAACATTTCCATTGCCATAAGGAGAAAGCATAACAGGACCAAAACAGTTCCTAAAACCTGCAGGACAAACTCCATTAGATTTCAAAGTCAGACAGTCATTAACAGAACAACGTTGCATCCTTGGGGCTTGAGAGAGCGGGAGTCTAAACCTTCTTAAGGACCTTTTTGGCAGCCCTTTCCTCTCCAAACGCTTAGGTGAGTGCTCCAACATACCCACACATTGGGGAGACCACCTTCTCGGCCCCACCCTCCTCAAACATCGGGGCTGCTCCCGGATTCCCTTCCATCTCTGGGGCACACGCTCAATCCCTTCAAAACAGTGTGGTGGCAGCCAGGCTCTCCCCAATTCCCTGGGAATGTGCTCCACCCTCTTTGGGACCTCGGGTGGCAAAACTCTTCCAGAGCATCAAGGTGGAATGCCCACCCTCGACCTCCGGGGCAAACTCACCCTTTCCATGCGTGTGGGCTGCTCCACTCTCCCAGCCCAAGGCCTCTTGACTCTAGACCTCAACCTCCATGGCTCTGTCTTTGAAGAAATTTTTCCTGCAATTTGTTCCTTGTCTGTCTCCTCCAGTCCAGACTGGCAGCGGCTCTGTCTATAAATTTCTCGCAAAAATTCTGTTGGCTTTGCATGAAGCACGCAGGGGTCAAAGCCATCAGACAACAGGACTTTCCACAAATCCTTTCTGCTTAACTCCTTTTCCAATCTTGGCTTGTACTGAAATGGCGGCTGGTTTCCATGTTTGGTTATATCCTCATTTTGGGCTGTAGCTTCTGGGATTCCACCCCCTGGAAGCTCGTAATTTTCAGCTTCTGGTCTCTTTGAACCCAAGAGTTCAGTTCTAAGTTTATCTCTTTCTGCTCACATTTTACTATAAGCTGCAAGGAGAAGCCAGGTCACGTCCTCCACACGTAGTCTGGAGATCTCCTCAGCTAAGTACTCCAGGTTGTCACTTTTAAATTCTTCCTTCCATCTGACACCAGGACTCAATTTTGCCAAATTCTCTGCCACTTTAAAACAAGGATTGCCTTTCTTCCAGTTTACAACAACACATTCATCATTTCTGCTCAAGTCCTCATCAGAAGTATCTTTAGAGTCCATATTTCCACAAACAGTCTCTTTAAAGCAGTTTTGGCCTTTTCTATCAAGCTCCTCACAACTCTTCCAGAAACTCCCCCTTATCCATTTAAAAAGCCATTCCAACATGTTTGGTATTTGCAAACTCAGCAGCAAAAGCACCCCACTCTCGGTACCAAAATCTGTTTTAGTTTGCTAATGCTGCGGAATGCAAAACACCAGAGATGGATAGGCTTTTATAAAATGGGGGTTTATTTGGCTATACAGTTACAGTCTTAAGGCCACAAAACGTCCAAGGTAACACATCAGCAATCGGGTACCTTCACTGGAGGATGGCCAATGGCGTCTGGAAAACCTCTGTTAGCTGGGAAGGCACATGGCTGGCGTCTGCTCCAAAGTTCTGGTTTCAAAATGGCTTCCTCCCAGGACATTCCTCTCTAGCAAGCTTGCTCCTCTTCAAAACGTCACTCACAGCTGCACTCCGTCCAGTCTCTTTGAGTCAGCATGTTTTATATGGCTCCACTGATCAAGGCCCACCCTGAATGGGTGGGGTCACACCACCATAGGAGTATCCCACCAAAGTCACCATCCACAGCTGGGTGGGGCACATTCCAAGCAAATCTAACCAGCACCAAAACGTCTGTCCCACAAGACCACAAAGATAATGGCATTTGGGGGACACAATACATTCAAACCAGCACAAGCAGTTTATAGATAAGAGCAGAACAAGATCTGTTGTCATATTTTAGAAGTAAGTATTTGGTTAACTTCCCAGTTTCTTCTGGGTTATTATACTGTTTGGGTTTTCCATCTCATCTTGAGTCTTTCAAAATAAACTCATTTCTGCAAAATGAAATGAAACAAAGTTTCAGTGGCTGAGAGATTCCAAATGGAGTTGAGAGGTCACTCTGGTGGACATTCTTATGCACTATATAGATAACACTTTTTAGGTTTTAGTGCAGTGAAATAGCTAGAAATAAATACCTGAAACTATCAAACTACAACCCAGTAGCCTTGACTCTTGAAGATGATTGTATAACAATGTAGATTACAAGGGGTGACAGTGTAATTGTGAAAACCTTGTGGATCGCAGTCCTTTCATTTGGTGAATGGATGGATGAGTAGAAAAATGGGGACAAAAACTAAATGAAAAATAACGTGGGAGGGGGGATGATTTGGGTGTTCTTTTTTACTTGTATTTTTTATTCTTTTTTTTTCACTTTTTCTGGTACAAGGAAGTGTTCAAAAAATAGATTGGGGTGACGAATGCACAACTATATGATGGTACTGTGAACAGTTGATTGTACACTTTGGATGACTGTATGATATGTGAATATAACTCAATAAAAATGAATTTAAAATAAAAAAGTAAAAAAATTTTTAATTTAAAAAAATAAACTCATTTTATTGATCATGTCTTCTCTTTCTTTTCTATTTTAATATTTCCACTTTCATCATTATTTCTCCCTTCTGTTCTTTTTGGGTTTTATTTGCTGTATCTTACTAGCGTATTGAGTTGAGTGCTTAGTTAATTTTATATCAATCATTCCTACATTCTGAAAAATGTACCTAAGGTTATACACTCATACAAGGTGTTTATAGAAGGCCCCCCCACACACACACTCAACATTCCCCAGAGTTTTCCTTTCTTAACACATTGTGTTGGCAGTTAGATGTATGGTCAGTTGGCAGAGGGGTGAGAGTGGAGAGTTTCAAGTCTAATCCTCCATTCTGATTCATCTGTGCCTTGTTCAGGTTGTTAGGTAGTTCATACACCTGCCCCCGTGTGTGTGGATAAACATGTCTTGTGTATTTTCACATACACTGATAGTCTTCTTGCCATTAGTTTCAAAATAGTTTGAGATTTCTATTATTTCTTCTTTAATCCAAAATTATATTTTTTTCCTAATTTCCAAGTAAAAATATTTTATCTTTTGCTTTTTAGTCCAAGAAAGTGGTTTGCATCATTTAAATTTTTGTTAATTTACCATTGGTATTCAAAAAAGAATGAATATTTCTCTTCGGGGAGTAGCGACAGATAAACAGATGATGATAGAGAGAGACATAGAAGATAAATCTTAAGACATGTATTTATCAAGCTTGTTAATTGTTATTCAAAATCTGTGTATCTCTACTTTTTGTTTACCTGACCTCTTGATTTCTGAAAGAGATCCGTTAATCATGATTATGAACTGGCCAACTTCTGCTTGTATTTCTAACAATTCTTCCTCTATATCCTTTGAGCTGAGACTGCCCCTCTTCTCCCACCTGTCTGATGGCACTGGCTTCATCCTGCCCCATGGGAGACTCCTCTGTACCCTGCCTTATCTCCAAGGTATCAAGACGGGCACCTGTGAGAGCAAAGATGGTGTCTTTATGACCCTGCTGCCCTCACAACACGAAGCACTTATTTAATTATTGCTGGATAACCCAGAGAACAGCTATGCTTTCCAGATGTCTTTATTGAGCATACCCAATATTTATTTGGTGCTGATCCTTTGATCATGAACTCAATCCCGCACATGTGAAATTAAATAGTGCTCCTACAGGAAAGCAAAGCCCTGTCACAAAGAGCTTCTGGGGATGCACAGTATAGTAAGCACAACAAGCAACTACCCTGTAAAGCAATGATTTGGTTGTTTCATCTTGTCTCAATTATTCCTCACCATGAATTGGTGCAGCTGTGCAACACAAAAGTCCCTTTCACATCCTTCTAAACAACTGAAATGTCTAGAAGCAAAACAGAGAGAGCATAGACACAACAGCTGAAGGAACTCGGTTTCTGTGGTCAATTGTATATCTCTTTTGCCAGTTGCATCCATTCAACATTTACTCATGCTTCATCTGAGCCAAACCTATGGGGTAAGGAGGAGGAGTGGAAGGGTTAAGAGACAGGTTATGGGTAGAGTGGGCATAAAACTGAATCCAATGCAGTCCCTGGCTTCAAGGAGCTTGAAGTGTGTGTAAGTTTACAAACATATGCCAGGTACTTAGCAACAGGTGGCTCTTGGTGGGCTCAGTAGATTGCTGTAGATCTAGACTGGAATAGGGACATGTGACACTCACTGAGGAGACCTGGGGAGTGTTCTGGGTTGGCCTGGGGCTGGAAGTGCAAAGAGCAAGTTGCACAGTCACCTCAGCGTAGTAGAAATGCCCTTTGCACAGGTCTTGCAGCACAGACTATGTCGCAGTCCTCTCTGCACCCTGTCATCCTCAACCTTCAATTATCTGTGCAGCTTTGGGAGATTCCCATGACCCCAAAACTCTGTTTCCATCTACATAACAGGAGCCTGGGGTTTTCTCCTGCTGTCTGCAAACCTGAGATTTTGAGAATTCTCCCAACTGCTTCTGTGACCCAATTGCCCTCCAGAGCTGATTGGAGGGTGTGGCAAGAAAGATGATTTTTCAAAACACAGGTGATAAAATAGACAAGCACTTCCCAAAAGGGATCCAGAGACCTGGCTGTGGGACAGGAGCCTCTCAGCCTTGGAAAGTGGGGACAGAGGTCAGGAGCTTCCAAGTAAGGGCTCTGGTTGACCAGATGGCGACTGAGACCCCTTTGGCTGTGATCAAAGCTTTTCAGAAGGGGATCTACAAAAGCCTGGAGTCTTATAGCTCTGACACTACATGCTGCAAATCACAGAGAGCACCATGGTTTGCCTAGCTCTCCCCATACTCACAAATGTGCAAAGGACCAGGTCATGATAATCATCCTAGAATTACTTGTGTCTTCTGAATTCACACACACACCCATGCACGCATGCACACTTATTCCCAAAAATAATATGACCTGCTAATGACCGACTCTTGGCCCTTGCTAACCACCAAGCACCTGCCAAAACAGGGGCAGCCTCTGTACACAGAGTGTGTGGGAGACAGGGCAGAGCCACAAGGGGCCTTGCAAGATGCTGGGCATGGAGAAGGGCCTTGACCTGATCTGGGGCTCAGGGGGGACTCCTGAGAGGAAGCAGTGTTCAAGCTGAGACTTGAAAGGTGAGCTGTAATTTTCCAGACAAGGACTCCCAGGAGAAGAGGGTTTCCAGCACCACAAAAGGGAATGACAGGTGTGGACCTGGAATTAGAGGATTTTCATAATGTCAAGAATCTACTTCAATAGAGCTGAAGGGAAGGGAATGGAGGTCGCTGGAGCTGAAACAGCAGGCAAAGGTCAAGGGAAGGGTCCGCCCATCCTGCTCAGAGCCAAGGGTGCTTAAGCAGGGGAGCCTCCTGACTTGATCTGCATTTTAGAAAGATGTCCCTAGCTAAAGCAGAGAGATTTGGAAGGAGGAGAGGAAGGAGCTGGGAGGCTGAGGAGCTAACAGACCATCTAGGGGATGGTAATACAAAGAGAGGACAATGCACAGAAGAGTTAGGAAAGGTTAATCTTGGGGGAATGTTGGTAAATTGTGGCAGGCCCCTCTTCCCTGCTGTTATGATTCCATGTGAGCAGTCGCTTCTTGGAACACTCCTGGTCCCTCAGTCCCCTCCTCACTCTGCTCTGCGTGGAGGAAAGACCCATTAGGCCAATGAACGAAGGAGAACTGGGCACAGCCCCACAATCCTTCCTTCTCTCAGAACCAGCTGCCCTCAGCAGCCCCTCTGGGTGGTTGCTTCATGTTTGCATAGCCTTGGACGCACCAAGTTGGGCAGCCACTGGAAGGGATGGGTTCCTTCTGGGGAATTCACTTGAGCTGGGAACAACATCATATGAGGGTGGGTTTGAGGGAATAACTGACTGTGGGGATGGGGATCCTGGTGGGCCTAGACCCCCAGGTATAGCAGGATTTGGTCCTCAGGCACATAGTGGCCCACAGGGTAGACTACTTGTGTTTATACTCCAAGGTGGGCCCTTGTCCAGAACCACCTCAACAGTCAGTGTTGGGCCCTTGACTTTGGGCAGCTCTGGCTGCCTTGTCCATGATGAGCAGGTGTTTCCCTCCAGCCTGGCCCACAGCCAGCGAGTGTGTCACTGCCCAAGCTCTGGACCTCCTGTGTGTTCCTGGGCCTAGGACTGCAGGTGAGGCTGACTCAAACAGGCATTGGCAGGCATTAGTGGGGGTGGCACTATTTCTGGCTTCAACCAAATAACTCAGCCAGATTTGTAAATGGGGAGCTGAAGCAGCTGAGCTCCCCATGGGTCTGCAGAGTCCCAGTGAGGTCTCTCTGAGCAGGCAGCATGAGATCAGCTGCCCCAGTTCTGTTCTGCTCTCAGAACTAAGGAGGGAGCAATTGGAGGGCTGCCTGGCCCCCCTTTATCATATCCATGGGCTCTGAACTCCCTTCCCCCATCACACAGCCTCAACTTGGCTCAGAACTGGCTGGTCTCATAAACTCTAGTGGGATATCTCTGCGATCTGAATTATGCTCTATCTTGAAGAACACTGGGGGCCCCATGTTTCAGAAACAATAAAGCAGCCTCATTTCATGGATCTGCTGTGGGGGACTCTCCATCTGAGAAAAACGTGGGGATAGGGAGACACTCCACCAGGAGGTGGGTTCCGTAGACCTCAGCAATTCCACAGAAAGAGCCAGGAGCGGCACTGAGGTATTATAAGGGTCCCTGCAACAGGGGTTTCTGGACAATCTTTGAAAGAAAATAATCATGAATAAACAGAAGAGGAAACAGAGAGATCTCATGTGATGCCAGGAGGCAGAAGCAAGGAGAAGGCTGGGAGTCACAGGGAAACAAAGTCCTAAAGCTACTCCTGGAAACAGCTCACCCACACAGCTTCCCTTCACTTGAGGATTTGCAAAAGTGTAGGATAGCAATTGATGGTGGTTTTGCTAATGGCAGGATCAATGAAAAGCATAATGGTTCCCTTTTTCATGCCCCAGTTATCTGATCCACACCCCTGTATAAAACCTTCCAATGATTTCCCATTGCCTTTTCTCACATGCCACTACCTGGCTGCCCCACTCCCAGAAGTGTCTCTTGATGCTCTTGCCCCTGGCCCTCTAGCCCACTCCTGGACACTCGGCTCTCCCTGTCTCTGGCCAGCCTTCTCCCATAGCCCCAGCCTGTATGGGAGACTCTCCTGTGAGCGAGCCCTATGCCGTCCCAACCTCTCCCTGCTGTGGCGCCCCTGAGGGCTGGGAGCCCATACATCTTGTTGACTGTGTGGACAAAGAACACCCATCTTCTCCCTGAACACTTACCCAGAGTGAAACAGTGAGTTGCTCAACCTGCAATAACTTACCTGCCTCCAAACAACAGGACAATAGTTGACAAGAGTCACCAAGATTCCCAAATTGCCAAATCCAGGGAATTATTTTCCATCCCCTTGAAGCTGGATCTCAGCAGGACTTGACACCTTTGACCACACCTGCCTTTCTGGAATGCTCTTCCCTTGGCTCCCAGGAAACTTCATTCTGGCTCTCTCCAGCCTCTGATGGCTACAGTCTATCATCCTCACACGTTAATGTCAGGGTCCTCTGGGGCTTTGCTCTTGGCCCTTTTTTATTTTTTATTTTTGTCATTTTTTTAATTAGAGAAATTTTAGGTTTACAGAACAATCATGCATAAAATACAGAGTTCCCATATACAACCCTATTATAACACCTTGCATTAGTGAGGTATATTTGTTACAACTCATGAAAGAACACTTTTATAATTGTACTATTAACTATAGTCCATCATTTACAATAGGGTTCATTGTTTGTGATGTGCTGTCCTATGTTTGTTTTTTATTTTTATTCTAGTAACATAAATGCACCTTAAAATGTCCCCTTTTAACCATATTCAAATATATAATTCAGTGCTATTAATTCCATTCACAATGCTATGCTACCATCACCACCATCCATTGCCAAAACTTTATGATCAACCCAAATAGAAAGTCTGTACAATGCAAAGCATTAACTCCCCATTCCCCACCCCCACCCTGTCCTATGATAACCTATATTCTAGTTTCTGACTCTATGAGTTTGCTTATTCCAATTATTTCATATTGAAGTAGTGGGGTAGAAGAGCAAATGACCCTTGGCCCTCTTTGCTCCCCACTGGGCACCGCCTCCAGGATTATCTCCTGGCATCATCATCCACTCCCACGACATCAACGTCCATAGAGGCAGAAGAGGAATCCCCAAACAGACTCGATCCCAGACTTTTCCCATGAACTGGAAACACTCCATGATCACAGCGCACAGTGAGCCCCCACTGGATGCCATGTTATATGGATTCTCTCATTCCATCTTCCCAATAGCCCACTTT
The DNA here is from genome assembly GCF_015220235.1 of Choloepus didactylus. Taxonomy (NCBI): domain Eukaryota; kingdom Metazoa; phylum Chordata; class Mammalia; order Pilosa; family Megalonychidae; genus Choloepus; species Choloepus didactylus. Next base: position 163,833,780 of record NC_051311.1, read on the forward strand.
ATTTTTTTATATACTTAAAAACATATTTTGATTTATTTTTCATATCAAGGATGAAAAGCCTTATGATTTTCAAGAATTTTAAAACAGCATTTACAAAGTTATATACATAGAAGCTATAGAAAAGGCTTACCACTACCCTCTGAATTAAATGAGCTAAAGGCTAGAATATAAGAGAGGTGTTCCCACCTCGGAGTCATAAAACATGGCAACTTATACTTGGACTTTAGGACTTGGATATTTTATCTCAAATATATAAATGCCACTAGTTGCAACAGAAAAGGGGGGGGGTTCTCTGAAAGCTATTCAGCAACTGGAACCTTGAAGGACAAAGGCTTTCTCCAGAATGTGTTGGACATAAGGAATTGATAAAGTGTCAAGAGGGAAAAAGAAAATATAACAGTAGGGTTGGTGTATGCATTTTTTTGATGGAGATCTGCAGAGTTTGTTTTTATTTTCCATGTAAACTTCTGTGTGTATTTTAAGATAATGGCTGGAACTGTAACGTTCTGAGACATCTCTGTGGAATTTGTTCTCAGAGTAGAGAAGAGCCTTTGTGTTGCATCCTTTCACCTGGACCTTCTTACTTTCATACGGGAAAAGATAGCTTAGGGAGGCCAGGTTAGGATGAGCGAGGGCTTGAGCTTAAGGACTTAAACTTTTCTGTCTCCACATCCCCTGCCCTGACCACAGGTACAAAGCTTGATGTCTCCATTCTGTAACCCTCAACCGCTCCTAAACCTCAGAAATAAACAACCCGTGCTGTAAACCAGAACGTTTCTTTGAAGGTGTTCAGGTTGTTTTCCTTGCTTAACCTCCTGGAATTTTAGTTGGAAAGTTGCTACCTGGTGGCAAAGTTACTTTGGAGGAAGTAATTTTTATTGAGTACAAATACAGTCTGGAGACTAGCTGAGATCCTGCTCCTTCTGTATTTCCTTTAATCTCCCCTTCAAGTCCATGAGGCAGATGGATGTCCTTCGTTCTTTCTTACAGAGGAGGAAGCTGAGGTGCAGAGAAGTTAATTAAGTCTCCCCAAGGTCACAGTTAGGGGAGGGGTGGGGCAACATCCCCAACTCAGGACTGGCCGCTTGCAGAGCCAGAGGGATTTTACTGTTCCCTTCCTAATTCTCACTCCTGGAAAAAGGAAAAATGCAGTGCACAGGAGGCAGAGCTCAGCTGCCCAATAACACACTTTAAAGACCAGGAGCCTACAGTGTATAGAGATCACATAACTTGGCAAAGGTCTTGCAGTGGGTGGCAGAGCTGAGATGCAAGCCCACATTCTCCCTGCAACCCCCGAGTCTTCACCATGATGCTCCAGCATCTGTGCCTTCTGCTGCCTGTAAGCATCTCCACCTCACTGCCCACAAACCCAGCATGCCTGACGTGGTACACATCCTTCTCCCCAGCGCCCCATGTCATACTCAGTCATCATTGCTGAAGACCTCTGGGTTGGGCCCTGGGATGGGCTCTGTGATACACGTTTTCTCATTTAGTCTTCCTACCAATATGAGAGTTTGGATTTGTTTCATGGTGAGAACATGTATGTGCAAGCTGCTTCCCCGGGTCTTGATGCAGGGGAAGTAACTTCCTACCTGTTCCAGTTTGCTAATGCTGCCATTAAGCAAAATGCCAGAAATGGATTGGCTTTTATAAAGGGGGGTTATTAGGTTACAAATTTACAATCCGAAGGCCATGAAAATGTCCAAATTAAGGCATCAACAAGAGGATACCTTCACTGAAGAATGGCCAATGGTGTCCAGAAAACCTCTGTTAGCTGGGAAGGCATGTGGCTGGCATCTGCTGATCCTTTGCTCCAGGGTTCTGGTTTCAAAGTGGCTTTCTCCAAAATGTCTCTAGGTCTCTCTTAGCTTCTCTGGGGCAAACTCTGGGTTACCATCTCCAAACATCTCCAAGCTTCTCTCAGCATCTCTGTCAGTCCCAAGCATCTCTCCAAAAGTCTCTCTCAGCTGCTCTTTGGGCTTTTTGTCCTCTCTTAGCTTCTCTGAGGCAAACTATGAGCTAGCATCTCAAAGCTTCAGCAAACATCTGGGGCATTTTTTGTTCCTCTGTTCTCCAAGCAGAGGAGCTCCCTTCTCTGAAGAAAGGCCGATGGCATCTGGGGTTCCTCTGTCATATGGGAAGGTACGTGGCCAGGGTCTGCTGGTCCTCTCTCGGGCTTCTGGTTTCCGTGGCTTTCTCCAAAATGTCTTTGGGCTTCTGTCTTAGCTTCTCCCAGGGGAAAACTCTAGATTACCTATCTTAGCTTCTCTTGGGGCATTTTGTTCTCTCTGCCTTCTGTGTGAGCTCCCTTTAAAGGACTCCAGTGATGTCATTAAGACCTGCTTTGAATGGGCAGGGTCCACACCTCCATGGAAATAATTCAATCTGAGGTTCCACCCTAATCAACAGACTAATAAATATGCCCCCACAAGATTGCTTTAAAGAATATGGCTTTTCTGGGGGACAAAATATATCCAATCTGGCACACTACCCATAGTCCCTTCTTCTTTTCCTGGATCATAGAAAGCAGACAAGTAAGGCCCAAAGAGCTTAAGCGACCAGCCCAAGATCACATAGCAGGTGAGTGGCAGGTTCTCAGGTAAACTCTACGGCAAGACACTCCAGAGGGCCCATGCCCAGTGTCAGGGTGTAGGGTCAGTGTGGAGGGGCCTCTCAGAGGAACAGGACAGGGAGCCCCACCCGGCTCTTCTCAAGCCCCACTATGGTCAGAACTCTGCCCAGAAACCAGAGGAGATTAACTCAGCCATGAAGAGGACTCAAGAGAGCTGATTAACTCCTCACAGGGACACTTAACCTGCACTGAGCACTTACTATGTGCCGGGCGCTCTGAAGATGAGATGGGGGCCAGCTCCCGGGAGGAGGAGTGTGCATAGCCAAAGCCCAGGGCAATGCCCAGCTCTCTGCTCTCCTGCTGCAGTCCAAGATCTATGCACATCACCTCTCACTCAGCAGACACCTCTGGAAGCCCTAGGGTGCACCAAACTGAGCTGGTGCAGGGGCTATCAGAGAGCAAGGATGGCTGCTGACCTTGAGGAGTCCCCTAGCCAGTGCTGGTCATCTACTAAGCAGCCTACCTTGATGAGAGCCAAGCAGAGGGTCCCCGAACCAGCCCAGAAGGAGCCTCACATGGGAGGGCCTCCCTGAGCTGACTTGGCAAGGACAGGAAAGATGGAAGCAGATCCAGCCTCAGACTTCATGCTTGTGGAACCACACGGTGGGCACTTAAGGACCACAGGAAAGAGGAAAAATGAGAAAGAGCCCAGGAATTACAGCCAGGACAATTTGGCACCTGTCTAGCCCCTCCCAATCTTGCTTACAACAGCTCCCAGACTGTAACCGAGAAGTGAGAATTTAACAAATGATTATGGTTACTGAATCATTATATAGATAGTTCTTTCTACTTTCTGGTTTATTAGAATAGCCAGAGGGAAATACCTGAAATCTCTGAACTGTAATCCAGCTGCTTTGAACTCTGATAATGATTGTATAGTCTTTATCTTGTGCCCTTGTGATTGGAAAACCCTGTGACTGACCCCCATGTGTAACCCCTCATCCTGTTTTTCAACTTCGGTGTTTAATGATCACTAAAGACAGCCCCTTATGTTTATTAAAGGACTTTGAGTAAGCCTAGAACTAACCTACCCCAATTCCAAGGCTATCTTGATAGTGGAGCCGGATCTAACCAAAATGGGCCCCCCTGACATGTGCAAAAGCTTAACTTCAACCTATAAGTGGCCTACAGATCATAATAATATTAAAAATCATGCCCATCATCATATTAAGGCTGCCATTTTCTTACATATGTTCTGTGACTAAGCATGTAATCAGTCTGCACATTTTCAGTAATTAGATTATTTCTAAACGTGTCATCTTGAGCCATTGTGCCCATTATCCCAAAATCTGCCCACCCTTTGATACTATAAAACTATCAGAATTACTGCAGATTGGGGAGATGATTTTTAGGCTGATAGGCCATCTGAGCTCCTGCTTCATGCCTAGCAATAAACTATTTCTCTCTTTAAAACTCCGGTGTCTCAGGAATTTGTCATTTGAGTGCATCAGGCAGAGAACCCACTGCTTTTGATAAGTACCAATTTGGTGACTCTGGTGGGGCCGAGGTTCCTAAGGAGAAAGAAGTCCAACTGCAAGAAGTTCTGAACCCCTAGTAGGGCAGGTAAACTCAGTAATCAAGCATCTTCTGGCCACTGGACTCCTTTTAGTCTAGAGCTGGCAACTGGGTTTTCCTCTGTTCTGTCGGCACTCCAGACTCTCAGCACCAAATAGTGTAAAGAAGGAAACCGTTTCCCATTCCAAGTCAGGATATCTGACTGCGTGAGTGGGTCATCAAGGTAAAAGGGGTTCAAGAAGTTAGTAAGGTGGTTTGAGTCCCCTGGTCCTGGGTTGAGGACTGGGCCCCAATTCCAGAATGATCCCCCTTCCTCTGCCCTCTGCACCTTTCTGTTTTCTGGGTACCATTCTGTCCTGGGCTCAGGGCCTCGGCCTCAGTTTGTCTGCTGAGCAAACTCCTAGAAAATAAGCAATCCAATAATTAATAGGTATTTAATGAAATTAAGTTAGTGCATGATGCTGTTTAACTGTTGGTGTGTTCAGTCTACTTATTCATTGGTGTGTTACTGAAATACATAGTAAATGTTAAGTGTATGTTCAAATTTGTTAGTTGGTGTGTTACTGCATTTGGTATTGTTCAGGTGTTCCTAATTGGTTACTGATTGCAGCAATTCTTTAAAATGGAAGCTTATAATTCTAATAGCATTCCTGAATATAGCCCTTTGCACTATATATTGAAATATTACAAAGATTTTAGATACTAGCCTATGAAAAACAAGAAAAAATAGTCTATTTTTTCAACACAGTTAAGCCAGTATGATTTAGAATCAGGAAAGAAATGATCTGAAAATTGTTCTATAGAAGAGGACACTTCATTTCAGTTAGAGTTGTTCTGCAAAAACGAGCAGAAATGGGAGGAGATGATGTATATTCAACCCCTTATTTATCCCTCTAAAAGTATATTTCTTCCTGTATTTTTCGGTGTGACTAACTTTCTATTTGTGTCTGTCTGTTTGTTCAATGTACATTTTCATTCCTCCGAATAGTAACAGCAAATTAACTTAAAAATTCTTAAAGAGTTCTGTTTGAATTGATACAGAAAAAAAGCAGTGGGTTCTCTGCCTGATACACATAACAGCCAATCCATGACACCAGGGTTTCAAGAGAGGAAGAGTTTAATGTTGCATGCTTAAAAGGAGAGCAGATGGCCTATGGGCCCCAAAAATCTTTCTCTCTGAGTCTAAGAGATTCAGGTTTTTAGGGATTCAAACAAGGGAAGATGGAGTTGTTCCCATTACAATGGTCAGGAAACACAGGGCTGAGACCAGGCTAGAATAACCATTATTATTAAGGAAGGGTGAGGCCAGTTGAATTTTAGTAATTTCAGATATTAAGTTCTGCCTATTCCACAATATAGAAAGAAGAACATCTATAAAATGATTCAGTAATCACAATTAATTGTTAATTCTTAATTTCTCAGTTACAGAATTGCTTAGAGATGAATAAGCATTATTATATATAAATTAGTGCTCCTGGACTCACAGAGAAAAAGGAAAAAAAAAACCTCTAGGCACCAGGGTTCAAGACATTAGTGTTTGTAATTACTAAATAAACCTGGACATTGGAGAGAAGCAGCCTCCTGGAATTTCCCAAAGGCAGTAAAGGGCTGAATTGAGAAATGGCAAATAGTTTTCCAATTGTCCGTGTCACAGCTTAAAGTGAAATAGATCTAATTATTGAAAACAATTAAAAGAAAGACATAAGAAGCCTCATCAACACTAAGGTCACCTTAGTGGTCTTAAATCCCACTGCCTCCATTTAAATTTTGAAACAAGTTCAACAGACCAGGCCTCATACTTTCTCTATCACCTATCCCTGCCCTCAGGGCCTAACCAGGGAAGGCAGTTAGAGGTAAGGGTTGGGTGCAGAAATATGGGGAGGGTAGGATTGGTTTAGAATTCTTTCTACTGGCCCTGGAGATTAGATATGATAGGGAGGAAATGTGGAATAGTCCACGTTTGTTCTGAAAGAATTCCCCACTTAAAATTACTTTTTCCAATAATACCTTTGCAATGGTAACCACAGTAAACAAATCATTGTTGAAATATAAATAGCCTTCTGATAGGAGTAATTGAATGAGATCTATTTCCCAAAATTCAGTAAGAAAAAGAAAACGTCCCTGAGAGCATTAAAAGCTTCCCTGGATTTAAGCCTGGGAAAAATTAAACAATTGTAGTATACTTTCCAGAGCTTGATGGTCAATATAGTTTTGAAGTTGTTTAGAATTTTCAGATATTATGAAAACAAAGATTTTTTTAACTTCCAATAAAAGGAATAAAAAAGCTGCAAAAAATGAAGTGACAAGGTTTAGTCCTATTCCTGTTTTTTATGATGACTTTTTAATCAAACAAATAAAATTTTATTCTACTTAGGTAAGTTCTCCCTATATTTATACAAGTTAACCAATAAAATAAGCTATCATTACATCTATTAGATCTTTATTATGATAAAAATATGTTTGTGTTTAATGAAATTAAGTTATTATTTTGACAAACTTTAGTTTAAAAATGATTATGTTTGGTAAGATGTTTAAAAACATTATCAAAGGTATTTTTGTGACTTAATGCATGTGGGTATGTAAAATATACAAGATGTGCTTTGTTAAAGAAAAGGCTGTTGTTTTACCCTCCAGAGTGTGTGGGACAAAGCCTGAAATTTGTAGATTTGTGTAAGTGAATTTTGTTTCTTGTATTCTGCTCTTAATGAAAGGTTATAAAAAGTTTTTTTTAACCATCTGAGTACTCTGTCTAGAAGACAAAGATCTTATATCATATCAGAATGATATCCACATTGATCTTTATGTTGACCTTACCATCCTCTATTTCTGAGAACAAGTCCTCTCACTTTTAAAGGAAAACTTTTGCAAAGCATAGGTTCTCTCACCTTGAAAAAGTGAGGGGATAAAATAGTTTAACATATTACATGGCAAGTGTCTGGGAATTATTACAATCATTAAAAGGGATTTTCTATTCTTCTGTTAGTCAAATTTGTATGTGTGGAAGTTCATTCATATATTCAGAGATTGTATAAAATTCCTAAACTCTGGACAATGTTCTTGCTGTCCACGATATATCCTGATATTAATCTGCATGATGTAAGACAACAGTATGATGCTGTTAGTCACGGTTTTAGTTTTTCTTAGAAGAGGGTTACAGATCATGGAAACAACCAAATTTACTTACAAGAGTGTAACTTAAGTTACACTCTTTTGCTCTAATGTTTCTCTAAAGAACATATGATGAGCAATATGTCATTACTTTTTCTTCAACAAAAAGGGACTTTAAAAGAGAAGCAAGGAAAGGATGTAAATAATGTTCTACCTGTGAATTAACAAACCTTGGCAAATGTGTAAAAGTGAGATGGATAAAACTTCATCTATGGTTTGTGGTTGATGACCTCAATATAAGTCAACTCTAAAATGTTTTTATTTCTGAAAGCACCTTCATTTAGAAAATGCTTATGAGAAAATTAGGGCCAAGATTGCAAGCTCTTACAGCAATCACATTTATTCCTGAACTTTAATTATTTCTAAATTCTGAGATTCTATGATCGTTGTGTATAACCTGGTAGTCCCTGGAATTTTGGTTATCTGTGTGACACCTGAGACTCAGAATTCGAGTTCTCTGACTCTGAAAGTCAGCATTACTCCATAGAGCAACTGACAAAGAGGCTAAAAAAGAGATCAGAATTCAGTTAGAGATGTGAATGAAGCTGCACTGCTTAGGATGAAGGGAAGTCAGAGCACAGGGTAAAGGATGTTATTGTCTGCATTTTAAAACTTTAACTTCCATGTGAGACCAAAGTAAGAGATGCTTATTTTGCCCAAAACTTAAATGTTCTCTTGCACCCTATCTAATATAACCTGTCTTGTCAGTTTATTTAAACAACCTAATTCAGCTTTATTTGACATGGAACCTAGACTAGGGAAGGAGATCTTGATATTCTGTGCAGTTTAATGTAATATCCTAATGTATTTTAAAGTATTGGGAGCAGAAAATTTAAAAGTATTTGCAAAGCCCCTTGAGTGACTGGAGAAAAACGAAACTCTAAAATTCCACCATGTGAGTGATTCCTGCTATTCTTGTGAGCAATAGGGGCTCCAAATTTAATAAGCCAAGCCCTCGATCTTGAGTTTTGCCCTTAGAAAACTTATTTCTCTAATAGCAAGCTAAGACACTTACAATTAAGGCTAAGAGTCATCCCCAGAATTTGTTGCTCAAATGTGGTCTCTCTTTCTCTCTAAGCCAAACTCTGCAAATAAACTCACTACCTTCACCCCTCTGTGGGACATAATTTCCAGGGGTGTAAGTCTCCCAGAAAATATGGGACATGACTGCCAAAGATAAGCCTAGCCTTGGCATCACGGACTTGGCAATGCTTTCTTGAACAAAATGGGAAGAAAAGAAAACAAAATAAAGTTTCAGTGGCTAAATATTTCAAATGGAGTGGAGAGGTGATTCTGGAGGTTACTCTGATGCACGTTTCAGCCAGGTATTGCAAACTGCCATTGTATGCCAAGCTCCAACAAATAGTGTTATTGAAAACACTAAAGAAGATGCTGGGCTCTATCTAAGACTCTATAAAAGTTTCATTTTTTAAGTTTATTTTTCAGAGACCTAAATCCTCTAGATGTTCCTATGCCAGACAAGTCCTGAGACCCAGAGGGACCAGTCTCTCCAACAACAACAAGCAGTTTCATTTCTCTACCCATAGTGTCGATGCCTGTTTTCAGCAGGAAGAAGACAGAGCAGTCATCCCACAGATATCCTTCAAGGTAGAGACGTGATCAAATGAGAGGGAGGAGTTGTAATCAAGAAGTGAAAATTTAACAATGATTATGATTACTGAATGTTTATATAGATATTTCTTTTCACTATCCAGTGTGTTAGAATAGCCAGAGGGAAATATCTGAAATTGCTGAATGGTAATCACCTTCCTTGATCTTTGATAATGATTGTATAACTAGATAGCCTTTATCTTGTGGTTGTAAAAACCTTATGACTGCCCCCATTTGTAACCCATTATCCTGCTTTTCAACTTTGGAGTCTTATGATCACTAAAGGCAGCCCCTTATGTTTATTAATGAAGGGCCCTGAGTCAGCCCAGAGCTAACCCACCCAATTCCAAAACTATCTTGCTAGGTGGAGCTGGATCTAACCAAAACGGGCCCACCTGACATGTGCAAAAGTTTAAACTTAACCTATAAGTGACCTATAACTCATAATACTAAAAATCATGTCCATAATCATATTAAGGATGCCATTTTCATATATATATTCTGTGACTAAGCATGTAATAAATATTCACATGCTCAATAATTAGATCATCTCTAACCTCACATCTAAAGCCATTGTGCTCTTTATCCTAAAACCAGCCCATCTTTTGACACTATAGAACTATCAGAGATACTGCAGTTTGGGGAGACAGATTTTCAGACAACAGGCTGTCTAATCTCCTGCCTCACACTTAGCAACAAACTATTTCTCTTTTTGAACCCCCGGTGTCTCAGCAATTTGTCATTTGAGTGCATCAGGCAGAGAACCCACCATTTTGATCAGTACCAATTTGGCAACTCTCATAGGCCTGAGGCCCCTAAGGAGCAAGGAGTCTGACTGCCCAAAGATCTGAAGCCCTGGGTAGATGAGTAAACACAGTAATCAAGTCTTTTGTGGCTGCTAAAATCTTTTAGTCTAAAGTCTTGGCCATCAGGTTTTTTCCTGCTCTGCTGTGACTACAGACCTTCAGTGCCTTAAAAACCTTCAAAGGGAGAAACAGTTCCCAGTTACAAGTCCACACATCTGACTGGGTGAGTGGTCATGAAGGCAAAAGTGGGTCAGGAATTTAGAACGTGGGTTCAAGTCCCCTGGTCCTGGGTTGAGGCCTGGATCCCAATTCCAGAAGGAGCCCCCCTTCCTCTGCCCTCTGCACCTTTCTGTTTTCTGGGTACCATTCTGTCCTGGGTTCAGGGCCTCGACCTGAGTTTGTCTGCTGAGTAAATTCCTAGAAAAGAAGTAATCCAACAGTTGACAGGCATTAATGAAATTAAGTAAGTGTATAATGCCTGTTTAACTATTATTCAGTGTGTTCAGTCTATTTATTTATTAGTTTGTTACTTAAATATACAGTATTAAGTGTCTGTTTAAATTTGTTAGTTGGTGTGTTACTGCACTTGTATTGTTCAAATGTTTCTAGTTGGTTACTTACTGCAGAAATTCTTTTAAATGTGAGATTCTAATTCTAATAGCATTACTGAATATAGCCTTTAGTACTATACTTGGAGAAATTAGAAAGATTTTAGTTACAAGCCTACGAAAACCAAGTAAAAATAGTTTATTCTGTAACACAGTCAAGCCTCAGTATGATTTGAAATCAGGAAAGAAATGTCCTGAAAATGGTTCTATAGAAAAGGACAATGTATTTGGGTTACAATTGTTCTGCAAAAGAGAGCAGAAATGGGAGAAGATGATGTGTATTCAATCCTTTATTTCTCCCTCTCAAAAGTGTATTTCTGAGCTTCTGTTTTTTTGTGTGTATGACTAACTTTCTATTTGTGTCTGTCTGCTTGTTCAATGCACATTTTCATCCCCCTGGATGGTAATAGCAAATTAACAAAAAAAAAAAGTCTCAATGAATTCTATTGCAATTGATACTGAACAAAAGTGGTGGGTTCTATGCATAATGCACACAACAACCAATCCTTGACACTGGGATTTCAAAGAGAGAAAAGAGTTTAATGCTGCATGTGAAGCAGGAGAGCAGATGGCCAATCAGCCCAAAATGGGGGTCTCTCCAAATCTAAATGGTTCAGGGTTTTTATGGATTCAAACAAAGAGTGATGTAATTGTAACCATTACAATAGTCAGTATACACAGAGCTGAGATTATGCTAGAATATCCATCACAATTCTAAGTATACACAAGGCTAAGACTAGGCTAGAATGACCATAGAATAGTAAGTTCAAGCAAGGGTGGGATTAGTTGAGTTTCAATAATTTCAGGTATTAATTTCTGCCTATTCTACAATATAGAAAGAAAACCATCTATAAATGATTCAGTAATCATAATCTTAATTCTTAATGTCTCAGTTACACAGTTGCTTAAAGATAAATAAACACTTAATATTTACAAATTAGTACTCCTGGAGTCACAGAAGTAAAGGGGAAAAACCCTCTACCAGAGTTCAAGGTATTAGCATGTAATTAATAAACAAACATGGGCATTGGAAAGAAACCACCACCTAAATTTCCTGAAGACAGCAAAGGGCTGCCTTGGGAAACAGCAAAACTTTTCCAATTGTCTGGTTCACAGCTAGAGGTGAAATAGATCTAATAACTGAAAACAAAAAGGAGGGCAAAGGAACCCTCATCACACTAAGGCCACCTTAGGGTCTTAAATCCCACCGCCCTCATTTAAAACTTTTAAAACCAAGTTCAACAGACCAGGCCTCATACTTTCTCATCACCTATCCCTGCCCTCAGGGCCTAACCAGCTAAGGCAGCTACAGGGGAAAGGTTGGGTGCAGAAAGATGGGGGAGGTGTGGGTTGGTTTAGAATTCTTTCCAAGGGCCCTGGAGATTAGAAATGATAGGCAGAGAGGAAATATTGCAGAATAGGCGATGTTTATTCTGAAAGAATTCCCCAGTTAAAATTACTTTTTCCTATAATACTTTTTCAAGGTAACCACAGTAAACAAATCGTTGAAATATAAATAGACTTGTGATAGGAGTAATTGAATGAGATCTGTTTCCCAAAATTCAGTAAGAAAAAGAAAATACCCTAGAGAACTATAGAAAAGTTTTCCTGGATTTATGCTTGGGAAAAATTAAATAATTGAAGTATATTTTCCAGAGCTTGATACTCAATATACTTTTGAGGTTGTTCAGAATGTTAGGATATTATGGAAACAAAGATATTTTTAACCTCCAATAGAGGGAATAAAAAAACAAAAACAGTGCAAAAAAATCAGTGACAAGATCTAGGCCTGTTCCTGTTTTCATGATTGCTTTTTGAATCAAACAAATAAAATTTTATTTAACTTAGTTATGTTCTCCCTAAATTTATACAAGTTTACCAATAAAACTAGCTATCATTATATCTGTTATGTCTTCAGTATGGTAAAAAAAAATGTAAATTTGTGTTTAATGAAGTTGTGATTTTGACAAAATTTATTTTTTAAAATAATTATGTTTGTTAAGATGTTTAGAGACATTATCAAAGGTCTTTTTGTAACTCAACATATGTGGGCATGTAAAAGATACAAGATGTGCTTTGTTAAAGAAATGGCTGTAGTTTTACCTTCAGAATGTGTAGGAAAAAGCATGAATGGTTTTGGAAAATAGTAGAAATTGAGTTTTGTTTCTAGTAGTCTGCTCTTAAGGAAAGTTATAAAAAGTTTTTCTTAACCATCTGAGTACTCTGTCTAGAAGACAAAGATTTTATATCGTGTCAGAATGATATCCATGTTGATCTTTACATTAACTTTATCATCCTTTACTTCTGAAGACAAGTCTTCTCACTTTTAAAGGACAACTGTTGCAAATGATTGGTCCTTTCAGTTTGTAAAAGTGAGGAGCTAAAATAGTTTAACACGTTACATAGAAGTGTTTGGGAAATACTAAAATCATTAAAGGGGATTTTTTTATCCTTCTATTAGCTAAATTTGTACAGGTGAAATGTTATTCCTATATTTAGAGACTGTATAATATTCCTAAAGACTTAATAAAGTTCTGACGATCCATGTTGTTTCCTGATACCGATCTGCATGATGTTAGACAACAGTATGAAGTTGTTAGTCATGGTTTTAGTTATTCTTAGAAGAAGGTTACAGATCATGGAAACAACCTAATCTACTTGTCAGTTACACTCCTTGCTTCAAAGCTTCTCTAAAAGATCATATGTTTAGCTATAAATCAGAACTTCACCTTCAAAAAAGGGACTTTAAAACAGAATCAAGGAAGAAAATATTTGTAAACCATATATCTGAGAAGAGACTGATATCCTGCATATGTAAAGAAATCCTACAACTCAACAACAGTAGTACAAACAGCCCAATTATAAAATAAGCAAAAGATAAGAAAAGGTATTTTTCTGAATGGGAAATACAAATGGCTAAAAAACACATGAAAAATGTACATCTTCACTAGCTACTAGGGAAATGCAAATCAAAATCACAATGAGATACCATCTCACACCAGTAAGAATGGCTGCCATTAAACAAACAGGAAACCATAAATGCTGGAGAGGATGTGTAGAAATTGGAACTCTTATTCATTGCTACCGGGAATGTACAGCCTCTGTGGAAGAAAGTTTGGCGGTTTCTCAGAAAACTAGATATTGACTTACCCTAAGATCCAGCAATTCCACTTCTTAGTATATACCAAAAGATTTGAAAGCAGTGACATGAACAGACATTTGTACACCAATGTTCACAGCAGTATTGTTCACAATTGCCAAGAGATGGAAACAATCAAAGCGTCCTTCAACAGACGAATGTTTAAACAAAATGTGGTATATACATACGATGGAACACTATGCAGCAGTAAGAAGGAACAAGGCCCTGAAAGATGTGGCAACATGGATGAACCTTGAAGATATAATTCTGAGTGAAATAAGTCAGACACAAAAGGAGAGATATTGAATGTTACCACTTCTATGAAATCTCTGAACAATGTAACATCAATGACTTATAATATAGAATATTGGGGACCTAGCGATAGACAGTAGCTGGTGAGGGGGGAATGATAAGTTAAAACATTCAGATATGTTAATGATGGTGAATTCAAAGGTTATGGTAAAGAATAGGGATGACAATTGTTGTTAATGGGATTATAAGTATCGGAGCTGTATAGAAGTTGAATAGGATTGAAAGAGGTTGTTTAAAGTTATGCTTCCCAAAGATCAGCACCACAAATATGGATAGGGGATTGCATAATATACTTCTAAGCTATGACACTAGCACAGAGAGTTGACAACAGAAGGGTATATGGGAAAAATCAACATATTTCATTCTAGGGACTATAATTAATAGGAATACCATAATAGTACTACACAAATACTAGGGACAAATAATTAAGGGCTGACAAGAGCCATGAGCTATTTTGGAACATGAGAATTGTTTAAAATGGAAAGTGATGACGATTGTACAACTAAATGATGATAATGTGAAATACGGATGAATTATCATGGACAAAACATATGCTATGTGAACTTAGGAACCCCCTACTTTGTAAGTCAAGCCCTTGATCTTGAGGCTTGCTTGGGTGAAACCTATGGTTGTAAAGAGGAGGCTAAGCCCACCTGTGATTATGCCTTGGAGTCATCTCCAGAGATCTTCTTTTGTTGCTCAAATGTGGACTTTCACTCTCTAAGCCTAACTCTGCAAATAAATCCATCACCCTCCTCCTGACATGGGACAGGACCCCCAGATGAATGAGTCTTCCTGGAAACCTGGGACATGGATTCCACAAATGAGCCTGACCTTGGCATCAAGGGATTGAGAATGCCTTTTTGACCAAAAGGAGGAAAACAAAGGCAAAAAATAAGGTTTCAGTGGATAAGAGAATTCAAATAGAGTCAAGAGGCTGTCCTGGAGGTTACTTCTGTGCAAGCTTCACCTAGATATGCCAAATGACCACAATATGATAAGCCCAAGTTAAAAGTAGTCCCAAAAACCTTAAATAATACCCAGATCCCTATCTGAGACTCTATAAAGCTTTCACTCACTAAGTTTATTCTTCAGAAACTTAAATTCTTCAGAGAACTCCTATGCCAGCTAAGCTCCAAAACCCAAAGACAAGAGTCTATTCAAGAACATCAGCTAGACGTGTCACTTTTTCTCATAAAGTTGATACCCCTTTTTAACATGAACAACTTAGGGTGGTGCATAGACATGCTGTAGATCAGGAAAGTGATTAAACTAGAGGAAGGGGTAGCAACAGAGAATATGGAATTTAACAAAGGATTATGAGTACTGAATCTTTATATAATTTGCCTTTTCTTATAGTTGCTAGGGTATTAGAATAGCTAGAAGGAAAGAACTGAAATGGTGGAACTGTAACATATAGCATCCTTTGAAATTTGTTCTATAGCTACTTATTAAATTGTAATTTGAAAGCTACCACCTTTTTCTATTTGTGTTATAGTTCACAATAAGAAATAACTGAAACAGGAACTTTAACCTATTGTCTTAGTTTGCTAATGCTGCGGAATGCAAAACACCAGAGATGGACTGGCCTCTATAAAAAGGGGGTTTATTTGGCTACACAGTTACAGTCTTAAGGCCACAAAATGTCCAAGGTAACACCTCAGCAA
The DNA here is from genome assembly GCF_015220235.1 of Choloepus didactylus. NCBI lineage: Eukaryota > Metazoa > Chordata > Mammalia > Pilosa > Megalonychidae > Choloepus > Choloepus didactylus. Next base: position 163,849,238 of record NC_051311.1, read on the forward strand.
TCGGGTACCTTCACCGGAGGATGGCCAATGGCGTCCGGAAAACCTCTGCTAGCTAGGAAGGCAGCTGGCGTCTGCTCCAAAGCTCTGGCCTCAAAACGGCTTTCTCCAGGACATTCCTCTCTAGCAAGCTTGCTCCTCTTCAAAACATCACTCCTAGCTGCACTCTGTTCGGTCTCTTTGAGTCAGCACATTTATATGGCTCCCCTGATCAAGGCCCACCCTGAATGGGCAGGGCCACACCTCCATGAGAGTATCCCACCAGAGTCACCACCCACAGCTGGGTGGGGCACATTCCAAGCAAATCTAATCAGCACCAAAAGTCTGTCCCACAAGACTACATCAAAGATAATGGTGTTTGGGGGACAAAATGCATTCAAACTGGCACACCTATAATACTTTTTGAAATTTGTTCTCTAACTACATGTTAAATTTCACTTGGAAAGTTATCACTTCTATGTATATATGTTATACTCTACAATAAAAAATGATTTAAAAATCAAGGAAAGTACATAAATCATGTACTACCTGTTAATTAACATAAGCCTGGCAAATGTGTAAAAGTGAGACACTGCAAAACAGCTATGGCTTGTAATTGATGACCCTAATATAAGTCAATTGTCAAATGTTTTTATTTCTGAAAATAGCTTCATTTAGAAAATGCTTATAAGAAAATTAGGGCCAAGATTGTAAGCTCTTACATCAGTCATATTTATTATTCCAGTCACAATAGCAGCTTTAACTGTTCCTTCTAAATTCTGATATGCTTGGCTCTTTGTGGATAACCTTTTAGTCCCTGGAACTTTGGATATCTGTGTGACACCTGAGAATTTGAGTCCCCTATCTCTGGAAGTCAGCATTACTCCATAGAGCAATAGGTAACGAAGCTGAAAAGGATATCAAGCTTCAGTTAGAGATGTGAATGAAGCTGATCTGGTTAGGACTAAGGCAAATCAGACTAATGGGTAAAGGATGAAATTGACTGTATTGTAAAACTTCAACTTTTTGTGAGATCAAAGGAAGAGTTTTTATTTTGTCCAAAATTTAAATTTTCTGAAGAACACTATACAGGTTAACTTAGATAACTTATGTAAGTTTATTTAAACAATGTGATTCAGCTTTATTTGACATGGATCCTAAAATAGGGAATGAGATCTTGATACTCTGTATAGGTTAATATAATACCCTGAGGCATTTAGAGTATTTTGTGCAGGAAATGAAAAAGTATTTGCAAAGTTCTTTGAGGGACTGAAGAAAAACATGGAACTCAAATTTCCCCACCTGGAGGATTCCTGCTATTCTCTTGAGCAACAATTCAATAAGCCAAGCCCTCAATCTTGAGGCTTGCCCTTGTGAAATGGATTTCTGTAATGGCAAAGCTAAGCCTACTTACAATTAATGCCTAAAGGTCACCCAAGAGAACCTCTTTTGTTGCTCTGATGTAGTCTCTCTCTCTCTCGCTAAGCCAAACTCTGCAAAAAAATTTACTCTTCACCCCTTCTGGGACACAACTTCCAGGGGTGTTAAACTCTCTAGAAATGTGGCACATAATTCCCAGACGTAAGCCCAGCCCTGGCACCATGGGATTGGCAATGCTTTCTTGACCAAAAGGGGAAAATAAATAAAAATAAATTTCAGTGGCTAAGAGATTTCAAATGGAGTTGAGAGGTCATTCTGGAGGTTACTCTGATGCACATTTCAGCCAGACATTGCAAACTGTCACAGAATGCCAAGCCCCAACCAACAGTGTTCCTGAAAACCTTAAAGAATATGTTGCACTCTGTCTAAGACTCTATAAAAGTTTCATTTTTTAAGTTTATTTTTCAGAGACATAAAGCCTCTGGATTGTTCCTATGCCCGATAAACCCTGAGACAGAGAGGAACAAGTCTCTGCAAGAAAAATACCCTTTTCATTCCTCTATCCATGTCAGTGCCTATTTTCAGCATGAAGAAGACCGAGCAGTTATCACCCAGACATCCCTCAAGGTTGAGAGAATGATCAAATTAGAGGGAGGAGTTGTAATTGAGAAGTGAAGCTTTAACAAATGATTATGATTACTGAATGTTTATATGGATATTCCTGTACTTTCTAGAGTTTTATAATAGCCAGCGGGAAATACCTGAAATTGCTGAACTGTACTATAGTTGCCTTGATCTTTGATAATGATTGTGTAACTAGATAGTCTTTAACTTGTGGTTGTAAAAACCTTGTGACTGACCCCCATTTGTAACCCCTCATTCTGTTTTTCAACTTTGGAATCTTATGATCACTAAAGACAGCCCCTTATGTTTATTAATGAATGGCCGTGAGTCAGCCCAGAGCTAACCCACCCCAATTCCAAAACTATCTTGCTAGATGAAGCTAGAGCTAACCAAAATGGGCCCATCTGACATGTGCAAAAGCTTAAACTTTAACCCATAAGTGAGCTATGACTCATTATAATACTAAAAATCATGTCCATCATCATTTTAATACCCCCAGATTCTTACATACATTCTGTGTAATCAATTAGTACATGTTCAGTAATTAGGTCATCTCTAACCTCATGTCTCAAGCCATTGTGCTCTTTATCCTGAAACCTCCACATCTTTTGATTCTGTAAAACTATCATAATTACTGCAATTTGGGGAGGTGATTTTTAGGCTGATTAGCTGTCTAATCTCCTGCATGAAGCCTACCAATAAACTGTTTTCTCTCTTTGAAATCCTGATGTCTCAGGAATTTGTCATTTGAGTGCATCACGCAGAGAACCCACCACTTTTGATCAGTGCCAATTTGGCAACTCTCATGGGACTGGGGCTCCTAAGAATCAAGGAGTCCAACTGCCCAAAGATCTGAAGCCCTCGGTAGATGGGTAAACACAGTAATCAAGTCTTTTGTGGCTGCTAAACTCTTTTAGTCTAAAGTTTTGGCAGTCAAGTTTTTCTCTGCTATGCTGTGACTATAGACCTTTGGTGCCTTAAAAACCTTCAAAAGGAGAAACAGTTCCCAGTTCCAAGTACACACATCTGACTGGGTGAGTGGTCATCAAGGAAAAAGTGGGTCAGGAATTTAGAACGTGGGTTCAAGTCCCCTGGTCCTGGGTTGAGGCCTGGATCCCAATTCCAGAAGGAGCCCCCCTTCCTCTGTCCTCTGCACCTTTCTGCTTTCTGGGTACCATTCTGTCCTGGGTTCAGGGCCTCGACCTGAGTTTGTCTGCTGAGTATTCTCCTAGAAAGTAAGTAATCTGACAATTGATTGGTATTTGATGAAATTAAATACATGTATGAGGCCTGTTTCGCTATTATTTGGTGTGTGCAGTCTACTTATTTATTAGTTTGTTACTTAAATATATAGTAAGTATTTAAGTGTCTGTTTAAATTTGTTAGTTGGTGTGTTACTGCACTTGTGTTGTTCAGGTGTTCCAGTTGTTACTGACTGCAGAAATTCTTTAAAATGGGAGATTCTAATTCTAGCAGCATTTCTGAATTTAGCCCTTTGCACTACACTTGGAGAAATTAGAAAGGTTTTAGTTACGAGCTTATGAAAAACAACTAAAAATAGTTTATCCTCTAACACAATCCTTCCTCATATGCTTTAGAATCAGGAGAGGAATGGCCTGAAAATGGGTCTATAGAAAAGGACACTGTATTACAGTCAGAGTTGTTCTGCAAGAGAGAGCAGAAATGGGATGGATGATGTGTATTCAACCCTTTATTTGTCCCTATAAAAGGTGTATTTCTGAGCTCCTGTTTTTCTGTGTGACTAACTTTCTCTGTGTCTGTTTGCTCAATGTACATTTTCATTTTTCCAGATTGTAATAGAAAATTAACAAAAAAGTGTTAAAGAGCTCTATTTGATTGATACTGAACAAAAGCAGAGGGTTCTCTGCCTAATGTACATACAACCAGTCCAAGACACTGGGATTTCAAAGAGAGAAAGAATTGAATGCTGCATCCTAAGCAGGGGATCAAATGGCCTATGGACCCTGAAAAGTGTGTCTCTCTGAGTCTAAGGGGTTCAGGGTTTTATGGATTCAAACAAGGGGAGATGGAGTTGTAACCATCACAAATGTAAGTATACACAAAGCTGAGACTAGGCTAGAATAACCTTTACAATAGTAACTTTATACAGGGTTCAAACCAGGCTAAAATAACCATTACAATAGTAAGTAAACACAAGGCTGAGACTAGGTTAGAATAACCTTTACAATAGTAAGTGTAGACATGGCTCAGACCAGACTAAAATGATCATTACAATAGTAACTGTAAACATGGCTGAAACTAGGCTACAAAAACCACTACAATTCTAAGTACACACAAGGCTAAGACCAGGCTACAATGACAATATAATAGTAAGTATAAGCAACAGTGAGACTAGCTGAGTTTCAGTCATTTCAGGTGTCAATTTCTGCCTATTCTACAATATAGAAAGAAAAACATCTATAAATGATTCAGTAATCATAATCATTTGTTAATTCTTAATTTCTCAGCTACAGAATTGCTTAAAGATAAGTAAGCACTTAACTATATATAAATTAGTACTCCTGGAATCACAGAGATAAAGGGAAAAAACCCTCTAGGCACCAGGACTCAAGGTGCTAGTTTGTAATTTCTAAATGAACTTGGACATTGGAAAGAAACCACCCCTGGAATTTCCCAAAGGCAGCAAAGAGCTGCCTTGGGAAACGCTAAATCTTTTCCAATGTCTGGGTCACAGTTTTAAGGGAAGTAGATCTAAACATTGAAAACAATTAAAAGAAGGGCATAGGAACTCTCATGAGCACTAAGGCCACCTTAGGGGTCTTAAATCCCACTGCCCTCATTTAAAATGTTTAAACCAAGTTCAACAGACCAGGCCTCATACTTTCACTATCACATATCCCTGCCCTCAGGGCCTAACCAGCTAAGGGAGTAATGAGGGAAAGGTTGGGTGCAGAAAGATGGGGGAGGGTGGGCTTGGTTTCAAATTCTTTCCACTGGCCCTAGAGATTAGAAATGATAGGCAGAGAGGAAATTTGGAATAGGCCATGTTCATTCTGAAAGAATTCCCCACTTAAAATTACTTTTTCCAATAATACCTTTTCAGTGGTAACCATAGTAAACAAATCATTGTTGAACTATAAATAGCTTTGGGATAGAAGTAATTCAATAAGATCTAATTGTCAAATTTCAGAGAGAAAGGAAAATGTCCTTGAGAGCTATGGAAACGTTTCCCTGGATGTATTCTTGGGACAAACTAAACATTTGTAGTATATTTTCCAGCACTTGATAGTCAATATACTTTTGAAGTTGGTCAGAATTTTATAATATTATGAAAACAAAGAGATTTTTAACTTCCAATACTGGGAATGAAAAAGCAAATATACCTGCAAAAAAATGCAGGGACAATGTCTAGTCCTATTCCTGTTTATATGATGACTTCTTGAATCAAATACAATTTTGTTCTACTTAGGTATGTACTCCCTAAATTTATACAAGTTTACCAATAAAATAAGCCATCATTATACCTAGTATATTTTTTATGGTAAAATAATGTAAGTTTGTTTAATGAAGCTAAGTTATTATTTTGACAAACTTTATTTTAAAAATAATTCTGTTTGCTAAGATGTTTAAAGACATTATCAAAGATCTTCTTGGTCACATAAAGTATGAGGGTATGTAAAATATACAGAATGTGCTTTGTTAAAGAAAAGTCTGTTGTTTTATCCTCTAGAATGTGAAGAACGAAGCCTGAGTGGATATGAAAAGTTGTAAAAGGTTTGTGAAAGTGAATTTTGTTTGTTGTAGTCATTGCTGATTACAAGACCTTAATGGGTATGGAAAGCTAAGAAAGTTTGTGAAAGTGAATTCTATCATAGTCCATGCTGACCAAAATTTGTGTCAAACCATTCATTCATACAAAACGAGTTTAGTTTTCTCTGAGTTAAAACAAAGTCATCCACCCAGGGGTGTAAACTTCCCTGGCAACGTGGAACATGACTCCTGGGGAGGAATCTAGACCCGGCATCATGGGACTGAGAACATCTTCTTGACCAAAAGGGGGATGGGAAAGGAAATGAAATAAGCTTCAGTGGCAGAGAGATTCCAAAAGGAGCCGAGAGGTCACTCTGGTGGGCACACTTAGGCACAATATAGACAACCCTTTTTAGGTTCTAATGAATTGGAATAGCTAGCAGTGGATACCTGAAACTATCAAACCACAACCCAGAACCCATGAATCTTGAAGATGATTGTATAAAAATGTAGCTTATGAGGGGTGACAATGTGATTGGGAAAGCCATATGGACCACACTCCCCTTTGTCTAGTTTATGGATGGATGAGTAGAAAAATGGGGGCAAAAAAAAAAATGTCATCATAATACTAGAAATCATGCCCATCATCATATTAAGGCCACCGTTTTCTTTCTCTTTTTTTATTAATTTCCTGAATGAAAAATAGAAATTATACTCTATGTCCACCAGGCTATCAATGCTGATTCGTATGAAAATTAGTCATGATACTTTTCTCTTTCTTTCTTGATACATCAGGCACAGGGAACAAGGAAACAAAGCACAAATTTCAGTATTACTCCTTCTGGGGGTTTCAGAGGTACCAGAAAGGCAGTCCTCATAATTTGGGCTGTTCCTGTTCATGTACCTGCTCACTGTCCTTGAGAAACTGCTCATCAACCTGGCCACCATCACTGACTCCCACCTCCACATGCCCATGTAATTCTTTCTCTTCAATCTGTCCTTTTCTTTTTTTTTTTAATCTTCATTTTATTGAGATATATTCACATACCACACAGTCATACAAAACAAATCGTACATTCGATTGTTCACAGTACCATTACATAGTTGTACATTCATCACCCAAATCAATCCCTGACACCTTCATTAGCACACACACAAAAATAACAAGAATAATAATTAGAGTGAAAAAGAGCAATTGAAGTAAAAAAGAACACTGGGTACCTTTGTCTGTTTCTTTGTTTGTCTCCTTCCCCTATTTTTCTACTCATCCATCCATAAACTAGACAAAGTGGAGTGTGGTCCTTATGGCTTTCCCAATCCCATTGTCACCCCTCATAAGCTACATTTTTATACAATTGTCTTCGAGATTCATGGGTTCTGGGTTGTAGTTTGATAGTTTCAGGTATCCACCACCAGCTACCCCAATTCTTTAGAACCTAAAAAGGGTTGTCTAAAGTGTGCATAAGAGTGCCCACCAGAGTGACCTCTCGGCTCCTTTTGGAGTCTCTCTGCCACTGAAGCTTAATTCATTTCCTTTCACATCCCCCTTTTGGTCAAGAAGATGTTCCCCATCCCAAGATGCCAGGTCTGCATTCCTTCCCGGGAGTCATATTCCACGTTGCCAGGGAGATTCACTCCCCTGGGTGTCTGATCCCACGTAGGGGGAAGGGCAGTGATTTCACCTTTCAGTTTGGCTTAGCCAGAGAGACAGGGCCACATCTGAGCAACAAAGAGGTATTTGGGAGGAGGCTCTTAGGCACAAATATAGGGAGGCCTAGCCTCTCCTTTGTAGCAACAGTCTTCCCAAGGGTAAATTCCGTGGTAGAGGGCTCAGCCCATCAAACCACCAGTCCCCTATGTCTGTGGTCATGTTAGCAGCCATCGAGGTGGGGTAGGCGAATACCCCTGCATTCTCCACAGGCTCCTCAAGGGGGCTCTACATATTTTTTTCCTTGTTTTTTTAACTTTTTTTTTTTAATCAACTGTATGAAAAATAAAAACATAATAAAAAAATTTTTTTAAAAACATACAATAAAAGAACATTTCAAAGAGACCATAACAAGGGAGTAAGAAAAAGACAACTAACAAGATAACTACTTTACTTCCAACATGTTCCTACTCTATCCCAAGAAAGTTATCTAATATAGCAACATTTCTGTGAACTTGGTCCTACTATACCCATCAGAAATTAACAGACCATAGTCATTCCTGGGCATTCCCAGAATGTTAAATTTACCCATGATAGCTTATCTATTCTTCTTGGATTATTGTTCCCCCTTCCTTAATTGCTCTGTATTGATAGTTCCCCTACATTCTACATTATAAACCACTTGTTTTACATTTTTCAAAGTTCACATTAGTGGTAGCATATAATATTTCTCTTTTTGTGCCTGGCTTATTTCGCTCAGCATTATGTCTTCAAGGTTCATCCATGTTGTCATATGTTTCACAACATCGTTCCTTCTTACTGCCGTGTAGTATTCCATCGTCTGTATATACCACATTTTATTTATCCACTCATCTGTTGAAGGACATTTGGGTTGTTTCCATCTCTTGGCAATTGTGAATAATGCTGCTATGAACATTGGTGTGCAGATATCTGTTCATGTCACTGCTTTCCGATCTTCTGAGTATATACCAAGAAGTACAATCGCTGGATTGAATGGTAACTCTACATTTAGTTTTCTATGGAACTGCCAGACTGATTTCCAGAGTGGCTGAACCATTATACAGTCCCACCAACAATGAATATGAGTTCCAATTTCTCCACATCCTCTCCAGCATTTGTAGTTTCCTGTTTGTTTAATGGCAGCCATTCTAATTGGTGTGAGATGGTATCTCATTGTGGTCTTAATTTGCATCTCTCTAATAGCTAGTGAAGCTGAACATTTTTTCATGTGTTTCTTGGCCATTTGTATTTCCTCTTCAGAGAACTGTTTTTTCATATCTTTTCCCCATTTTATAATTGGGTTGTCTGTACTATTGTCATTGAGTTGTAGGATTTCTTTATATATGCAAGATATCAGTCTTTTGTCAGATACGTGGTTTCCAAAATTTTTTTCCCATTGAGTTGGCTGCCTCTTTACCTTTTTGACAAATTCCTTTGAGGTACAGAAACTTCTAAGCTTGAGGAGTTCCCATTTATCTATTTTTTCTTTTGTTGCTTGTGCTTTGGGTGTAAAGTCTAGGAAGTTTCCGCCTAATACAAGGTCTTGAAGATGTTTTCCTACATTATCTTCTAGGAGTTTTATGGTACTTTGTTTTATATTGAGATCTTTGGTCCATTTTGAGTTAATTTTTGTGTAGGGGGTGAGGTAGGGGTCCTCTTTCATTCTTTTGGATATGGATATCCAACTCTCCCAACCCCAATTGTTGAAAAGACCATTATGACTAAGTTCAGTGACTTTGGGGGCCTTATCAAAGATCAGTTGGCCATAGGTCTGGGGGTCTATCTCCAAATTCTCAATTCGATTCCATTGATCTATATGTCTATCTTTGTGCCAGTAGCATGCTGTTTTGACTACTGTGGCTTTAAAATAAGCTTCAAAGTCAGGGAGTGTAAGTCCTCCCACTTTGTTTTTCTTTTTTAGAGTGTCTTTAGCAATTCGAGGCATCTTCCCTTTCCAAATAAATTTGATAACTACCTTTTCCAAGTCTGCAAAGTAGGTTGTTGGAATTTTGATTGGGATTGCATTGAATCTGTAGATGAGTTTGGGTAGAATTGGCATCTTAATGACATTTAGCCTTCCTATCCATGAACATGGAATATTTTTCCATCTTTTAAGGTCCCCTTCTATTTCTTTTAGTAGATTTATTTAGTTTTCTTTGTATAGGTCTTTTACATCTTTGGTTAAGTTTATTCCTAGGTACTTGATTTTTTTAGTTGCTATTGAAAACGGTATCTTTTTCTTGAGTGTCTCTTCTGTTTGTTCATTTCTAGCATATAGAAACATTACTGACTTATGTGCATTAATCTTGTATCCCGCTACTTTGTTAAATTTGTTTATTAGCTCTAGTAGCTGTATCATCGATTTCTCAGGGTTTCCCAGATATAAGATCATATCATCTGCAAACAATGACAGTTTTATTTCTTCTTTTCCAATTTGGATGCCTTTTATTTCTTTGTCTTGCCGGATTGCCCTGGCTAGCACTTCCAGCACAATGCTGAATAACAGTGGTGATAGCGGGCATCCTTGTCTTGTTCCTGATCTTAGAGGGAAGGCTTTCAGTCTCTCACCATTGAGTACTATGCTGGCTGTGGGTTTTTCATATATGCTCTTTATCATGTTGAGGAAGTTTCCTTCAATGCCTACCTTTTGAAGTGTTTTTATCAAAAACGGATGTTGGATTTTGTCAAATGCTTTTTCAGCATCTATTGAGATGATCATTTGATTTTTCCCTTTCGAATTGTTAATGTGTTATAATACATTGACTGATTTTCTTATGTTGAACCATCCTTGCTTGCCTGGAATGAACCCCACTTGGTCATGGTGTATGATTTTTTTAATGTGTCTTTGGATTCGATTTGCAAATATTTTGTTGAGGATTTTTGCATCTATATTCATTAGGGAGATTGGCCGGTAATTTTTCTTTCTCATAGTATCTTTGCCTGGTTTTGGTATTAGATTAAGGTTAGCTTCATAAAATGAGTTAGGTAGTGTTCCATTTTCTTCAATGTTTTGAAAGAGTTTAAGTAAGATGGTTATGAGTTCTTTTTGGAAAGTTTGGTAGAATTCCCCTGTGAAGCCATCTGGCCCTGGGCATTTATTGTGGGAAGTTTTTTGATGACTGATTGGATCTCTTTGCTTGTGATGGGTTGATTGAGGTCTTCTATTTCTTCTCTGGTCAGTCTAGGTTGTTCATATGTTTCCAGGAAATTGTCCATTTTCTCTACATTATCCAGTTTGTTTCCATACAGTTGTTCATAGTATCCTCTTATAATTTTTTTAATTTCTTCGGGATCTGCAGTTATGTCACCTTTTTCATTCATTATTTTGTTTATATAGGTCTTCTCTCTTTTTGATTTTGTCAGTCTAGCTAGGGGCTTATCAATCTTGTTGATCTTCTCAAAGAACCAACTTTTGGTGATATTTATCCTCTCTATTGTTTTTTTGTTCTCTATGTCATTTACTTCTGCTTTAATCCTTGTTATTTCTTTTCTTCTACTTGGTTTAGGATTGGTTTGCTGTTCATTTTCCAGCTTCTGCAGTTGATCCATTAGTTCTTTGATTTTGGCTCTTTCTTCCTTTTTAATATATGCGTTTAGTGCTATAAATTTCCCCCTCAGTACCACTTTTGTTGCATGCCATAGGTTTTGGTATGTTGTGTTCTCATTTTCATTCATCTCTATATATATAGCAATTTCTCTTGCTATTTCTTCTTTAACCCACTGATTGTTTAGGAGTGTGTTGTTTAACCTCCAGGTATTTGTGAATTTTCTAAGTCTATGATGGTTATTGACTTCTAATTGTATTCCTTTATGGTCAGAGAATGTGCTTTGAATAATTTCAATCTTTTTAAATTTATTGAGCCTTGTTTTATGTCCCAGCATATGATCTATTCTGGAGAAAGTTCCGTGAGCACTAGAGAAGTATGTGTATCCTGGTGATTTGGGATGTAATGTTCTATATATGTCTGTTAAATCTTATTCATTTATCAGATTGCTTAGGTTTTCAGTTTCCTTATTGGTCTTCTGTCTGGTTGATCTATCTATAGGAGAGAGTGATGTGTTGAAGTCTCCCACAATTATTGTGGAAACATCAATTGCTTTCTTTAGTTTTGCCAGTGTTTCTCTCATGTATTTTGTGGCAACTTGATTGGGTGCATAAACATTTATAATTGTTATTTCTTCTTGTTGAATTGCCCCTTTTATTAGTATGTAGTGGCCTTCTTTGTCTCTCAAAACATCCCTGCATTTAAAGTCTATTTTATCTGAGATTAATATTGCTACACCTGCTTTCTTTTGGCTGTAGCTTGCATGAAATATTTTTTTCCATCCTTTCGCTTTCAGTTTCTTTGTGTCCCTGCGTCTAAGATGAGTCTCTTGTATGCAACATACCAATGGTTCATTTTTTTTAATCCATTCTGCAAATCTATATCTTTTAATTGGGGAGTTTAATCCATTTACATTAAATGTTATAACCATGAAGGCATTTCTTGAATCAGCCATCTTATCCTTTGGTTTATGTTTGTCATATATATTTTTCCCCTCTCTCTATTAATATCCTTTATTGTACCCACACCGAATCTCTTTAGTACTGAACCTTTCTCCAAGTCTCTCTCTCCTTTCTTTGTTTCTCTGTCTGTAGGGCTCCCTTTAATATCTCCAGTAGGGCAGGTCTCTTGTTAGCAAATTCTCTCAGCATTCATTTGTCTGTGAAAAATTTAAGCTCTCCCTCAAATTTGAAGGAGAGCTTTGCTGGATAAAAAATTCTTGGCTGGAAATTTTTCTCACTCAGAATTTTAAATATATCATGCCACTTCCTTCTCGCCTCCATGGTGGCTGCTGAGTAGTCACTACTTAGTCTTATGCTGCTTCCTTTGTATGTGGTGAATTGCTTTTCTCTTGCTGCTTTCAGAACTTGCTCCTTCTCTTCCGTGTTTGACAGTGTGATCAGAATATTTCTTGGAGTGGGTTTATTTGGATTTATTCTATTTGGAGTTTGCTGGGCATTTATGATTTGTGTATTTATGGTGTTTAGAAGATTTGGGAAGTTTTCCCCAACAATTTCTTTGAATACTCTCCCTAGACCTTTACCCTTTTCTTCCCCTTCTGGAACACCAATGAGTCTTATATTTAGATGTTTTATATTATCTATCATATCCCTGAGGTCCATTTTGATTTTTTTGATTTTTTTTCCCCATTCTTTCTTTTGTGCTTTCATTTTCCATTCTGTCATCTTCCAGGTCACTGATTCATTGTTCAACTTCCTCTAGTCTTGTACTATGAGTATCCAGAATCTTTTTAATTTGGTCAACAGTTTCTTTAATTTCCATAAGATCATCTATTTTTTTATTTAGTCTTGCAATGTCTTCTTTATGCTCTTCTAAGGTCTTCTTGATTTCCTTTGTATCCCATACTATGGTCTCATTATTCATCTTTAGTTCTTTGATTAGTTGATCTAGGGACTGTGTCTCTTCTGATCTTTTGATTTGGGTTATCCATATTGTCTGGTTTTTTCATATGCTTTAAATTTTTCTGTTGTTTTTGGCCTCTTGGCATTTGCTGAACTTGATAGGGATCTTTAGGATTTGTAGACCAATTGAAGTCTTTATCTCTAATTTTTCAGATCTACAGCTTCGTGGCATACACTTTCTCTAACTAACCAGCAGGTGGTGTCCACGAGCCACCTGTTCTCCACAAGCCAGTTCTCCCCTGCTTTGCCTTTGTGGTGAGTGGGGGAGCGAGTCTTGTGGGGTCCAACTGGTGTACCAAGCTTGTGTGTGTAGTTGGTGTTGCCCGCCCTGTATATGGGGCATGTATCTGGGCGGTCAGGGAGGTGGGGTAACTCTAACAATCAAATCTCCCTGGTGTTCCTGGAGTTTTAAAGCTGCTGCAATAGTCTAATCCTTCAGTTCAGTCCTGCCACAGTTTGTCTCTGCCGCTGAACCACAAGTCCTTGGTATTGGTGTATGGCTCCTGAGACTTGCGAGTAGGTACCCTCTTCCAGGCTGTGCACCCCCTGGTCCTCTGTTGAGGGATGACTGTGCTATGTCACAGGTGAGTGCCATCCCCCCAGGGACGTTCTGGGCTGCTGGGCTGTGTAGGGTGGTGCCCAGTCTGCTGAAATGATGGCTAAATGGGGCTTTGTTAATTCACACTGCTCCACCTTCCCAACTCTGGGACAACCAGCTGAGGGTGCAGGGAAGGCTAATGTCCATGCCCAGTTTTGTGGTGTGTGCGTGTGTTATTTGAAGCACTCCCGTCACACTGGGTTGTCTGGAGCAGCTCTGGGCTATGGGGCTGGCGATGGGCAGGAGTGTTTCCTGTCCACCAGGATGATGGCTGTGAGCAGACACCCCCCTTTTCTTGAGAAGTTGTGGTGTTTAGTGAATTTTCTCAGCCACTGGGTTATTGCCTTTTGTCTCAGAGCTCTCTTAGTTCTGCTCTTGTCTTGACCTGCCCAAATTGCAAGTCTTTGAGGCTTTCTGTATTGGGCTTCTTGGAGTAATTGTTTTAAAACAGAAAAAAAAAGATTAAAAAAAAAAAAAAGCCCTCCTCAGAGATCTAATGGGTTATTGAAATGCTAAGAGACAAAGCAATTAGGGCCATTAAGGAACGATCCAGGGGGCAGAGAGATCAGTTTTTCTTAGGGATTTGCATATGAGCTTCAGGGCCTGAGCTCTGCCCTTCCCCTTTCTATGTTCACCAGAACTCCAAAAATCCTCCGCTTTTATTTTGGAGTTTTTTGTGCTGTTTTTTTCTATGCCTGTCTCCTCTCTGCTGGGCTGGCTGCTCTCAGATTCTCTGGTGTCTGGTCTCAGTCTATCTATGGTTGGAGTTTGGATCAGTAGAATGAGTTTCCGACAAGAGCTGCCACTGCAGTTCTCCCTTCTCCTTCCCAGCGTTGACAGCCCCTCCTCCCATGGGACTGAGCATGGCAGGGAGGGGCACAGGTCCCCTGGCTGCAAAAACTTACAGATTTCACTGATCTCAGCAGTTCAACGTGTTGATGAGTGTTGTGTGAAGTATGCCCAAAGTCAAATTGCTCTGCGGTGTCCAGTCCACACGGTTCCTGGCTTTCTAACTACTTTCCTGGAGGAGTAACTAAAACATACAGCTCACCAATCCGCCATCTTGCCCCGCCCTCTCCCACCGTTTTCTTGTATATGTTTTGTGGCTAAGCATGTAATCAATCTGCACATGCTCGATAATTCGTTCATCTCTAACTATGTCATTTCAGTCCATTGTGCTCATTATCCTAAAACTTGCCCATCTTTTGATGCTATAAAACTATCAGAATTACTACAATTCCAGTAGACAGATTTTTAAGCCGATAAGCTAAATGGTGTCTTGCTTCACACCTAGCAATAAACTCTTTCTCTCTTTGAAACTCTGATGTCTCAGTAATTGGTCATTTGAGCGCTTTGGGCAGGGAACCCACAGCTTTTGATTGGTTAAAGGCCACCAACCTCCAGGAACTTCCACATGTCTTTTGGAGTCACTGTCAGGCTGTTACTTAAATGGATGAGCAGCTGAAAAGGACTGACTTGCCTCTCTTGCTAGATGAAAGAAAAAAAAATGCCACCACTGATGTTCAGGAAAATAACAAAATGACTAACAGGCTGTTCATCTGTGAATTTACTAGACCAAGTTGGTGAGAGAGAGCTCTGCACGGCTCCTCGCATGCAAAAGGAGCGTTTGCAGGAGGTCTTGGATTGTTTGTTCATATTTAATGTTTCAGCTAAAGTCCAACATTGTATCATATTAGCATTTGCCACTTAACTATCACATTCACTTTAAAAACACACCCAACCTGACTCCCAGGGGTGTAAATCTCCCTGGCAAGCAGGATATGACTCCAGAGGATGAATCTGGACCCAGCATCGTGGGACTGAGAACATCTTCTTGACCAAAAGGGGGATGTGAAATGAGACACAATAAAGTGTCACTGGCTGAGAGATTTCAAATGGAGTCAAGAGGTCACTCTGGCGGACATTCTTATGCATTGTAAGATAACACTTTTTGGTTTTAATGTATTGGAACAGCTAGAAGTAAATACATGAAACTATCAAACTGCAACCCAGTAGTAGCCTTGACTCTTGAAGATGATTGTATAACTATGTAACTTACATGGGGTGACAGTGTGATTGTAAAAACTTTGTGGATCACACTCCTTTTATCCAGTGTATGGATGGATGAGTAGAAAACTGGGGACAAAAATTAAATGAAAAACAGGGTGGGATGGGGGGGATGATTTGGGTGTTCTTTTTTACTTTTATTTTTTACTTTTATTTTTATTCTTTCTGGTATCAGGAAAATGTTCAAAAATTGATTGGGGTGATGAATGCACAACTATATGATGGTACTGTGAACTGTTGATTGTACACCATGGGTGATTGTATGGTATGTGAATACTTCTCAATAAAACTGAATTTAAACACACACACACACACACACACACACACCAGAACCTTTGGAGGGGGTGAGGTACAGAGAAGTGTCCCAACCTTTTTTGAAATTTTGTTTTGATTTTTAAGTCATTGAATCAATTTCCTATTCAAAGTAATAATAATATGTTTGTAAAACCAAGAATCACGACAAAGAACCAGCCAGTCTGCTCACCGCTCAGTCTCCCAGTCCTGGCAGGAAACTGCAGAGCCTCCCGGAGAGCACAGACCTGAATCCTTGCTTGGGAAGGACCTCAGAAGCATGGCTTCCTGACTCCACTGCACATCACCTCTCAGGGCAGACAGCAGACAGGCAGGGACACTGGGGCAGTGGAAAAGCTGTCTCCCATCTGCTGCAGCACATGAGGACAAAGTAGTGAGAAGAAAAGTCAGAGTTCCCTCAGGAGCCTGGGACCTCGCATCAGAGAAAGAATGCTAAGGAAGGCCCCTCTGCTTTCCATACCCCAGCGCCAAAATGTGTAATTGGAGAGATCAGGCCGAAACGGGTCCAGGACGGACAGATGGAGCAACACTGCATCAAAGTCAAGGATCCTGGAGATGAGGAGTGGCTGACCAGGGATGGGATGGGGGGTGGGGGATGGGGAGGCTGGTTTCCAGCAGCCTTGGCCCAGCTTTGTTTTAGTCTAAGTCCAAACCTGGATGAGCCAAGACTGTGGGCTGTCTCCCAGGATGTTGCCCAAACCCACATCTGCACCTTGCACCCCATGCCACCACCTGCCTGTTGCTGTCCTAGTTTCAGCCCCTGGGTAACTGCATGGCCCCCGCGCTGCCTTCCCTGCCTCAGGGCTGACCCTCCTCAGACCAACTCCCAGGTGCTGCTGGAATGTTCTCTCTAAGGCACAACTCAGTCGTCCCAGACACCGTCACAAGGAAAGGCCTGGTGGAGGAAAACCAGGTCTCTCGGGGAGAGAGGAAACGAGCTGCACTGGGAATGGGTGCTCCTCACAATACAACAAGGAGAGGCAGTCCCAAAGCTCTGCTTCTCCACCTTTTCTCATTACACACTAACACCAAATAGCACAGAAAGTGCAACCACCAAATCACACCCAACGTGCAAACACCAAATCATACTGAAAGTGCAAACACCAAATCACACTCAAAGTGCAAATACCAAATCACACTGAAACTGCAAAAACCAAATCATGCTGAAACTGCAAACACCAAATCACACAGAAAGTGCAAACACCAAATCACACTCAACATGCAAACACCAAATCACACTGAAACTGCAAAAACCAAATCATGCTGAAAGTGCAAACACCAAATCACACAGAAAGTGCAAATACCAAATCACACTCAAAGTGCAATCACCAAATCATGCTGAACCCACAAATACCAAATCATGCTGAAAGTGCAAACACCAAATCACATGGATAGTGTAAACACCAAATCACACTCAAGTGCAAACACCAAATCACATGGAAAGGGCAATATGCGTGGACTCTCATGGTTTACAAAGACGCCCACATCTATGATGCCACTTCATCGTCATAGCCAACTGTCTTCATCATCCCATGTTTCAGATGAGAAAGCTGCAATACAGAAGGACCAAGTGCTACACGCAAGCCCCCAGAGCTGGTTAAAGGCAGCACCAGGCCCCCTGACCTCCACATTCCACCACAGCTACTTTCCCTAGAGTCCTTTTCCAGATTCCCAGGGTTGGGGGGGGGACATTCCATCACCAGATTCACCAAGACAAGATCTCAGCCGCAATTCCCCAAAGGCTCCCTGGCCCTCAGACAGATGAGCAGACGGAACAAGGCTCAGTTACTGCTCCCACTTCTCTCCCTGTTGGGGGCTCCCTCCAGACCACCCAGAAGGCTGGTTGGCATCTGAGGCACAGAAACACAAACTCTTCAATCAAATGAGCTAAGGACTTAGGAACAGAAGAAGGTGCATGTCCCTAAAGTGAGGTACATCCTTGCCATGTTCTA
This sequence comes from Choloepus didactylus, assembly GCF_015220235.1. NCBI lineage: Eukaryota > Metazoa > Chordata > Mammalia > Pilosa > Megalonychidae > Choloepus > Choloepus didactylus. Next base: position 163,867,015 of record NC_051311.1, read on the forward strand.
TCTTTCAGGAACCCTGACACAGCACCCCCATGCAGCTTCTGCCCTGCCTCCTCCAGCTTCAGCTTTTGCCTTGCGAAGCTGCTGTGAGAAGCTGTTTCTATCCAGGGCTCATCTCCACTCAGCCTCTAGCTTTGGGCAGGTCTCTTAATGCCCTCTGAGCTTATTTCCTCATCCCCTGAGGGTCCTGGAAATACCGACCATCATTCGTGATATCATTTCCCTGACAAACTGCCATCACCGTCTTTCCTCTGAACCTGCTTTTTTCCCTGAAGCCCAGCACGACCAACCATCCCCGCCTGGCCCTGGGGCTGGAGCTCCAGAGGCCTAGGAGACACCCCTCCCTCCCTGCCCTCAGTGCCCCCTCTGCCCCATCTGCTCAGCTCCCTCTTCCCCAGGGCCTCCTAGGGGATGATCGGGGTGGCCAAGAGGCCGTGCCCACAGGTCACTATGTACTTTGGGCACACCATGAAATCCTGGCTTGTTTGAATTCAGCCTCTGACTGTTTGAGTGTGCAAACATCACAAGGGTCTTTGCAAATCAGAAAAAAACTAAACTCTAAAATAATGTACAAATTCTCACACTCACATTTTTCTGCTCACATCTGTAGGGTAGCAAAACTTACATGTGTGAAAATTTCTTGCCATCAGCCTTATTTTCTGCTAGTTTGCAAAGACCACGGTTTCCCAATTGTATTCAGCCAGGGCAGAGATTCTCAAGATCTGGTCTGACTCTAAATGTCTCTGCAGCGTGGTTCGAGGAGAGTGTAGGTTATTTGCTGAGTGCTACATTGAAAAGATTGAAAGGATGCTCAGATTGAGGTGCCCCTTGGAGAGCGGATGCAGGAGGCAGCAGTGCTTGAAGCCTTCCACCCACACTGTCACTTGGTACGTCCTCGAAGTGACTCCTCCAACGCTGCTCGGGTCTCCTTTACAGCCTCCCGGCCCACCCTCTGCCGTCCTCGAACCTGCCATCAGCCACGCCCCTGGCCCTGCTGAAACACCATCAGGACGCACAGGATCTGGGTCTCTTAGATCTGCTTTCTCTTTTCCTGCGCAGGGACCTGCCCTTCAGCCACTCCGTCTCCGACCCCCTACTCCACGTTCCCTCCAGCACCTCTGCTGACCCCTGTCTGGCCTATGCTACAGGCTCCTGTCGATTTGGCCCCAGCTGTCAATGAACAGGGCCCCCGTGATGCTGCAGAGAAGGCACAGGCTGCTCTGCCGGGTGCAAAGAAGGCACAAAGCTTACCCGCCATGAAGTCCAGGCTGGGTTCCCAGCCTAGCCTGGGTGGGCACATTCGACTTACACAAGTCACAAGAGCCCCTCTTCCCAGGGCATCACACCCCGTCTCCCCTGGCCAGCCCACCCCATCACCATAAGGGTCCGCAGTCTGAGCTTTCCCAGCGCACCTTTGCTTTATTCAACATCCGGGCACCAAGGAGATCTCTGTGGGCCCGCCCCCCGACCAGCATCAACCAATCAATCAAACAATACCCAAATTACAAAAATCCTCTGTCAACCAAAGCAAAAAGTAAGGTAAATGTTTCAGAATCAAAGAGAGAACAGATAACCTATTGTTGGAGACTGAATTTAGTACCCCATAAAGGCATGTTCAAGCCCTAACCCCGGGTCCTATAGAAGGATAGCCCCTTTGGAAACAGGAGCTTGGAAGGGGTCATTATTTGTTAAGGTGGGGACTCATTTGTGAATAGGATCCTCAAAGGATCCTATTTAGATGAGGGCAAATTGACTCAGGGGGGGTCTTACTCCGTATGGCTGGAGGCTTTATTTAAGTAAGGGAAATTGGGCACAGATATAGAAGCCAGAAATAGGAGAGGCTGGAGAGAAAGAGAGGACCATGCATCAGAGGGTCGCTGGAAAGCTGCAGACTCTGGGAAAAGGCAAGCCCTGCCGATACCTCCAAACTGCAAGACAATAAATCCCTATCATTTAAGCCAGCCAGTGTGTGGTATTTGTCATAGCAGCCCTGGCAAACTAAGACACATGTCTTTTAAGAGATAATGAACTTTTCACTCTCCCAACCCACCATCAGGATGTCTTCTGTTTTGGACTTAAAGCCTCCAGATAGTTACTATGCCAGATAAGCTCTGAAACCCAGAAGTACCAGTCTCTCCAAGAACAACAACCAGTTTCATCCCTCTGCCTCATAATGTCAATGCCCCTTTTTCAGCAGGAAGCAATTAGAAGAATCATCACCGAGATATCCCTCAGGATTGAGAGAAAATTATCAAATGAGAAGGAGGAGCTGTAACCAAGAAGTTAGGATTTAAGGGCTGATTATGATTACTAAATCTTTATAGATATTCCTTTTTACTTTCTGATATATTAGCATATACAGAGGGAAATACCTGAAACCTGAATTGTAATCCAGCTGCCTTGATCTCTGATAATGGTTGTATAGCCTTTATCTTGTGCCCTTATGATTGTAAAAACCTTGTGATTAACCTTCACTTGTACCCAGTTATCCAGTTTTTCAACTTTAGAGTCTTATGATCACTAAAGATAGCCCCTAATTTTATTAATGAAGGGTCTTGGGTCAGCCCAGAACTAACTGACCGGAAGTCTATAGTTATCTTGATAACCAAAGCTGGATCTATCCAAATGGGCCCACCTGACATGCACAACAGCTTAGACTCTAACCTAGAAGTCACCTATACCTCATTACAATATGAAAAAATCACACCCATCATCATATTAAGGCCACCATTTTCTTACAAACGTTTTGTGACTAAGCATGTAATCAATCTGCGCATGCTCAATAATTAAGATCACCTCTAATTACATCATCTGGAGCCACTGTGCTCATTACCCTAAAACCTGCCCATCTTTTGATACTGTAAAATTATCAGTTACTGTAGTTCGGGGAAACAGATTTGGGGCCAATAGGTCATCTGTTCTCCTGCTTCTCGCCTAACAATAAAACTCTTTCTCTCTTTGGTAAAAAAAAAAAAAAAAAAAAAAGCAAGTAACAATTCTGAAAATAATTTGAATAAAGAGGAATAAAATGGAAAAAAAAAAAAAAAAAAAAGACAATGAGGCCACCCCCAGTCCTCTCTGGGGGACAAAGGGGGAGCAACAGGTTCCAGGGTGTCTTTCTCCCCAGATTCTCGCTGAAGCGGGGGTCCAGAAGCTGCTGTCCCCGTGACAGAGGCGGGTTTTCTCCCATCATCCCACAGTCTCACAAGGGGCAGATGGGAGCTCTGTTTCTCCGCTCAATATTCCCAGGCCTGGCAAAGGTGGGGGCCACCCGGTGAAGTCTTGCCAAATCATAGCCATGGCTCCAAGCAGAGCGCAGGAAGGAAAATGCAAACTGCTGCTACATGCAGAGTGAATGCATCTCACACATATTGCCCAGGCAGACAGCCAAGCACAAAGAGGACTCTTGTACACAGTCCAACAGAGAGAAAACTCATCCGTGGTGAGAGAAGCAAGGATAAAGGAGGGTGGCATGGGGGCATCTTCTGGGATTGTAAAGCTGCATAATATTCTATCAACTGGAAAATAAACATAAATAAACATAACATAGAATAATAAATTCCTCACCTCGATGAGCAATGATTTAATAAACACCTGTGAATGATTTAATAAATACCTTTCCTCAGGTCAGTCTCAGAGGGGACTGGATGCGTGTCTTAAAACAGACTGTACTAGGATCTTTAGAAACAGTTCAGTTCTGAATAACAACCTGTAAATTGAAGTCTGATTCCCCCAGCTCAGCCTCCCACCCTGCCCACCGTCAGCCTGGGTTGCTCCAGCTGCCATCAGCAATGGCTGGAGGCATGGAAGAGGCCCAAAGACCAATGTTTTTGGTATGTCTCCCGGGAAGTCATCTTTTAAGAGGATGAGACTCTGGCTCAGGCTGCACATGGCCAATTTCATTATCGCTCTCAAGTGCAAATCCCCAAGCTCAGCCTGCCGAGAGATCGGTCATGTGGCAGCCAAGAGAGAAGGATCCTTTATAGTTTCCGAGGCCACAGTGCAGAACCGACTGGCTGTTTGTCCAGTGTTATGTTGTAGGTATTGGGGGTTCTCTCCCTTTCCCACCTGACTGAGAGCTCCTACATGACAGAAACAGTGGCCCTCTGTCCCCATCTCCCCAGAGCCTTGCACGGTGCCTGGTGTGGAGAAGGGGTTTGCAGAGTGATTCCGGGACTGAAGTGGGGTTGGGAGTGAGTGGGGCAAGCTACACAGAGAGCTCCGTGTCGGTAAGAGCCGACTGCGAAGTCAATAGTGCACATCTGCAGAGAACTTTGTCCCCAAATCTGGCACCTGCCTGCATTTCCCCTTTCATCCCTTTCCACATCCCCACCTCCACCCCTCGTGCCTAGGCTCCACCCCAGGCCATGTACCTCCACCACTCTGGGCTCTTACCCAAGATGCTTTTCTCCTGAAATGGAAAACTACTCACCTTTAAAGGCCCAACTTTAAAAACCTCTCCTGAAAGCCCCCCAATAAACCCACCTTTCCACCTTGACTCGGCACTTGGGGTTAGCATATGTCTCCCCAACAACTGGGGAGACCTTGGGGCTGGCGCAGCACCTCGTACATCAACCTGTTCCCATAGCCCCCAGTCCAGTGCTGCAAAAATGTTGGTTGAAGGATGTAATTGAAAGATGCAGCCTACCATGAAATTAAACTCCAGTCCACTCTCTGTGAAATGCTGATATTCACTTTCCCAAAACTGCCACTTACTACAAGCCAATTTTCCATATAACCACAGAACAATGGTTCCAAAAACCATGGAACAATGACAGATTTGGAGTTTCATAAACACTCACTCAGAGCCCCAGCCACCACCTAGCAGCACCCGACAACCTGGCTGCATGTTTCATATGAGTAATTGTTTTCCCATCGAGTCTAATTGTCATGGGAACAGCTGTCGCTGGACATATATGGGTGTATACGTGTGAGGAGAGAAAGAGAGAGAAATATGTGCTTCGTAAACTTAAGAGATTTTTAGACAAGGAATCTCCTAGAATAAACACTGTACATGACACAGACACACACACTCATATGCACACATATACACACATGTGTGCACACAAACATTCCCTGGGAACAAACACCTCTTAATGGGTGAAAACAGAAATGATATATTCAAATATGAAACATAAGTAAATGTTGGTTTTACTCCCAGGATATGCTGAAGAAATGTTTCTTTCCCTTCCTGCATTCTGAAACTCTGGTAGGGGACCTGGAGATGAGCACCCGGGAGTCCCCAGCTGGTCCCCAGGGACCTGCACACCCCATGGTGATCACACTCCCTGTCCTTGTTGGTCCAGGTGAGGAGGGGGCATCTTCAGCTCCTAGGAGAACTGGAGTTTGCATCACAGGATAATTCAAGATGTCTCCAAAACGCACTGAGAATGAGCAGCATTTGTCTGAATTAGACGCCCAATACCTCGTTCCAGCCAGAAACCAATGGTGCCTACAAATCCCAGCCCTAAGCACTAAAAAAAAAAAAAAATTCATGGCTATAAATAGGACAAAAGACATCCACATGGCTGAGCACGAGCTTAGAGACCCCCCTCCCTCGGGCCGGCACCTTCTGTCCACTCTCCCCGGGTCCCTGGCAGGCACCCCACCCCCATCACCCACCTTCACTATCGCCTCCACGACCTTTCCACTTCTCAGCACTGGGAGCTACGAGGTGTCAGATACCGTACCTGACCCTTAGCATGGTGCTAAATGAGAGAGAAGAAAATCTCGCGGAGAGTAACAAAATACACGAGTAGGTCCTCGCTGCTCCTCCGACGGAGCGCTTGTGCTGCGTGGGTGCTGCGAGCGCGGCCCGGCGCCCCCACTCTGCTGTCCCGGGCGGCGTGCAGCATTAGCAGGAAGCTGGTACCAGCATTGGGAATCTGGAATTCCAAGCAAAACATCGCCTCCCCGACTTGCCTTAGGATTATGGCGCCCTGGAGCCCCATGTCAAGGCGCAGATAGTGCAGCTGCCCCAAAGAAACCATCACGCTGTGTATGTGAATAATGTGAATGTCCCGGAGGAGAAATACAAAGAGGCGCTGGCAAAGGGTGATGTTGCAACTCAGGTAAGCTCCTCAGCCTGCACCGAAGGTCAGTGGTGTAGGTCATATCAACCATACCATTTTCTGGACAATCCTGAGCCCTGATGGTGGCCCAGAACCCAGAGGGGAGTTGCTGGAAGCCATCAAACGTGACTTTGGTTCCTTTGTTACATTTAAGGAAAAGTTGACAGCTGTATCCGTTGGTGTCCACGGTTGAGGTTGGGGTTGGCTTGGCTTCAGTAAGGAACAGAGCGCTTACACATTGCACCTTGTTCTAGTCAGGATCCATTGTAAGGAACAAAGGGTCTTGTTTCACTGCTGGAAATTGTTGTATGGGAGCATGCTTATTACCTTCAGTATAAAAATGTCAGACTTGATTATCTAAAAGCTATTTGGAACGTAATCAACTGGGAGAATGTAACTGAAAGATATATGACTTGCAAGAAATGAAACATCAATCATTACACTTCTATGTAAAGATTTTTATGACTGTTTTTGTAACCAGGAAGAGTGTGCAGTATACTTATAAGCTTCTGGATTGTAGAATTTCTAAATACTGCTTATTGAGATATTTCACAAACAGAATTCAATGATATAATTTCACATTTTAAAAGTTTGATTGGGCAACTGTTTGAAAATATTGAGTGCTTTGTATGATTTAGTCTTTTGATGAACATTTTCTTTAGACAGCTTAAATAGCTTAGGAGATTGTAATTATCATCGCAAAAACATTAAAAATATTCTATCCTTATACTCTTGGAACCTGTAGGAAAGCCTTTATAATTCTGTTTTATTGCAATTATAGGAAGTCCAGTCTTTTGCCCCACTTGTTTAACTGTAAAGCCCAAAAGAAATATTCAACTTTCAACTGAAAATTGCTTTTTTTGTAAATAATCCTCTGTTAAGTATTATTTCTAGTAGATCTCACCAGTGGTCTCTAATTATTGATAGTCACATGTTAATATCATTTTTTAAAAACATAATTTGATTGTTAGTCAAGAACTGCTTTATTATGAGGAGGTGGTTATGTATTTGAATTTGTTCAAAGGCAGAAATATAAAAACTTCAATGTGAAATTTTGTCTTCAAACATAGAGACATATGTATTGTATAGAAGTTCCAAAATGGACAAATGATGGCCTGATTGATGAAATCAATGACAGGGATTAAACCACAACTTCAGCTTATCTAGTGGTCATGTACCTCCCACACTTACCGCTTCTTTTGATCCTGCTTCTGAGCATCCCTTTCAAGGGAACTGGGCTGCTACTTAGAGAACTACCTTCCCAAGTAGAAGTAAATTGATCTTGGGACAAGGCCAGCTGTGTACTTCCCTCAGAAACAAAAATTATTCTTTCCCTTTTTTTTTTTTAATGTACAGCCACAATAAAAACTTCATATTGTATTGTTTCTTCAATTAAAGGAAAAATATACCCATAATATAGTGAGATAAGCATGTCAAATCATGTTCCTGTATGGTTTTTGAAAATAGACCTGGGGATTATTTAAGTGTAGCAGGGATACTCTTCATATTTGATTTAATGTTGTCATGCATTTTCCCATGTTGCTTAATTGTTGTTCTAATAATTTTTCATGGCTGTATATTTTATCAATGAGACATTTCCTCATCTATTTTAGAGCTGTATTACTGGATATTTCACTTGTTCTCAATTATTATTTAGTACAAAAAATGCTTTGGGGAGCAACTCCATGCACACAGGTTTTTTCTTCAATTGGAATGTTCTCTATGCATTTTTCTATATAGGATTTTTCTTAAGCCTATTTAGTAACCAGATGTTTTCCAATTTATTTATTTTTCATTTATGCCCCAAATTTTATTTTTCTATTTTTTTCATGTAAAAACAGAGTAACTTAGCAGTTTCAATATTGAAGACTGAAGTTTGAAAATAATAAAATTCAAGGTACTTTTCTCTTAGAATTCAATTAGGAAAGTATTTAGGCTTTCTGAATTGTCAAAAGTATTGATAAGAGTATTGGCAACTGTATGTGCTTGTGGATTGAAAAACATTAGAGATTCTGATCATCATCCTTTCTATACCACAGTAAAGTGACTTTCGTGGAGCTCAAATGTGAGTCATCTGTTTACTGCTTGCCTATATGAACAAGGCAGTGAACTCTGTCTAAACAGACGATCTAGAAAACTAGGGCCTTCTCAAAAGATGGGCTTTTGAATACAAGTAGTCTGTCAGATCATGGTTTCTACTGAGCTAACAAATATATGCAGAGACTACTAATTCATATAAAATTTTTCAACTCCTACTAAGCTTTAAGAGTCCAAAAAAATTCAATGTGGAAATTTCTACAGGGCTCTGTTTTTGCTTTGACTTTATGTTGAGAGAATGGAGGAAAGAATGGGGGAAAGCACACTTCAGTAAGATTTTTGTTTTTCCTCCATGTTGGATAGATTTTAAGAGACTAAGATACTTTTAAAACTAAAGATTTTAATCATCCAGCAGAAAATGAGACTTTAAGATTCTGTTCAGCCTTATTTTCCTAATAGAAAAGAAACAGAAGAAAATAAAATTGCAGGTTTCTTCTGTGAAGGAAAAGAGCTGCTCATCCAAGAGGGATTTTTGTGACCAAACCAGCAGTCCATACGCTACTCCTGGACATGCTTACAAAATGAACACCCAGAAAATAAAACAGGACACCCAGGAAATAAGGATGACTCTTTACTCAGAGAAAACAGATGACACAAATGGAGCAGGCCCGCAGGGCACTGGCACACATGCACATTACACGGGGGGGGGGGGGGGTCCCCACACCCAGGGAGCTCCTTTAAGGTCACAGAGACCAGACTGGTGCTGGAGAGACCTCCCCCCCAAAAACCCACCGCACCCCCACAGTGAGCTTGCACACGGAGCCTCCAGTACATCAGGTCCTGCCTGCTCAAGCCCCCTCCACGCTCCCACCGAGGGGCCCTGCCCAGCCCGCCCAGCCCTGTCCACAGACACAGTCCACAGCCCTCCCACAGGCAGGTCAGCAGCTTCCCCGTGTGGCTCCTGGGGGAGCTCCGTAGCCTGTTCCAGCTGTCTTCTCTGGCACCTTCTGGCAATGGGACAGATGCCACTGGCCTCCTCACCTGGAGGGCTCAAGAATTCCCCACCTAGGAGCATCTTTCCCAGGCTCTCCCCTGCCTTCTCCATGGCCAGATCCTCAGCCTTCACGGGGGCCGTGGGTGGGGCCGGGCCTGGGGTCAGGCCTGGGGCAAGAACTGGAGCTGGGGCCTAGGCCTCTGTGCTAAGAAGTGGCCCTGAAACACAGAGGGAGCAGCCCAGCCCAGCCCAGCCCTGGGGAGCTCAGAGTGAGGGCACCCCATTTGCTGCAACCAGAACACAATTCCAGCCCTGGCCACGTTTTCTTCTGCTGGCTAGAAAAGAAGCGTGACAGGCCGGGGTGCAAAGCTCTAGTCCCACCATGCAGCAGGCTGGTCAGCGGGAACCTTGATGGCCCTGGGGCCCTGCCCATGACCCAGGAGAGTGCGGTCGCAGCATCCCCAGCTCCCCAGCCCCAGGGAGCCTCCATCCAGTTTGCAAGGCATGACTCCCACTGTCCTACCAAGGACCCACTGGAGCCACGCCCTCACCCCAGCTTGTCCCCATGTTGGCTGCACCAAACCACCAAGCCTGCCATGGCGACGGTCAGCAGGACGGGGAGGGCCACCAGGGGTATGAGGATTGCATCAGGGGGGTCTTCCCAGTGGGTCTGGTCCATTGTGCAGTTGGAGAAGAACTGCCTGTGGATGCTGGTAATGAAGCCCTCGGCCAGGGGGTTGGGCCAGTAGCACCCCACGATGTTGGTCTCCACCTCCGTGCAGCTGGTGAAGGTCTCGTAGTACCTGCAAAGCAGAGAGGGCTGGTGACGCAGGCTCCCCAGCACCTTCTCGCGGCCGATGGGAACAAAAAAATGGCCTGGGTGGGCAGCGGAATGGGGTAAGGGGGTCAAGCCCTGGCTTGGCCACCTCCCCGTGGAAAAAGTCACTTCCACTCTCTGGATCACACACAAGGAGTTGGCACTGGACAGGCAGGATGGAAGGTAGCCCTCGCACACTGCTATCCCGCGGAGTCCATCTCCCCTCACCCCCTGCACCCCACCCAGGTCTCCTTGCCGGGGAGCATGGCACACCCATTCTAATGCCCCCATTGCCTGCTGATTTCTTGCCTGTGTCTTCCCTGCTTTCACCTCCACCTAAACCAGCTTCCCCCACCTTTGCACAACCTAATTGTACTCAGCCTTCAAATGATGCCTTGTTCTCAAAACCTCTCATTTCCCATGTGCCCCCAGCCCAGGCTGCACAGAGCCTGCACACCCTCTGCCCACATCTGGGTTACTTTAGTCCGTGACTCGCTTGGAAGCCGAGGGTCTGGGCCCAGCCAGTGGGTCCCCCAGCACTACTCAGGTCTGCCCAGTGGGACCCCCACCCCTCTCCAAGCTGAACTTCTCACAGGCTGAGGGGCACGCTAAGGCCCAGCTGTTGGGGGCTGCAAGAGGAGAGGTTTTTCTATGGCCAGAAGCCTCCCAGCCTGTTCTTGATGATCAGCCAAGTTGGGCTACCCTCATTCACCAGTGGCTGGTGAAGAGGGCTCAGAATGCTGAACCCCAGCCCAAGCCGTGCCTCCTGCTTCTTGGAAGTCACTTCCCTGGCCCCATGTCTGGCTGGACACACACTTAACCAGTGCAACAGCTGAGCCCGAGCCCTTACAGTAATCTCCCAATCCATGAGAAAAAAACAACCATGATGCTGCATCCATGCAGCAGACCAAGGGCTAAAAGGACAGGGACCCAGATCTCAGCTTAACATGAAGAAGAACTTTCTAAGAGCCAGCTGCCCGGGGGAACAGTGAGCTGCTACAGAATGGGGAGACCTCGCTCTCAGTGGGTTTGCAAGGCCGAGACTGGCAACCACTTGCCCAGGATGCTCTCTGAAGAGGTTGATGGACATATCTGCTCAGTCCCAGGGCTGCCACTTTCCAGCCCCCTCACTGGTGGGCCCACCCCACCCAGCCACTATCCATAGACACAGACTCACAGCCTGCTGGACTCAACCCGCAGCACACAGGGGGCTCTGCAGCTCCCTGCACGGCTCCTGGGGAAGACCCAGGAGGCTCCTGGGGAAACTTGTTCCTTCCTCTTCTCCAAATCTTTCCAGCTGTGGGACAGGACTACAGTGGCCTCTTTGCCAGGAGGGCTCAGGAATTCCCTGAGTAGCTTCATTCTCAGGGGCTCATCTGCCCTCTCCTGTGGCCAGAGGCATGTCACCCAGGCCTTCCCAGGTGGCCAGTCCTTCCTGCCTGGCTTTCCCTCCTCCTCCTTCCTGAGCTTCTGCCGTCCAGGAAAGGCATGACCTGGCCTGACCCACAAACAGGAAGGAACCCCTTCCTACAAGGAACTTCCTGCATGGAATACTCTCTCTGCCTGGCTTCTACCCAAATGTCAGAAGGGAAGCAGGAAGTGGGAAGTGGCTGATCCCCCGGGGCCAGTGCCCTCCCGAGGCTCATACCTCCCTCAGAAGGAACCAGAAGACAGGCAGACACACCCCTCTGCTCTTCCAGCTAATCTCAGAAGGAAGAGCCAACATGGGCCGGGAGGAGCCAGGAGGCCAAGGGAGCGGCATTGAACCTGTGTCCATAGCACCAGGATTTCCCACGCCCCAGTGGTGATCCCAGCACTGTGACGTCCACCCAGCTCCTGGGACACCTCAATACCCTGTGTCCCCAGGCAAACCTGTCATCTTCCCCAAGCTTTCCCCTCTATAGGGCCCAACTCTGGGACCTACAGTCCCCACCCACTCACCCCAGCCAGCTGGTCTGCTCTGCTTAGCCAGACAAAGCCACTGGACTTAGAAAGTCTCCAACATCCACTTGTGTTCTGATAGGAACCAGTGACTTCTGTATAATTCCCAGGCTGCTTGCAAAGCTCTTTCAATGTACTGCCAGCCCAGGAACACCCCTGACGACAGGCATCCCCAGGTCTCAGGTATGGCTGAGACAAGCCAGAGGCAACCCCCGAGTCCAGAGGCAGGCAGATCCTGCGGACACCCACTGTGAACCGTGAATCCTGGGAGGGAAGAGGGTGAGGGTGCAGCCACTGAGGCCAGCATGACCCTTTAGCGGTAGTCCTCACAGCCCCAGGAATTGCCGATGAGGTGTGGGCAGGGCTGGAGGGCACCTGTTTCTCAGGCCCCAGCCAGAGCTAGGGGAACCCCAGGGCAGGGATTATCTGTGGCTTTGGGGCACCCACTGGAGAAGACAGTATGGACAGTGGTTTAGGACTTGGGTGACAGTCAGTGTGACTGGGTTCTCCAAGCCCAGCCTGGCCATTTGCCATCTTCGTGACCAGGTATGTTCCTTGATTCCTAAGCCTCAGTTTCTTCCTCTGTAAATGGGGTTAATAATACCTACCCAATGAGGTGGTTAAAGAACCAATAGGTTTATGTATACATACACCTAGCAAGCACATGGCACAGGGTAGATGCTCGGTGACATCTCAGGGAGGGGCTGAGCATCAGCCCCTTCTCATATCTGCGGATCGACTCTCTGGGGCTCCATGTAAACAGCTACACAGCTGGTGCTTCTCAAGAAGGTTGGGCACAGCCTATATATTATAATAGCAGATGCTTTTGTGAGTAAAGACACCAAAAACTCAGGCAATTGCATACATGACCAAAGAGTTGCAGAAGGCCTGAGCTGAAAGGGGTCTTAGATTCACTCTTCCATAAAAGTACAATGCCTTCTTACATACCAGGCATTTTGCAATGCACTGGACTGGGGGAGAGGGAGTCTTGAAAAGAAGTATTAAAATGCCTGGTATTCACAAAAAAAAACTCACAAACTAATAATAGAGGGATCATTTATGCCAATTCCTACTACCCTTCCATTCTAAAGAGGCAAATGAGGCCCAGCAAAGAAAACACTGAGGCCACAGGCCACATTACGGCTTTCTGGTCTACCCATCACGGCTTCCTGATTTCCCTGGGGAGCTACAGAGCAGTAGGATGGAATTCCAACCCCCTGGTCTCATGCACGAGTTTTAACACATAATTTCTAACCACTGTTAACTCACCAACCCATTTCAGTCTGGAAGACAAAATTAAGGCATTATTAGTAAGGACACACTGAAGGTTGCAATAGGTGGTGGTGTCTATTCTCTGCTTTTCCTAAATGTCCCCAGGATTATCCAGACCTCTCCATGGCCAACTCTTTCCCTCATTCTTGGTCCCCAGAGCCACTTCCACCAGCTTCTGGGATGCTCAAAACACCATTTAAACCATATGTACCCACAATCTGAGCTTGGAAATAGATAAGTATCAGTAGTCCTTCGGAAGCTCGGCCAAACCCTCCCCAATCGAACACCCTCACTCCCTCATCCAGGTAAACACTTGCCTGACTTTTGCATTAATCATCTCCTTGCTTTTCTTTCAGTTTTATCACCTATATATGTGTCCCTAGGCAATATAACATTTCAATTGGAAACCCCAGTAGCAACTGCCCCCTCACCTGGGCAAAGAAGGAGCTGGATTGCAGCAGTTGGATGGAGACTCCCAGGGGAGGACAGGCTGGGCTGTCTACGAGGTGACGGGAGCCCCTCTGGGAAGCCCCTGGGCCAGGCCATGGATGAACCTGGGAAATGGGGGTCTTGCCAGCCACAGCCCTGGTAGGGCTGTGTGTGGGCTGGTTATGGGCATCAGGCAGGATGCTGTTGGGGGGAGCAAGACACTTCTCCTCCTGAGCCCAGCCCCATTGGGATCACATCGGTGGGGGAACAAATGGTTGTCCTGAGCTGACCCAGGCTACAGGGCATGGAAAGAGAGCAGCAACTTCATCAGATAGAATCTGAAGTCTGGCCAACGACAGGGCTCAACCCGCCATCCATATGAGGCAGTTTTCCCTCCAACCTTGTGCCTGCTGTCACCCGGGTGCCCCCTCCATCTTCCTGGGGATCTGCTTCACCTCTGTCCCACCTCAGACCTCCCATTTCCTGTATTCCATGTCTTCCCATGTCTTGGCTTCCTCATTTTGATGCAGCGCAGCCACCAGTAGCTAGCTTCTTAAGAAAGGGCACCTGGGAAGGAAACTTTGAAGGCTCTGCATGTTGACGACATTTTTATTTCTCCCTTACTTGACTGATAGATTGGTGGGAAACCACATTCTAATTAGAACACATCATCTTCCAAAATTCTGAAGTCCTTGTTCTGCTGTCTTCTGGTTTCCAGAGCTGCCGATGGGGAGTCTAAAGGCATCCCAAGTCCTGATGTTTTGTAGAGAGCCTGTGTTTTTGTCTGTCTGCACACATGTTGGTTTTCTTTTGTTTCCAGAGCTGTGACGGTTCCTGATTCGGGCCTAGGTGGGAGACAGTTTCCATCTACCATGCTAGGCACACAGCAAGCCCATTCGTTCTGCAGATTGATGTCCCTCGGCTCTGGGAGATTCCTTGCTCCTTTGGTGATGAGATCCCTCCAATCTGCCTGTTCTCATTCTCCAGAAACCCCACTACTGATAGGCTTCTTGGGCCATCCTCATTGTCTTCTCTTCTTTCTCCCATTCCCAAGCCTCAGTATCTTCTTTTGTAAATGGGATTAATAATATTACCCAATAAAGTGGTTGAGAAAACCAAATGAGTTTTGCTCTACTTTCTGGGGGATTTCCTCAACATTTATCTGCCAACTCTTCTATTCAGGTTTTTGTTTCTGGAACACATTTTTCATTTCCCAGGGCCCTTTCTTTGTTCTCTGAATGCTCCCCTTTCATCACATCCTTTTCTCAGGTCATGGATTTGGTATTTCTTCCCACTGTATAGCCCGGGCTATTCTGTTCTGTTTGTTCTAGTCTCCATCTTTGGGGTCTGAGGCTTTTGCCAGATGTCCCAAGACCTACAGGACATTCATGGTTAGGTCTGGGGTCAAGAGCTGGTGGAAATCTCTGGGCCTGTGGGAGGGGCCCATCCCAGGAGCTTCCTCTGGGGGTACAGGGTCTGCTAGGTCCTTGGTGGGAACCCACAGCGTCACCACCTTCCGGTATCCTCTGCACCTGCTCCAAGTCCTCAGGAGAGGTGGTCTGGTCTCCTGCCCTACAGCCAGCTGCCAGCATCTGGAGCCAGTGGAAGAGGAGGGCAGGGTGTCACCTTTTCCTTCGGTCTCCCTACTGGCATCTTGGCGTCCAGGCCCCCATTGGACAGGGAGGCCCAGAAACACTCTGTCTTAGCAGCTCCAGAGAATAACTCTCTGGTCTCTGGCTGGGATGAAGGAGGTGGTTTAGAATCAGTAGTCCCTTGCAGGGGGTGCAGAGGACATTCAGTTATCCACCTGCTTCTCCAACAGCTCCTCAGAGTACCTGGTGTGATGGGCTCAGATCCTTGGTGGCCCCCGTGGGACAACCCAGATGATTCTCAGCTCCCCTGCTGCTGGCAAAGGCTCTGGCTCTGTCAGGGCTGTGGAGTCAGCTTTCTCCCCCCACCTGCTTTCTGACTCACAGACCTGCTCCCTGCTGTCTCCTCTCCTGTCCTCTCCTACCCCGGGGTGGGAATTCTTGCTTTCTTTTCCTTACTAAGAACTTAGTGGTGGTACAGAAAGGAGCAAATGGGAAGCAGGGCTCAGTCCACTGGGAGAACTAGAAGCTCTGATTTCTTCCTCACTGACCCGTGCATCCACCCCAGGCCTGGTGTCTGGGCTGCCTTTGCCAGAGGCCTTCCCATGGCTCCCCAAGGACAGAAAGGGGCCTGCTCAAACCTGTCTCTGTACCCCCACACCACGTACATGCACACACAGAGACTTGGCTGTGTTTGGGTCAGCAAACAGTAACTCCACCCCGTTTGGGCAGGACCGTGAGCATGGACCTTACCCTCGAGGAGCTTTACGGTCCTTAGGGACATGGCCCCAGGCACCACCAGGACAGCTGTCAGGGACTGAGGGGCCCAGAGGAGAAGGAGCTGAAACCCTGAGCAGACCCCAGGGCCTGGCACAGGTTTCTGGAGGGGAGACCCACGCAGTGTCTGAAGTGCTGAGCTGGAGTCACCCAGGTGGAGGCCTGGGTGGGGGTGGACGGCAGCACGGGCTGAGTACCACGGCTGAGAGGGGTGAAGTAGGATGTGGTTAAAAACTGAGTTACATTCCCCAGCAAGAAGGAAACACATTCTTAATCTTAATCCGCATTCCCCTGGGTACAAACCCATTTAGAAGATGTTATTTTTAGTTAAGGTGTGGCCAACTGAATCAGGGTGGGTCTGGATCCGGAGGCCTGGAGACCTTGTAAAGGGCCAGAAGTCAGAGAGAAAACACGGGAGGATAGCAGGGCTTTACCACTTGACAGAAGGCAGAGAGTCAAGCCAAGGATTGTGGCAAGCCAGCACCGGAACTCTACAGACTTCGGGGAGAAAGCATGACCTTGCTGACACCTTGATTTGGACCTCCAGCCTCCGAAACCATGACATGATAAATTCCTATTGTTGAGCCAGCCAGTGTGCATTTGCCACAGCACCTGGCAAATCCAACATGGGAGGAGAGACAAGGGCAGGCAGTTCCCAAGAACCTCCCAGCAGCAGGTGTTACGGCAAACTGGATCACAAGGAGATCAAAATCTTGGGCTCCTCCCTCGCAGGTTGTCATCCCACTCCAGCAAGTAGAAACGGTTGGAATCCAATTTCTCCAGCCCGCCCCCGGACCCCGCCCAACTTCCCCCCTCCCTCCCCCTCCCCACTTGGCTGGTACGGTTTCATTCCAAAGGAAGGAAACACTGGGCAACCCCAGGGTGGCCAAAGCAGTTCAGGACAGGAAGAGGGCATCAGAGAGGCTTCCCAGAGGAACAGATCATGCTGCAGAGGGGGCCACATAGGCACAGGCAAGGGTGCGATGAGTTATGTGGCTTTGAGAGAGTACCACATAGGGGGCCTGAAGGCCTCGGGACTGAATGGGAAGCACAAACCGCCCTGTGGGCGGGGCAGTGGGCGGGGCAGTGGTGGGCGGGGCCTCAGGTGGGGTTGCATTGGAGAGGGCCGTGGGCAGGACCGTAGGCACAGGCCGTATTGGCAGGTCCGTGGGCGGGGCTGCAGCGGGCGGGGCCCTGTGGGCGGGGCTGTGGGCGGGGCTGTGGTGGGCGGGGCCTCAGGTGGGGTTGCATTGGAGAGGGCCGTGGGCAGGACCGTAGGCACAGGCCGTATTGGCAGGTCCGTGGGCGGGGCTGCAGCGGGCGGGGCCCTGTGGGCGGGGATGTGGGCGGGGCTGCGGTGGGCGGGGCCTCAGGTGGGGTTGCATTGGAGAGGGCCGTGGGCAGGACCGTAGGCACAGGCCGTATTGGCAGGTCCGTGGGCGGGGCTGCAGCGGGCGGGGCCCTGTGGGCGGGGCTGTGGGCGGGGCTGCGGTGGGCAGGGCCGCGGTGGGGTTGCAATGGCGGGGGCTGTGGGCAGGGCCCTTTGTGGGGTAGGGGGCGCTGCAGCAGGCACTCACACAATGAACTCGGACAGGTTGCACCACTTCCAGACATCCACCTTCCGCATCCTGTCGGCGAAGGCCTCGCCGCACTGCGGCAGCGTCTCCAACATGCGCGTCTCGTTGCAGCCGTCCACTCGGGGACACACACCTAGGAAAGGCACAGTGTGAGAAGGTCCCCGAGGCGCACAGGGGACAAAAGGGGCTGCTCAGGGTGGATGGGGGCCCAGAGACCAGCCCTCGAGGGGTCACTGTGTGTTACCAGGGGAACCTCTGCAAAATGCTCCTGCTGCCTGGCCCCTGGCTGGCAGCTCCCTCAACCCAGACTCCACCTTAGGCCAGGGGAAGGCTGAAGTCACCACAGAGAACAGGATGGACATCAAGACAGGAAAAAGAGGAGAAAGGGGGCCTCTTTCAGCCCCAAGGAAACGGGAGGGAGAAGGAGATGGGAGGGGGAAAGGAAGAGAGAGCGAGGAGGGAGGGAGGAGGAAGGGATGAAGGAGGGAGGAGGAAGGGATGAAGGAGGGAGGGGAAGGAAGAAAGAAAGGGGGAAGGAAGGAGGGAAGAAAGAGGTGGGAAGTAGGCAAGGGAAGGCCAGTAGTAGATGGGCTCAGGCCAAGGGCTGGGGAGGGTGGAGAGGGGTCCTGGACAAGACAGGGATGCCAAACAGACTCCAACCCCAACTGACTGGCCAGGGCCTGGAATGTTGTCCCAAGAAGGATTCTAAGGCTGTGGGAAAAAGTCTGGGGATGATTCCAATGCCCGCCATGGACACCTGAGGAGGCTGTGGGGACAATCCCAGGCCCTCCAGAGCTGTCACCCTTGGATTCGGAGATGTCAGGGCCGAGGCCGGTGGAGGTAGTCTGTGCTCCCAGCAATGGGGAAGCATCCTCGGGGTGTCTCTGGGTCATCAGTGGGCATGGAGGAGCTGGGAGCAAGCACTCTCCCCACCTAGGTATATGATGTGTCTCTGTCATCCCTCCCAGTCTCTCCCACCTTCGCTGCATCACACCTTCACTCAGCAACCACCCCCAGGAATGCCCTCCTTCCCACCAGGCAACTCTCACTTGCCCTTCAATCCACCTACCCACTCCAAAGCCATCAATTTCCCCCAGGCCAGGGGACCTCTTTCCTCCACTTTGGCTCCTGTCTTAATAATCAAGAGAAAGACCCTGAGAAAGGGGCAGAGCTGGGCTCAAACCCAAGCTTTGCTACTCACCAGCTCAGCCTCAGTTTCTCCAACTGTAAAATGAGGAAAACCAGCTCCCAACCCAATAGGAGAATTGATGACTATATTAAGGCATGTGCTTCATAGGTTTGTAGAATTGTTATTATTGTTGTTGTATGTATTTAACAAATATCCTTTCTTTACCCCTCATTTCTGTCCCCTGCCAGTGCTTTGTAAATGCTTAGTCAACATGTGCTCAGGAAATGAACCCTAAGTCCCCACATCATCTCATTCTCCAGTATTCTCCCCTCTGCAGAGCACTCATGGTGTACACAGCAAGCACTAAATTAATATCTGTTAATAAGGAAATTGTGAGTTCAGACCCAACACAAAGCTGGTGCAACTGCTCCACCCCTGCCAGACTGCAATCCCCGGGACATCTCGGAGAAAACCGCAAGCTCCTCCATTAGAAAGCCAGAAAAGACCCTGAGGCCCCCTGGTTTCCCAACGAGGAACCGGATGCCAGTGACAGGGAGGGATTTGCCCAAGGCCATGAGAAAGTCGAGGTCGATCAGGACCAGGGTGTGTGTTGGACTCACAAACCCACAGAATCCTCACCCACCTCTCATTTACAGATGGGAAGACGGGGCCAATTCATTGACAATGTGACATCTGTGGCCTCAGGACTGCCACGGCACTTCTTGGGGACAGAAAGGATGGTAAGGAAGGATGGGCTGAGCCAGTGGGAAAGAGACAGGTCACACGTCGGAGTAAAGCCAGTGCCTTTGGGGAAGGGTGGGTGCCCGCAGGGGGCACAGGGAGGGGGTGTCTTTACCTGGAAAAAGGTGTGGCCTGGGCCATCTATCCCCAGGTGGCACAGATGCCCTCCCACAGGCCAGCCTGGGAGTGCACAAGGAAGGCAGCTAGCTCAGGGCAGAAGGAAGGTGTGAACTCGGAGCCCAAGAACCAGAAAAGGAAGCAAAAGGGCCTCTCAGCTGTCCCTGGAATTGGGTCCCAAGACCCAGGAGTTTTCTTCCCTTTATGATAGTGTAGAACTTCAGAACCCAGCCTGACAGTGCTTTAAGGGCCCTTGGCAGTCATTTAGACCCATCCTCTTGTTTTGCCTGGAGGGACAGGGGTGAGGGGGTCTCCAGGTCCCAGCATAGGCTCCCAGGAAGCCTGCCTGGGCCCCACACCCTGCACCTCCAGAGCTTGGAGGCCAAAGTGCAAGCATCCCTGTCTTCCTTCCTATGTGTGCGTCTTGGTACCCAGTGAATCCTGCAAGCTCCTGGGAACCACAGGGCCCTGGGTTTAGGTGTACACACCCCACCCTGTGGGGGTCAATGTGGTGAGGCCACAGTGCCCAGTTACTCAAACACTTGCCCAGGTGTTGCCGGGCTCTGAAGATGTGGTTAACATCTACCATCAGTGGACTTTAGGTAAAGGAGATTACCCTCGAGGCTGTGGGTGGGCCTTGCACAATCAGTTGGAGGCCTTAAGAGCAAAACTGAGATTTTCCTGAGGAAGAAGAAATTCTGCTTCCAGATTGAAGCATCAGCACCTACCCAAGAGTTTCCAGCCTGCTGGGCTGCCCTACAAATTTCAGACCTGCCAGCCCCACAATCATGTGAGCTGATTCCTTGAATAAATCTCTTTATGCACACACACACACACAAACAAACACACACGTGGTTCTGTTTCTCTGGAGAACCTGCTGTTAGAGATTGAATCATATCCCCCTCCCCCCCACTGTGGTGGTTTGGAGCTCTGTACCCCAGAAAAAAACATGTTCTTACACTTAATCCATTCCTGTTGGCTGTGAGCCCATTGCAAGTAGGACCTTTGGATGATGTCACTTCAAACAGAATCAGTCTTAATCCTATTACTGGAGTCCTTTATAAGCAGAGTGAAATTCAAACCCACGAGGAGGGAGCCACAGGGAGCAGGAAGAAGCTGGAAGTCAACAGAACCCAGAGAAGCCAGGAGAGGCCACCATGTGCCTTGCCATGTGACAGAAAAGCCAAGGACCAAAGATCACCAGCAGCCAGCCCCAGAACACCACAGTCTGCTACCTTGATGATGCCTTGATTTTGGACTTCTCCTAGCCTCAAAACTATGAGCCAATAAATTCACATTGTTTAAAAGCCCATTGAATGGTATTTGTTTTAGCAGCCAAGAAACTAAAACATCTGCAAAGGCATGTTCAAGTCCCAACTACTGGTCCTGTGGGTGTGAACCCTTGTAAATAGGACTTTTTTGGTGTGGTTTCTTCAGTTAAGGTGTGGCCCAACTGAATCAGCATGGGTCTTAATCCTATTACTGGAGGTTTTATAGAGAAGGCCACAGGGAGAGGAAGCCAGAGGCTGGAAGTCAAGAGGACCCAGAACAGAAAGAAGATGCCACCATGTACTTTGCCATGTGATGGAAAAGCCAAGGACCAAGGATCACTGGAAGCCAGATCCAGAATGCCGCAGGTGTTGGAGAGAAAGCATCACCTTGCTGATGCCTTGATTTTGTACCTCTCCTATCCTCAAAAGTGTGAGCCAATAAATTCCCTTTGTTTAAGCCAACCCATTGTGTGGTATTTGCTTTAGCACCTCATTCTAGGTGTGAGCAGGTGCTGAGGACACAGGTGGGCTGGGCCTTTCGGGAGGACGCTGACACCCTCCTTCACAGGCCAGGGTATGGGTCAGCAGGACATGTCTTGAGAACACAGACGTTGCTTCTTCTACATGGAGTGTCCTCATACCCTTTCACCTGTCCAAACCCAAACCACCTGCAGCTGGCTCATCTGAGAACCCACAAGGTCTTACCTGACCTCACCCTGGGGGATGCTTCTGTCCTTCTGAGAAGCCGCAGCACCTTGGGGAACTTACCTCTCCCTACGGTATCTCCCACCTGGCCCCCACCCCAGCACCTGCATGGTATAAGATTCAGGATCTTCTGACACCACAGAGCCAGAGCCACCCAGCTCCAGAATTTCTCATTCAAATGTTTGGAAAACATACTGAGCCCCTGCCTCCCATGTCCAGAGCTGGGCTCACCACTCGGAGGAAAGGAAAGAGATAGGACTTGGTCCCTGTCTTCAGGGGAGCTGCCATCCAGGGGCAACACAGGGATCCCAGCCAATATAAGAAAATGACTGAAGGCAGAAGGTACCCCTAAACAGGACGAGCTGGGGCCAGAGGATCAGAACGCCTTGCCATCTCCACAAGCTTGTGCAGTTCACTGAAGGATGAAGAAAATGAGATTCTGGGGTCTTGGATGACTGCAGCAGGTCCAGAGGACAGCCAGGTCTGTGCCGTGGCCTCATCAAGGCATGGGAAGGAGGCTGGAGAGGTCAGGAAATGCACAGTTCAGCCAAGTGGACTTGCGGTTAATCCAGACAGCAGGCAGGCCGTGGACAGGGGAGAAATGCTATGTGCGGGTGCCTGAGTCACTGTCCCAGGCCTGGCCAGGGGACAAGGGGGTCAGCTGACTGCAGGGATGGGAGGTTGTTCTAGTTTGCTAATGCTGCAGAATGCAAAACACCAGAGATGGATAGGCTTTTATAAAATGGGTGTTTATTTGGCTATACAGTTACAGTTACAGTTTATTTGGCTATACAGTTACAGTCTTAAGGCCACAAAACGATCAGCAATCGGGTACCTTCACCGGAGGATGGCCAATGGCGTCCGGAAAACCTCTGTTAGCTGGGAAGGCACGTGGCTGGCGTCTGCTCCAAAGTTCTGGTTTCAAAATGGCTTTCTCCCAGGACATTCCTCTCTAGCAAGCTTGCTCTTCTTCAAAACGTCACTCACAGCTGCACTCCGTTCCGTCTCTCTGAGTCAGCACGTTTATATGGCTCCCCTGATCAAGGCCCGCCCTGAATGGGCAGAGCCACACCTCCATGGGACTACCCCACCAGAGTCACCACCCACAGCTGGGTGGGGCACATTCCAAGCAAATCTAATCAGCACCAAAAGTCTGTCCCACAAGACTACAAAGATAATGGCATTTGGGGGACACAATACATTCAAACCGGCACAGAGGTTGTTGAGGCAATGCCATCAAGTCGGACAGGCACCCGAGCATCCAGCCCTTCTCCTAAGGCAGAAGGGTCCCTGATGTGGGAACCACCCAGCTTCAATTCTCCATCTGCTCTCCTTCCCCACTCCTGCTTTGCCCCTTAAGCTCCTGTTTCTGTTCATGGCTTCATCTTCCCTGGTCCCCTGGAAGCCCCTGCCATATGCCATCTCTCTGTCTCTCTGTCTCTCTGTCTGTCTGTCTGTCTGTCTGTCTCTCTCTCTCTCTCTCTCTCTCTCTCTCTCTCTCTCTCTCTCTCTGTGTGTGTGTGTGTGTGTGTGTGTGTGTGTGTGTGTGTGTGTGTCTGTCTGTCTGTCTGTCTGTCTGTCTGTCTGTCTCAAGGAACGCCAATAATCCCCATAATCCCCATCCCATTAAACAGAGGGGGAGGTTGATGCTCAGAGAGGTTAAGTGTCTTGCCCAGGGTCACACAGCTTTTCCACAGTTACCTGAGCCCTGGTCTCTCCCCCCACACCTGCCAAGTCCCCCCTGGCTCATTCCCCACCTTTCCCCATCTCTCATCCTGTCCCCCAGCCAAAATGAATCACTCCATGTTCCCTATGTGTGCTGAGAGCTTTCCTGCTGCTCTTGCTAGAGCTAGCCCTGTTTCCTCTGCCAATAATGGCCCCTCCCATCTTCCCAGAGTAAAGCCAGCTCCTCCACCAGTTTCTCCAGCTGGCTTCTCCATTGCTTCCTCCACCAGCTCCTCCATCAGCTCTTCTGGCCAGCTCCTCCCTGGCTCCTCCGCTGCTTCCTCTACCTGCTTCCCCACCTGCTCCTCCACTGCTTCCTCCACTGGCTCCACCTGCTCCTCATCTGCCCTCACTTCTCTGAGCCAGTTCTCTCTGTATTCCCTGCCTCATGCAGTTATGCTGTGAGATCTCCTCTCCCTCCAGGGAAAGAATGGACTGCATCTCTCACCCCCCTCACGCCACACAGGGCTGGCACTGACTTCCACACCCCACACCACAGTTTCCCAGTGAGGGTGGATGCTCCGAGCTGTCAGCATTAGGGAGGAGTGAAGGACTGGATGAACTTAACAGTTGAAATAACCATGAGCTGTGGACAAAGGAACTAACAACTCCAAAGAGACAGAGGGACAGAAGGACAGCTGGACAGCCCAGAGCTGCCCTTCTCTGGCCCTCCACCCTCCTGGGAGTGGGCAGGATTTTGGGAGGGACTCATCTCCACAGCAAGCTAGCTCCATGCTCAGGTCTGTACAGAGCCTTTCTTCACCTCCTGAAGCTCACCAGAGCTCAGCTGGGCACCAGGACCTTAGAGGACATTGACACCGCCCACCACCTATTGGGCACCTACTGTTTGTACAGATGCTCCACTGGGAGCTCCAAAGAGACAAACCCATTTGGTCCCATGACCACCTCCCAGGAGGTTACTATTCCTTCTGCCTTACCAGGGAGAAAACCAAGGGTTAGAGAGGTCACATCACTTATCCAGAACCCACAGCCTGTCAGCAACAGCCTTGCTCCCTCTGTCACGACCCTCGGCCTCTGGCAGATGACATCCCTGAACATACCTACAGAGCACAAGGAGGAAAGATGATGGCCCAGCTGATCCAGGATTCAGGGCTCAGCTCCCAGGCCAGCAGGCATGTTTAGAAGGGTGTCAGGCAGAGCCAGGGAGCCAGCTCCAAGGGCACCCAGCCTGACAGCCTGCCTTCTCAATCCCTGCCCTGCTTACCCAGGAATGGCTGTATTCCTGTTCCTTCGGCATTGAGCAGCCTCTGCAGGTTTACTTGTGGGACCCAGAGCCCAGCCCCCTTGTCACTGTACAATGGCCTCCATCCTTTACAGGAAGAGAGAACATCCAGCCACATCCCCCAGAAAATATGAGCTGTCTAGGAGATTGGGTAAGAACGAAGTGATTTCTATGTCAAAAGCCCTTATGGGCAATGCCTTCCTCTCTGCAGCAATTATGGGTAGTCTTTTAAAGTCTCTTCGAGACATACAATATCCTTACAGAGAAGACAAGCAGACAGGACTTCTATTTCCAGTCATATGACAGGCTGGAGATCAAGATCAACCGTCCCACTGGAAAAAGAAAAACCAAATGCCCTGGTTAATACATAAATAATATATTCATAAGGGCATCAAGGGATTGACAAGATAGCAAGATAGCAAGGAATTGGGCAGTTGGCCCTGCTAAGCCAAAGACTAAAGGTGGGAATGCACAGAGCCACGAGGCTGCCGTGCCCTGAAGATATCTGCCAAACCCAGACAATGTGACAGGCTGAAGATGAAGACCCAGGTGGGAGTCCAATGGGAGACCTCCCCCCAAAAAGCTGACAATCAGAAAGAGGTGAACTGTGGCTATGAGCAAAGCAGGAAAAAAAAAAAAAAAAAAAAACCTCTAAGAAGGTGTAACTACAGCTGACCCTCTTGTGGACTCACAATCCAAATTCACATCCCCCAAAAAACCTCAAGTTATATTTTGGTTTAAACTAGCCCTAGATTGGCCCCTTGGCAGAAGCAAACACAAATTCTCTCTGGAAGAACCCACCATCATTATAGCCCTCAAAAAATCAGTTTCCCAACGGAAATGAGCAGCTCACAGTGAAAAATTAAGTAGGTATATCCATGATGCAAAAAGCTGACAAGGGAAGGCAGGGCTTCTGGAATGGTTATGTGAGAGCCTGGTGGACTTGCTCCCCAGCAAAGCAACCAATTCACTGATGAAAATGACTTTAAAAGAAAATAAAAACATTTAAAGTTTCTGGAAATTAGCCTGAAGGCATATAGCAGATGGAAAAAACATTTATTCAAAAGAATCTACTAAATCTCAGTAAGGACAGCAGGAGACTGTGGCATTGAACCACAACCTGCTCCCATGTCCCTCCCAGGTCCAGTTATAGATGCTCTACTCCAGGTAGGTGCAACCAAGAAGGCTGGCAGGGGCCTCTCTCTCTCCAAGCTCCCAGTCTAGAGCTGTGGTTTTTTTCACCCCAGGAGGGGCAGGCTATCACTATTTCTCATTCTCTGTGTTGCAGAAGCTTTATTCCAGTTGGGTGTGACCAACAGGACACAGGCTCCCTTTCCCCACCCAGCCCCCACTTTTAAGGTGGAAGCTCTACCCCAGCATGGCACGCAAAGAATACTGGGGCCCTAATTCCCAAACCCTGGTTCACTGGTAGGGTGGAGATTCCACACAGCAAGGGACCATCCCAGAAGACTAGGTGCTACAATTGTCTCCACAACTACCCACTGATAAAGTGGGGGTGTCACTCTGGTAGAAGCAATGCACTGTTCCACCCCTGTTCCTGTTTGCTAGGGCTGTTGTTATGCAAAATACCAGAAATTGATTGGCTTTTATAGAAGGGGATCTATTAGGTTACAAATTTACAGTTCCAAGACCATAAAAGTGTCCAAACTAAGGCATCAACATGAAGATACCTTTACTGAAGAAAGGCTGATGGCACCTGCAACATCTCTGTCAGCTGGGAAGGCACATGGCTGGCGTTTGCTGGTCCTTTGCTCCCGGGTTGCATTGCTTTCAGCTTCTGATTCCAGTGGCTTTCTCTCTAAGCCCTCTAAGCTATTATGTACCCCACAAAAGGCCATGTTCTTTTTTTTCTTCCTTTTTTTTTTAATTCATTTTATTGAGATATATTTGTATGACCATGCAGTCATACAAAACAAATAGTACATTCTATTGTTCACAGTACCATTACATAGTTGTGCATTCATCACCAAAATCAATCCCTGACACCTTCATTACCACACACACAAAAATAACAAGAATAATAACTAAAGTGAAAAAGAGCAATTAAAGCAAAAAAGAACACTGGGTGCCTTTGTTTGTTTGTTTCCTTCCCCCATTTTTCTACTCATCCATCCATAAACTAGACAAAGGGGAGTGTGGTCCTTATGGCTTTCCCAATCCCATTATCACCCCTCATAAGCTACATTTTTATACACTCATCTTCAAGATTCATGGGTTCTGGGTTGTAGTTTGATAGTTTCGGGTATCTACCACCAGCTACCCCAATTCATTAGAACCTAAAAATGGTTGTCTATATTGTGCATAAGAGTGCCCACCAGAGTGACCTCTCGGCTCCTTTTGGAATCTCTCTGCTACTGTAGCTTATTTCATTTCCCCCTTTTGGTCAAGAAGATGTTCTCCATCCCATGATGCCAGGTCTACATTCCTCCCCAGGAGTCATATTCCACGTTGCCAGGGAGATTCACTCCCCTGGGTGTTTGATCCCATGTAGGGGGGAGGGCAGTCATTTCACCTGCCAAGTTGAAGACCATGTTCTTTTAATCCATTCTTTCTTTTTTGGCATGGTTAATCATTTTTATTTAGCAGATTATTATTTTTGTAGGAAATCATAACAGGAAGGGGGTAGAGAGACTTAAATTAATTAAAAATCATATAGAGTCAGAAATACTTCAAGAGTTCTTGAGATTTATTTGCACAAACATTGCAGATCATACAGGCTATCTTGTGTTTCCAGACATTTGGCAAAATGCCTTTATACCATCAGCAAAAGTGAGAGGGTAAGAAGAGTCATTTCAATATAAAGCTACATCAGAGAATCAACATGGTGAATAATGGCTAAATTCAAGTTGCCCATTATCTTTCTAACTGCCACACAAAAAAACACAAATATTGCTGTGTATCTTGCCATCTGATCCACACAAAGGAAAGTTTTCCTTGGTGCAAGCCATTACTGGGCTCATGTGCCTTTTAATGTTATAGTTAGGCAGAGGGAAATCTATATTTGCTGAAATTCCAGGGACAACGCCAGAGAAAATAGAAAACACCAAGACAGAGGATGAAATCACTGTGTTCATTTGGATGAAAGGCATTTGATCCTTTTGGTGTAATGAGGCTCAGTACAAGGATGAAAGCAAAAATTGATGAAAATAGCTTTGATCCATGATAAGAAAGGCATTTTATCTAATCCTTGGAAAAAACACTTGGAAAGTTTAAGACACATGGCACAGGAACAAATTTCCTTCACAAGGGATAGTGGGGTGCAGATTTATTGTAGGTGGAGACTTGTTGTGGTGGGATCTTTGGATTAGGTTGTTTCCATGGAGATGTGACCCACCCAATTCAGGACAGGTCTTAATCCCTTAACAGGGGTCTTTGATGAGCATAAGAGAAAGAATACACCCCCAAGAGAAGCAAGAAGGACCCACAGAAACTGAGAGTCATTTTGAAAATAGTGCCCAGGGGAGAAGGACCAGAGATGTCACCATGTGCCTCCCCATGTGACAGGGGAACCCCGGATGCCAGCTGCCTTTCCTCACAGAAGGTATCTTCCTCTTGATGCCTTAATTTGGATGTTTTCATGGCCTTAAGCTGCAAATTTGTGACCTAATAAACCCTCTTTGAAAAACCCAACCTATTTCTGGTATATTGCACTCTGGCAGCTTTAGCAAACCAAAATGTCTGGGTTTTGTTGATTTCAGCTTCTTGCTCCAGTGGCTTTCTCTCTGTGTGTCTGAATTTCATTCTTTTATAAAGAACTCAAGTAATAGGATTAAGACCCATCCTGATTGAGGTGGGTCACATCTTAACTGAATAACCTCATCAAAAGGTCCTACCTACAATGGGTTCACACCCAGAAGAGTGAATTAAATTTAAGAACATGTTTTTCTGGGGTACATACAGCTTCAAACCACTACACTCTCCAACAAAACAATGGCTGAACTGGCAGGAACTGTCTGAATCAACTATTTTGTAACTCTGGAGTCTACTGGAACACTATGCATCATCCAGGAAAGAGTTGGAGGAACTTCACCCTCCATGCATCAGCTACCATCCCCCATCCCCCAACCACACACAGCAGGCAGCAATGGGGACTGCAGCCCAGGCTCCTGCTGCAGCTTGCTGGTGCCAGGGTGGGCTATGAAGACGTAGTTCTCCAAAATCCAGGAGTGTGTGAGCTGGCTGATGATCACTGCTTTTGATCAGCTACTTCAGATCATTGGTAGGCTAGTCTGAGTGTGGCCATTGTTTCAAACTCCCTCAGGCAAAAGTGTCAGAGGAGTAGTAAAGAGAAAATGACTCTTTTTTTCTCTTATCTCTTTCCATTCCCCATTTGGGAGCAAAAATAGTTTAGAAAAGTCACAAATTGATGTCTCCAGACCTCAACAACAACAAAACAAAAAAACTAGCAACCCCACAGTAGTGGGAGCAGATTTCCAGAGTTAGCAGCATAATACACAGAATGTCCAGTTCTCAACAAAAGTTACAAAACATGCAAAAATAGGGATGTATGGCCCACTCACAGGAAAAATGTATGCCAGAAACCATCCCTGAGGAAGCTCATACATTGGAATAATAAGTCAAAGACTTTAAAACAATTGTCTTAAATACATTCAATGAGCTAATGGAATCTATGCACAAAGAACTAAAGGAAATTAGGAAAATGTCTGAACAAAACAAACACATAGAAATTATAAAAAAGAATCAAACAGAAATTTTGGAGCTACAAACTACAGTGATTGAAATGAAAAGAAAATCATTAGATGGATTCAACAGCAGATTTGAACAGGAGGAAGAAAACAAGACAATTTTGAAATTATCCAATGTGAGGAGCAGAAAGAAAAAGTAAAAGTGAACAGAGCCTGAGAGCCCTGTGGGATATCATCAAGTGTACCAGTATACATCAGAGAAGTCCCAGAAGACAAGAGTGAGACAGGGGAAGAAAAAAGTATTTGAAGAAATAATGACTGAAAACTTTCCAAATCTGATGAAACACTACAAGCAGATAGACCCTAAGAGATCTTCACCAAGACACAGTATAGCAAAACTGTCAAAATCCAAAGACAGAGAAAGACTTTTGAAAACAGCAAAAGAAAGTGATTTGTCACATGCAAGGGATCCCCAAAAAGGTTAATGTGAATTTCTCATCAGAAACCATGGGGATCAGAAGACAATGGGATGACATATTTAAAGTTGTTTAAGAAAAAAACTGTCAAGCAACATTCTATATATGGCAAAATTATCTTTCAAAACAAAGGAGAAGTTAGACATTTACAAATAAACAAAGGCTGAAAGAATTCATTACCAGAAGATCTGCCCTATCAGAAATACTATAGGGGGTTATTCAAGCTGAAAGGACACTAGACAATAACCCAAAGCCGTAAGAATAAATAAAGAACATTGGAAAAGGTAACTACATAGATAAATACAAAATCCTGCATGATTGTACTTTTGGTTTGTAACTACTTTTTCCCCCTATATGCCTCAACAGGCAAATGTGTAAAATGATATTTTAAATCTAGATTAATCTAAAAGGTACCCAGTGTTCTTTTTTACTTTAATTGTTCTTTCTCACTTTAATTTTTATTCTTATTATTTTTGTGTGTGTGGTAATGAAAATGTTCAAAAATTAATTTTGGTGATGAACGCACAACTTATATAATGGTACTGTGAACAATTGAATGTATGCTTTGTATGAATGCATGGTGTGTGAATATATCTCAATAAAAATGAATTTTAAAAAAAGCAAAAAATAAAAAAAAATCTAGATTAATCTATGTTTGTGGACAGGCGGTATATAAAAATGTAATCTGAGACAATAACAATATAACAGGGGAGGGGTGAAGAGTAGAGAATTTGTATATTACTGAAACTAGATTGGTATTAGTCAAACTAGGATGTTATTAGTTTAAGATTTTGTTGTTACAAAGGTAACCACCAAGAAAATTACTAAAAAAATAGAGAAAAGGAAGGAAGAAGGGAATCAAAATGGTACACTACAAAAAAACTACTAAATACAAAAAAAAATAAGTAGTAATGAGGTAACCAAGGAACCAAAAATATGCAAGATATACAAGAAACAAATAGCTAAATTGCAGAGGTAAATCCTCCCCTCTAAGTTATTATCTTAAATGTCAGCGGATTAAACTCCCCTATTAAAAGGCAGAGATTGGTATATTGGATGAAAAAGTATGATCCATCTATATGCTGTCAATAAGAGTCGTTCACTAGGTTCAAAGACACAATGAGATTGAAAGTAAGAGTGGAAAAAGATTTTAAAGAGAGCCAGAATGGCTATATTATTGTCAGACAAAATGG
Organism: Choloepus didactylus; assembly: GCF_015220235.1. Classification (NCBI taxonomy): domain Eukaryota; kingdom Metazoa; phylum Chordata; class Mammalia; order Pilosa; family Megalonychidae; genus Choloepus; species Choloepus didactylus. Next base: position 163,897,783 of record NC_051311.1, read on the forward strand.
ATTTTAAGTCAAAAAAAGATTACAAGACACAAAGAAGGATATTATATATTGATAAAACGTTCAATCCAGCAAGATAATATAATAATTTTAAACATATATGTACCTCACAACAGAGCCTCAAAACATATGAAGCAAAATTGACAGAATTGAAATGATAAATACATAATTACAATAACAGTTTCAATAATTGATAGAGCATCAAAACAAAAGATCAGTAAGGAAATAGAGAACTTGAACAACACTGTTAACCAATTAGACTTAATGGACCTATATAGAACAATTCTCAACAATAGGACACACATTCTACTCAAATGCACATGGAATACTTTCTAGGATAGACCTTATGTCAGGCTACAGATCAATCTTAATAATTTAGAAACATTGAAATCATACAAAGTATCTTTTTGGACCACAATGAAATAATGCTAGAAATCAATGACAGAGAAAAACTGTAAAATTAACAAACACTATTAAATAACCTATGGGTCAAAGAAGAAATCCAAGTCCAGGACTGGATGGTTTCATGGCTGAATTCTACCAACCATTTAAATAAGGAGGGATACAAATGGAGGGATTACTCCCTTACTCATTCTATGAATCCAGCATTATCCTGATATCAAAGCAGATAAATACAGCACAAGAAAAGAAAATTATAGACCAATATCCCTTATGAATACAGATGCAAAATCCTCAACAAAATACTGGCAAACTGAATCCAACAATATATTAAAAGGACTACAAAGCATGACCAAGAAGGATTTGTTCCAAGAATGCAAAGATGGTTCAACATAAGAAAATCAATCAATGCAAAATACACCACATTAACAGAACAAAGATATACAACCACATGATCTTCTCAATTGATGTAGTAAAGGCATCTGACAAAATCTAACATCATTTCATGACAGTAAAAATAGAAGGAAACTTTCTCAACGTGGTAAGAGGCATTTATGAAAAATCCATACTGAAACCTACTCCCCAAAGATCAGGAACAAGACAAGGATATTGTCACCACTGTTGTCACCACTGTTATCCAACATTATACTACAAGTTCTAGCTAGAGCAATCAGGAAAAAGGAAGAAATATAAGACACCCAAATTGGAAGGGAAGAAGTCAAATTATCCCTATTCACAGATGACATGAACCTTTATCTAGAGAATCCCAAAGAATCCACAAGAAAGCTACTAGAGGAATAACCAAATTCAGCAAATTGCAGTGTCCTAAAAGGAAACCAAGAAAACAATTCCATTTACAATAGCATCTTAAAAAAAATAAATACCTAGGAATAAATTTAACCAAATACACTGAAAATTACCAAACATTGTTGAAATTAACGAAGATCTAAATAGATTGGAAGACTTAATAATGTTAAGATGCCAAAACTGTTAAAGCAATTTACAAATTCAGTGCAATCCCTATCAAAATTCCAGCCTTTTTTGCAGAAATGGGAGAGCTGATCCTCAAATTCACATGGAATTGCAAGGGGCCCTGAATAGCCAGAACAATCTTGAAAAGAACAAAGTTGGAAGTCTCACACTTCCTGATTTCAAAACTACTACAAACCCATGGCAATTAAAACAACAGGGTACTGGCATAAGGATAGACATATAGATCAATGGAATAGAATTGAGAGTCCAGAGATAAATTCACACCTATGGCCAGTTGACTTTTGACACAGGTGCCATGTCCATTCAACGTGGAAAGACAAGTCTCTCCATCAAATGGGACTGGGACAATGAAAATCCACATGCAAAAGAATGAATGTGGACCCCTACCTCTCACCATCCACAAAAATTCAAAATGGATAAACAACCTAAATATAAAAGCCAATACTATTAAAAAAAAAATGAGATAACATGGGGAAATATCTTCAAGACCTTGTAGCAAGCAATGTGTTTTTAGATTTTACACCAAAAGCACAAACAACAAAAGAAAAGACAGATAAAATTGACTTCTTCAAAATTAAAAACTTTTGAGAGATCAAAGGACATTATCAAGAAAGTGACAAACAACCTACAGAATGGGAGAAAATACTTGAAAACCATATATCTGATAAGGATTTAATATCCAGAATATATAAACTCCTACAACTAAACAACAAAAAGACAGTGTAATTTTAAAACGGGCCAAGAATTTGAAGACATTTCTCTGAAGAAGAAAATATTCAAATGGCCAGTATTTGAAAATGTGCTCAACATCATTAGCCATTAAATAAATGCAAATTAAAATGACAATGAGATCCCACATCACACCCATTAGGATGGCTATTACTAAAAAAAAATGGAAAATAACAAGTGTTGATGTGCCAGTTTGGATGTATTATGTCCCCCAAAACGCCATTATCTTTGATGCAAGTTTGTGGGGGCAGATGTATTAGAGTTGATTAAGTTGGAATCTTTTGATTGTTTCCATGGAGATGTGACTAGTAACACCTTTGATTAGGGTGTGACCTGTTGATGGGATTGTTTCCAAGGAGGTGTGGCCCTACCTATTCAGCATGGGCCTTGATTAGTTCACTGGAGCCCTATAAAAGCTCAGACAAAAGGAGCTCCCTGCTTGCTGCAGCTGAGAAACACATTTTGAAGACGGCCATTGAAAGCTGACATTTTGGAGAACGCCATTTTGAAACACAACTTGGGAGTAAGCAGATGCCAGCCACGTGCCTTCCCAGCTAACAGAGATTTTTCAGATGCCAATGGCCTTTCTCCAGTGAAGGTACCTTATTGTTAATGCCTTACCTTGGACACTTTATGGCCTTAAGTCTGTAACTTTGTAACCAACTAAACCCCCTTTATAAAAAGCAATCCATTTCTGGTATTTTGCAAAATGGCAGCATTAACAAACCGGAACAGTTGGCAAGGATAAGAAGAAGGAACCCTGTACACTGTCAGTTGGGAATGTAAAATGGTGCGGCTACCATGGAAAACAGTTTGCTGGTTCCTCAGAAGGTTAAACAGAATTACCACAAGTTTTCATTTCCTAGGCTGCTCCAGCATATAGCATGAAATGGGATGGCTTAAACAATGGGAATTTATTAGCTTACAATTTTGAGGCCAGGAAAATGTCTAAGTTAAGACATCATCAAGGCAATGTTTCTTTCCAAAGACTGGCTGCTGGTGATCCTTGGCTCCTCTGCCACATGGCAAGGCACATGGTGGCATATACTGGTCTCTCCCTTATATTCTGGGTTCCATTTCAGCTGCTTCTTTACTGTGGCTTTTTTTTTCCTCTGTCTCTCTGGATTCATTACATTTATGAAGCACTCCAGTAACAGGATTAAGACCCATCCTGACTGAGGGTCTTAACTGAAGAGGCCTCATCAAAAGCTCCTACTTACAATGGGTTCACACCCACAGGGATGGATTAAGTTTAAGAACATGTCTTTCTGGGGTCCATATAGCTTCAAACCACCACACTCCACCCTCCAGGCCCCAAAAAGACATGTTCCTTCTACATGAAAAATACATTCATTCCATCACAATATCCCAAAATTCTAAAGTCATTTCAGTAATAATACTAAGGACAAAGCCTCATCAGAGTTGGTTATGGGTGTGGTCTGTTCCTGGGGCACAATTCTGCTCTGTCTGTGGACCTGCAAAGCCTACAGAATGAGTTATCTGCTTCCAATAAACAGTGGAGGGACAGGTACACGGAGAACTTAGCAGGAAAACAGGCATCGGGTCGCAAACAATTCGGAAACCCTGCAGGGCACACTCCATTATATTTCTAGGTCTGAAAGATACACCTACAGAGCAACCCAAGCAGGGAGCTACACTGTGCCCGGTGGCACCCTCACCCCAAGCCCCACCTCCCACCCCACACCACTCTTAGTTTGCCAATCTGAGCTCCTGCTCACCTTGGGCAGGCCCAGGCTTTGTTTCTTAGCTGCATCCTAGGTTCTCCTCCTTGCTATGGATGCTCCTGGAGACCCACACCCGCCCCCCACCTTCCTTTCCTTCCCTTCCCTTCCCTTCCGGCACATGTTTCCCAGGACCTGCCAAGGGCTGGGCTCTGCATTGGTTCCGGGGACCAGGCTAGCATCCATCCAGGGAAGGGCCCTTAAGAACATCATGACCCCCACTTTAAAAAAGTGGAGACCAAGTCCACTTGGAAAAATGACTTTCCTAAGGGCAAACACAGAGTCGATGTCTGAGCCAACAGAAGCCCTTGGCAGGCCTCCTGCCACCATCCTTGTCGGCGCCACCTGCCAACGCCGCTGGCAGGAAGGCAGCCCTGGGTCCTGTCCCCAGGGGGCTGGCTTTGGAAGGGGGAGGGTCCTTAGGAGCAGGAAGGGTCCTTGCAAGGCAGGGAGGGTCCAGGACAGCATAGAGGCAGAGGTGGTAATGATGGCAGCTCCCTTTTCAAAATTAGCCATCCCTGTTTCCAGGGGCATCGATTCCCTAAGGGATGGGCTCCCCACCCCTCCTGGCTGCACCACACACCGGGCCCTTCTCCCTCCCCAGGCCTGGCTGCCCCCATCGCAGCACTCTTGCTGGGTCCCCTGGCCTCCACACCCCACCCACAGGTATGTACAAACCAACAAGTCAATCCCTGCCCCTCCAGCTGCCCTCTACACCCTTCATGGTGTTCAAGCCCCTCACACCCCACCCCAGCTCCTGCCGCAGGCCCCTGCAGCCCTCCTGCACCCCACCCTCCTGCACCCCACCCACCTGGATGACTGAGTGCTCCACCCTCACCCTGCCTCCTTCCAGGCGTCTCAGCACCTTCGTTCTGGCCACTAGCCCAGGTGGGTACTCCCTCCCCCAGCCTCCACCTGTCAAAATCCCCTTGTTCATGGAGACCTGCTGGGAAGTCTTCCTCCCCTCCTCCTGCCCCTGCAGCCTGAAGGGACCGTTGCCACCTCCCTCCTCCCTGGCTGTTCCTGGCTTACAGCCTTCTCTGTCACCCCAGCCTCCCCACCAGGCCACACACTCATCTCCACATTAACGGTGATGTCCCCACAAAAGAAACATGTCCAGGTCCTGACCCCTGGTCTGCAGGTGTGAACTCCCTTGTAAATAGGACCTTTGAAAATGCTATGATTACTTAAGGTGAGGCCAAACAGAATGAGGGCAGGCCTTAATCCAACAGGGCTGAAGTCCTTATAAGCCAAGGAAATTGGACACAAAAAGAGAAGCCAGAAGTAGGAGGAGCCAGAGAGAGAGACAGCGAGAACCGTTGACGGAAGCGTGCCAGCACCAGAATGCTACAAGACTTTGGAGAAAGCATGGCCTTGCCACACCTTGATGTTGCACTAGTAGCTTCCAAAACTGTGAGCCAATAGATTGTTATTGAAGCCAACCCACCATGTGGTCTTTGTCACAGCAGCTCTGGCAAACTAAGACAAAGCCTCAAACAGAGCCTTGGCCAGGACAAGGGCCCAATGGCTATGAGTTCAGCTAAGGTGAGTGTGGTTTCCTCCCAGCCCTGGGTCTTTGCACACAGGGCAATGATGGCATCTTTTCCTTCCACCTCCAGTGCCAGTGCAAGTCTGGTCAGAGCAGGGATTGGGAGGTGGCTCTCATGCATTTCCCCCTGCCCCTCTGCTCCACAAACCTCCACCAAGCAGGCTCCAAGTGCCCACGGTGAAGGGGAAGGGTCTTGCTGAGAGTATGCCCTCAGCAGGAAGCTGTCCTGCAGGCCCCCACCCGCCCAGCACAACAGGGAAGCACTTGCGAAAGTGCAGGCAAGGATGGCGTGAACCTCCCAGCAGATTTCCTGGGATGACTTCCCCGCTCGGCACCCCACCTGGACGTGCGGTAGCCAACCCACAGAATGCCTGCTGGATTGGAACTTAGGGCTTTCCACACTGAAGTCCAGTGCAACCCACCTCCAATGCACCCCTAGCGTCAAGGGTTCACAGCAATTGACTGGCAAACCCACGTGATGTCATGCAGGGGTAAAGGCGGAGGTTTCTGACAGTGCCAAGAAAAGTGGGCCACGGAGGCTCGAGCTGCTGGCGGCATCAGTAAAGGTGTAAGGGATTAAGTCAAAATAGGAAATCGATTTGGTCGGTTCCATTAAGAAACAAAGATGACGCAAGCCTGTGCATGCTTCCTTTGTCTCGGTGACTCCCAGACTCTGGGCGACAATCAACAGCCAAATGGATGCCTCTCTGAGAGAAAAGCCTTCTGTGGCCGGTCATTTGAAAATGAAACGAGTGAGCTCCTGTCCTCATGAGATGGAAGCGACCACGGCATTCATGGGCGATGACGGCCAGGCAGCCTCAGGGGGCCATGGTCCTGGGCTGGTTCTGCCCCCCAGCCCCTGCTATCTGGGGTCCCCCCTTCCCCTCACTAAGCCTGCATTTCCTTATCCCTAAAATGAGGACTGGGACTAGATAACCTCTAAGGCATCTTCTAGTCCTAAAAATCACCGTCTGTTCTCTGAAGTCATCGTCACTAGGAGTGTTTGATATTCCAGACACTGCATTTAGCCAGGTCCCTTGGGTCCATTTGAGTCACCAGAATCCAGCGTGACACAGCTAACCCAGGAACAGGACATTATTGTTTTTTACTGATGATGAAGACAGTTCCAGGACTGTCAGCCATGCACAGGCACACTCACCCCAGCAGTGCTCCATCTTTGGGTGCTGTAGAAGTGAACACACCCTCCTGGTACAGGCTAGTGGGGCTGTCCTGAACTGATTCAGACTGACAGTTTGCTTGCTGTGGCTGCAGCCGCACAACTGTTGTGGAAACTGAGGCTAAGGGATCAAATGGCTGGAAAGGGAGGCACAGGGACTTACGCCCAGGCCAGGGAGGCACCTGTCATCCAAGGCTTGGCAACTGCAGAGCTTCCTGCAGAGTGGAATCATCTCCCGAGGATCTGGCTGGTGCCTTTTCTTTCTGATCAAAGTTTTACAATTCACAAAGAAAGTTCCCTGGAGGGTTCTTTTAAAGGCAAAGAAGGGAGGCGGGGCAAGATGGCAGACTGGTGAGCTGTATGTTTTAGTTACTCCTCCAGGAAAGTAGGTAGAAAGCCAGGAACTGCATGGACTGGACACCACAGAGCAATCTGTCTTTGGGCATACTTCATACAACACTCATGAAAATGTCGAACTGCTGAGATCAGCGAAATCTGTAAGTTTTTGCGGCCAGGGGACCCGCACCCCTCCCTGCCAGGCTCAGTCCCGTGGGAGGAGGGGCTGTCAGCTCCGGGAAGGAGAACGGAGAACTGCAGTGGCTGCTCTTATCAGAAACTCATTCTACTGATCCAAACTCCAACCATAGATAGACTGAGACCAGACACCAGAGAATCTGAGAGCAGCCAGCCCAGCAGAGAGGAGACAGGCATAGAAAAAAAAAAAACAACACGAAAAACCCCAAAATAAAAGCAGAGGATTTTTGGAGTTCTGGTGAACACAGAAAGGGGAAGGGCGGAGCTCAGGCCTTGAGGCGCATATGCAAATCCCGAAGAAAAGCTGATCTCTCTGCCCTGTGGACCTTTCCTTAATGGCCCTGGTTGCTTTGTCTATTAGCATTTCAATAACCCATTAGATCTCTGAGGAGGGCCCTTTTTTTTTTTTTTTTTTAATCCTTTTTTCTTTTTCTAAAACAATTACTCTAAGAAGCCCAATACAGAAAGCTTCAAAGACTTTCAATTTGGGCACGTCAAGTCAAGAGCAGAAGTAAGAGAGCTCTGAGACAAAAGGTAATAATCCAGTGGCTGAGAAAATTCACTAAACACCACAACTTCTGTGCCAGTTTGAATGTATTGTGTCCCCCAAATGCCATTATCTTTGTGGTCTTGTGTGGGGCAGACGTTTTTGGTGTTGGTTAGATTTGCTTGGAGTGTGCCCCACCCAGCTGTGGGAGATAATTTTGATGAGATGTTCCCATGGAGGCGTGGTCCCACCCATTCGGGGTGGGCCTTGATCGGTGGAGCTATATAAATGAGCTGACTCAAAGAGAGAAAAGAGAGTGCAGCTGGGAGTGATGTTTTGAAGAGAAGCAAGCTTGCTAGAAAGGAACGTCCTGGGAGAAAGCCGTTTTGAGGCCGGAGCTTTGGAGCAGATGACCACTGGCCGTCCTCCAGTGAAGGTACCCGATTGCTGAGGTGTTACCTTGGATGCTTTGTGGCCTTAAGACTGTAACTGTGTAGCGAAATAAATCCCCGTTTTATAAAAGCCAATCCATCTCTGGTGTTTTGCATTCTGCAGCATTAGCAAACTAAGACAACTTCCCAAGAAAAGGGGGGTGTCCACTCACAGCCACCATCCTGGTGGACAGGAAACACTCCTGCCCATCGCCAGCCCCATAGCCCAGAGCTGCCCCAGACAACCCAGTGTGACAGAAGTGCTTCAAATAACAGGCACACACCACAAAACTGGGCGTGGACATTAGCCTTCCCTGCAACCTCAGCTGATTGTCCCAGAGTTGGGAAGGTAGAGCAGTGTGAATTAACAAAGCCCCATTCAGCCATCATTTCAGCAGACTGGGAGCCTCCCTACACAGCCCAGCAGCCCAGAACTGCCCTGGGGTGACGGCACTCACCTGTGACATAGCACAGTCATCCCTCAACAGAGGACCAGGGGGTGCACAGCCTGGAAGAGGGACCCACTTGCAAGTCTCAGGAGCCATACGCCAATACCAAGGACTTGTGGGTCAGTGGCAGAGACAAACTGTGGCAGGACTGAACTGAAGGATCAGACTATTGCAGCAGCTTTAAAACTCTAGGATCACCAGGGAGATTTGATTGTTAGGGCCACCCCCCCTCCCCGACTGCCGAGAAACACGCCCCACATACAGGGCAGGCAACACCAACTACACACGCAAGCTTGGTACACCAATTGGGCCCCACAAGACTCACTCCCCCACTCACCAAAAAGGCTAAGCAGGGGAGAACTGGCTTGTGGAGAACAGGTGGCTCGTGGACGCCACCTGCTGGTTAGTTAGAGAAAGTGTACTCCACGAAGCTGTAGATCTGATAAATTAGAGATAAGGACTTCAATAGGTCTACAAACCCTAAAAGAACCCTATCAAGTTCAGCAAATGCCACGAGGCCAAAAACAACAGAAAATTATAAAGTATATGAAAAAACCAGACGATATGGATAACCCAAGCCCAAGCACCCAAATCAAAACCCCAGAAGAGACACAGCACCTAGAGCAGCTACTCAAAGAACTAAAGATGAACAATGAGACAATAGTACGGGATATGAAGGAAATCAAGAAGACTCTAGAAGAGCATAAAGAAGACATTGCAAGACTAAATAAAAAAATGGATGATCTTATGGAAATTAAAGAAGCTGTTGACCAAATTAAAAAGGTTCTGGACACTCATAGTACAAGACTAGAGGAAGTTGAACAACGAATCAGTGACCTGGAAGATGACAGAATGGAAAATGAAAGCATAAAAGAAAGAATGGGGAAAAAAATTGAAAAAATCTAAATGGACCTCAGGGATATGATAGATAATATGAAACTCCAAATATAAGACTCATTGGTGTCCCAGAAGGGGAAGAAAAGGGTAAAGGTCTAGGAAGAGTATTCAAAGAAATTGTTGGGGAAAACTTCCCAAATCTTCTAAACAACATAAATACACAAATTATAAATGCTCAGCGAACTCCAAATAGAATAAATCCAAATAAACCCACTCCGAGACATATACTGATCACACTGTAAAACACAGAAGAGAAGGAGCAAGTTCTGAAAGCAGCAAGAGAAAAGCAATTCACCACATACAAAGGAAACAGCATAAGACTAAGTAGTGACTACTCAGCAGCCACCATGGAGGCAAGAAGGCAGTGGCACGATATATTTAAAATTCTGAGTGAGAAAAATTTTCAGCCAAGAATACTTTATCCAGCAAAGCTCTCCTTCAAATTTGAGGGAGAGCTTAAATTTTTCACAGACAAACAAATGCTGAGAGAATTTGCTAACAAGAGACCTGCCCTACTGGAGATACTAAAGGGAGCCCTGCAGACAGAGAAACAAAGACAGGACAGAGAGACTTGGAGAAAGGTTCAGTACTAAAGAGATTCGGTATGGGTACAATAAAGGATATTAATAGACAGAGGGAAAAATATGGCAAACATAAACCAAAGGATAAGATGGCCGATTCAAGAAATGCCTTCATGATTATAACGTTGAATGTAAATGGATTAAACTCCCCAATTAAAAGATATAGATTCGCAGAATGGATCAAAAAAAAATGAACCATCAATATGTTGCATACAAGAGACTCATCTTAGACACAGGGACACAAAGAAACTGAAAGTGAAAGGATGGAAAAAAATATTTCATGCAAGCTACAGCCAAAAGAAAGCAGGTGTAGCAATATTAATCTCAGATAAAATAGACTTCAAATGCAGGGATGTTTTGAGAGACAAAGAAGGCCACTACATACTAATAAAAGGGGCAATTCAGCAAGAAGAAATAACAATCGTAAATGTCTATGCATCCAATCAAGGTGCCACAAAATACATGAGAGAAACACTGGCAAAACTAAAGGAAGCAATTGATGTTTCCACAATAATTGTGGGAGACTTCAACACTTCACTCTCTCCTATAGATAGATCAACCAGACAGAAGACCAATAAGGAAATTGAAAACCTAAACATTCTGATAAATGAATTAGATTTATCACACATATACAGGACATTACATCCCAAATCACCAGGATACACATTCTTTTCTAGTGCTCACGGAACTTTCTCCAGAATAGATCATATGCTGGGACATAAAACAAGCCTCAGTAAATTTAAAAAGATTGAAATTATTCAAAGCACATTCTCTGACCACAATGGAATACAATTAGAAGTCAATAACCATCAGAGACTTAGAAAATTCACAAATACCTGGAGGTTAAACAACACACTCCTAAACAATCAGTGGGTTAAAGAAGAAATAGCAAGAGAAATTGCTAAATATATAGAGAAGAATGAAAATGAGAACACAACATACCAAAACCTATGGGATGCAGCAAAAGCAGTGCTGAGGGGGAAATTTATAGCACTAAACGCATATATTAAAAAGGAAGAAAGAGCCAAAATCAAAGAACTAATGGATCAACTGAAGAAGCTAGAAAATGAACAGCAAACCAATCCTAAACCAAGCAGAAGAAAAGAAATAACAAGGATTAAAGCAGAAATAAATGACATAGAGAACAAAAAAACAATAGAGAGGATAAATATCACCAAAAGTTGGTTCTTTGAGAAGATCAACAAGATTGACAAGCCCCTAGCTAGACTGACAAAATCAAAAAGAGAGAAGACCCATATAAACAAAATAATGAATGAAAAGGTGACATAACTGCAGATCCTGAAGAAATTAAAAAAATTATAAGAGGATATTATGAACAACTGTATGGCAACAAACTGGACAATGTAGAAGAAATGGACAATTTCCTGGAAACATATGAACAACCTAGACTGACCAGAGAAGAAATAGAAGACCTCAACCAACCCATCACAAGCAAAGAGATCCAATCAGTCATCAAAAATCTTCCCACAAATAAATGCCCAGGGCCAGATGGCTTCACAGGGGAATTCTACCAAACTTTCCAGAAAGAACTGACACCAATCTTACTCAAACTCTTTCAAAACATTGAAGAAAATGGAACACTACCTAACTCATTTTATGAAGCTAACATCAATCTAATACCAAAACCAGGCAAAGATGCTACAAAAAAGGAAAACTACCGGCCAATCTCCCTAATGAATATAGATGCAAAAATCCTCAACAAAATACTTGCAAATCGAATCCAAAGACACATTAAAAAAATCATACACCATGACCCAGTGGGGTTCATTCCAGGCATGCAAGGATGGTTCAACATAAGAAAAACAATCAATGTATTACAACACATTAACAAGTCAAAAGGGAAAAATCAATTGATCATCTCAATAGATGCTGAAAAAGCATTTGACAAAATCCAACATCCCTTTTTGATAAAAACACTTCAAAAGGTAGGAATTGAAGGAAACTTCCTCAACATGATAAACAGCATATATGAAAAACCCACAGCCAGCATAGTACTCAATGGTGAGAGACTGAAAGCCTTCCCTCTAAGATCAGGAACAAGACAAGGATGCCCGCTATCACCACTGTTATTCAACATTGTGCTGGAAGTGCTAGCCAGGGCAATCCGGCAAGACAAAGAAATAAAAGGCATCCAAATTGGAAAAGAAGAAGTAAAACTGTCATTGTTTGCAGATGATATGATCTTATATCTGGAAAACCCTGAGAAATCGATGACACAGCTACTAGAGCTAATAAACAAATTTAGCAAAGTAGCGGGATACAAGATTAATGCACATAAGTCAGTAATGTTTCTATATGCTAGAAATGAACAAACTGAAGAGACACTCAAGAAAAAGATACCGTTTTCAATAGCAACTAAAAAAATCAAGTACCTAGGAATAAACTTAACCAAAGATGTAAAAGACCCATACAAAGAAAACTACGTAACTCTACAAAAAGAAATAGAAGGGGACCTTAAAAGATGGAAAAATATTCCATGTTCATGGATAGGAAGGCTAAATGTCATTAAGATGTCAATTCTACCCAAACTCATCTACAGATTCAATGCAATCCCAAAATTCCAACAACCTACTTTGCAGACTTGGAAAAGGTAGTTATCAAATTTATTTGGAAAGGGAAGATGCCTCGAATTGCTAAAGACACTCTAAAAAAGAAAATCAAAGTGGGAGGACTTACACTCCCTGACTTTGAAGCTTATTATAAAGCCACAGTTGCCAAAACAGCATGGTACTGGCACAAAGATAGACATATAGATCAATGGAATCGAATTGAGAATTCAGAGATAGACCCTCAGATCTATGGCCGACTGATCTTTGATAAGGCCCCCAAAGTCACTGAACTGAGCCATAATGGTCTTTTCAACAAATGGGGCTGGGAGAGTTGGATATCCATATCCAAAAGAATGAAAGAGGACCCCTACCTCACCCCCTACACAAAAATTAACTCAAAATGGACCAAAGATCTCAATATAAAAGAAAGTACCATAAAACTCCTAGAAGATAATGTAGGAAAACATCTTCAAGACCTTGTATTAGGCGGCCACTTCCTAGACTTTACACCCAAAGCACAAGCAACAAAAGAGAAAATAGATAAATGGGAACTCCTCAAGCTTAGAAGTTTCTGCACCTCAAAGGAATTTGTCAAAAAGGTAAAGAGGCAGCCAACTCAATGGGAAAAAATTTTTGGAAACCATGTATCTGACAAAAGACTGATATCTTGCATATACAAAGAAATCCTACAACTCAATGACAATAGTACAGACAGCCCAATTATAAAATGGGCAAAAGATATGAAAAGACAGTTCTCTGAAGAGGAAATACAAATGGCCAAGAAACACATGAAAAAATGTTCAGCTTCACTAGCTATTAGAGAGATGCAAATTAAGACCACAATGAGATACCATCTAACACCGGTTAGAATGGCTGCCATTAAACAAACAGGAAACTACAAATGCTGGAGGGGATGTGGAGAAATTGGAACTCTTATTCATTGTTGGTGGGACTGTATAATGGTTCAGCCACTCTGGAAGTCAGTCTGGCAGTTCCTGAGAAAACTAGATATAGAGTTACCATTCGATCCAGCGATTGCACTTCTTGGTATATACCCGGAAGATCGGAAAGCAGTGACATGAACAGATATCTGCACGCCAATGTTCATAGCAGCATTATTCACAATTGCCAAGAGATGGAAACAACCCAAATGTCCTTCAACAGATGAGTGGATAAATAAAATGTGGTATATACACACGATGGAATACTACAAGGCAGTAAGAAGGAACGATCTCGTGAAACATATGACAACATGGATGAACCTTGAAGACATAATGCTGAGCGAAATAAGCCAGGCACAAAAAGAGAAATATTATATGCTACCACTAATGTGAACTTTGAAAAATGTAAAACAAATGGTTTATAATGTAGAATGTAGGGGAACTAGCAGTAGAGAGCAATTAAGGAAGGGGGAACAATAATCCAAGAAGAACAGATAAGCTATTTAACGTTCTGGGGATGCCCAGAAATGACTATGGTCTGTAATTTCTGATGGATATAGTAGGAACAAGTTCACAGAAATGTTGCTATATTATGTAACTTTCTTGGGGTAAAGTAGGAACATGTTGGAAGTTAAGCAGTTATCTTAGGTTAGTTGTCTTTTTCTTACTCCCTTTTTATGGTCTCTTTGAAATGTTCTTTTATTGTATGTTTGTTTTCTTTTTAACTTTTTTTTCATACAGTTGATTTAAAAAAGAAGGGAAAGTTAAAAAAAAAAAAAGAAAGAAAGAAAGAAAAACAAGGGAAAAAAAAAAGATGTAGTGCCCCCTTGAGGAGCCTGTGGAGAATGCAGGGGTATTCGCCTACCCCACCTCCATGGTTGCTAACATGACCACAGACATAGGGGACTGGTGGTTTGATGGGTTGAGCCCTCTACCATAAGTTTTACCCTTGGGAAGACGGTTGCTGCAAAGGAGAGGCTAGGCCTCCCTATATTTGTGCCTAAGAGTCTCCTCCTGAATGCCTCTTTGTTGCTCAGATGTGGCCCTCTCTCTCTAGCTAAGCCAACTTGAAAGGTGAAATCACTGCCCTCCCCACTACGTGGGATCAGACACCCAGGGGAGTGAATCTCCTTGGCAACGTGGAATGTGACTCCCGGGGAGGAATGTAGACCCGGCATCGTGGGACGGAGAACATCTTCTTGACCAAAAGGGGAATGTGAAAGGAAGTGAAGTGAGCTTCAGTGGCAGAGATATTCCAAAACGAGCCGAGAGGTCACTCTGGTGGGCACTCTTACGCACACTTTAGACAACCCTTTTTAGGTTCTAAAGAATTGGGGTAGCTGGTGGTGGATGCCTGAAGCTGTCGGGCTGCGGCCCAGAGCCCATGGATCTCGAAGACAGTTGTGTGAAGGTGTAGCTTATGAGGGGTGACAATGGGATTGGGAAGGCCATAGGGACCACACTCCACTTTGTCTAGTTTGTGGATGGATGAGTAGAAAAATAGGGGAAGGAAACAAACAGACAAAGGTACCCAGTGTTCTTTTTTACTTCAATTGCTCTTTTTCACTCTAATTGTTATTCTTGTTGTTTTTGTGTGTGTGCTAATGAAGGTGTCAGGGATTGATTTGGGTGATGAATGTACAGCTATGTAATGGTACTGTAAACAATCGAAAGTACGATTTGTTTTGTAAAAAAAATAAATAAAATAAAATAAAACACAAATACTCACAGCAAAAATAAATAAATAAATAAATAAAGGCAAAGAAGGGTGTTTCTTGCTGGACCCTTCGGAGATACGAATCAAAGAGATGAATCATCAGCCAAAAGATACAGCACTTGACAGACACTGCCATCAATATAAACCAGTCCCCCCGCTGTCCCCTGCTGGTGCTGCTCTGGCAATGGCCAGCCCCCCACCCCCACCCACCCACCCACAGCCTTGTGCAAGCTCAGAATGCAGGCCTGTGGCCAGAAGGGTGTCAAACATCCCCCAACCCAGTGCAGAGGCCCCAGGAGTCAGGAAGCTCCACTCCCACCCTCTTTCCAGGTGGAGCACCCTCCAGGCCAAACATGGGCTCTGGCCCCACTTCTGATGAACCCGTGTGGGACCACAAGCAGGTTTTGCCTCTCCCTGAATCTCGCTCTTTTGGCTATTCCTGAAACCCTCCGTTGGTCCAGGCCAGCCCTGGGCAGGGACTGAGGAAAGGCCCAGGACGGCCCCACCCTGGCAGGGCAGACAGAGCCCGTGTTCCATCACAGGGTGGCAATGCAGGCAAAAAAAAAAAAACAGGACAAGAGCAGGACAAGGTGAGGACAGGATGGTTATTCAGGCAAAAGATTTTGACAGCAGGTCCTGCCTTTATCCTTCTCAACTCAGTGCTGGAGGTGGGTCAAGAAAGCCTCAACTTCCCTCTAGATGAATTTATTACAGGGACCAAAAGCGCAATCCGAGGGGCCTCACATTTGGAGGCTGCTGATATCCCAAATCGGTGCCTTCCTGGTTTCTGCAAAGCCACCAGGTGCCCTTTCCTGTCAATGCAAAAAATCCAAGGAATTTTCCATCTATGGAGACATAAAGTGAAGTCTGCAACGTCAAGTGAAGTCACACTGTCTCCATACCCAAGACAGCTTCAACCGATGGATAACTTGAAGGTTTGGGATGTGAAGGGAAAAACTGAGCCAATCCACCCTTTCCCCTCCTCCACTCCAGAATTCTAAATCACCATAGCTGACAAAGATGTGGCAAACAGGACAGCCCTTTATTTTGCAGCCAGGGAAACTGAGGCCAGCAAGTGGGAGGCAGACTTCCAAAGGGACCCAGGAAGCCGCAGCCCCAGTGAAGCAGACCCTGAGTCCCCTGACCCCAAGACACATCCCCTGGCAGAACTGCCAGCCCTCAGCAAGCATCCTTCAGCCTTTCCCTTGAAATATACACCTTCTTGCTTACTCTTGGATCATTTCTTCAATAAGAGTTTTCAAAACAAGCTTTTAATTTAATCCATTCCCATTCTGT
The DNA here is from genome assembly GCF_015220235.1 of Choloepus didactylus. Lineage (NCBI taxonomy): Eukaryota > Metazoa > Chordata > Mammalia > Pilosa > Megalonychidae > Choloepus > Choloepus didactylus. Next base: position 163,914,272 of record NC_051311.1, read on the forward strand.
GAGCAAGTTCCCTCCCTGGAGTCATGTTTTCTTGCTGGAGAAGGGATTGGCGGGGGCGGTTCAGAAAGCTGCCTCCCCTTTCCCTCTCCCACCCGGCTATGCAGACCTGCCCACCCACCCCCCAAGCCCCCCCCACACACACACACACACACTGGGATAGCTGTCCTCAGGAAGACAGAACAGGAGTGGAAAGGACAGACCCCCAACCCGGGATTCCTCTCATCAATACCCCTCGCACGTGGGCATCAAGTCATCATGTACATGAGGTCCGCCGCAGGGGGCTCACTACCTAACAGGTGGCCCATCCCAGGGTGTGCCAGACGCCAGGGCAGTGAGGACAGGGAACTCACAGCTGGGAAGGGAAAAGACCTGCCGGAGAGGTCCCGCTGGCCGAGCCGAGCCTGCAGGAGACCCCGCGCCTCCCTTCCGAGCCCCGGCTCCTGGCGCAGTCAGCTCCACCCGGGTGTCCTCTTCCCTGGAGAAGGGAACAGCCTGGGGACGCGCGCCCCACCGATCCCGGGAGTCCCGGGCAGGGCTCCTCTCTGCAGGGGAAGGGTCGCGGTCCCTGCGGAGGCCGGGGTGCTCTGGGGATCGGCGCTGCGCCGGGAACCCAGAGGCTCCGAAGGCGCAGCCCAGCGCAAGTGCGGGGAAAGGGTGAGGGCCCGCGCGCGTTCTCCTCGCCGCCGGAGGAAGTCCCCGGCCCGGCGTCCTCCTTACCGCCGAGCAGCAGCAACAGCAGCAGCGGCAGCCGGAGAAGCTGTGGGAGCCGCGGCGCTCGCGCCTCCATGGCCTGGCTAGCAGCAGGGACCGCGTGACGGGGATCGGTCCCAGCTGGGTGCCTGGGGTGCGCGGGTGGCTCCCGCCGCGGGGAGGCGGGGCGGGACCGGGGCGGGGTTGGGGGCGGGGTCCTAGACCTGCCCCGCCCCGCCCCCGGCGTCCCGGGCTTCCTCCTGCTCCTGGGGCGCAGTCGGTGTTGCCAGGCTGGGGTCCGCTTCTTTGAGCAGAGGCGCGCTCAGCAGCGCGGTTCGCCGAGGCACCGGGAAGTGTATGGGGAAAGATTGCCGTGCAACTCTGCGCGCATGCATGTGGGTGTGCGAGGCCGAGGGTGTGTGTGTGCGTGCAGGAGCGGGGCAGTACTGCTTGCAGTCGAGGGCGCACCAGAACAGGAAACACTGTACGTGGGTCCGTGGGTCTGGGCACGATGCTTGCCCTGGGGCTCCGAGGAGTGGGTGGGTGGTGTCATCTGCTGTCTCTACTGCTAGCGGCTGGTCCCTTAGGGCCCCCACAGCCGGTGTTTACAACCCCTCGGCCCCTATCACGACCCCACCCTTGGTGGGCACTTGGTTAAGTCTGGCGGGTTGTCAGTGGTCAGAATCACCCTTGAACACCAACCTTGGGAGCAGGGCCAGGTATTGATCCGAGGATTCTGAGAGCAGGAATGGAAGGTCGACCTTCAGGGCTGGCTCCTGGCTGTGCCGGCACGGGGTAGAGTAGCAAGGGCAACTCCCCATCCGGAGCCACCTGGCTCCTCCACCTGTTTGCTGTGTTGCCTTGTGCAAGTGCCTTCACCTCTCTGGGCCTGGGTTTCCTCCTCTGTGAATGTCACAGCTGGCTGGAAAATTCAGCTGGTTGGAAAAGGATTCTGTGCCTGCCAATGCATTACAGTCCCGGGGGTGCTGCTGGCTTGGTGTAAGCTGAGTTGACCTTTTCCTTGTTCTGCCAATTTAATAAGGGATCAAAACTTTCTGTGCTTTCTCACTGGAGAAATTCTGATTAAGGTTAGAATTGTTACCAGGGAGACTTAAAGCTAATTTAAGTTGATCAGCCTTCCTGTCTGCCTTCTGCTGAAAGAGAAGAGGGAGGGATGGGGACAGCGGGTGACCACAGAGCCTTCCCAGAGACCTATCCTGCCAACACAAAGGGCTTCCGCCATAAGCTGTGCTGCTGAGGGGCCAACTGAGGCTGGGCTGTGGGTGCCCGCTCAGCTCAGTGGTGCGCTAGACCAGGGGTTTGAGCCATCAGGAGGTGGGCAGGCCAGTCTGAGGGAACCTGTCTTTGGGAACCAGCAGCCCTGGCCAGATAGGAACGGCAGTGATGCTTCCCATCACTGTCCCTATACCTGCAAGTCTTGGGGGAAGTTGTTCCCTCTGTCTGGGACACCCTGCCCTGCCCCAGCCTGGCTCTGTCATTGGAAAACCCTATCCATCCTTCCAAGTCCAGTCCCAGTACCCCTCCTCCATGAAGCTTTCCTCCATGCCCCCTTCCCAGCAAATTTCCTGGGCCTCCACGGCCCTATGAACCACAGACTGCCCTCCATTCGCTTCTCCTGCAGCCCTTGTCCCCCTGTCCATGTGAGTCCCCTTGTTCCAGTGCTCCAAGCACTGTGCACACAGCTTGCGGGTTAATTTTAACCTGGCTAGCGGGAAATATAGCCACAGCGAGAACCTGCCTTGCCCCTTCCATCGGGTGCACTCCACGGCCAGGGGGGTCTTTTTCTACCAGAGCTGACCCAGCTGCTCCCACTGCTGCCACCACACCCAAACTCCTGTCAGCAGGGGAGGAATCACAGCCTGCACCTGTCTCCCTCCTTTGTCCAGCTCCTCCCCTTCTGCAGCGTCCCAGATGCCCACCAGGCCCCTCCCCAGTCCCCTGAAGATGCTCCTCCTGGCTCCTCTGCCTCTGAGACAGGGAGCGTCAGGGCTGAGCCTCATCCATGTCCCAGTGCTGGGAAAAGGGAACACATTCGTACAAGGGACAATCAAAGCCAGCGCCTGCCTACTGGAGAAGCTGTCTTACGGGCAAGGCAGGCAGGCTAGCTGGGAGCTAAGGCCGGGGTGACAGGCTGGGAGGGGGCGTCCAGTCTTGGGAGCTGGCATTTTGGAGGAGGCAGGGTTCTCCAAGACCTTCAGGAAAACTCGTAGGGAAAATAACTGCCCTGTCTCCCTCCTAGGTCAGTTGTGAGGCTCATGGTCACAGGGGTGTGATTCCGTGGCACCTGCAGATAGAAGCACCCAGGAAGGGGCCCGAGGCCAGAACAGGGAGGACCTGGACACCCAGCGGGCTCCCCGCTGGAGCCATGGGGTCCTTAGCAGACTCCATCACTTCTCTCCAGCCTCCTGCATCCAGGGGCTCTCCGAGGCTCCTTCCTGCAGCACGGGCCCCCCTTCTCTACCCACCCAGAGGCTAACATGCAGATTAAGAGGGGCTCCTGTGCCAGGTTCTCCAGATCAGCTGATAAGTCCATTCCCTGGGGGGGGGGGGGGGGGATGGACACAATACCCCATGGGATTAGACAGGCCCCTCTCACCATGAGCCCCCAGGGACAAACCCAAGAGGTCTTGCTTCCCTGTGACCAGCCCAGCAGCCCAGTGCCACCCACAGACCAACTTCAGAGGGCACCCAGCCCAGTGACAAGAGAAGGATCATTCTGGCCAGGAGAGGGAGCCCATGTGCCCCAGAGGAGAACCAGGATGCTAAGCCCCCACAGGAGGCTGTACCAGGGCTCCCCACGTCCCCAAGATTTGAGAACTGAGAGAGGAGTCCGGCTGCCCCTCCGGACCTTGGTTTTCTCATCTGTGACATGGGAACACTACACGCCTGCCCCTGGCATAGCAGCAGCGATACATGAGGTTGACCATAGTGCACCTGGCACAGTACCCGCCTCCCTGGATCTGCTCCCTTCTTGGGAGGTCCAGCCTTAGGGGAGGTGTCTGCTCTCCTGTGTGCTTTAGAGGCCACGATTCCTTTTATTAAACTTTTCCTATTCAGATTGCTGTGTGGTTTCTACCTCCTGATTGAACCCTGACTGATACATTATTAATATGAGCTTTATTCAGTCATTTTCCCTGAGTTTTAAATCGTGTTAAAAGTAAGCTCTTTTGAAACTTAAGGAGCCTCTCTTCTAAGAGGAGGGTTTGTGATCCAATAACATCGTCCATCACCAATGTCTCTCTCTTAGATCCGAGAAACACACACACCCTCTGCCTCCACCTCCCTCTCTTGGAGCAGATGCCTCAGCCAGCCTCCCCACAACTCACGTGGCCCCAAGAATCTGAGCACCCATTTGGGATTTGGGGGCAGGCCGTGTTTGTTCTGGGAGTTTCACCTTCAACGCTTCAGAGACAGGTGCAGGAACCCAACCAGAGTGGAGCACATTTGTGGGTGTTTGGCGCCCCCTGCTGGACAATTGTGGATCCACCCTCCTCATCGTCACCTTGAGAAACGAGACTCTCTGCCAGGCAGTTAGGATGCGGTGACTTGTGCTGACGGAGGCATCCATCTCAGAAGAAGGAGGGGGCAGTACAGATTCCCCCAACACCTCATGGCCCTGGGAAGAGACGTTTCTGACCCTCGGCTCTTCCCCACAAACCCACACGTCTCAAGAAGCCAAACTCTCCATTTCCTTCTTAAGGGGAAAAAGCAAGTTTAGAAAAGCTGAATCAAAGATTCAATTTCATCTTTATAAAATCTATCAGAAAAAACACCAAAATGTTATCCGGAGGGATGTGAGGTTTTTCATGTTCCTTTCTGCTTGTCTCTGTTGCTCATTTTCCCATAGTGATGTATGTGGTGTGTGGAGGGTTTCATGTAATAGCTGCAACACGAGTGTGTTTGTGTGAATGTGTTTATGTGTGTGTGAGTCAGTGTGGATGTATTGCATATTTCTTCAATGTGGGACATGTGTATGCGGTATGTGTGTGCACAGGCTAGGAGTTTGCAGCAGATTGCACATGTGTGTTGTGTGCCTGCATCTGTGTGTGTATATGTGCATGGATGTATGTGAATGAGTGAGGGTTTGTGTGTGTATCTATGTACACGTGTGTGGTATATGTGCTATGTGTAGAAGGGTATGTGCAGTGTGTACGGTGTAGTGAGAATGGTGTGTGTGTATGGATTGTGCGATGTATCTGCATGAGTGTGTGCACTGCATGTATGGTATAGTGATAGTGGTGTGCATCATAACACATCTTAGCTTATGCACAATTATGCATGTGTGTGCGCTTATGTGTGACCATGCGGTTAGTGTAGACTGTGTGCAAGTGGATGGATACAAGTGGATGTTAGTGCAGTGTGTGAGGCTGTGGCACGTATGTGGAGTTGGGTAGTGTGTGTGGATTATGTGTTCTTGTGTGATGTGTGTGTGTTGTGTGTCTGGTATGTGGTGCATGGAGTGTATGAGTGTGCATGTGTGATATGAATGTGTGTTCTGCCAGAACTTTATTGGCCCCCCAGCTGGAAAATCATTCATTCCTGGCACTTGAGCTCATCGTCCCCTCAAAAGCGACCTGACCTTTAGCCTCTGACCCACCTCCCTCGTTTGCTCCGCTGTCAGTTGTCACATGGAAAGGATCAGAGCTGGGTGTCAGGCCAGTTTGCCACCCTGAGCAAATTTCTTCACTTCTTTGATCCTCAGTGAACTCATTTGTTAAATGGGATGATAAAAACACCTGCCCTGCCTCCCCAAGGACTGGTAGGAGGTGAAGGTATTTTGGAAACTGAAAAGCACAACACAAGTGTAAGGGATTTTCTTTAAGGAACACATTTCTGATTTCCTGTCAAAGTGTGCGGTACTCAGTGGAGAGACTGCTGGGAACAGAGAAAGGAGAAGCGGGAAACCCCTTCCTTTATGACATTGCAAAGCAAGAAGCAGTTCTTTCCCAGATCCCCGGGTTCCAGGATGACCGTTGTTGGGAGGAGGGCTGAGACTTGCCTGCCCTGGGACAGCTTTAACCCCACATGTTCTCTGTTGTTTGGAAATTTGGGGGCTTTAAAGAGGAAAACCCTGGACCTGGTACTCAGACCTCTGAGGAGGGGTGCCACCCAGCTGCCATACATACTTGGTGGACTCAAGAGGAGGGACCTGGCAGAGCTGGTGAGTGGACGTGCCGCCTGTCTGCTGCGGACACCTCTGAGTACCACCCTCCAGGGCTGATGCTGGCAGTGCTGAGAGAAGGTGGATTCTGGTGCCAGATACTTATATCTCCCAGAAAAAGCCATGTTCTTTAATACAATCTGTGGGGGCAGGTGTATTAGTGTTGATTAGGTTGGAACCTTTTGGTTGAATGTTTCCACGGAGATGTAACTCACCCAATTGTAGGTGGTAACTCTGATTGAATTTTTCCATGGAGGTGTGTCCCTGCCCAGTTGGCGTGGGTCTTAATTGGTTTACTGGAGTCCTTTAAAAAGAACCACACAGGCCCAGATGTGTGAGAGGTGCAGTTGTCCACCCAGGGAAACAGAGGCTGTTCCTAGCAGAGGCCAGGCTGGGCCTGCTTTGCATCTCATACGGGTGAGAAAGTGGGAAATGCTTTCTGTACTTGTTCTCCAGTCAAAAAACTTAGCTTCAACGCCCATGCATTCTCTCTTTCACCTCTCTTTTTTGTCCTGAAGGTCACAGATGACCTCCTAATTCTCCGTCCGTGGCATTTGGCACTGCTACCTTCTTCCACCTTCTTGAAACAAGCTCCACCTCATTCAGCATCTGTGGCCCCACCTCCTCCAGATTTTCTTCCCCTTTTTGTGGCTGTTCCTTCTCAGCCCCCCTGGCTCTACCCTTTGACTGTAGTATCACCTCCTCTGAGCAGCCTTCCTTGGCTGTCCCCCGTCTCCCTGGACCATACCTGGGTTAGGTGCCCTCTCATGCCCTCAGGAATCTGCATTCAAACACCTACTAGCACAAGTCCCCTGGTGTCAGGAGCTAGTTTTGAAGGATCAAGTACTTGTAGGCCACATCATCTTCAGGCCTTGTCCTCCCATAGCTATCTCCTCCAAACCCTGGCCCCTGGGCCAATCAAGGCCTGAGAGGGAAGGATGTGAGAAGTCCCTGTTTGGCTGGCCCTGTGGGGCTCAGTCTGAGCCAGCCTGGGTATCTGTCTGCCCTGACCATAGTTCCATCTTTCAGGGGCTGTGGACTGCTTTGCCTGTGCCAGCTCCCCACTCCTCAGGTGGAATTCCAGCTCTAAGCCCAGGCACACGGCATTGCTACCTGCTCATCTGCAGTCCAACTACTCAAAGGCTCTAGCCCAGCTCAACCTGCTGTTAAAGCCCCTTTCTACCATGTTGGATATATTACTGCAGGTCTCCATCCAGCCTTCTGTCCCATGCTGGTGTCTACAGCCAGACAGCTCTGAGGAGAATCACAGCTGCAGGACCCTAAGTCCTGAGCAGGCCTCACTCCTCTCCTCTGAGGTTCCTAGGCTAGCCCTAGCCTCAAGCTACCCAAAGGAACACATCTGTGATGGTTTGAAGCTGTATGGACCCCAGAAAAACATGTTCTTAAATCTCATCCATTCCTGTGGGTGTGAACCCATTGTGAGTAGGATCTTTTGATGAGGCTACTTCAGTTAAGTTGTGACCCAAGTCATTCAGGATGGGTCTTGATCCTCTTACTGGAGTCCTTTACAAGAGCGTGAAATTCAGAGAGAAAGCTACAGAAGCAAGAAGCTGAAATCAATAAAACCCGGAAGAGAAGGGAAGAGACCAGCAGATGTCACCATGTGTCTTGCCACATAATAGAGGAGCCAAGGATTGCTGGTAGTTGGTCTTTGGGAAGAAAGCATCACCTTGATGACACCTTGATTTGGACATTTCTCTGGACTCTAACCATAAGCGAATAAATTCCTATTGTTCAAGCCGAACCATTTCACAGTATTTGCTTTAAGCAGGATAGGAAACTAAAAAACCAACTTTCCCAAGATGCTAAAACCTTCAGGACTACATTTGAGCAGCCCCAGGAGGCTACCTGAACTGGGCCCAGACATTTCCTCTCAAACCACAGGAGCTGAGTAGGGCCTTCCGGGTCCCTGGACTTGCTCCTCTCCCAGCCACCATGTCAGTGGTCTGCCTAGGGTGCCCATATTTGCTCATTCACCACAGTCCCTCAATCTACATCAGGCTGTTCTAAACCTTACGGAAGAGCTGAGTCTGAGAGGCCATTTCTGTAGGGTCCCTTCTGCCATGGAGAAGAGGACTGGGTCCCAGGGCCCTGGGTGCAGACTCAAGAATCAAGTTGAGGAGCCCTCAAGCTCCAGGCTAGAAGTTGGAGAGAAAAAGCCTCATGCACAGCAGCCAAAAGGCCTGGGCTGGAAGCTTCCAGAGGACAGCAGTCTGGGAGGGTCTCTGCTGTTCAAAGCAGGGCATGGGTATGCCTGAGACTGCTCCCAGGATGGCCAGAGCTCCTCGTGCCCACCATCCAAGTGGGTGTCTGGTGCATTCCAGCATCCTGAGTGGTAGTCAGGCCTGGTCTGGCCAAACCCCAGGGCCAGGCTCTACAGGTGCACCTACCATGGCCACTTCTCATGTGGTCCAATAAGGTACAGGACTCTGCGCCTGATTTGGAACAATGGGAGGGATCTCTTGTTGCACTCAAATAAGATCCAAGAACACCAACCAAACCAGCAATCCCAAAAGAGTGACAGCATGTTGGTCCTGATACTGGGCCCCTGAGCACCTACTCAGAGCCCAACCCAGGTGTAGCAGATGCCAGAATCCCAGAAAAAAGTGCCTAAGATGCCATCCTACCCTGCTGTCCAGAGATGGACCCCAAGGGACATAAACCCAGTAAGCTACTGAGATCCTCAAGCTGTGATAAAAATGCTAGTAGAGGAAAGATGATGGTTTCCCACTTTCTCCTCTCCTTTTCCCAGCCCCTCAAAAGTAGCCCCAGCCCTGATCTCTTTTTCATCCTGCAGGGATTCCTTGAAGGACAAAATTCTGCCAAGTTGCAAGACTCTTTCTGTGCCCCTCCCAGAGCTGGGATCACAACTGTAGGCTCAACTCTCCCCCAGGCCCCGTGATAATCTGATGTGAATGGAATAAGTGGTAATTAAGGAAGTTCAGCCCAACCTTTGGGACTGTACCAGTCGTGGCTGGGGGTTCTCCCAAATCCTCACCAGAACCCTGTGCTGTATTACTAAAGGCCCAGCCTTGAGTCTTAACCCCAGGCTGGTGGCAGGAGCCCCTGATAAACCTGGTAACAAACAAGAGTGCATCTGGAGAAGTACCATAACACATACTCAAGTACACAGGGAGACAGTCCCTGAAAAAAGTGAGGCAACAGTGCCTTTTGGGGTTTGCTCTGCATCCATCAAATGGGCACAGTGAATATGGGGCGGTTGTGAGAATGAACTCAGCTACATGAAGCACCTGGCAAACAGGCCTTCGGGATGGTAGCTGCTATTTATCAGATGCCAATGTGGTTCTACAAGCGCAAGGCTGAAGCAAAAGCTGGCTCGTCAGAGGTGCTCAGGGTTTTCCCTCTCTCTACTTCACTTTCAGTCCAATACAGCACCGTCCATTATAGTTACCAAACTTAGGCCCAAATGGCTTTATGCCGATTCACAACATCTATGGTCACTGAAGGCCATCAAAGGAGTGATCGCGGGCACACAGGCAGCTCCAGAAGAGGGGCTCCAGGCAGCATGGGCAGTGGCAGTGTGCCGGTTTTATGTATTATGTCCCCCCAAATGCCATGTTCTTTAATGCAAACTTGTGGGGCAGACATATTAGTGTTGATTATGTTGGAATCTTTGGATTAAGTTGTTTCCATGGAGATGTGACCCACCCAGCTATGGGTAATTCCTTTGATTAGATTATTTCCATGGAGGTGTGGCCCCACCCATTCAGCATGGATCTTGATTCGGTTACTGGAGCACTATATAAGCTCAGACAGGAGGAGCTCAGTGCTACAGCTGAGAGACACGTTTTGGAGACGGCCATTGAAAGCAGACATTTGCTATCACTTTGGAGATACTAGCCCAGAGTTTATCCTAAGAAGCTAAGCCTAGAGACATTTTGGAGAACAATAAGTTGAAATGCAACCTGGAAGCAAGCAGATGCCAACCATGTGCCTTCCCAGCTAACAGAGGTTTTCCGGACACCAATAACCTTTCTACAGTGAAGTTATACTCATGTTTGTGCCTTGGTTTGGACACTTTATGGCCTTAACACTGTAACTTTGTAACCAAATAAACCCCCATTATAAAAGCCAATCCATTTCTGGTATTTTGCAAACAGCAGCATTAGCAAACTAGAACAGGCAGCTTCTGTAATAAACAGCTAGACACCCACTGGGTGTGCTTTGAAGGATCACATATGGGTATATATATTCTCTTATTTTGTTAAAAAGAAAAATCCTATGGTAATACCTTAAATATTGCCTGCTGAGATCTTTAGGCTTAACTTTTGTGTTTGTAACAGAACTGAGTTTTTTGCAGAAGGTCAGTGGGCCTAAACCAAGCCCTCATAAAATGCCATCTCCTCTCCCTTACATACAAATACAGTGTTGACCTGTGGGATGCTCTGGAAAGCTGAAAAGATGTGAACCCCATGGCCACCCAATGTGATATATGATAACTATGGCCTCCCTCATAACAGGGGGCCCACGAAGACAAGGACAGAGACCTAGACACACAGTGGGTGGGGTGTGACCCACAAACCCCTTCAGGGAGGGGCTCCAGAGACGAGCACCAGTGCTTCTGAAACTGCTGGCGAGCCGGCTGGCAGGAGCCGAGTCCCTGGGAACAGGGCTACTTCTGCCCTGGGCCTGTTCCAGGCGGCTGTGCTTGCTGATCCCTGACAAACGAGGCACCCTAAAGCAAGTCCCACCTCAGCTCCAACAGAGGCCACATGTCGGGTGCTGGAGTCTCTGTCCCGGCCCTCCCAGGGGGCTGTTTGGATGGCGCAGGGAATCCCTCACTGCGTGCACAGCAGCAAAAGGCCTGCCCCAGGCGGTGGCCTCCTTGGTGGCCCTTCATGTCCACTCAAGTGAAAGGTCCTCCTACACGTGGGTCGCAACCTGATGTAACTGTGAGGCCCAGAAGGACCGGCAATGGGAGTCCTTTGAGCCGGACATCACACTGAGCCCTCCACCCTGTCACCATGGGCTGGGACAGGTGCCTCCACAGACGCCCCTTTTGGTAGAAGCTCTTGTCACACCTGGGACCCTAGAAGGGTCTCTGGTCCATGTCCAATCCCTGATGCCAAATGTTGCTCTTGGCCACAGCTCTGGTCACACTCAGGGCACCAAAAAGCCTTCTCGCCCCAGGGAGCTCCGATGTGGCTGGTGAGTTCTGGCATCAGTGCCACCCCTGCTGCACTTGCCCCCAGAGGACAGGGGGACAAGGACACCCCTGGTCCTAGGTCTCCAATAAAAGGTGTCCTCCCTGGTTTACAAGCACGTGCTCTAGTGAGGGTGTTATGCATAAGGTTTTTGTGGGGATTAACTAAGATAATGAAGGAAAGGCACTCAGCACGATGCAGGGCCTGAAGCTCAAGGCAGGGTAGCTCCTCTCCTCGTTTCTAAGGAGCGATCCCAAATACTGTCCAGTCCCCTGAAGCTTCCAGCTCCATTCCTGCCCCCATCACCTTGTGGAGCTGGTCCCATTGTCTGCTTGGTGAACATGAGGTAAGCTCTGCTTGCCTCCTTTTCCTTTGAAATGCTTCTCTATCTTCACCCTCCCTCAATTTCAGAGCAACTATTGACTTCTATTTGCCAAAGCCAGTCCCTCTCTTACAACTTTGAAACCAGCTGTGACAGTATCTCTCCTCTAGCTCTCTCCCTACTCTTCAATCTTCATCTTTCCCTTCTCAGTGTTCCCCTTTCCACAGCTATCACGAACTTAAACCTCTCCCACTTAGGATAAAAGCCTTCCCTTTATCCCGTTTCCCCATCAAGCTACCACTTCCCTTTGCCATCAAGTTTCTTGAAAAAGCCCCATACCTCCCTCTAATTACTCATCCCCACTCAAAGCCCTACCATTTGCAATCTAGCATCTGTACACTACCAAAAAGGCTCTAGCAGAAGTTTCAGATGACTCCCTGGTCACCAAACCCCATAAACAACCTGGCAGACCTCATCTTCTTCAACCCTTACAGACTGACAATCCTGGCCTCTCCCCCACCCTCTTCTTGACATGTTCTCTCCTGGAGTTTTGCTAATCACACCCTTAATGCCTGTCCCAAATGGGGGCTTTTTCCACTCTCTTCTTGGTCCTTAGTGCTCTTCTCTCTGCACCTCGTGACAATATGTGAATTCTGTTCCCTGTGCAGACAAAGTGAAAACCACCCTGACCTCTCTCCTCAGCTCCATCCAGGGTCACGCCTGTGCCTCAAACTCACCAAGGACAAAACCAGTGGCAGGGCCTCCCACAGAGCCACCACTCCCCAGGAAGCCCCATCTGCCGATGGACTCATGCTGCTCCAGTTTCTCCCAAACATACTTAATACATCGTCATGATCTGATCTCCACGACACATCATTCCACAGCAGGATGAACCAAAGAAAAGTCAGAAGTGTCCCCCATCACACACACACACGCGAAGGCTGGAACTGGGATGAGAGGCTAGATCAGTTTGGATGGTGTTCTAGTTTGCTAATGCTGCTGGAATGCAAAACACCAGAGATTTGGTTACAAAGTTACACTCGTAAGGCCATAAAGTGTCCAAGGTAACACATCAACAACTGGGTTCCTTCACTGGAGGATGGCCATTGGCATCTGGAAAACCTCTGTTAGCCGGGAAGGCAAGTGGCTAGCATCTGCTCTGGAGTTCTGCTTTCAAAATGGCTTTCTCCCAGGATGTTCCTCTCTAGGCTGCAGTTTCTCTCCAAAATGTCACTCTCAGTTACTCTTGGGGTGTTTGCCCTCTCTTAGCTTCTCTGTAGCAAAAGTCTGCTTTCAATGGCCATCTTAAAACTGTCTCTCATCTGCAGCTCCTCTCTTAGCCACTGTGCATTCTTCAGTGTCCCTCTTGGCTGTAGCAAGCTTGCTCCTTCTGTCTGAGCTTATATACTGCTCCAGCAATTTAATTCAGACCCATCCTGAATGGGCAGGGCAACACCTCCATGGAAATTATCCAACCAAAGGTCTTGTCCACAGTTGATTGAATCACATCTCCATGGAGACACACAAAGGATTCCAAAATCTAATCAACACTAATGTCTGCCCACACAAGATTGCATCAAAGATAATGGCATTTTGGGGAACATAATACATCGAAACCAGCACAGATGGGTATATTCTCCCTGTTTTCCTAGAATTGCACAACCAAGTCAATGATGCTTTGCAGCTAGTAATTGCTCTTTACCCTAATCCTCCTTACAAGAGCTCAGGTTCCTGTTTAAGCCAAACAAGAAAAAAACTGTCTAAAGATAAAATGTATCTGAGAGTAACAGTGAGCCTACCGCTGGAAAAGAGTTAAGCCTGGCTCTTAAGATACCTGCAGCCATCAGCATAATCTGTAGTCAGAGGGAATATGATTCCATAAAACATGTGATCTTGGGGAGGGGGGTGAATTGGTGATAGTGCAGAACTTCAAGAGTATTGAGGATGACAAGCATGACTGACCTGACTTTTAATCCTTAGCACAGAGCCTACACACGGTAGGGACTGGAAGTTTGTGGGATGAATGCATCCCTGTGGCCTCTGTTTTTTCTAGATCATTCTCAATACAGACCCTGAGCCAAAGGAAATTTTGCAATTGGGACCAGGCTTGCAGGCAAGGAGTTCAAGGAGACTGACTAACTCTTGCAGCCTTTCTGCATAGGCTACTGACCCAGAGCCAGGCTTGTTATCCCATATTGAACAGGAGGAAAAGCCCTTCATCAGAGAGGCGAGGAGCTTAGTGAATGCAGAAGGCATGCCCTGTCTGGAGGAGGTAACCATTTTGACCTGGAGAAATGCAAAGTATGTGAGCCACGAAACTGAGGGTGGCCCTTACAGATTTTCTTTGCATTGAATAAGACTAAATATTCCAGAAGCCTTTAGTGCATAGGGGCTTAATCAATTTTGATTTACATCTATCCCAATTTTATGGGAGAAAAAAAGTAAACAAAGGGCCATTTGTTGTCCTGGGCCAAAAAGATGACCTGGGAACTCTCCCCATTTTTGACTGTCAAGAGCGAAGCTGCCCTGCAACCCCATCGTTGTCAGGGATCTGAGAATGGGGTTGGAGAAAGAAAATAGCAAATGCCATGTGGTATTTGATTGCTGAATGAAGTTAGGAAGAGGCAGAAGAGTCTCTACAATAACACGGACCTGGGTTCAAATTCAGGTTCAGACACTTACCAGTTATGTAACCAGCTAGTCATTTCATCTATTTCCCCATTTGCAAAACGGGGACAATATATGCTTGTCAGTATTTTGTGGTGATTAGAAACAATACTCATTACTATAGCAAAGCACAGTACTTAAGTACTTGAGAAGTGCTAAATACATGATACCTATTAATGTCTTTATTAACATGTAACATGTTAAAATTCCATGCAGATTAAATAATACCCTGAATTAAAGTTCCGCAGGCTCAGAAAAACAGGGTAGTATAATCAGGGAACTAAGCAATTTCAAAACTATAAAGTTTCCTGCAGTGTTCTGAATTCCTCAGAACTAAGCAGTCCTTAAAAGTGGCATACTAGCTGTGAGTTTTGAGAAGATAGAGACGGTGTCATCATAATCTGCCCAACCCCATGCTACTGAATAGATGCTCTGAGAAATGAAAGCTGAATAAATGAAGGGCATGTGTAAGGTGGTGATGGTATCCATGCTAAAGAGAGAAGAAATTACTTTTCTTGGAATGTGGTCCAACTCACAAATGCCAGAAAGCACTGCTGAGATGCATGTATGAGAACTAGGACATCATAAGGACCAAATGGGGTGTACTCAAGGCTCCCAAACAAACTCCTTACTTTTCTTCCTCCCCCTCTTCCTCCTCCCCTCCTCCTCCTCTCCTTCTCCTTCTCCTCCCTCTTCTCTTTCTTCTTCTACTTGCCAAAGCAACTACAAAGAAAGACATGAAAGAAAGCTAGTATATGAGTTTAAACTTGTTGTGGTAGTTTGGAGCTGTATGTACCCCAGAAAAAAAAAAAACATGTTCTTAAATTTAATCCATTCCTGTGAACCCACTGTATACTTAAAGGATATTTTGCTAAGATTACTTCAGTTAAGGTGTGACCCACCTCTTTCAGGATGAGTCTTAATCCTACTATTGGAGTCCTTTATTAGCAGAGTGAAATTCAGACAGAGAGAGAAAAAGCCACAGAAGCAAGAAGCTGAAATTCAATAGAAGATGGAAGAGAAAGAAAAAACCTGGAGACACTGCCATGTGCCTTGCCACGTGACAGGCTAAGGACCAAAACTACCAGGAGAAAGCATCACTTTGATGCCTTGATTTGGCTTTTCTTTTAACCTCAAAACCGTAAGCTAATAAATTCCCTTTGTTTAACCCCACCCATTTCATGGTACTTGCTTGAGCAGCCTAGTAAACTAAAACACATGTAAGTACACATATTTCTGAAGACCTATTTATCATATTAAATGTACGACCCCATCATCTCACATTCTTTAAACTTCTGGGGCAAAAACAATTGAGATGTATATGAAATAACCATTCAAAATCCTCCCTACGACCTTCCACTGCCTACCGAAGTCTGTGGTCTAAAGTGCAAATATCCTTTTCTTTACGGGCCACCCTTGAAGGGCACATATCAGGCAGGTTCTCAGCTCTGGAGGCTGATGAGGCCAGACATGGACTTTGAAGTGGGGTTCCCCATTCCTGGTAACAGAAGCCCTGGTTAGCATAATGACTCTCTATTCTCCAGCACTTGACAGTGCAATGTGCACAAGTGCCCCAGTCTCTGGCAGGACTGGAAAAAGCCCAGCCTCCCCACATCCTTCCCAATCCCTGCCTCACAGACAACAGCCTCTAGAATTCTCCTCTTGCTCTGGTTCTATAATACCAAATGAGAGAGAAAAAAAACTGGCCACAAATGCATGAAAAATGCAAGTTAGCCCTGATATACATAAAATGAGAGGAAAATGCTTTAAGGTGGGCAAGATGTGCATTCAGAAGAAAACTGAAACAGGGTAATGAGTTATCAGGATAAGTCAGATATTTGTGCCACCTTCAAGTTCTAAGACAATCCGTAAACAAATGTTCTAACTACTCTTGCCAATGCATTTTATAAACCACGATTAGGATAAAACATGAATATTTTGGTGCATAGTCTTGGCACAGGTTCCCCCCACCTTGCTCCCAGAAATACACAGCCACATCCTCAAATGTCACGGGTACGCGGGGCCACAGGTATAAACACATCGTCCCTCTTGTCGCTGGGCCACTCTTGCTCTCGCCCCAAACTGTGGAGAGGTTCTCCCAACTCCATCTATGTCTCAGAGTGTCCTAGGTTGATTATTGCCGCCCGGGGACGCCTCGGGGAACACGCGAGAGAAACTGAGTGTGAACAGAGCAAGGGACACGAAATGAGATGACGGGAGGGGGAAGGCGGGGGGTTGGCACTCTGACTCTGACCCAGCTCCCTAGGCCCGTCCAAGGGTCGTGGCGAGCCGTGTCCCGCCTGCCTCTGCAACTGGTAGCGACGTCCAGATCCGCCCTCGGCTTTCCGACCGCGCCGGCTTCGACCCAGCCTTCCCCAACCGTCCTTCGCGCCTCGCACCCGCGCACTGCTGGTCCGCCCGGGCCCCATAGGGAAGCGCTCCCCACATCAGTGCCCAAGGTGCCGGCTGCGCCGAGACTGCGCAGCCGCGGACACCACGCCCCCGGACGCGCGGGGCACACCGGGAGCACCTGCCTCGGCCGGCCTCGGATTCCCTCGGGGCCTTCCGCCACAGACCGCCAGCCCTCCCCAGGCCCGCCCCGCCCCGCCCCGTTCCCGACGTGCTCCGCGCGTGTTGCACCGCCCCCGGCCGCGGTTGGTCGAATCCGTCGAGGGGAGCGCGTGGCGGTTCCGTGCTCCGGGTGGTCTCCGGCGGGGGCGCTGGGGAACCGGGAGTGGAGGGGCGGGGACGCTGGGGAAGGCCGGAGGACGCGGCCTACCAGGGAGGGTCGGGGGAGGCCCCGCTTCGGGGAGCTCAGGCGCCGTCCCGGGCTTTGCATTTACTGTTTTCCCTACTTTACAGGAGTAATACGTACTCGTTGTGGGGGAGACACGGAAAATGAAGTGGAGCAAAAGAAAATAAACGCGATCTCGCACCCTTAATGCTTACTCGTTTTAGAACAAGAATCATAGTACTTGCTCTTAAGTTTTTAAAATTAAATATATTAATATAACATGGAAGATGCGTTTCTGTTTTGTTTTTTACTTAATTTATTATGATCATTTTGCCACCTGGTAATTGTAAAACTCGTTTTTTAAAGTTAAAGTACTACATGGCGGTTGCAGCAAAGAATACAGAAATGTGTAAAGTGAAAATCTGCGAACAATAATGTGTATAGGAAAAATTCTTTTCTGCTTCCCTTTTCAATCCCACTCTCCAGTATTCCTCTGTATGGATATCACAGTGAATTTCATCGGTCTCCTGTTGTTAGTTTTTCCCTATAAAAAGGAGCAGTGTGATTTTTATTTTTGTTGTCAGGTCTCTGCACACTCCTTGTTTATTAGCATGCGTACCCGGGATTAAATGGCTGGGAGGAATCAAAGGCAGCCACACATCTTACAGGCTGCTACGCTGTTTCACCCACAAGGGCAGTGAGGGCTAAGTTGCCACACTCCTGCTACATGTCGGGAAACGCAGGGAACCTGGAGACCCAGGGAGACCATGCCACATAGCTCCCCCATCCAGCGGGGACTCAAGTCAGATTGTAGGACTGCTGTTGCTGTCGGTGTTGTTTTCAACCTACAACACTGACTTTTCTAGACTTCTCTTGCATCACGTGTTGCCTTTGATCAAAGTAGCACCCAAAAAATAGCTGGAAAGCTGCCTGGGCAGCAATCCATGGACAGAAATAGGACTGGGAGGGTGTTCCATACTGGGGTGAAATGGAGGGCAGGTGAGACGAAGGAAGCCAGTGGGAATGTGAGTTTTACATTTGTGGTTCCAGGTGCCGTGACATTTGAGGATGTGGCCGTGCAATTCCAGGAGTAGGGGAGCCTGGAAGAGTGGCAGAGGGATCTGTACCAGCACGTGATGTTGGCCATTTTTTGGGACCCTGGTCTTGCTGGGTAAGAAGTGTGGTTGGGAGCTTTGAGGACACCTCAGGGAGAATCAGGTACTAGGTGTTTTGTGGTTTCTTTGCAGTCACTGTATTTCCTCTCCTTGGGGTCTTTCTCTGTTTCAGCCTTCAAGAAGTAACTATTTCGAACCTATGAAATGACCATTAATTTTGCCACACCAAGTTTTCTGACTTCCCTTTCAATCCCTTGGGAATGACTATTCACCTCCACACCACAGCCAGAGTTTAGCACAGGTTCTGAAGACACCCGGGAAAGTAGTTCACAACACAGACCCAGACCCGACCCAGAAAGAATGCAACCTGTGTTACCCACCTCCAGCCCACCTCCTCAATGTCCCTGCTGTCCTCTGCACACACCAGAGGGGATTCTCATCTAGAACAGAGCAATCCAGTAGAAGTATAATGTTGGTTCTGTAATGTACAATTTTAAATCTTCTTGTTGCCAACTTAAAAAAAAAATGTAAAAGGACAGGTGAATTTTGTTTTTTGTTTGTTTGTTTTTTTATTAAATTCAGTTTTATTGAAATACATTCACACACCATATAGTCATCCATGGTATACAATCCACTGTCCACAGTATGGTAACATAGTTATGCGTTCATCACCACAATCTATCTCTGAACATTTTCCTTACATCAGAAAGAACCAGAACAAGAATAAAAAGTAAAGGTGAAAAAAGAACACCCAAATCATTCCCCCATCCCACCCCATTTGTCCTTTAGTTTTTATCCCCATTTTTCTACTCATCCATACACTAGATAAAGGGGGTGTGATCCACAAGGTCTTCACAATCACACTGTCACCCCTTGTAATCTACATTATTATATAATTGTCTTCAGGAGTCCAGACTGCTGGGTTGGAGTTTGGTAGTTTCAGGTATTTACTTCTAGCTATTCCAATACATTAAAGCCTAAGAGGTGTTATCTATATAGTGCATAAGAATGTCCACCAGAGTGACCTCTCGACTCCATTTGGAATCTCTCAGCCACTGAAACTATTTCGTCTCATTTTACATCCCCCTTTTGGTCAAGAAGATACTCTCAGTCCCACGATGCCAGGTCCACATTCCTCCCCAGGGGTCATATTCTGCATTGCCAGGGAGATTTACACCCCTGGGAGTCGGGTCCCACGTAGGGGGGAGGGCAGCGAGTTCACCTGTCGAGATGGCTCAGTTAGAGAGAGAGGGCCACATCTGAGCAACAAAGAGGTACTCAGGGGGAGACTCTTAGGCACAACTACATGCACGTTTAGACTCTCCTTTGTGGTAATGAGCTTCATAAGGGCAAGTCCCATGCTCGAGGGCTCAGCACATCAAACCGCCAGTCCCAATGTTTGTGACAACATCAACACCAGTCCAGGTGAAGATGTCCAACACATCCGCACCTTCCCCCAGGTCCTTGGGGCTGGGGAAGGGGAGGCTGTAAATATATTTTTTATTATCTGCCCAAATTACTCTGGGATGTGTCACTATTTCACTCCAGCCTATACTAACCTACTGTATCTCACTTCCTATTCAAAGTTCCATGCAATTGTGGTGTTTGAACAAATCGACTGTAGAGTTGTACCGTTTAGAAAATTTAGATCCTGTACCAAATAGATATCTACTCCCTTGGTCTCATATGGAAGTTGAAGTTTTAAAACACAGTCAGTTTCAATGTTTACCCTTTGCCCTGGCTTGCCCTGGTCTTAACCAGATCTGCTTCATTCATATCACTAATTGAAGTCTGGGCTCTTTTTCAGCTTTTTTTTTTTTTTTTTTTTTTTTTTTTGACAGTGGCTGTATGCACTAATACTGACATTCATACCTGCCGAGCTCTAGCTCTGAGTTTCAGGTGTCTCAGAGATATGCATTGTTCCAGAGACCAATTAGGTTATACGCTAGGGGATCAGCATCTCAAAGTTTAGAGATAAGCATTACAATTCAGGGATAGAGTTAACTGCTGTAAGAGCTGACAATCTAGGGACTATTACAATTATTATGTCCACGTTAGGCTATGTTCTAAGATTCAATTCCGAGTTTACACATTGTAGTTAGTCCATATTGGTGAGGCATCATCCCTCTCACCATGTTTTCTCCAACACTTTTACTCCTATATATATATTTTCCTACAATTTTATGGAGTTATATTCACATACCATACATTTATCCACAGTGTACAATCAGTTGTTCATTGTATCATCATAAAGTCGTACATTTATCACCACAATCAGCATTTGAACATACTGATTACTACAAGAAAAATTGTTTAGTATTTTTTTTGGCAATAAGAGAAAAATGATAAAAAGAAAAATAACATGTCATACAATACAATATACTAGTAAGGACAGCAAATAACACCACTACCAAGAATCTCATATTCCTCCCCTATATCCCCCTCTCATATACATTTAGCATTGGCATATTGCCTTTGTTACATTTTATGGAGGTATCTTAAAATGTCACTGTTGACCATAGACTCCAGTTTGCTTTGATTATGTTTTTTCCTGAATACCATCCCTTTTTCAACTCTCTACATGGTTGACATTCATTTGCTTTCCCACATGCAAAAACATTTTTATATTTGTATATTTAGTAACAGTCATTGGCCACTCCAGTTTTTGCCAAGTTATACAGTCCCAGTCTTTATCATTTATCTTTACCTCTGGTGTCATACATTCTCCTATCCCACCTCTTTCAGCGTTACTCACAGACATCTTTGTTCACTGTACTTACAATACTGTGCTATCGTAACACAGTATTATGCTATCTATTTCTGGATCTATGCAATCAATCCTAAACATTCTGTAGTCCTTCAGCATCAAATGGCTGGTGTCTGCCCTCTTTCTATCTCCTGGTCGCCTGGGTTGTCAGCTTTTAACTCCCAAAGTTTGTTCATTAATGTCTGTTCATATTAGTGAGACCATACAGAATCTGTCCTTTTGTTTCTGGCTAACTTCACTCAACATAATGTCCTCAAGGTTCATCCACATTATTACATGATCCATGTCTTTGTTCTGTCTTACAGCTGCATAATATTCCATCATGTGTATATACCACAGTTTGTTTACCCACTCGTCCTTTGATGGACATTTGGGCTGTTTCCATCTCTTGGCAATTGTGAATGATGCTGCAATAAACCTCGGTTTACAAATGTATGTTTGTGTCTTAAGTTTCAGTTCCTCTGAGTATATACCTAGCAATGGAATAGCTGGGTCATATGGCAAATCTATATTTAGCTTCCTGAGGAACCTCCATACTGTCTTCCAGAGTGGTTGCACCATTCTACATTCCCACCAACAATGAATAAGTGTGCCTCTTTCTCCACATCCTCTCCAGCACTTGTCATTTTCTGTTTTTTGGATAATGGCCATTCTGGTATGTGTGAGATGATATCTCATTGTGGTTTTGATTTGCATTTCCTTAATAGCCAGTGAAGTTGAGCATTTTTTCATATGTTTTTGAGCCATTTGTATTTCCTCTTCAGAAAAATGTCTGTTCATGTCTTTTGCCCATTTTTTAATTGGATTGTTTCTCTTTCTGTTATTGAGATGCAGGATTCCTTTCTATATTTGGGATATTAAACCCTTATCTGATATGTAGTTTCCAAATTGTTGGGGATGATTGAGGTAGCATGTATAAAATCCACCCTCAGCGATGCGGGAGATATGCAACATGACCGCTAGGGCTGATGCAATAGCGGCTTAAGTTGCCCTCAGCCTTCTACGGAAGTGATAGCTGTTCGCGCCTAAGATTTGCGCCTAGAGTGCTAGCTTTACTACCTGCCTTCTACCCCAGCAACAGTAGCCACCAATCCTGTGCTAGCCTTACATCTGCCATCCGCCCTAGCAACAGCAGCAGCCAATCCTAGACTGCCACCCGCCTTTGCAGCCACCAATCCTAGGCCGCCACCCGTTTGTACTAGCCACTCCCTCTACATTAGAGTATATATACCCTGCCTCTTCAATAAAGTTTTGCAGCTTGATCAGAAACCTGTCTTGCTGTCCTTCCTCACGTCTCTTGTCCCATACCATTCCTCCCTCACAGGATTTGGAGCTTCCGTTGAATGTCCCGCCGGCCGGGACACCAAATATCATCTCCCATTGTGTAGGTTTCCTTTTGACTTTTCTGACAAAGTCCTTTGATGTACAAAAGTGTTTAATTTTGAGGCGATCCCATTTGTCTATTTGTTCTTTGGTTGCTCATGCCTTGAGTGTGAGGTCTAAGAAACCACCTCCTATCACAAGATATTTAAGATATTGCCCTACATTTTCTTCTAAGAGTTTTATGGTCTTGGTGCTAATGTTTAGGTCTTTGATCCACTTTGAGTTAATTTTGGTATAAGGTGTGAGATGGACATCCTCTTTCATTCTTTTGGAAATGGATATCCAGTTCTCCAAACACCATTTATTGAACAGGCTGCTCTTTCCTAGTTGCCTCGGCTTCACTGCCTTATCAAAGATCAGTTGTCCGTAGATGCGAGGGTCTACTTCTGAACACTCAATTCGATTCCATTGATTAGTATATCTGTCCTTATGCCAGTACCATGCTGTTTTGAGCACTGTAGCTTTGTAATATGCTTCAAAGTCAGGTAGTGTGAGACCTCCCACTTCATTCCTCTTTCTCAAGATATTTTTGGCTATTTGGGGCACCTTACCCTTCCAAAGAAATTTAGTTATTGGTTTTTCTATTTCTGTAAAGTAAGTTGTTGGGATTTGAATTGGTATTGCATTGAATCTGTAAATCAGTTTAGGTAAAATTGCCATCTTAACTATATTTAGTCTTCCAATCCATGAACATGGTATGTTCTTCCATTTTTTCAGGTCTTGTTCAATTTCTTTTTGCAGTTTCGTATAGTTTTCTATGTAAAGGTCTTTTGTGTCCTTGGTTAAGTTTATTCCTAAATACTTGATTCTTTTGGTTGCTATTGTAAATGGGATTTTTTTCTTGATTTCCTCCTCTTGTTGCACATTACTTGTGCATAGGAACACTACAGATTTTAGCGTGTTGATCTTGTAGCCTGCTACTTTGCTGTATTCATTGACTAGTTCTCGTAGCTTTGCTGTAGATTTTTCTGGATTTCCTACATATAGAATCGTGTCATCTGCAAATAGTGAAAGTCTTGCTTCTTCCTCTCCAATTTGGATGCCTTTTATTTCTTTTTCTTGCCTAATTGCTCTAGCTAGAACTTCCAGCACAATGTTGAATAACAATGGTGATAGTCGGCATCCCTGTCTTGTTCCTGATCTTAGAGGAAAAGTTTTCAATCTCTCCCCATTGAGTGTGATGTTAGCTGTGGGTTTTTCATATATTGCCTTTATCATATTGAAAAACTTCCCTTCTATTCATATCCTTTGAAGTGTTTTCATCAGGAAAGGATGTTGAATTTTGTCAAATGCCTTTTCTGCATCAATCGAGATGATCATGTGGTTCTTCTGCTTTGACTTATTGTTGTGGTGTATTACATTAATTGATTTTCTTGTGTTGAACCAGCCTTGCATACCTGGAATGAATCCCACCTGGTCGTGGTGTATAATTCTTTTAATGTGCTGCTGGATTCAATTTGCAAGTATTTTGTTGAGGATTTTTGCGTCTATATTCATTAAAGAATTGGTCTGTAATTTTCTTTATTCGTAGTATCTTTGTCTGGTTTTGGTATTAGGGTGATGTTGGCTTCATAGAAAGAGTTAGGTAGCTTTCCCTCTTCTTCAGTTTTTTTGAAGAGTTTGAGCAGGATGGGTACTAATTCGTTCTTGAATGCTTGGTAGAATTCACATGTGAAACCATCTGGTCCTGGGCTTTTCCTTTTTGGGAGCTTTTTGATGACAGACTCAATCTCTTTTCTTGTGATTGGTTTGTTGAGGTCATCTATTTCTTCTTGAGTTAATGTTGGTTGTTTATGCTTTTCTAGGAAGTTGTCCATTTCATCTAAGTTGTCTAGTTTATTAGCATATAGTTGCTCATAGTATCTTCTCATTTTCTCCTTAATTTCTGCAGGGTCAGTAGTTATATTTCCTTTCCCATTTCTGATTGCATTTATTGCATCTGCTCTCTCTTTTTTTTTTGTTAGCCTAGCCAGTGGTCCATCGATTTTATTGATTATCTCAAAGAACCAATTTCTGGTTTTGTTGATTCTCTCTATTGTTTTCCTGTTCTCAATTGCATTTATTTCTGCTCTAATCTTTGTTATTTCTTCCCTTCTGCTTGCTTTGGGGCTAGTTTGCTGTTCTTTCTCTAATTCCTCCAGGTGAGCAGTTAACTCTTCAATTTTTGCTCTCTCTTCTCTTTTAATATAGGCATTTAGGGCAATAAATTTCCCTCTCAGCACCGCCTATGCTATATCCCATAAGTTTTGATAAGTTGTGTTTTCATTGTCATTTGCCTCAAGGTATTTACTAATTTCTCTTGTAATTTCTTCCTTTACCCACTGCTTTTCTAAGAGAGTGTTGTTTAGCCTCCATATGTTTGTGAATTTTATGACCTTCTGCCTTTTATTTATTTCCAACTTCATTCCATTGTGGTCTGAGAAAGTGTTTTGTATAATATCAGTATTTTGAAATTTGTTGAGACTTGCTTTCTGACCCAACATGTGGTCGATCCTAGAAAATGTTCCATGAGCACTTGAGAAAAAAAGTGTATCCTGCTGTTGTTGGATGTAGTGTTCTATAAATGTCTGTCAAGTCTACTTCATTTATCATACAATTCAACATCTCTGTTTCTTTAGTGATCCTCTGTCTAGATGTTCTATCCATTGATGAGGGTGGTGTATTGAAGTCTCCAACTATTATTGTAGAGGTATCTATTTCTCCTTTCAGTGATCTCAGTGTTTGCCTCATGAATTTTGGGGCATTCTGGCTTGGTGCATAAATATTTATGATTGTTATGGTTTCTTGATGAATTGACCCTTTTATTAATATATAGTGTCCTTCTTTGTCTCTTTTAATTGTTTCACTTTTGAAGTCTAACTTGTCTGATATTAATATAGCTACTCCCGCTTTTTTGTGGTTGTTGTTTGCATGAAATATCTTTTTCCAACCTTTCACTTTCAGTCTGTTTGTCCTTGTGTCTAAAGTGAGTTTCTTGTAGACAGCATATAGATGGGTCCTGTTTTTTAATCCATTCTGCCACTCTGTGTCTTTTTATTGGGGAGTTTAAGCCATTTACATTTAGTATTATTACTGTAAGGGCAGTACTTTCTACTACCATTTTGTTTTTTGGAATTTATATGTCATATCTTATTTTTTCCTCTCCTTTTACCTTTCCTGATAATCTTCATTTCTGCACTCTTCTCCAACTCTCTCTCTCCTGTCTTTTCCTATCAGCCTGTAGCACTCCCTTTAGTATTTCTTGTAGTGCCGGTCTCTTATTCACAAACTCTCTCAGTGTCTGTTTGTCTGAAAATGTTTTAATCTCTCCCTCATTTTTGAAGGAAAGTTTTGCTGGATATAGAATTCTTGGTTGGCAGTTTTTCTCTTTCAGTATCTTAAATATATCATGCCACTGTCTTCTTGCCTCCGTGGTTTCTGCAGAGAAATCTGTACATAGTCTTATGGACCTACCCTTGTATGTGATGGATCGCTTTTCTCTTGCTGCTTTCAGAATCCTCTCTTTGTCTTTGACATTGGACAATCTGACCAGTAAGTGTCTTAGAGTAGGTCTATTGGGATCTATTCTATTTGGGGTACGTTGTACTTCTTGAATCTCTAATTTTCTGTCTTTTATAAGAGTCAGGAAATTTTCAGTGAATATGTCTTCTATTACTCTTTCTGCCACTTTTCCCCTCTCTTCTCTTTCTGGGATACCAATAACACGTATATTTGTGTGTTTCATGTTGTCACTCAGCTCCCTAAGACCCTGCTCATATTTTTCCATTTTTTTCACCATCTGTTCTTTTGTGTGTATGAATTCAAATGACCTGTCTTCCAGTTCACTGATCCTTTCTTCTGCCTGTTCAAATCTACTGTTGTGTCCCTCCATTGTGTTTTTCATCTCCTCCATTGTGGCCTTCATTCCCATGAGTTCTGCCATTTGTTTTTTTAAGTTTATGAATTCTTCTTTATGGTCATCCAGTGTCTTCTATATATCCTTCAGCTCTTTTGCTATATCTTCCTTCATTTCATCGAATTTATTTAGCATTAGTTGCCTCCACTCCTGTGTCTCAGCTGAGCTATTAATTTGTTCCTTTGGCTGGTCCATGTTTTCATGTTTCCTGGTATGGCTTGTTATCTTAAGTTGTCTAGGCATCTGATTTTCTTGATTAGTTTATTTTGCAGCTTGTTTTCTATCTTTTACCTAGTGGTTTTCTTGTTGGTTGGCTTTGGTCTCCGGCCTCTGTTATTCAGTTCAACTTATTCTAGACCTCTAGCTTAGGTTCTATTTAGTTGATCAGAAATTTTCCCCTCTTGTTTTTTCTGTTTCTTGCTCTGCCTCTATGTAACCTTTTTGTGATTGGGTCTCCTCAGATATGGTCGACCCTAGTCAGATTTTCCCAGTCTAGTGAGGCCCAGGTCTCATTGGGAGGGTATGGTGTTTTCCTGAGAATGAGACCCTCCTATGAGGCCTTTAGAATTGGTGCTTTTCCTCTCCTGTCCAGCAGGTGGCACTTGCCAGCCCGCAGCTCCCCCATCAGTGTAAGGAGGTATGTAGACTTTAGTTCTCCTGGTGACTCTGATCCTGTCAGCGGCGTGGCTGACTGAAGCCGGAGTCTGAATTCCAGCCCCTGGGGTCCGAGCTCCCAGAAAGAGGACTGCCAGTTGAGCTGGACCTCCGTCCACTCTCCCAATCCTCAGAACTCCAGTTGTCTCTCAGGGGACACTATTCCCTTCTCCTCTTTGGGGCCTCTCCAAGTAGATTCCTTGGTCAGCCTGAGTTGCCAATTAAAGACGGGGGTGGAGGCCTTCAGTAGTGAATACGGAACTCAAAGACACTGTGGGTACTCTGTCTCTCCCCAAGCCCAGCCCACTCCCTCAACCTGGGCTTTCCGATAGAAAATAACCACATATATTACTTTTAGATTAAAAAAAAAAAATAGAAAAGAAAAACAAGAAAAAGAAAAAAGAAAAAAAAAAAAGAGTCTCTTTTAAAAGTCCTTCCCCAGCCTGGAAGTTTTGTCAGTGTCAGAATAGAGCATTTAAAGATATGCTTTGGGCTATTGTCTGATAATTACTCTCCAACAGCTTCAGTTCCACCCCTGCTGGGGGCTATTGAAATGCAAAAAGATAAGGGATCAGTGAGAAGCCAGAAGGGACAAAATGTAGGGGAAAAAAATGGCTTTTTTGGAGTCTGGGAATGGGTGCCCGCTTTTACGGGCCCCCACTTCTCGGAGCCCAGCCCTTCTTTAGCACCCCAGCTCCCCAAATTAGTTAATTAATTTGTTAATTAATTCTGCAGTTGAGGCTGGGTTGAGCCTCCCTTCTTGCCCTCAGCAGATTGCTGTTTTTTGGGTTTCTTTTTCCCCCCTTTCAGGGAGCCGGCAGCAAGACAGTTTGTGAGGTCTGGGTGGGGAGGGGTGCCAGACCCCCGGTCCGGGGAACTTACAAGGTTCGCTGCGATCTCAGCTTTTCCTCCAATTCCAAACTTGCGTCCAATGTGTGACTGGTTACTGGAGACCCCAAAAACACTGTTCATATAGTTCTTGGGTAATTGCCAGCTGCTCTAGGGGAGAGACGAAATTCTGCTCCTCACCACACCGCCATCTTGCCCCTCCTCTCTGAATTTTGTTTTAACAGTACATCTTATTTAACCCAGTATGCCTGAAATGTTATCATTTAAACATATAATCAGTGTAAAAATTTATTAACGAAATATTTTACATTCATTTTTTAGTACTAAGTCCTCAAATTTCAGTATATATTTTACACGTACAACACACCTCAGTTCCGAGGCTAAATTTCCTTGAAAAAACATGATCTATTTTTAGATTTTATAAAATTTGCAGTGGACAAAGAAGGTTCACATTCCCAAGTTGTTCCAGATTTTAAAGTTTTCCAATAACTGAATTGAGTATCTGTTTTTTAATTTAAATTTAATTTCATTACAATTACATGAAATTAAAAGTCCGTCCCTCCTGACAGCTTGGTATGTCAAGCCCTCTATCTTGAGGCCTGCCCTTATGAAGCTCGTTACTGCAAAGGAGAGGCTAAACCTGCTCATAATTGTGTCTGGGAGTCTCCCCCTGAGTGCCTCTTTGTTGCTCAGATGTGGCCCTCTCTCTCTAGCTAAGCCAACTCAGCAGGTGAACTGACTGCCCTGCCCCCTACGTGGGACCTGACTCCCAGGGGTGTAAATCTCCCTGGCAACACAGGGATGAATCTGGACCCAGCAATGTGGGATTGAGAACATCTTCTTAACCAAAAGGGGAATGTGAGATGAAACAAATTGAAGCTTCAGTGGCTGAGAGATTTCAAATGGAGTCAAGAGGTCACTCTGGTGGACATTCTTATGCACTATATAGATAACCCTCTGTGCCAGTTTGAATGTATTATGTCCCCCAGAAAAGGCCATATTCTTTGATGCAATCTTGTGGGGCAGACGTTTTAGTGCTGATTAGATTGGAATCCTTTGAGTGTTTGTATGGAGATGCGACCCACCCAACTGTAGGTGATAACTCTGAAGAAATAATTTCCATGGAGGCATAGCCACACTCATTCAGCATGGGCCCTGACTTAGTTCACTGGCGCACTATATAAGCTCAGACAGAAGGACTGAGCTTGCTACAGCCAAGAGGGACACAAGAACGCACAGGAGCTGAGAGAGGAGCTGCAGCATACAGAGACATTTTGGAGATGGCCTTTGAAAGCAGACTCTTGCTCCAGAGAAGCTAAGAGAGGACAAATGCCCCAAGAGCAACTGACAGTAACATTTTGAAGAGGAGCTGCAGCGTAGAGAGGAACATCCTGGGAGAAAGCTGTTTTGAAACCAGAACTTGGAGCAGACGCTGGCCACGTGCCTTCCTAGCTAACAGAGGTTTTCCGGATGCCTATGGCCATCCTCCAGTGAAGGTACCCGATTTTTGATGCCTTACCTTGGACACTTTATGGCCTTAAAACTGTAACTGTGTAACCAAATAAACCCCCTTTATAAAAGCCGATCCATTTCTGGTGTTTTGCATTCCAGCAGCATTAGCAAACTAGAACACCCTCTTTAGGTTTTAATGTATTGGAGTGGCTAGAGGAATACCTGAAACTATCAAACTCCAACCCAGTACTGCCTTAACTCTTGAAGATGAGTGCATAGCAATGTAGCTTACAAGGGGTGACAGTGTGATTGTGAAGACCTTGTGGATCTCACTCCTTTTGTCCAGTGTGTGGATGGATGAGTAGAAAAATGGGAACAAAAACTAAATGAAAAATATGGTGGGGTGGGAGGTATGATTTGGGTGTTCTCTTTTTACTTGTATTTTTTATTCTTATTCTGATTCTTTCTGATGTAAGGAAGGTGTTGGGAGGATTGGGGTGATGGATGCATGGCTGTATGATGGTGCTGTGAATGGTTGATTTTACACCATGGATGATTGTATGGTATGTGAATATATTTCAATAAAACTGAATTTAATTTAAAAAAAAAAAAAGTCAGTCCCTCAGTCCCAGGGCCACCTTGCACGTGCTCAGTAGCCACATGTGCTGGTGACTGCAGAGTGTTAAACAACAGAAGATTTCCTTCTGAGAATTATACATTAAAGTTAACACTCACTCAAACAGATGAAAGCTATGCAGAGTCAACTTAAAAAGAATGAACGATCCCCAGGAAAATAAGCTCTGACCATAACCTAATGGAGGTGTATCATCTAAAAAAGAAAGGAAAAGGAAGGGCTTATCTTAAGGGGAAGGGATAAAAAAAGGAATGTCACCAAGGAGCTGTTGGCAGGGTCTGCCCAAGCCTATTGGGAGAGGAGGACTTTTAACCCATGACCCCATCAGAAGGCCAGCCCCACCCACCCACCCCCGTTCAGAGCATGAATCAGAACCTGGTAGCTTTAACCCTTTGACTTCTGTGTGCCGACTTCTTACTTCCCAAGCACAGTTCTGATTTTAACTGGGTTTCCCATGCGGCCCTGAAAAACTGCTAATCATTCATTCTGCTAGAATTACTTTGTTCCTGTGATAGTTACTCTGATTTGGTGTTGATCTGCTGCTGGTTATTACACATCTTTATTACACATGACTGTTTTGAGAAATGAAGTTACTGTTACAACCTCACAAAATCACATCTAAAATCTAAACCTGGGCCCTGTGACAGTACTAGAGGATCGCTACAGTGTTACCACCTTAGAAGTTCTGCAAGGTTTGCTGACCTTGTAGCTCCCAACCCTACTGGCCTTCTCCCTTTCTGCTCAAAATTTTCACAAGGACTTGTAGGTAACGATTATGCCTAACATTTATATAGCATGCCACAGCCCACAGAATGTTCCACGTGACGTCTTTGCAGCATCCCCATAAAATGTAACCAAGCAAGGGTCAGAGTGATTGTCCTTATTTTGTTCAAAGTCAAGAGATCTTGTTTCAGACCTAACATCTATGACATTTACCTCCCTACACCTGTTTCCTTGTCTGTAAAATATAGGTAATCCTACCTCATAGGTAACGATTAAATGATGACATCCTCCTTATTCCCTGAGCACAAGGCTGAGCTGAGAGTAAACCACAGCTGCCTCTGCTTTTCTCCCATGGGCCTCCCTGTAGCAGGGTGGACACAGTGCATCCCATGTTGTTGTAACTCGCAAGGTCTCTGCTCTCAGGCACTTCCCTGTGCTTCTGAAAAGACACACTAGGACAAGCAGAGAACAGTGGAGGTGGCGTGCAGAAAGGCACAAACATCAGTGGTGTAGGAATTCAGATAAGGAAAGATATAGAGGAAGGAGGAGTGGGCTTCAAGAGAACAAGGAGGTTTTGGTTTTCGTGTTTGGGTGTGCAGCCTGCATCTGGGAGCCTGAAACAGGGATTCCATGAGGCAGGTATCTGGAACAGATTGGTCGAGGGACCGATTGGGACAGAGACATCCCATTTGGCAATGGGGACTTGGCTTCAGGTGGAACTCAGCCCTCACAACAACCAGAATCACCCAGGAGAGGAGAAATCCTATAAATTTGCATGTTCGATAAAAAAATAAGCCTAAGATTTAAGCCCCAAAAGTATGTACAGGAAGGAAATTTTGTGAACAACCCAAGTGTATAATCAGTTCAGCTGCCCCCTCTTCGTGGTGATAAATTTCCCGTTCATTAAGATGGATTTATAGAGGGTCTTCTTATGCCCCCTAGAAGTTTGTGTACAATCTGACCAGCAGTGAGGAGTCATGTAGATTTCTGATACAATGTGTCCAGCTGAAAGCTCTGTTTGAGGAACGGTACTCTTTTGGAAGGTTTCCCTGAAGAATAGAAACAGGGGGCAGGAACATGAAATCCAGGCATAGGAGAAAAAGGGTGAGAATGTGACCTTGGGGATGGAGAGGAGGGGACCAGTATAAGAAGCAGGTGATTGAGAGGAATGAGGAAGGGTGAGAACTGAACCAAGTGGACACAAGGAATGCGGGAGGGGAGCCAAGATCAGGAAGTTATCGATGGTCCTCATAAACCCAGCAGGTTGCTTAGAGACCTGGGGGAAAACGGAGCCGCTTAACAAGCAGTGAACAGGGGCTAGCAGGGAGCGAGTGGGAAACTACTGTGCCGTCCTTTGGATGCCCTTCTTTCCCATCACAGCCTTCTAAGTCCCCTGTCTATTTTTCCACATCCAACATTTATTGAATTAGATTGCACTAGACCCTGTACTAGATAGCAGAGATACAGAGATAAGGAAAACATATTCCCTTTCCTCAAGAAGTTCATAGTTGGGAAAACAAAGCACTGATTGTAAAACAGTGTGATACATGCTATGATGGAGTCAGGTATATGGGCACAGTGACAAGAGTGATGCCCGATGGCACAACGGGGCCAGAGGCTTTCGCAGAGGAAAGGAATTGAGGTCACCACCGGGTGGAGAAGAATGGGGGAGCAGAGAGATATGGGGGCAGGAGCTGAGGCTGGGAAAGGGCTCGGAGGAGGAGACCCTTTCTGACATCTGTGCTCAAACTTTATCCTACAAGCAGATCAAGAGAGATTTGGCAGCTGTAGATTGCTTTCTGACTCAGTTGAAGGACTGAACTTTTGCCGGGTGGGCTCTCTGTGCCGACCCTGCCTTTTCAAAGCCAGGTTTGATATCCCAGCTCGAACAGCGTGTTGGCCCATTCACTGCAGACAAGAGGGACTTGGGAGCTGAAGGCAGCCTTGAAACAGGTGGGCGTTCTGACACAATGAGCTCTGTGGAGAAGCCATCATGGAGTGAGTAGGAAGAGATCAGGACCCTAGATTATTTCTTATTTTGTCTGTTTTGTTTTGTTTTTATGTAGATTTCAGAACTTGAATCTCCCTTTCTTCTCCTGCCCTTGGGAATCTGGCCTGGCCCATCCCTGTTTCCAACCAAGGCCAAGTTTATACTGGCTCAGCTGGGTGGGAGCTGGTTCAGAGAGGAGGTTCTTGAGCTCTCGGAATCACAGCTCTGGTAACTGATCCCTCTACCTTCTTTCCATTTCCTGCAATAGGAGGCAAAAGTACATAAACTATTGTCATAATGAGAAGAGTTTGCGCCCTGGTGTAATTCCATGTCTGTGTCATACAGAACGTTTTTCAATTACCAGAATCAGAAACCCACCTTGAACAAGATTAAGCAAAAAATCAGCTTTATCAGTATGTTCAATGACACAGCAGGCAGAGCTGAGGGGCAGGAGTCCCCAGCAGTGAAAACTCAGCCAACATGCTTCTCTGTCTCTCCCTCTTGCTTCACTCCATGGGTAGCCCTGTTTTTCCCTCCTGCAGAAGAAAATGGCCACACAGATTCCATTCTTCCAGCCTACCACTGAGGTGGAAATCTCCAGGTTAAATAGGACCACCTGGGCCAAGACAGGCATTGCAACCCCTTTTCCCAAGAAAAAGGCTGCTGAACAGGCAAAAGCCAACAGCCTTGGCACTTGCCTGGGGCCAGCCAGTCGCTCCCCATCAGCTGGCTTTTGTCCTGAATCCAGCACACATTGAACATGTAAGATAATGGGACTAGAACCCAGCTACCTGGACCCCAAATGGACATTGTCCACTATGCTGCCTCTTCTCTGAGTTTTGGCCTAGAAATATCATCAGCCCCCCACCGCATGCTTGCAATGGCCCCACGCCTTACTAAGCTCCCCCAAACATCAGCAGGGTGCCTCCTGTACTATGGATTTTGGGTTTGAATTCTCAAGAGATTATTTTTTCCCACTCCATTCTCTGCCACAGTTTTTGCTGTGGTCCTCTTTGTGGTGGGATAACTTAATTTTGAGATCTCAGCATCCTTTTAGACTCCCCATCTTGGACGATCCTGGGTTTTGTCCCCTGTCCCCTGTGTTCAAGTTCAAGTTCAAGTTCACCTGGCTTGACAAAAGCTCTCCATGTAAGTCAGTGTTACGGCTTTGCCATGGCTTTAGGGTTCTCCTTTCACCTAATTTTTAGCCTCTGGTTATTCCCTGCTAACATGCCAGATTTGGTTTTTGCACTTCATTCAGGGTGTTTTGTTGTATTTAGAAGGAGGGTCAGTCAGGAGCCCTGGAGGCTGGACATGGAGGCACTCTACCAGGTTCCCTACCCGCCACCCTACCCACCACCCTCCTGGGGCCTCACTTGCCTTTCTGCTGCCCCCACTCCCATCTCTACATCTGCTTCCTGCTTTTCTAACCAGTCCCCAAATCTGGTGACCTCAGGGCTCAGCCCGGGACCTTTCATCCACCCTCTTTACCAAGCCAATTTCCTCCAGCTCCGTGGCTTTACGCAGCCCCATGAGCTGGCAGCTTCCACCTGGTACGCTTTCACCAGCTCATCTGTGCACCCACCCGCCTGACCTCTTTTCGTGGCTGCCTCTCAGACTCAACATGTTCAAGACTGAACTCTTGATGTCCACCACCCTCTCTCCCAAACAACACAAAACACTTCCTCTTCGCCATTCTCATCTCAGCATGCAAGACCACCACCCACTCCAACCAGTTGCTCAAATCACAGGCCTCAAGGCCACCCTGGACGCTTCTGCTCCCTAGCGCTTTGTCCATCAGAGTCCTGGAGGGGATGCCGAGCCCCATTGCTGTCACCAGCCACTGTGGCTCAGCCGTCCCCATCCCCACAGCCTCTTACTTGCTCTTCTAGAAGCCACCCATAATCTCACCTTTCACTCCTGCCCCACTGCGCACAAATGTTCTGTGCACAGTCGCCTGGGGAATCTTTTTAAACCACATCCCTTCTGCTCAGACTCTTCATTTTATTCCCACCCCACCTGGAATAAAATGCGCACTCCTTTTCCTGCCAGTCGAGAGGCGCAGGGCCTGCCTCTGCCACTCTCCACTCACCCTCCGTGCTGCAGCCATGCTGGCCCATTTTGGGTCCCTCACACAAGCCAAGCTCTCTTCCACTCCAGGCCTTTGTGCATTCAGTTCCCATCACAGGAAGTGCCCAGCCCTCCCACCATGGCCGATTCCTTCTTGGCCTGTAGGTCTCAGACATCACCTCCCTAGAGTGGCTGCTGTCCCACCTCCCGGCCTCCCAGGTGGGTCTCCCACCATAGCTTCACCTCCTTCCACTTCCCGCCCAGGGTACAGTGTGTCACATTGGTCATCAGTGAGCTTCGTGGCAGACCCCGCCCTGCTGGATCTGTGTTAAGCCCAGCATCTAAAGCGAGGCCCAGCTCCTGGTTGGCGCCCCATGGGGATTGGTTGACTGCGTGGAGAGAATGAGCTTAGTAACAGCTAATGTTTTTTGAGTCCTTCCCACCTGCCAGGCATTGTGCTCATTCACTTATGCGGATGATCACATTTGTTCTCCAAGAGCCCCCATGTTGTAGAGGAGAAAACGGGAGCTGTGAGATCCACTAGCTGTTGATTGTGGCTAGCAAGTGGAGGTGCCAGCGTTTGACCTGCTCTGAGCCCACAGCCTGTGTTCTTAAGTGTGAGACTGCCCAGGCCTTCCTGGTGGAGTTTTTCCCAGCTCCAGGCTTGGCTTAGGATAACACAGCCGTGACACTCTCACCTCCCCCTGCTGTCTCGGAATGGCCCGTACCTTGCATGCGTGTTAAATTTCAACTGGGTTTTAGCAATTTGGATTATATTAAACAGGAAAGGAATACAGCCAAGGGAAAACTTCTCTGACAGCAGGGCTAGAGGAGAATTCTCAAAGAGCACGCACCGGCTGTGTAAGCCCATCCACAGTCCTGCTGTAGGTAGACAAGTGTGATGACTCAGGAACCAGATCTTTTATTTTTCTTTTTTGTAATTCCAGGCTGTCAAGCTGAGTCTACGAGGAATTAAAAGTGTTAGTTAAATGTCCCTCAAAGCCAGGACTGGCCTGGACCTTTGACAGAGGCTAAGGATGAAGTTTCTTCCTGGGGTAATAACAAAGCTACATCAAGGAGCTTTTGTAGCCAACAGGTGAGGTGGCTGGTAACAAAAGATGCTAGCACTCGGGAAGGCAGCTGCCCGAGAGCCCTGAGCCAGAGTGGCAGCCCCAGCCCTGTCTGCAAGACAAGCTTCCGGGTGAAGGGCCTTCTCGGAAGAGCCCAGAGGCACTGCTCTGGGGATCAGGGGTGCACTTTCTCCTGGGACAAGCACCCCTGGCCTGAGGAGGCCCATGCTGGGCAGAGGGTGGGAGGAGGACCGGCCAGCTCAGGGTCCTAAGGGCCCACCCATCCCTGCACAGGACAAGCAGGACATTAGACAAGCTCCCCAAACGTGGCTGGCCATGGAGGGAACAGAGGCATCCAAACATGAACCGGGCAGCCAGAGCTCCCACCTCCAGGGCACCCTGAAGGCCCACCATTACCCGCACTGCCAGGAGAGGCCCTTCTCATGTGGTGAATGCAGCGTGGACTTTGCCTACCACTACAGGTTCCAGAAGCATGCCCCACGTTTCTCTTCCACAACATGGGGGCTCTTGGAGAGCAAATGTGATCATCTGCATAAATGAATGAGCACAATGCCTGGCAGGTTTGCCCCGATTCAAGAAGGCCTTCCACCTGAAGAGCAGCCTCAGCTACCACTGACACCTGCACCACCGCGAAAGGCCATTCTCCTGCAGCCATTGTGGCAAGGACTTCATCCACAGGTGTTGGCTGGCTGCCCACACTGGGGTACATGCCTCCACCCCAAGCACCTCAGGGACAAGATCCAAGCAGCTGTTCCAAATAGAGGAGGGTGATTGGAGTTCATAGAACACGAGGTGTCCAAGGGAACCCACTCCCTCCTTTCTGGAGAGGCAGATGTGAAATGACAATGCAGGTTCCCTGGCTGGTGGTGCAGAAGGACACCCTTGGCAAAGCTGGTTATCAGGCAGCCAGTGAATAATCAGAGCTACATTGCATTTCGATGCAGGCACCAGGCCCCCCAAGAGTGACAGGCCTCAAGAGGCCACAGTGTTTTGCTTGTCCCACTGTTGGTCTCATGCTGAAAGGGACAGTGGGTTTCCCAGAAGCCCTCCTGCCTCTTCTAGTTCTTTCCAAAGGGTCATAGAACTTATCCTCCATACTAAGGGACAGCTGTGCAACCAGAGCCTTCACGGGCCAAACACTGAAGACTGGAGCCGTTGGAGCCTCCCCTTGGAGGTCTGGAGGCAGAAAAGAGGCAGCACCTTCTCTCTCTGCTTCCGCTGACTGTCACAGTCCAATCCCACAGTGACAGCCGCTTGTTTTCTCCATGCATTATGTTACAGCCAGCAATCAACTACCTCTGAGTCGGAGGTAACTACACCTGAGCATGGGCCACTGGCGCTCTTGTTGCATTTAGAGCAAATCCTGGCTGGGTTTCATGTCTGTAATTCAGAAACTTAAAGCACCCTTTGTGGAAATTCGTTTGTAGCACAACACCCGAGTGGACAGGCTGTGAGGCCAGCAGTGGGGTGGGTGCTCAGGACCCGGAATTGGAAGGCAAGGAGTGGAGATCCTGTGGCTCCAAGAGCCCAAGGCCATTCTCACCAGCCCTGGGCACTGACATCAGGCTTCAGAAGCACTGGAGGCACAGTCAGCCAGGAGGATGGGGTCCTGGACAAGGAACTTCCAACAGTCTCATTGCAGCCATGAATGCATTGGGGGCTCCTGGGAATACAAGGTGAGTGAAGGGATTCCAAGGATACAGACACAAAAATGCACAGTGGGAGAAGGGCCACCACAGAAGCACATGTAACACGCCGTTGGGAACCCAGGAGGAAGCTGGGGATTCTGCCTGGGAGAAGGGCTTGTCAGGGAAAGCCACCCAGAGAGAGAGGTGTGAACTCCAGGAGTGAATTTGTTGCTTGGCTACCATGGCAACGGGGCTGGGGTGTTGGCAGGTGGTACGACCGCTCCAACAGAACTGATAGAAAATGCAAGCACACAGGTAAAAATATCAGGTGAGTTAGAGCCTGGCCCAACTGGAGGTTACATAGAGGAGGAGGAGAAGTGCCTTAAGATGGGGCTGAAAGACTTTGAAGGGCAAGTAGACAGGCCAGGGTTCATACGGCACAATGGGAGACCCTTGGCCATTTCTGGGTTTCAGCTGCGGGAGCGAGGGACGGGGGACGGGTCTTAGACCTCAGTTTAGAAAATCGACTCTAGCTCATGTGCTTTGGTGGCCCTGGATGGTTCCCATTTGGGCTACAGGAAAAGAGGAGGCAGATGCCCGCCTTGGGAATGGTCCCTGGGAGTCACTGATGGAGACAACCCATTTTTCACTCATCTTTCTTTCTCCAGGTTAAGTTCCATGTCTGGTAGATCCTGCCCTGCCCAGGGCTGGTTTCTGCACTTCCAGTCTCCAAGCAGTGAGCTCCAGGGCCTGAGTGCTGGACCCTCTCCCACCCCCAACCCACAGGGCACGTGTCAGCCCCCAAAGGCACACTTTTGCCTTCTCCCCACACACAAACCCCCCACCCTGACAGCACCGTTTCTTTTTAAGGAGGTGATGTGCTCCTTGTAAGAATTTGGGAGATATTTTAACAAGGGCAAAAGTCATGTGGGATCCTGTCTGGGCTTGGGGCAAGTTTGTGGCAACATGGCTACACACACCCAGGAGGTGGGGACCATTGGTAGACACAGGACACATTGTGGCACCTCCCTCGGGAACATGGGGATGGTAATTGAGATTGGCTGGGAGACCAAGTACCCTTGCTCATTCTGTGGCCAAGGCCAAAATGAAGAGATGAGCTGTGTTCCCTGCATGAAAAGAGTTGCTGGTAGCACCTAGAGTGACAGCACCACCTCTAGTCACAGTAAAGGCCACCATCGGGAGACTGAAGGAACCGAAAGACCAGTAGAAGCTCCACAATGTGAAGCCGCTCTAGACATAAACGGGTAAATTTAATGTTAAAAAAAAAAAAGTCATGTAGGGTGTCTCCTTTCACACCCCTGTGTCCAGTTTATCCTCTCCCCAGCAGGCTCAGGAATGGGGTGAAAGGGCCCACCTCACTCTCCACTACCTTCAGGAGACTGTCCAAGCCTCATAAATCTTCTTGCAGCCCAAGATGGCCACAATCCAATGACTGGGGGGATGGACAAATACAGTGGAGAAGAAACTGATGGACTATAAGAAGGTGACAGTGCTCATTGGGATGCAGAGACCAAATGGGAGATGCTGTAGACCATGCTCCAGAAACACGGCGGCTGGAGATCCTGCTGAAGACCAGGAAATTCTGGGTCCTCCAGCACCCCTGAGGTGCCAAGCGGGTAGGCTAAAGTTAACCAGCTAACTAGAACAGCAGTGTTTGGGGATGAGAATGAGGTCTTTGCTTCCGGACTCAAAGTTAGCCAGAGATATCACCATGGCCTTATCTCTTGGTGGAACAGAGCCTGGAGCCACACCCAGGTGGAGAATAAGATAGATAAAGGCTGCTGGCATCACCTGATACTGCCAAAACCAGTGTCTCTTCTCAACTGCCAGGGTAAAGGAGGGTGAGAATCTCTGTTTTTCTAAGCAGAACTGGACAGACTGCTTAGATTCGGTATTTCTTGCCAATAGAAAACCTTGAAAAATAGGCCAAGACCCTAATGGACCTGCATATCCTTTGACTTGGGGATGAGGGGTGGTTAAGATTGGAAAACCTCCATAGAGTCTCCTCCCCTGTTCCTAAACATGAGATGTGTATAAAAAGAATTAATTGGAGATTCTTGACTGATTCAAGGACATGATTGTTTCTATTGAAAGGGGCCATGAGAGAAATTATTTAAATCCATTTAATGTGTCATTAACAGTGAAGGAATTGAGACTTCAAAAAGAAATATTCTCCATTTGAGTGATTTTGTTATCAGACTTCCACATATCAACGATTATCCTACACTAACAGCCATTATGAAATGTTCACTTAGTGGTGTGGTATACCAGATGTCACCACATACCTTAAACAGTGCTGTCTTTAAAAAGGCACATTTACCCTTCAAGAGGTTCCACTCTAATTGCAAGATAGCGTAAAATTTTGGTCAAGGTTGTACAAAGACTTGTGGTGGATTTGGCTTGGACCCTTTAATGGGGTTCTGGGTGGGATAGTGCCATGTACACTTGGTCTCCAGCTCCCTCTCCCCAGTCTAAAAACAAGAGGACTTGGATGAGAGCTAGCACTCTCCCAGAAGTCCTGGTCTTGGAAAGTCTCCAGACATGAGCCAAGTTTAGTTTGTCTGTCCTTCTTTGCTCCTGCACCACAATGTTCTGATTACTATAGTATTATGAAATATCCCCACATCTGGTAGGGCAAGTCCTCCCATGTGTTCTCCTTCAAGAAGGTCTTTACCCTTCTTGGCCCTGAGCTGTAGAATTAATTTGTCTAGTTTAACACACGTGCAAAAAACCCTCTTAGGATTTTGATTGGGATTGTGTCAAATCTGTAAATGAGTTTGGGAATAATTACCATTTACAATATTGAATCTTTCAATCCATGAACATAGTATGTATCTCCATTTATTTAGCTGTTGAATGTCTCTTAATAAAGTTTATTTTTGTTGGTTTCTTTTACATTTTTAATTTTGAACTAATTCTATCTACAGGAAGTTGTAAACATAGTACAGAGAGATCCAATGTCCCCTTCACCCAGTTCCCTCCAATGGTTGCATCTCACATAACTAGAGTGCAATATCACAATCAGGAAATTGATGTTGGTGCAATGTATGTATTTAGTTCTATGACAGTTTCTCACATGTGTGTTTTCATGTTACCACCCCCTCATGCTTCCCCTTTATAGTCCCACCACCATCTCTAACCCTTGGCAACCACTAATTTGTTCTCTATCTCTATAATTTTATCATTCAAAAATGTAGTATGAATAAAAAATCAGACAGTATCTGACCTTTTGAAAGGGAAGAGAACATTCCCTAACTCATTCTGTGAAGCCAACATCACCCTCATATGAAAGCCAGATAAAGATACAAGGAAAGAAACCTATAAACCAATTTTTCTAATGAATATAGCTGCAGATGCTCAACAAAATACTAGAAAATCAAATCCAACAGCATAATAAAAAGAATTATACACCATGATTAAGTGGAATTTATCCCTGGTGTGCAAAGTTGTGTCAACATAAGAAAATCAACTAATGTAATACACCATATTAACAAAATGAAGGAGTAGAAGCACATGATCATCTCAATGAATGCAGAAAATGCAATTGACAAAAAAGAGCACCCATTCCTGATTAAAAAAAACACTTAGAAGAATAGGAATAGGAGGCGGGCCAAGATGGCAGACTGGTGAGCTGTATGTTTTAGTTACTCCTCCAGGAAAGTAGGTAGAAAGCCAGGAACTGCGTGGACTGGACACCACAGAGCAATCTGACTTTGGGCATACTTCACACAACACTCATGAAAATGTGGAACTGCTGAGATCAGCGAAATCTGTAAGTTTTTGCGGCCAGGGGACCCGCGCCCCTCCCTGCCAGGTTCAGTCCCGTGGGAGGAGGGGCTGTCAGCCCCAGGAAGGAGAAGGGAGAACTGCAGTGGCATCCCTTATCGGAAACTCATTCTACTGATCCAAACTCCAACCATAGATAGACTGAGACCAGACACCAGAGAATCTGAGAGCAGCCAGGCCAGCAGAGAGGAGACAGACATAGAAAAAAACAGCACGAAAAACTCCAAAATAAAAGCGGAGGATTTTTGGAGTTCTGGTGAACATAGAAAGCGGAAGGGCAGAGCTCAGGCCCTCAGGCTCATATGCAAATCCCGAAAAAAAGCTGATCTCTCTGCCCTGTGGACCTTTCCTTAATAGACCTAATTGCTTTGTCTCTTAGCATTTCAATAACCCATTAGGTCTGTGAGGAGGGCCCTTTTTTTTTTTTTTTTTTAATCCTTTTTTCTTTTTCTAAAACAATTACTCTAAGAAGCCCAATACAGAATGCTTCAAAGACTTGCAATTTGGGCAGGTCAAGACAAGAGCAGAACTAAGAGAGCTCTGAGACAAAAGGCAATAATCCAGTGGCTGAGAAATTTCACTAAACACCACAACTTCCCAAGAAAAAGGGGGTGTCCGCTCACAGCCATCATCCTGGTGGACAGGAAACACTCCTGCTCATCGCCAGCCCCATAGCCCAGAGCTGCCCCACACAACCCAGTGTGACAGAAGTGCTTCAAATAACAGGCACACTCCACAAAACTGGGTGTGGACATTAGCCTTCCCCGCAACCTGAGCTGATTGTCCCAGAGTTAGGAAGGTGGAGCACTGTGAATTAACAAAGCCCCATTCAGCCATCATTTCAGCAGACTGGAAGCCTCCCTACACAGCCCAGCAGCCCAGAACCGCCCTGGGGGGATGGCACTCACCTGTGACATAGCACAGTCATCCCTCAACAGAGGACCAGGGGGTGCACAACCTGGAAGAGGGACCCACTTGCAAGTCTCAGGAGCCATACACCAATACCAAGGACTTGTGGGTCAGTGGCAGAGACAAACTGTGGCAGGACTGAACTGAAGGATCAGACTATTGCAGCAGCTTTAAAACTCCAGGATCACCAGGGAGATTTGATTGTTAGAGCCACCCCCACTCCCTGACTGCCAACAAACACACCCCATATACAGGGCGGGCAACACCAACTACACACGCAAGCTTGGTACACCAATTGGACCCCACAAGACTCACTCCCCCACTCACCACAAAGGCAAAGCAGGGGAGAACTGGCTTGTGGAGAACAGGTGGCTCATGGACGCCACATGCTGGTTAGTTACAGAAAGTGTACTCCACGAAGCTGTAGATCTGATAAATTAGAGATAAGGACTTCAATTGGTCTACACATCCTAAAAGAACCCTATCAAGTTCAGCAAATGCCAAGAGGCCAAAAACAACAGAAAATTATAAAGCACATGAAAAAAACAGACAATATGGATAACCCAAGCCCAAGCACCCAAACCAAAAGATCAGAGGAGACACAGCACCTAGAGCAGCTACTCAAAGAACTAAAGATGAACAATGAGACCATAGTACAGAATACAAAAGATATCAAGAAGGCCCTAGAAGAGCATAAAGAAGACATTGCAAGACTAAATAAAAAAATAGATGATCTTATGAAAATTGAAGAAACTGTTGACCAAATTAAAAAGATTCTGGACACTCATAGTACAAGACTAGAGGAAGTTGAACAACGAATCAGTGACCTGGAAGATGACAGAATGTAAAATGAAAGCATAAAAGAATGGGGAAAAAATTGAAAAAATCGAAACGGACCTCAGGGATATGATAGATTATATAAAACGTCCTAATATAAGCCTCACTGGTGTTCCAGAAGGGGAAGAAAAGGGTAAAGGTCTAGGAAGAGTATTCAAAGAAATTGTTGGGGAAAACTTCCCAAATCTTCTAAACAACATAAATACACAAATCATAAATGCTGAGCAAACTCCAAATAGAATAAATCCAAATAAACACACCCCGAGACATATTCTGATCACACTGTCAAACACAGAAGAGAAGGAGCAAGTTCTGAAAGCAGCAAGAGAAAAGCAATTCACCACATACAAAGGAAGCAGCATAAGACTAAGTAGTGACTACTCAGCAGCCACCATGGAGGCGAGATGGCAGTGGCATGATATATTTAAAATTCTGAGTGAGAAAAGTTTCCAACCAAGAATACTTTATCTAGCAAAGCTCTCCTTCAAATTTGAGGGAGCGATTAAATTTTTCAAAAACATATGCTGAGAGAATTTGCTAACAAGAGACCTGCCCTACTGGAGATACTAAAGGGAGCCCTACAGACAGAGAAACAAAGTAAGGACAGAGAGACTTGGAGAAAGGTTCAGTACTAAAGAGATTTAGTATGGGTAAAATAAAGGATATTAACAGAGAGAGGGGAAAATATATATATGACAAACATAAACCAAAGGATAAGATGGCTGATTCAAGAAATGCCTTCACGGTTATAACGTTGAATGTAAATGGATTAAACTCCCCAATTAAAAGATATAGATTCGCAGAATGGATAAAAAAAAAATGAACCATCAATATGTTGCATACAAGAGACTCATCTTAGACACAGGGACACAAAGAAATTGAAAGTGAAAGGATGGAAAAAACTATTTCATGCAAGCTACAGCCAAAAGAAAGCAGGTAGCAATATTAATCTCAGATAAAATAGACTTTAAATGCAGGGATGTTTTGAG
The DNA here is from genome assembly GCF_015220235.1 of Choloepus didactylus. Taxonomy (NCBI): domain Eukaryota; kingdom Metazoa; phylum Chordata; class Mammalia; order Pilosa; family Megalonychidae; genus Choloepus; species Choloepus didactylus. Next base: position 163,957,846 of record NC_051311.1, read on the forward strand.
AGACAAAGAAGGCCACTACATACTAATAAAAGGGTCAATTCAACAAGAAGAAATAACAATCGTAAATGTCTATGCACCCAATCAAGGTGCCACAAAATACATGAGAGAAACACTGGCAAAACTAAAGGAAGCAATTGATGTTTCCACAATAATTGTGGGAGACTTCAACACATCACTCTCTCCTATAGATAGATCAACCAGACAGAGGACCAATAAGGAAATTGAAAACCTAAACAATCTGATAAATGAATTAGATTTAACAGATATATACAGAACATTACATCCCAAATCACCAGGATACACATACTTTTCTAGTGCTCACGGAACTTTCTCCAGAATAGATCATATGCTGGGACATAAAACAAGCCTCAGTAAATTTAAAAAGATTGAAATTATTCAAAGCACATTCTCTGACCACAATGGAATACAATTAGAAGTCAATAACCATCAGAGACTTAGAAAATTCACAAATACCTGGAGGTTAAACAACACACCCCTAAACAATCAGTGGGTTAACGAAGAAATAGCAAGAGAAATTGCTAAATATATAGAGATGAATGAAAATGAGAACACAACATACCAAAACCTATGGGATGCAGCAAAAGCAGTGCTGAGGGGGAAATTTATAGCACTAAACACATATATTAAAAAGGAAGAAAGAGCCAAAATCAAAGAACTAATGGATCAACTGAAGAAGCTAGAAAATGAACAGCAAACCAATCCTAAACCAAGTAGAAGAAAAGAAATAACAAGGGTTAAAGCAGAAATAAATGACATAGAGAACAAAAAAACAATAGAGAGGATAAATATCACCAAAAGTTGGTTCTTTGAGAAGATCAACAAGATTGACAAGCCCCTAGCTAGACTGACAAAATCAAAAAGAGAGAAGACCCATATAAACAAAATAATGAATGAAAAAGGTGACATAACTGCAGATCGTGAAGAAATTAAAAAAATTATAAGAGGATACTATGAACAACTGTATGGCAACAAACTGGATAATGTAGAAGAAATGGACAATTTCCTGGAAACATATGAACAACCTAGACTGACCAGAGAAGAAATAGAAGACCTCAATCAACCCATCACAAGCAAAGAGATCCAATCAGTCATCAAAAATCTTCCCACAAATAAATGCCCAGGGCCAGATGGCTTCACAGGGGAATTCTACCAAACTTTCCAGAAACAACTGACACCAATCTTACTCAAACTCTTTCAAAACATTGAAGAAAATGGAACACTACCTAACTCATTTTATGAAGCTAACATCAATCTAATACCAAAACCAAGCAAAGATGCTACAAAAAAGGAAAACTACCGGCCAATCTCCCTAATGAATATAGATGCAAAAATCCTCAACAAAATACTTGCAAATCATATCCAAAGACACATTAAAAAAATCATACACCATGACCAAGTGGGGTTCATTCCAGGCATGCAAGGATGGTTCAACATAAGAAAATCAATCAATGTATTACAACACATTAAAAATTCAAAAGGGAAAAATCAAATGATCATCTCAATAGATACTGAAAAAGCATTTGACAAAATCCAACATCCGTTTTTGAGAAAAACACTTCAAAAGGTATGAATTGAAGGAAACTTCCTCAATATGATAAAGAGCATATGTGAAAAACCCACAGCCAGCATAGTACTCAATGGTGAGAGACTGAAAGCCTTCCCTCTAAGATCAGGAACAAGACAAGGATGCCCGCTGTCACCACTGTTATTCAACATTGTGCTGGAAGTGCTAGCCAGGGCAATCCGGCAAGACAAAGAAATAAAAGGCATCCAAATTGGAAAAGAAGAAGTAAAACTGTCATTGTTTGCAGATGATATGATCTTATATCTGGAAAACCCTGAGAAATTGACGATACAGCTACTAGAGCTAATAAACAAATTTAGCAAAGTAACAGGATACAAGATTAATATGCATAAGTCAGTAATGTTTCTATATGCTAGAAATGAACAAACTGAAGAGACACTCAAGAAAAAGATACCATTTTCAATAGCAACTAAAAAAATCAAGTACCTAGGAATAAACTTAACCAAAGATGTAAAAGACCTATACAAAGAAAACTACGTAACTCTACAAAAAGAAATAGAAGTGGACCTTAAAAGATGGAAAAATATTCCATGTTCATGGATAGGAAGGCTAAATGTCATTAAGATGTCAATTCTACCCAAACTCATCTACAGATTCAATGCAATCCCAATCAAAATTCCAACAACCTACTTTGCAGACTTGGAAAAGCTAGTTATCAAATTTATTTGGAAAGGGAAGATGCCTCGAATTGCTAAAGACACTCTAAAAAAGAAAAACGAAGTGGGAGGACTTACACTCCCTGACTTTGAAGCTTATGATAAAGCCACAGTTGTCAAAACAGCATGGTACTGGCACAAAGATAGACATATAGATCAATGGAATCGAATTGAGAATTCAGAGATAGACCCTCAGATCTATGGCCGACTGATCTTTGATAAGGCCCCCAAGTCACTGAACTGAGTCATAATGGTCTATTCAACAAATGGGGCTGGGAGAGTTGGATATCCATATCCAAAAGAATGAAAGAGGACACCTACCTCACACCCTACACAAAAATTAATTCAAAATGGACGAAAGATCTCAATATAAAAGAAAGTACCATAAAACTCCTAGAAGATAAGGTAGGAAAACATTTTCAAGACCTTGTATTAGGCCGCCACTTCCTAGACTTTACACCCAAAGCACAAGCGAAAAAGAAAAAATAGATAAATGGGAACTCCTCAAGCTTAGAAGTTTCTGCACCTCAAAGGAATTTCTCAAAAAGGTAAAGAGGCAGCCAACTCAATGGGAAAAAATTTTTGGAAACCATGTATCTGACAAAAGACTGATATCTTGCATATATAAAGAAATCCTACAACTCAATGACAATAGTACAGACAGCCCAATTATAAAATGGGCAAAAGATATGAAAAGACAGTTCTCTGAAGAAGAAATGCAAATGGCCAAGAAACACATGAAAAAATGTTCAGCTTCACTAGCTATTAGAGAGATGCAAATTAAGACCACAATGAGATACCATCTAACACCGATTAGAGTGGCTGCCATTAAACAAACAGGAAACTACAAATGCTGGAGGGGATGTGGAGAAATTGGAAATCTTATTCATGGTTGGTGGGACTGTATAATGGTTCAGCCACTCTGGAAGTCAGTCTGGCAGTTCGTTAGAAAACTAGATATAGAGTTACCATTCGATCCAGCAATTGCACTTCTCAGTATATACTCAGAAGATTGGAAAGCAGTGACACGAACAGATATCTGCACACCAATGTTCATAGCAGCATTATTCACAATTGCCAAGAGATGGAAACAACCCAAATGTCCTTCAACAGATGAGTGGATAAATAAAATGTGGTATATACACACGATGGAATACTACAAGGCAGTAAGAAGGAACGACCTCGTGAAACATATGACAACATGGATGAACCTTGAAGACATAATGCTGAGCGAAATAAGCCAGGCACAGAAAGAGAAATATTATATGCTACCACTAATGTGAACTTTGAAAAATGTAAAACGAATGGTTTATAATGTAGAATGTAGGGGAACTAGCAATAGAGAGCAATTAAGGAAGGGGGAACAGTAATCCAAGAAGAACAGATATGCTATTTAATGTTCTGGGGATGCCCAGGAATGACTATGGTCTGTTAATTTCTGATGGATATAGTAGGAACAAGGTCACAGAAATGTTGCTATATTATGTAACTTTCTTGGGGTAAAGTAGGAACATGTTGGAAGTAAAGCAGTTATCTTAGGTTAGTTGTCTTTTTCTTACTCCCTTGTTATGGTCTCTTTGAAATGTTCTTTTATTGTATGTTTGTTTGTTTTTTTTAATTTTTTTTCATGCAGTTGATTTAAAAAAGAAAGGAAAGTTAAAAAAAACGGAAAAAGAAAAACAAGGAAAAAATATGTAGTGCCCCCTTGAGGAGCCTGTGGAGAATGCAGGGGTATTGGCCTACCCCACCTCAGTGGTTGCTAACATGACCACAGACATAGGGAACTGGTGGTTTGATGGGTTGAGCCCTCTACCGTAGGTTTTACCCTTGGGAAGACGGTTGCTGCAAAGGAGAGGCTAGGCCTCCCTATAATTGTGCCTAAGAGCCTCCTCCCGAATGCCTCTTTGTTGCTCAGATGTGGCCCTCTCTCTCTAGCTAAGCCAACTTGAAAGGTGAAATCACTGCCCTGCCCCCCTACGTGGGATCAGACACCCAGGGGAGTGAATCTCCCTGGCAACATGGAATATGACTCCCAGGGAGGAATGTAGACCTGGCATCGTGGGACGGAGAACATCTTCTTGACCAAAAGGGAGATATGAAAGGAAATGAAATAAGCTTCAGTAGCAGAGAGATTCCAAAAGGAGCCGAGAGGTCACTCTGGTGGGCACTCTTACGCACAATTTAGACAACCCTTTTTAGGTTCTAAAGAATTGGGGTAGCTGGTGGTGGATACCTGAAACTATCAAACTACAACCCAGAACCCATGAATCTCGAAGGCAATTGTATAAAAATGTAGCTTATGAGGGGTGACAATGGGATTGGGAAAGCCATAAGGACCACACTCCACTTTGTCTAGTTTATGGATGGATGAGTAGAAAAATAGGGGAAGGAAACAAACAAAGAAACAGACAAAGGTACCCAGTGTTCTTTTTTACTTCAATTGCTCTTTTTCACTTTAATTATTATTCTTATTATTTTTGTGTGTGTGCTAATGAAGGTGTCAGGGATTGATTTAGGTGATGAATGTACAACTACGTAATGTTACTGTGAACAATCGATTTGTTTTGTATGACTGCATGGTATGTGAATATATCTCAATAAAATGAAGATTAAAAAAAAAAGAAAAAAAAAAAAAGAATAGGAATAAAAGGAAACTTACCCAACGTGATAACAGGCATATATGAAAAGCCCACAACTAACATTCTACTTAATGGTGAGAGACTGAAAGCTTTCCCTCTAAGATCAGGAACAAGACAAGGGATACCCACTGTCACCACTGTTATTCAGCATTGTACTGGAAGTTCTTGCCAGAACAATTATGTAGGAAAAAGAAAAGTCATCCAAATTGGAAAGGAAGAAGTAAAACTTTCCCTATTTGCAGATGATATGGTCCTATATACAGAAAATCCTGAAAATACACAACAAGGCTCCTAGAGCTAAACAATGAATATAGGAAAGTGGAGGGGTACAAGAGCAACACAAAAGCAATGAACAATGGGAAGAAGAAATTAAAAAAAAAATTCATTCACAATGGCAACTAAAAGAATTAAATATCTAGGAATAAATCTAAACAAGGATGTAAAGGACTTGTAAAAGAAATTAAAGAAGACCTAAATAAATGGAAGGATATCCCTTGTTCGTGGATAGGAAGATGAGATATCATTAAAATGTCAATACTACCCAAAGCAATTTATAGATTCAATGCAAACCCAATCAAAGTTCCAACAACCTTCTTGGCAGAAATGGAAAAGCCAATCATCAAAAATTCATATGGAAGGATAAGGAGTCCCAACTAGCTTAAACCATCTTGAAAAAGAGGAACGAAGTTGGAGAGCTCACACTTCCCAATCTTAAAACTTATTACAAAGCCACAGTAATCAAAACAGCATGGTGAGTGGGGGGCTGGGCAAGATGGTGGAATGGTGAGGTGTGGAATTTATTCACTCCTCTAGGGTAGCTGGTGATTAGACAGGAACTGTATGAAACGGTGTTTTCAGGGTCTCCAGTGACCGGTCACACATCATACACTAGTCTGGAACAGGTGGAAAAGCTGAAATCACAGCAAAACCTGTAATTTTCCCGGGCCAGGGGTCTGGCGCCCCTCCCTGCCCAGACCCCGTGGACTTCCAGCTGGCTCCCTGAGGGGAAAAAAAAATCTGCTGGGAGCAAGAAGGGGGGCTCAACTCAGCCTCAACTGCAGAATTAATTAACAAATTAATTAATTAACTTTTGGAGTTGGGGATTTTCAGAGTGCTGAAGAAGGGCTGGGCTCTTGGGAAGGCGGGTGTACATAGAAGCGAGCACCCATTCAGTGGCTCCAAGAAGGCTTGTTTTTTTCCTATACTTTGTCCATTTTCTTTTCTTGCTCTCTGACTCCTTATCTTTTTACACTTCAATAGCCCCCTGGCAAGGGCAGAATTAAAGCTATGGGAGAGTAACTATCCAGAAAATAGCCCAAAGCACATATCTTTAAATACTCTATACTGAGACTGACAAAACTTGGGGGCTGGGGAAAGGCCTTAAAAAGGGATTTCCAAAAAAATAAAAAAATAAAAATAAAATAAAAAGGGGTTTCCTTTTTTTTTTTTCTTTTTAAAATAACTATTCTAAGTAGCTCTTTACAGAAAGCCTCAGATATTTGCAGCTGGCCTCTGGACCCAGGCAATGGAGAGCTAAGATAGGTCTGACGACAAAACAATGAACATAGTGGAGGAGACAATTCCTAAAGGGCATACCTTCCCCAACAAAAGAGGTGGGGGGGGGGGCGTGCTCCAGCTCAAGTGGCAGCCCTCCTCCAAGGAACTCAGACCCCAGAGGCTGGAAATCAGAAACCAGCTTGAGTCAGCCACGTTCTCAGGGACAGAGTCTGCAGAGAACTAAAGGCACCACACCTCTTTACACTGGTGGGGAGCTGTGGGCTGACAAGTGCCACCTGCTGGACAGGATAGGAAAAACACAGAGTCTAGAGGCCTATCAGGAGGGTCTCATTCTCAGGGAAACTCCATACCCTCCTCCTGAGACTTGGGCCTCTCTGGACTGGGGAAAACCTGATTGGGGTTGACCATATCTGAGGAGACCCTCTCACAAAAAGGCTACATAGAGGCAGGGCAAGAAACAGAAAAACAAGAGGTGAAAATTTCTGATCAACTAAATAGAACCTAAGGAACTGAACACCAAAGGTTAGAGAACAAAGCTAATGAACAAGAAAAGCCTAGGTAAAAGAGTGAAAACGAAAACAGCATGGTACTGGCTGCTGTTAAAGAAACAGAAAATAAGTGTTGGAGACGATGTGGAGAAATAGGAACACTCATTCATTCATTGCTGGTGGCAAGGTAAAATGGTGCAGCCACCATGGAAGACAGTTTGGCAGTTCCCCAGAAAGCTAAGTATGGAACTACCATATGACCCAGCAATTGCATTATTAGGAATATGCCCAAAAGAACTGAAAGCAGGGGCTCGGGCAGATATTTGCACACTGAGGTTCATAGCAGCATTATTCACAATTGCCAAAAGATGGAAGAAACCCAAGTGTCCGTGAGCTGATGGATGGTTAAATAAAATGTGGTACATATATACAATGGAGTATTATTCAGCCATAAAAAGGAATGAAGTCCTGATACATGCAACGACATGGATGAACCTTGAAGACATCATGTTGAGTGAGATAACCCAGACACAAAAGAACAAATATTGTATGATTTCACTGATTTGAAACAATTAGAATAAGCAAACTCACAGAGTTAGAATCTAGAATATAGGTTACCAGGGGATGGGATGGGGAAAGGGCATGAGAAGTTAAGGCTTAAAATGTTTAAAGTTCCTATCTGGAATGATGAAACATTTTAATAATGGAGGGTGGTGATGGTAACACATTGTGAATGCAATTAACAGCACTGAAAAATATTATCAGAATATGATTAAAAGGGAAAATATTAGATTATATATATGGTAACAAAAAAAATTTTTTTAGTCCATGGAACTACACTACACAAACAGTGAACCCTAAGTTAAACTGTGAGCTTTAATTAGTAGTACAATTAAAAAAATGTGCTGTCATCAATTGCAACAAATGTTCCACACCAATCCAAGGTGTTGGTGGTGGGATGGTATATGGGAATTTTGCATTTTCTGCATGATTGTTCTGTAAACCCACAACTTCTTTAATAAAGAAAAAAACATAATTTCTTTATATATTCTAGATATGAGTCCTTTGCCAAGCATGTGGTTTGCAAATATTTTCTCCCAGTGTGTATCCTGTCTTCTTATCCTCGTCATGGGGTCTTTCACAGAACAAATTGTCCATGTTTCAGTCTAAAATCCTTCATTATATCAAGAACCAGGAAAGTCTTAGCTCAAATAAAAAAGACAATCGGCAGAAACCAACACCACAATGACATCAAGGTTAGAATAATCTGACATAGATTTTAAGGCAGCCATCATAAAAACAGTTCTGTGTTAGCAGGCCTCCTCTGACTCCAGTGGGAAATGGGGACACAGCCACCTTATTGCTGAGGGGTAGAGTTCAGGCTCCCCCTTAATCCTCTGCTGACATACCCTGGCTGGGAGGGGCAGGGGGCAGGGCTGTCTCAGAACTGCTCTGACTCGGCTTGGTTTCACATGGCAGGAAAGTTATTGAACAGAATGGAAGTGTTTGGGGGGGATTTCGTTTGTTTGTTTTTTGTTGTTGTTGTTGTTTTTAAGTAAGTTGGCAGTATGTAAATGCCCTGCCTAGGTGGTGGTGGAAGCTTCTGTTGACTGAGTGAGTTCATAGTTACTCCATTTATTCAATCAGCAAGTTGTTGAGTATCTTCCTCTGCCATTTTGGAGCACATGAGGACAAACAAGGCACAGCTCTAGCTTTCAAAGAGATTACACTCTGTCAAGGTTTAAGCTTTCTTTGTAATTGATCCACCTTGGGTATCACAATCTAAAGGGACTTTCACCCACAGTGATTTACTTGATGTCAGCCCTCCTCCCCTCCACTTTAAGAGGAGGAAACAGAGGCATCCTGGAGACTTGTCTGGTGTTTTGACCTAGTCAGTGGCAATGCTGGGACTTGTGTAAATACCTCCTGACTCTAGGTTCAAGGATCTTTCTCCACTTACAGCATTTTACACCTTTATGTCTCTCCTAACTTGACTTGCTCATATTTTATAAAATAGATGGGAATAACACTTGTGCTCCTACCCCGTTCACTCACCAGACCATGCTATTTTCTAACCAGAATTGAATGAGGAGAAGAATGAAGGGGATTCAGAAGAGAAAGAAATCCCAAGAAGCCCTAGCCCTTACTCTGGTAAGACTCAAAGCCCCACTGAGGCTCCTTGCCATTAACCCAGACACCTGAAAAGTTCTGGTTCCCTCCAGTCTGAACCCCTAGGACCATCTGACATCCTCTTTAAGTAATTTTAATTTATTCTTCTTTGATATCCTTCTCACTGGGAAGTCTCTGATAAAGCATTCTGTGGATGCTACAAGAAAACCTTAAATGATCTCTTTCCCTGGAAGTGAGGCCTTCGGATGCCCCGATGCAATTCCAGATGCTCAGATGCGATTCCAGCAGGTGTTACACAGGAAGAGTCAGGGCTCAGGAATGAAGAAAATCCAGAGAGAAGCATTCTGCTATTGATCTGATTCTAGGTGAGTTATAGACACGTGTTCCTGTTTGCTAATGCTGCCATTTTGCAAAACACCAGAAATAGATTGGCTTTTATGAAGGGGGTTTATTTGATTACAAAGTTATAGCCCTAAGGCCATGAAGTGTCCAAGGTAAAGCATCAACAATAGGGTACTTTCACTGAAGAATGGTCAATGTCATCTAGAAAACCTCTGTTAGATGGGAAGGCATGTGGCTGGCGTCTGCTGATCCCAGGTTGTGTTCCAGCTCCTCTCTCAGCTCCTGTGCATTCTTCAAAATGTTGCCCTTGAGGCATTTGTCCTCTCTTGGCTTCTCCGGAGCAGTGTCAGCAAAAGTCTGCCTTCAAAGGCCATCTTCAAAATGTCTCTCTAGGCTGCAGCAACATCTGGGCATGCATGGCTCTTTTAAAGTACTCCAGTAAATCAATCAAGATCCACCCTGAATGGGCAGGGCCACACCTCCATGGAAATAATCTAATCAAATGTATTACCCACAGTTGGGTGGGGCACATCTCCATGGAAACAACCTAATCCAAAAATTCCAACCTAATCAATGCTAATACATCTGCCCCCACAAGATTGCATTAAAGAACATGGCGTTTTAGGAGACATAATACATCCAAACCAGCACAACACATAAATATTAACCCCCAAGAGTCTGGGGGAAGATGTTGGGAGCTCCTGAATTCCCTCCAACTGTCCCAATTAATGGTTGGCCCACAACTCACAATTTAGAAGCCAGTCTTTTTATCAGTGGTATTCATTTTGCTTCCCCTCTCTCCTTTAATTATTTCATGGAGTTGGGGAACAGTTTCTGCAAACACCCACCTTATAAAAACCTTTTAGATTTGAGGCCAGGAAGTTTATGGGGTTTTCTCATTTTGTTTTGTTGGTGTTAGGCAGGGTGAGGTCCTAACAGACTCAAGTTTTCATTTCTCTTTGCTTCCCTCTTGTCGTTTGCTGCAGGAAGCCCAAAGCTAATTCCCAGCCTTGTCTATGTTGGTCTAGGGCCCTGGTGTCTTTTCTTTCATCTGCTCTAAATGGGTTGCAATCTTCATTTTTACCTCAACAGCCTTCATGGCTGTATTCTAAATTAGTTGCCTCAAATCCTGTGGAAAGCAGTCAGTAAATTGCAATAGACTCAGATTGGGTCTCCTTTCCCTAGAAACCTATCTGCCCCTAGAGTTTGATGAAATAACATGCCCTTCCCAGAAAGAAACTATGGAAACTGTGAACCTTTCCAAACCAAACTTTGCAGCTCAAAGAAGCCTATGGAGGTTACAAACTTAAAGTCTTTCATTTATACAAATGCTGTTCTTTGAAGCAGTGAGGAGGATTGTTCTTTGCTTTCTCATTTGCAAATCCCTTTACCAGGGATATTTATCTGACTCACCAAGACAAGGAATGGAAGGGGCATTGGATTTGAGCTGTGACTCCAGCTGCTTTGGGGCTGAACCACCCACTCAGTGTACCAGGACCGCCTAGAGTGACACACGAGCAGAAGGTAGAGACTGCTGTGCTGCTGTGGTTTGCTATGAGCAATGTCCATCCATCCCCATTCCACAGACAGTGTGACTGTGAACACAGCTGGGGCTCTGCAAACCTGGAAAGGAGTCCAAAAGCTAATGTTTCCTGAGCCACACCCTGGAGCAGTCCCAGAAATAGAGGACTTATGGATGATGGGGGATGGGGGGATGGGGAAGAGAGAAAGCATAGGGGGCAAGTGGAATCCATGGGCTAGCCACCTGCCTCCCCAAATGCCCTTTTCCTTGGGGGAGCGCCACGGCCAAGTGCTGCCAAAGTGAAACCCTAGGCCCAGTAAGACCCTCCGCAGAGGCCCTGGCTGCAGAAAGCCCTTTTGGAGTGCCCACAAGTGGCTGTGACTGTTCTGCTGTGGGTGCCTGAGGAGCAGAGCTTTTCCTGGCACCTCTGCCACAAGGGATATTGGTGGCAGTGTAGTGTCTTTTTCTGGCTTCTGAAACAAGGTAATGTTTGCCTAATAAAATGAGTTAGGAAGTGTTTCCTCCTCTCCAATTTTTGGAGGAGTTTAAGAATTTTGTGTTAATTCTTCTTTAAATGTTTGGTAAGATTCACCAGTAACGTCATCAGGTCTTGGACTTCTCTTTGTTGGGAGGTTTTTGGTTACTGAGTCAATCTCCTTACTTGCTATAGATCTATTCACATTTTCTACTTCTTCTTGAGTCAGTTTTGATAGTTTGCATGTTTCTAGGAATTCATTTCATCTAGCTTATCAAATTTGTTGGTGTATAGTTGTTCATAATATTCTCTTATAATTCTTTTTATTCGTGCAAATATGGTAGTAAAGTTTCATCTTTCATTTCTAATTTTAGTAATTTGGGTCTTCTCTTTTTTTGTTGGGCAATCTAGCTAAAGATTTGTCAATTTTGTTGATCTTCACAATGAACCAAATTTTGATTTTGTTCATTTTCTCTATTGTTTTTTTTTTTTTTTTTTTTTAAATCATCATTTTATTGAGATATATTCACATACCACGCAGTCATACAAAACAAATTGTACTTTCGATTGTTTACAGTACCATTACATAGTTGTACATTCATCACCTAAATCAATCCCTGACACCTTCATTAGCACACACACAAAAATAACAAGAATAATAATTAGAGTGAAAAAGAGCAATTGAAGTAAAAAAGAACACTGGGTACCTTTGTCTGTTTGTTTCCTTCCCCTACTTTTCTACACATCCATCCATAAACTAGACAAAGTGGTGTTTGGTCCTTATGGCTTTCCCAATCCCATTGTCACCCCTCATAAGCTACATTTTTATACAACTGTCTTCGAGATTCATGGGTTCTGGGTTGTAGTTTGATAGTTTCAGGTATCCACCACCAGCTACCCCAATTCTTTAGAACCTAAAAAGGGTTGTCTAAAGTGTGCATAAGAGTGCCCACCAGAGTGACCTCTCGGCTCCTTTTGGAATCTCTCTGCCACTGAAGCTTATTTCATTTCCTTTCACATCCCCCTTTTGGTCAAGAAGATGTTCTCCGTCCCACGGTGCCAGGTCTACATTCCTCCCTGGGAGTCATATTCCACGTTGCCAGGGAGATTCACTTCCCTGGGTGTCTGATCCCACGTAGGGGGGAGGGCAGTGATTTCACCTTTCAAGTTGGCTTAGCCAGAGAGAGAGGGCCACATCTGAGCAACAAAGAGGCATTCAGGAGGAGACTCTTAGGCACAAATACAGGGAGGCCTAGCCTCTCCTTTGCAGCAACCGTCTTCCCAAGGGTAAAACTTATGGTAGAGGGCTCAACCCATCAAACCACCAGTCCCCTATGTCTGTGGTCATGTTAGCAACCATGGAGGTGGGGTAGGCGAATACCCCTGCATTCTCCACAGGCTCCTCAAGGGGGCACTACATCTTTTTTTTTTTTTTTTTTCCCCTTGTTTGTCTTTTTTCTTTTTTTTTTTTTTTTTTTTTTTTTTTAACTTTCCCTTCTTTTTTCAAATCACCTGTATGAAAAAAAAAGTTAAAAAGAAAACAAACATACAATAAAAGAGCATTTCAAAGAGACCATAGCAAGGGAGTAAGAAAAAGACAACTAACCTAAGATAACTGCTTAACTTCCAACATGTTCCTACTTTACCCCAAGAAAGTTACATAATATAGCAACATTTCAGTGAACTTGTTCCTACTACAACCATCAGAAATTAACAGACCATAGTCATTTCTGGGCATCCCCAGAACGTTAAATAGCTTATCTGTTCTTCCTGGATTATTGTTCCCCCTTCCTTAATTGCTCTCTACTGCTAGTTCCCCTACATTCTACATTATAAACCATTTGTTTTACATTTTTCAAAGTTCACATTAGTGGTAGCATATAATATTTCTCTTTTTGTGCCTGGCTTATTTCGCTCAGCATTATGTCTTCAAGGTTCATCCATGTTGTCATATGTTTCACCAGATCGTTCCTTCTTACTGCCGCGTAGTATTCCATCGTGTGTATATACCACATTTTATTTATCCACTCATCTGTTGAAGGACATTTGGGTTGTTTCCATCTCTTGGCAATTGTGAATAATGCTGCTATGAACATTGGCGTGCAGATATCTGTTCGTGTCACTGCTTTCCGATCTTCTGGGTATATACCGAGGAGTGCAATCGCTGGATCGAATGGTAGCTCTATATCTACTTTTCTAAGGAACTGCCAGACTGACTTCCAGAGTGGCTGAACCATTATACAGTCCCACCAACAATGAATAAGAGTTCCAATTTCTCCACATCCCCTCCAGCATTTGTAGTTTCCTGTTTGTTTAATGGCAGCCATTCTAACCGGTGTTAGATGGTATCTCATTGTGGTCTTAATTTGCATCTCTCTAATAGCTAGTGAAGCTGAACATTTTTTCATGTGTTTCTTGGTCATTTGTATTTCCTCTTCAGAGAACTGTCTTTTCATATCTTTTGCCCATTTTATAATTGGGCTGTCTGTACTATTGTCATTGAGTTGTAGGATTTCTTTGTATATGCAAGATATCAGTCTTTTGTCAGATACATGGTTTCCAAAAATTTTTTCCCATTGAGTTGGCTGCCTCTTTACCTTTTTGAGAAATTCCTTTGAGGTGCAGAAACTTCTAAGCTTGAGGAGTTCCCATTTATCTATTTTCTCTTTTGTTGCTTGTGCTTTGGGTGTAAAGTCTAGGAAGTGGCCTCCTAATACAAGGTCTTGAAGATGTTTTCCTACATTATCTTCTAGGAGTTTTATGGTACTTTCTTTTATATTGAGATCTTTGGTCCATTTTGAGTTAATTTTTGTGTAGGGGGTGAGGTAGGGGTCCTCTTTCATTCTTTTGGATATGGATATCCAACTCTCCCAGCCCCATTTGTTGAAAAGACCATTATGGCTCAGTTCGGTGACTTTGGGGGCCTTATCAAAGATCAGTCGGCCATAGATCTGAGGGTCTATCTCTGAATTCTCAATTCGATTCCATTGATCTATATGTCTATCTTTGTGCCAGTACCATGCTGTCTTGGCAACTGTGGCTTTATAATAAGCTTCAAAGTCAGGGAGTGTAAGTCCTCCCACTTCGTTTTTCTTTTTAGAGTGTCTTTAGCAATTCGAGGCATCTTCCCTTTCCAAATAAATTTGATAACTAGCTTTTCCAAGTCTGCAAAGTAGGTTGTTGGAATTTTGATTGGGATTGCATTGAATCTGTAGATGAGTTTGGGTAGAATTGACATCTTAATGACATTTAGCCTTCCTATCCATGAACATGGAATATTTTTCCATCTTTTAAGGTCCCCTTCTATTTCTTTTAGTAGAGTTATGTAGTTTTCTTTGTATAGGTCTTTTACATCTTTGGTTAAGTTTATTCCTAGGTACTTGATTTTTTTAGTTGCTATTGAAAATGGTATCTTTTTCTTGAGTGTCTCTTCAGTTTGTTCATTTCTAGCATATAGAAACATTACTGACTTATGTGCATTAATCTTGTATCCCGCTACTTTGCTAAATTTGTTTATTAGCTCTAGTAGGTGTATCGTTGATTTCTCAGGGTTTTCTAGATATAAGATCATATCATCTGCAAACAATGACAGTTTTACTTCTTCTTTTCCAATTTGGATGCCTTTTATTTCTTTGTCTTGCCGGATTGCCCTGGCTAGCACTTCCAGCACAATGTTGAATAACAGTGGTGACAGCGGGCATCCTTGTCTTGTTCCTGATCTTAGAGGGAAGGCTTTCAGTCTCTCACCATTGAGTACTATGCTGGCTGTGGGTTTTTCATATATGCTCTTTATCATGTTGAGGAAGTTTCCTTCAATTCCTACCTTTTGAAGTGTTTTTATCAAAAAGGGATGTTGGATTTTGTCAAATGCTTTTTCAGCATCTATTGAGATGATCAATTGATTTTTCCCTTTCGAGTTTTTAATGTGTTGTAATACATTGATTGTTTTTCTGATGTTGAACCATCCTTGCATGCCTGGAATGAACCCCACTTGGTCATGGTGTATGATTTTTTTAATGTGTCTTTGGATTCGATTTGCAAGTATTTTGTTGAGGATTTTTGCATCTATATTCATTAGGGAGATTGGCCGGTAGTTTTCCTTTTTTGTAGCATCTTTGCCTGGTTTTGGTATTAGATTGATGTTAGCTTCATAAAATGAGTTAGGTAGTGTTCCATTTTTTTCAATGTTTTGAAAGAGTTTGAGTAAGATTGGTGTCAGTTCTTTCTGGAAAGTTTGGTAGAATTCCCCTGTGAAGCCATCTGGCCCTGGGCATTTATTTGTGGGAAGATTTTTGATGACTGATTGAATCTCTTTGCTTGTGATGGGTTGGTTGAGGTCTTCTATTTCTTCTCTGGTCAGTCTAGGTTGTTCATATGTTTCCAGGAAATTGTCCATTTCTTCTACATTATCCAGTTTGTTGCCATACAGTTGTTCATAATATCCTCTTATAATTTTTTTAATTTCTTCAGGATCTGCAGTTATGTCACCTTTTTCATTCATTATTTTGTTTATATGGGTCTTCTCTCTTTTTGATTTTGTCAGTCTAGCTAGGGGCTTGTCAATCTTGTTGATCTTCTCAAAGAACCAACTTTTGGTGATATTTATCCTCTCTATTGTTTTTTTGTTCTCTATGTCATTTATTTCTGCTTTAATCCTTGTTATTTCTTTTCTTCTACTTGGTTTAGGATTGGTTTGCTGTTCATTTTCTAGCTTCTTCAGTTGATCCATTAGTTCTTTGATTTTGGCTCTTTCTTCCTTTTTAATATATGCGTTTAGTGCTATAAATTTCCCCCTTAGCACTGCTTTTGCTGCATCCCATAGGTTTTGGTATGTTGTGTTCTCATTTTCATTCGTCTCTATATATTTAGCAATTTCTCTTGCTATTTCTTCTTTAACCCACTGATTGTTTAGGAGTGTGTTGTTTAACCTCCAGGTATTTGTGAATTTTCTAAGTCTCTGATGGTTATTGACTTCTAATTGTATTCCATTGTGGTCAGAGAATGTGCTTTGAATAATTTCAATCTTTTTAAATTTATTGAGGCTTGTTTTATGTCCCAGCATATGATCTATTCTGGAGAAAGTTCCGTGAGCACTAGAAAAGTATGTGTATCCTGGTGATTTGGGATGTAATGTCCTGTAGATGTCTGTTAAATCTAATTCATTTATCAGATTGTTTAGGTTTTCAATTTCCTTATTGGTCTTCTGTCTGGTTGATCTATCTATAGGAGAGAGTGATGTGTTGAAGTCTCCCACAATTATTGTGGAAACATCAATTGCTTCCTTTAGTTTTGCCAATGTTTCTCTCATGTATTTTGTGGCACCTTGATTGGGTGCATAGACATTTACGATTGTTATTTCTTCTTGCTGAATTGCCCCTTTTATTAGTATGTAGTGGCCTTCTTTGTCTCTCAAAACATCCCTGCATTTGAAGTCTATTTTATCTGAGATTAATATTGCTACACCTGCTTTCTTTTGGCTGTAGCTTGCATGAAATATTTTTTCCATCCTTTCACTTTCAATTTCTTTGTGTCCCTGTGTCTAAGATGAGTCTCTTGTATGCAACATATTGATGGTTCATTTTTTTTGATCCATTCTGCGAATCTATATCTTTTAATTGGGGAGTTTAATCCATTTACATTCAACGTTAAAACCGTGAAGGCATTTCTTGAATCGGCCATCTTATCCTTTGGATTATGTTTGCCATATTTTTCCCTCTCTCTATTAATATCCTTTATTGTACCCATACCGAATCTCTTTAGTACTGAACCTTTCTCCAAGTCTCTCTGTCCTGTCTTTGTTTCTCTGTCTGTAGGGCTCCCTTTAGTATCTCCAGTAGGGCAGGTCTCTTGTTAGCAAATTCTCTCAGCATTTCTTTGTCTGTGAAAAATTTAAGCTCTCCCTCAAATTTGAAGGAGAGCTTTGCTGGATAAAGTATTCTTGGCTGGAAATTCCTCTCTCTCAGAATTTTAAATATATCGTGCCATTGCCTTCTCGCCTCCATGGTGGCTGCTGAGTAGTCACTACTTAGTCTTATGCTGTTTCCTTTGTATGTGGTGAATTGCTTTTCTCTTGCTGCTTTCAGAACTTGCTCCTTCTCTTCTATGTTTGACAGTGTGATCAGTATATGTCTCGGAGTGGGTTTTTTTTGGATTTATTCTATTTGGAGTTCGCTGAGCATTTATGATTTGTGTATTTATGTTGTTTAGAAGATTTGGGAAGTTTTCCCCAACAATTTCTTTGAATACTCTTCCTAGACCTTTACCCTTTTCTTCCCCTTCTGGGACACCAATGAGTCTTATATTCGGACGTTTCATATTATCTATCATATCCCTGAGGTCCATTTCGAGTTTTTCAATTTTTTTCCCCATTCTTTCTTTTATGCTTTCATTTTCCATTCTGTCATCTTCCAGGTCACTGATTCGTTGTTCAACTTCCTCTAGTCTTGTACTATGAGTGTCCAGAATCTTTTTAATTTGGTCAACAGTTTCTTTAATTTCCATAAGATCATCCATTTTTTTATTTAGTCTTGCAATGTCTTCTTTATGCTCTTCTAGGGTCTTCTTGATTTCCTTCATATCCCGTACTAGGGTCTCATTGTTCATCTTTAGTTCTTTGAGTAGCTGCTCTAGGTGTGTCTCTTCTGGTCTTTTGATTTGGGTGCTTGGGCTTGGGTTATCCATATCGTCTGGTTTTTTCATATGCTTTATAATTTTCTGTTGTTTTTGGCCTCGTGGCATTTGCTGTCCTTGATAGGGTTCTTTTAGGGTTTGTAGACCAGTTGAAGTCCTTATCTCTAATTTATCAGATCTACAGCTTCGTGGAGTACACTTTCTCTAACTAACCAGCAGGTGGCGTCCACGAGCCACCTGTTCTCCACAAGCCAGATCTCCCCTGCTTAGCCTTTTTGGTGAGTGGGGGAGTGAGTCTTGTGGGGCCCAATTGGTGTCCCAAGCTTGCGTGTGTAGTTGGTGTTGCCTGCCCTGTATGTGGGGCGTGTTTCTGGGCAGTCGGGGAGGGGGGGTGGCCCTAACAATCAAATCTCCCTGATGATCCTAGAGTTTTAAAGCTACTGCAATAGTCTAATCCTTCAGTTCAGTCCTGCCACAGTTTGTCTCTGCCACTGACCCACAAGTCTTTGGTATTGGCGTATGGCTCCTGAGACTTGCAAGTGGGCCCCTCTTCCAGGCTGTGCACCCCGGGTCCTCTGTTGAGGGATGACTGTGCTATGTCACAGGTGAGTGCCGTCCCCCCAGGGCAGTTCTGGGCTGCTGGGCTGTGTTGGGAGGCTCCCAGTCTGCTCAAATGATGGCTGAATGGGGCTCTGTTAATTCACACTGCTCCCCCTTCCCAGCTCTGGGACATTCAGCTGAGGTTGCAGGGAAGGCTAATGTCCACGCCCAGTTTTGTGGTGTGTGCCTGTTATTTGAAGCACTTCCGTCACACTGGGTTGTCTGGGGCAGCTCTGGGCTATGGGGCTGGCGATGGGCAGGAGTGTTTCCTGTCCACCAGGATGGTGGCTGTGAGCGGACACCCCCCTTTTCTTGGGAAGTTGTGTTGTTTAGTGAATTTTCTCAGCCACTGGATTATTGCCTTTTGTCTCAGAGCTCTCTTATTTCTGCTCTTGACTTGACGTGCCCAAATTTCAATTCTTTGAAGCTTTCTGTATTGAGCTTCTTAGAGTAATTGTTTTAGAAAAAGCAAAAAGGATTTAAAAAAAAAAAAAAAAAAAAAAAAAAAAAAACGGCCCTCCTCAGAGATCTAATGGGTTATTGAAATGCTAATAGACAAAGCAACCAGGGCCATTAAGGAAAGGTGCCCTGGGCAGAGAGATCAGCCTTGCTTCGGGATTTGCATATGCGCCTCAAGGCCTGATCTCCACCCTTCCCCTTTCTGTGTTCACCAGAACTCCAAAAATCCTCTGCTTTTACTTTGGAGCTTCTCGTGTTGTTTTCCTTCTATGCCCGTCTCCTCTCTGCTGGGCTGGCTGCTCTCAGAGTCTCTGGTGTCTGGCCTCAGTCTATCTATGGTTGGAGTTTGAATCAGTAGAATGAGTTTCCGATGAGAGCAGCCACTGCAATTCTCCCTTCTCCTACCTGGAGCTGACAGCCCCTCCTCCCCCGGGACTGAGCCTGGCAGGGAGGGGCGCGGGTCCCCTGGCCGCAAAAACTTACAGATTTCGCTGATCTCAGCAGTTCCACGTTTTCATGAGTGTTGTATGAAGTATGCCCAAAGTCAGATTGCTCTGTGGTGTCCAGTCCACGCAGTTCCTGGCTTTTTACCTACTTTCCTGGAGGAGTAACTAAAACATACAGCTCACCAGTCTGCCATCTTGCCCCGCCTCCTAGCCTATCTCTCTATTGTTTTTATCCTCTATCTTACTTGTCCCCATTCTAATCTTTGTTATTTCCTTCTTTCTGCTAGCTTTGGGTTTAGTTTGCACTTGTTTTTCTAGTTTCTTGAGGTGTACAGATAGATCATTGACTTGAAATCCTTCTTCTTTTATAATGTTGGCATTTATACTATAAATTTCTCTCCACACACTGTTTTTGCTGCAGCCCAAAAGTTTGGGTATGTTGTGTTTTCTTTTTCATTCATCTCAAGGGGTTTTGTGTTTTTGTTTTTCTAATTTCCCTTTTGATTCCCTCTTTGTCCCGAGTTGTGTGAGTTCAAATTCAAGGATTTCAGACCAAGAAGATTTGACCACTAGATGTCAGTAAAGGGTGTCACACAGGTTTGCAGAGGGAAGCACAGTCCCTCAGAGGACAAAAACTTCCAGAGGCTACGAGGAAACCAGTAAAGGGGAAGGAAGGCAAGAAAAACCCCTGGAAGAGAGGAAAGTGGGACAGGGGGCTTATGTGTGTAGGTGATTGTTTTGCTTTGCTAAAGCTGCTGAAATGCAATATACCAGAAATGGATTGGCTTTTACAAAGAGGGTTTATTAGCTTACAATTTTACAGTTCTAAGGCCATGAAAAATATCCAAATTAAGGCGTCAAGAGGATACCTTCTCTGAAGAAAGGCTGCTGGCATCCAGAGTTCCTCTGTCATGTGGGAAGGCACATAGCAGTATATGCTGGTCCTTCTCTCCTGGGTTCTGGTTTCAATGGTGTTTTGCATCCTGGCAGCATTAGCAAACTAGAACAGGGGCAAATGCATAAATACCTGATTATACAGGGAACCGTCAATTGTCTACTTAGGATAGAATGTATGGTGGGTGAACGAAGCCATTTTTTAAAAAATGGTATTCTAGTTTGCTAATGCGGCTGGAATGCAAAACACTAGAGATGGATTGGCTTTTTAAAAAGGGGGTTTATTTTGTTACACAGTCACAGTCTTAAGGCCATAAAGTGTCCAAGGTAACACAACAGCAATTGAGTACCTTCACTGGAGGATGGCCAATGGTGTCCAGAAAACCTCTGTTAGCTGGGAAGGCACGTGGCTGGCATCTGCTCCAAAGTTCTGGGTTCAAAATGGCTTTCTCCCAGGACCTTCCTCTCTAGGCTGCAGTTCCTCAAAAATGTCACTCTTAGTTGCACTTGGGGTATTTGTCCTCTCTCAGCTTCTCTGGAGCAAGAGTCTGCTTTCAACGGCCATCTTCAAACTGTCTCTCATCTGCAGCTCCCGTGCTTTCTTCAAAGTGTCCCTCTTGGCTGTAGCTCCTCTTCAAAATGTCACTCGCAGCTGCACTGAGTTCCCTCTGCCCATCAGCTCATTTGTATGGTTCCACTGATCAAGGCCCACCCTAAATGGGTGGGGCCACGCCTCCATGGAAATTATCTCATCAGAGTTATCACCTACAGTTGGGTGGGGTGCGTCTCCAAAGAAACACTCGAAGAAATCTAATCAAAACTGATAACATCTGCCCGCACAAGATTACATCAAAGATAATGGCGTTTGGGGGACACGATACATTCAAACTGGCACAAATGCATTGATGAAGAAAACTTGAGGGCACTGTATTGAGTGACATAAGTCACCAAAAGGACAAATATTGTAGGCTCTCACTGATATGAACTAATTATAATATGGAAACTCATAGACATGAAATATAAGTTACCAGGATATAGAACGAGGCTAAAGAATGGGGAGCGGTTGCTTATTATAAGCAGAATGTTTAACGAGGTTGAACTTAAGTGTTTGGAAATGGACAGAGGTGACGGTAGCATGTTATTGTGAAAATAACTAACAGTGCTGAATGGTGTGCGAATGTGATGGAAAGGGGAAGCCCAGGGTCACGTATGTCACCAGAAGGAAAGTTGGAGGTTAAAAGATGGGAATGTATAAAACAGTGAATCTTGTGGTGGACAATCTCTGTGATTAACTATACAAATATTAGAAGTCTCTTTCATGAACTAGAACAAATGTATGATACTATAAGTTAATACTAGAGGGGTATGTAGGGAAAAAATATACCTATTGCAAACTATGTACTACAGATAGTAGTATTTTAGCATTCTTTCATCAACAGTAACAAATACTATAAGTCAATAATGGAGGAGGGGTGGCTAGGGGAATGGGAGGATTTGAGTTTTCTTTTTTGTCTTTATTTCTTTTCTGGAGTAACGAAAATGTCCTAAAAATTGAAAAAAAATTAATTGTGGTGATTAATGCACAGCTGTATGATGGTACCATGGGCAATTGATTGTGCACTTTGGATCTTTGGATGATTGTATGGTATGTGAGCAATCTCGATAAAATTGAATTTTTTTTAAAAAAAAAAGCACTACCTCCAGTGATTCAGCCAATACTTAATAAGATTGATTATTCTAAACCAAAATAGGATGTGTTATTAGCTCTTTCCTTGCTTAACCCCAGGCTTGGAGTTATATCCTTCCTGGATGTTGAGAAGGGAGCAGGAAGGCTTTGTGCTCATGTTCTTCTCACATCCTGCTGTCTGGGGTCAGGAGGGCCACTGGTTACACTCAGCAGATCAGCACTGTGGACTGCAACAAATGCATGGACCCAGCTCTTGAGAAAAACTCAAGATATCACACAGTCATTTCATAAAATACCATAGTGGTTCTTCATGGGACTGCTGGATTTGGTGTCTGGAACATAAACTGTCATAGACATTGATTAAGATTGCAAAGTGAGAAACAAGGACTATCTGATAAGTGGTCTGAATCTTAAGACACTGAAAATCCTCTTTCTGCTGACTATCGACAGGCAGACACTGACTGCAAAATAATATTAATTTAGCAGTTTTTAATAAATCCTATATAATTCAAGCATCAACTTCATCCACTTCCCCAACCCTTATCTCCAAGGGCCAAATTCCTTAGAATATTATCAGTTAGCATTCTACATTAGCTAGTTTAAACAGAGAAGGGATCTATTAATGTTTTTAGTTAGGTAGCTTACAGAAACTCAGGCATATTTTCAGGCAAGCTTCAAAGCTTGCAGCCAGAACCACATCCAGGCCCTTCCACAGAACCTCTCCAGAAAAGATCCCCTGGCCACCATTGCTGGATACAGACATGGGGCCCGAGCCATGATGTTGGGGCTTGAGACACCCAGAGTTTCCACCCCAGCAATCCTCCAACCTGAGGCCTCTACCACCATCCCCGACAAGAGATGGCTTCGAGCAGTGCTTACTTCTTCTCTGTGTTCTCCAAATCCGAGTCTTGCAAAGGTGCTTCTGACTGAAAGAGAATAGATCACTCCTACAGTTTAATTGCAAGCAGGTTATGGCTTGTGATGGTTTGAGGCTGTGTGTACCCCAGAAAAAACATGTTCTTAAACTCAATCGTTTCCTGTGGGTGTGACCCATAGTAAGTAGGACCTTTTATGAGATTACTTCTGTTAAGGTGTGGCCCACCTCAATCAGGAAGGATCTTAATACTATTACTGGAGTCCTTTATAAGCAGAATGAAATTCAGATGGTGAGAAAGCCACTGAGGGAGAAGCCAGAAGGTGAACATCTGGAACCTGGAGGAAAACTGAGAGACCAGGAGATGCTGCCATGTGCCTTGTCATGTGAAAAGCTAAGGACCAAGGATCAGCAACAGCCAGCCCCAGGACTCCAGTCTTTGGGAAGAAGGCATCGCCTTGATGACATCTTGATTTGGACTTTCTTTTAGCCGCAAAACCGAGAGCTAATAAATTCCCATTGTTTAAGCCGAACCATTTTATAGTATTTGCTACAGCAGCCAAGGAAACTAAAACATAGCTCTACCTTGCAGACATGGAACTCATAATGGGGCAGAGCCCCCAAACCTAAGAGACTATTTAAAAGATGCAGGGACACCACCAAGAATGATAAACAACCACATTTATTCTAACTCCTGAGCTAGCCAGCCAGCAGTTGCTTCATAGCAAAGGAAAGTGTGCTCTCTGCTATTCCCTGCTCCCTGGGGTAAAAGCTGACTATTGCTGGTCACCACTGGGAAGTCCTCAAGCCAGTACAGCATCTAAAGAAGAGTCTCTCTGTCTCCTTATGGAGCTTTTCATCCACCTTTCTGGAAAGTCACCCTACAAGCTGCACAGGGATAGTCTCACACCAGAGGCACATTTCCTTAGCTCCGTTACTCAGTCCAAGGATAGTCCAGGGGGGCCCTTTGTTACTCAGATCCCTCAGGGATGTCCAGCATAGGTGTAAGTATCCCAGGTCCACAACCCCCATCTAGGTTTCCCCACCATGCTGACGTATTCTTTCAGCGTGTGTGATGATACACACGCACAGCTCCCAAGGGTGGCCATTTATTCTAAGAGGCAGTGCAGTCTAAACAGACAGGAGGAACAGGATTTTTTTCCAACTGTTCCATAATTTTGCAAGGTGACCTTCTTGTGATATTAATACTTCCATTATGTCACAGATCTGTGTTAGCTCCTTTCCTTCATTCTCCTATCAAGTCTGCCAAAAATGAAGAAGCGAGCCTATCGCTCAGCCATCTCCCTTTTAAAGTCCCCTCTTGGGCAGTGTTGAAACCCAACTGGGTTTTTGAAATGACCGCTTGTAAGGGTTCTACTGAGTTCTTGAGCAAGGTCCACCAGCCTGGGGGAGGAGGGTGGAAGGGAAGAAGGTGGGGAAGGGCAAGTTTTTCCTCCAGCTCTCCATGGCGAGTATTCATTACCTAGAATTCAATGATACGGATAGCCCATGGCCTTTAAAACTCCTTGCCTTTCCTTTGAATGTTGTGGGGAAACAAAGTCTTTGGACTGTAGTTGAGGGAATTCTTATAGTTAAAGAGACTCTTTAGATCTTGGCAAAAGTCCATCTGAAAGGAAGCATGACTCGAGCCAGGGGCAGGGGTGATCCTCGTCAATTGAGAAATAGCAAACTAAGTTGCAAGGCAACAAAGGCGTTTATTTGTGATCTTAGAATTGCAGTTCTGGGAGCACAGATTCAGGTAGCAGCCCAAATCATGTCCTGTCTTGGCCTTTCCAGGCAAGGGTTTAAAGGAAAAAAAGATTACATAAATTGTTTGTGATTGGTGGATATTTGGGGTGTTCCATATGTCCTTCAGTTTAGATAGTCACCGAGTTCTTTATCTTCTGGTTTGTTTATGGTGTCTGAATGTCCTTAAGGTTTGGGAGACATTGTTGCTTGAGGCTTTGCGTACTGTGGCAGTTTGTGATATCTGGCTGCAACCTGCCTAAGAGTAGCTTCCAGAATAACCTCCCAACTCTGTTTCAAATCTCTTAGCCATAATAACTCTATTTTGTTTTATTTTTTTTTTTTACGTCCTCAAGGAGGGGACGTGTTATATCTACTTTGAAAGCACAGCAGAGTTTTTGGGAGGGGTAAAAAATGTGCACTTTACTTTGAATTTCAATTACATTTAAAATTGTACAGAGAGTGGGGCTTGAAAATTGAGAAACACCAGCTGGAAAGGTGCACCCCTGTGTTGAATCATCTCCCCACCCCCATGCCCTAAGGGCTTTTTGCAGTAGTCTCTTAAATTTCCTAACTGCAGGGTTGGAATTAAAACCCTGCAGTGGCATGACGACAGTGACAGAATCAGTGTCAACCCTACTGACCTGAGACCCGGAGGATCCATCTACTGTGGGAAACACACTGGGAAGGAATGACTGTCTTAGGGAAACTTTCCTGGGCTCTGCTCGATTCACCCAGTGAAGGAGAGGGGAGCTTGCCAGGGGACCTCTCAGCTGGGTTTCCACAGTGAGGGACCTGCAAATCTAAAACAAGGGAATTTCCCTGCCAGTTTACGACGCAGGATTGTCTTTCTCTAGGACTTGGGAGCTATCTCTTAGAAATGCAACCATCAAGGAAGATAGTTCCCTCTCCCCACCTGTGGGGGTTTAGCCTGGGCCCCTGGTCCAAGATATCCAAGTTTATGACTTGCCTGTCATAGACACACCAGCCTTTCTTTCCCCTTGGAATAAAAGCAATTAGCAAACATAGATGGTGAATTTAGGATGAACTACGTGAGGACAAGTTACTTTATCTTGATGTGTATATGTCATGGGTGGTATCTGCCTGACTACAGGAAAGGGTGAGAATTCTTTGTCTGCCAGCTCGTTGGTGGATCTCTGCCTGGGGTGCTGTTCCGGTTTGCTAGAGCTGCCGGAATGCAAAATACCAGAAATGGATTGGCTTTTACAATGGGGGTTTCTAGTTCACAAATTTACAGTTCTATGGTCATGAAAATGTCCCAATCAATAGGATAATACCTTCTCTGAGGAAAGGCTGATGGCATATGGGGTTCCTCTGTCACATGGGAACATTCCTTCTTCTCCTGGCTTCTGGTTTCAAAATGTCTTTCTCCTAATGTCTGTTAGCTTCTCTTTTAGCTGCCCCTGGAATCAAACTCTGGATTACATATCTTAGCTTCTCTGACCTCTCTCTCTCTCTCTCTCTCTCTCTCTCTCGCTCTCGCTCTCGCTCTCGCTCTCTCTCTCTCGGAGCTCTCTTAAAGGACTCTAGTGAATGATTAAGACCCACCTCGAATGGACTGGGTTATATCTCAATTGAAAGAGCCTAACCAAAAGTCCCGCCCACAGTAGTTCTGCCCCCACAGGGACGGATTAAAAGAACATGGCATTTCTGGGATGCATAACAGTTTCAAACCAGCACAGGTGCACATGGTTGCCTGGTTTAATGCTCCTTCAATTGCGGAGAGGATTTTCTGGGTTGGCAGGAGGTTTTCTTTTTATTTGCTCAAAACCATTAATCGTCTCTCCCACCCGCTTCAGGGGAAGCACACTCCAAGGCCAGATTCACAGGGTGAGAGGAGCAGAGTGACCTTTAAGCCAGGGAAGGGAGCAGGGAACACCTCGGAGCCTGGATTCTGTACAATAAATCCCTATTTGGAGACCAGGCCTGGCTAAATGCTCTCTGAGATACCTTCCACACTATAAGCAACTGTAAGCATGTCCTGTATCCTTTTGTGTTAATCCACTTAATTTAGGGATTTGGATATCTTATTACAGCCATGAAAGGAAATAAAACAAAATAGAGTTACTATGGCTGAGATTCAAAATGGAGTCAGGCAGTCATTTGGGTGGTTACTCAGCCAGATATCACAAACTGCCAAAATATGCATAGCCACAAGCAACAAGTATTTCTCAAAACCCTGAGGACATCTGGACACCGTAAAAGAACCACAAGATCAAGAACTCAGTAAACTATTTTACCCAAAGGACATTTGGAGCATCCCCAAACATTCACCAACCATAAACAACTTATGCAATCTTCTTTTTCTTTAAAAGTCTTTACCTGTGCCAACTGAGAAATAGCAAACTAAGCTTCAAGGCAACAAAGGCATTTATTTGGGGGTCTTAGAATTGCAGTTCGGGGAGCACAGATTCAAGTAGCTCCTGAATCCATTTTGAATCTCTTAGCCATAGTAACTCTATTTTGCTTTGTTTTGTTTTTTTCTTTTTACATTTGGAAGCCCCACACTGAGACACAATTTGGGCTGCTATGTGAATCTGTGCTCCTTGAATTTCAATTCTATGACCCCAAATAAATGCCTTCATTGCTTTGCTGCTCAGTTTGTTATTTCTCAGGTGAAATAGCCTTGATCCAGGTTGGACCCCCTGTGGGAAATGATGCACAGTGTGAGATTTTTGGTCCAAAAGGACCATTGTCCCAGATGAAATTTAAGACTCATTCAATGAGAACTAATACCTGAAAAGGTTCAAAGGAACTTCTGGAGTCCTTGGGAGAAGCAAAGGGAAAAAAATGATAAAATTGACCACATGAAAAAATTAAATATATGGATGGTAAAAATGCCATATAACCCAATTCTTATAACCATATCTCTGGGATTCTACATTGTTGAACCCATGCATGGTAAATATTGCTTTCAAAGAAATCATCTCTCAAGAAAATAGCAATAATGTATTAAAGTACAACTTTTTATCTTTGTCATGAAAAAATACCAGAGGCAGAACAATGTAATGCCCAGCAAAACATCTTTAAAATCCCTTTCCATAAAAAGAAGAAATCTGAAGCTGCAAGTCAGAGAAGCTCACAGGAGAAAGCTAGAAGTTATAGGAAACCAGAAGAGTAGACACAAGGAGAGAACATCAGCATATGACAGGAGGCAGAAAAGCAAGCCACAGAACCCCAAGGAGGGCCAGCAGCTGGTACCAGATCACTGCAGACTCCAGGAGAAAGCAACTCTTGCCAATATCTTGACTGTGGGACTTCTAGCCTCAAAACTGTGAGCCATTTGGTACCACAAATGGCTGCTCAGGCAAACTAAGACATTTGGTCACCTGGAAGAGGAGTTTATTAGAGATGTTATACAAGAAAATAAAAATCAGGGCACAGGTTAGATTATGATTATCTTGTCAGAATTTAAAAATAATCTTATTTCCTAAGGCATCTCTTATACAGTGAAGCTTTACAAGACCCAGAGTCAGTTTGATCCCACTTATATATACAATGGTGCCTGGTGCTGTCCTTTCACAGCATTTTGCTTACTTATAATTAATAACTTGATTATTTGTGACTATTTGTGTGATGCCCACCTTCCCTATTGAATGGTTATCTCTGTTGTGTTAAACATTTTGTATCCTAAGTGCTGACCCATAATAGTTGTTCGATAAATCTACAGTATAAATGCATGTATTTGTATCTATACAATACATATATTTTAATGAGGAATTGAAATATTTTTAAATATTTTGTTGCTTGGTGATCTCTTGTAAGGTTTTATGAATTGCTATAATTTGGAAGAAGACTGGTAAATTATATTACACAAGGTACTTCTTTGGAATATAGGTTATTTCTGGCTCATAAGGGACAGGAATTTGGGTAATTACATCAAAATTGTATGGGAATTACAGAGTTATTAGAAATTCAAATAAATAATTCTAAAGCTAAAAAAAAAATCCCTTTTCTCCCACTCACAGAAACTCATGGAACATTAATATATGAACCATGCCCAACCCTCTGCATAGCTAAAGCAATTCAACTTGAAACAATAATGCCATTTTACATCCATCAGAATCACAACTTTAAAGTTTGATTAAAAACCCACTGTTAGGGAGGATATTGGGAAGCAGACTCAGTTTAGGTGGCCATGTAAATTGTTACAATCTTTAATGGAGGTCAATTTGGCAATGTCTATCAAAATGTTAAATGTTACCACCTTCAAACTAACCACGCCACTGCTAGAAATTATCATCCTGATACATATAGTAACTGAACAAATGTAGATGTAAAAGTGTTCACTGCAGAATGTAGTAGCAGAAAATGAAAACAAAAAAATTGAAATGTCCACAGAAACTGTAAACAAAAGAATGTTGATTATATAATTATGAAACATAGAGGAAAAAAAAAAAAACTGAGAAGGATCTGCACTCATTAATATGGAATGCTCCCAGGACTCACTGCAAAATAAGAAAAGCTATTGTAGAACAATGTGTTCAGCATGAAGTCATTTGCATTTAACAAAAGGGTATGTATACACATATGTGTGCCTGATACATTTCTATTAACAGTGGTTGCCTCTGGTTGAGACTGGAGTTAGGGCAGGGTGAGGAGGAGGGAAACATTTGTGTTAGAATGTTCTAAATTGTTTAGTCATTTACCAAGCATGTCTTACTTTTGCAAATGTTTGGTATTCTTTTCACCTTGCATTCTAAATAATTTCAGTGTTGCTAGATATATTTTTAAAATTGTCATTTCAGTGGCTACATCTTTTATTGGATTTCCCAATATTTTGGTATTGCTACTTCTTCACTATTTTTAACACTTCAGAAATGAGCATGCTTCTGTGAGAGCTTTCTTCTTCTTTTGAGACTTTTAACTGTAAAGGCCAGGAATTGAATTTCTGAATTGTAGGCTCTTGATCACTGTGGCCAGATTGCTTCCTAGAGGTGCTGTCACAGTTTTGTCTGCTACCTGCAGGATCTGACTGCCACAGTTCCTCTGGTCCCACTCTGGGACTATGAGTGTTACTTAACGTTTCTCTTTTTTCTTTTTTTAATTAACGCATGACATGTTGCCTTATAAGCTGACAATGTTACATTTTGACCTGAGCCTGTTTTCCTGGAAAACAGTATCAGGAAATCTCCCCACACTTTGAATTCTCAGAAAATAGGCTGCTTCATCATGAAATATTCTCAGATCTACTGTCTGATCCCAGCCACTTTCCATGCCATGTCCTTGCACAAGTTCTTTCCTCTTTATAAAAGAAAACCCCTTTTAGGCTAACCATTGAGAAGTAGGGTTCTCCCTATTGCAATATTCCCTTCCACCCATTGCAATAGCCCCTTTCCCCACATTGCAATAAACCTTTCAAATGAAGTCTCTCCTCACCAAGGCCATATTTGTTATTTATTTGACAGAGCTTGTGATTTTTATTCTAAAAGCTAAATTGCTCTGATGTACTAAAAACTTACTAGTACTAGATAATTTTCACATCTTTATTAAAGTTTTTAATTTTTAAAAAATATGTACATTCACACAGTACAAAATTGGAACGTATTGTCAGAGAAAGTGGGCTCACTTCCTGAGGTTCACAAGAACCAATTTTGTGACACTAGGGTTACAAAGACAGGAAGAGGTTTATTGCACAGATGCTGGTAAGAAGACAGGAGCATGCTCAAATTTGTCTCCCTGAGTATGAAGAGCTTAGGGCTTTTGTGGGATTTGAACAAAGGGAGGTGGAGATAGTTGGTGGATATTGGTTGATTATGTTCAATTGGAAGTGCGTGGGTGCAGGTACAGGAAGCTCTTGAAGATTGACAAAAGCCAGCAGGCTTAAGTATTGGGTTACAGGTTACAACAGGGCTGTAAGTACCTTAATTAACATGAGATAGCAAGTGAAAGAATTGAACTGAGCTAAACAAGCATGCTATAAAGAACTGACAAGATCTGGCTGGGGTAAACACATGGTTACAGGTTACAGCAGAGTCATAAATAGTTCAAATATCATAAAATAACAAAGGAAAGAAGCTAAACAAATGGATCTCAAGTTCTGATAAAAGTCAGCTGGGGCAAATGTGTAGCCACAGGTTATAGCAGTGTTGTAAAACATAAGATAACAAGTGTTCTGGTTTGCTAATGCTGCCAGGATGCAAAATACCAGAAATGGATTGACTTTTATAAAGGGAGTTTATTTGATTACACAGTTACAGTCTTAAGGCCATAAAGTGTCCAAGGTAACGCATCAACAATTGGGTACCTTCGCTGGAGGATGGCCAATGGTGTCTGGAAAACCTCTGTTAGCTGGGAAGGCATGTGGCTAGTGTCTGCTCCAAGATCTGGTTTCAATATGGCTTTCTCCCAGGATGTTCCTCTCTAAGTTTCAGCTGCTCAAAAGTGTCACTCTTAGTTGCTCTTGGGGTGTTTGTCCTCTCTTAGCTTCTCTGGAGCAAGAATCTGCTTTCAACAGCAATCTTCAAACTGTCTCTCATCTGCATCTCCTCTCTCAGCTTCTGTGCATTCTTCAAAGTGCCCCTTTTGGCTGTAGCAAGCTTGCTCCTTCTGTCTGAGCTTATATAGTGCTCTAGTGAACTAATCAAGGCCTACGCTGAATGGCGGGGTCGCACCTCCGTGGAAATTATCTAATCAGAGTTACCACCGACAGTTGGGTGGGTCACATCTCCGTGAACCCTCATGTAATCTATGGACTATAGTTAATAAAATAGTTATAATAACAATGTTTCTGTGGTAAGGGGGCAGTGCCAGCATGGCCTGCCGTCTCTCCCTGGGGCCCATAAATATATCCTGTGCTCAGGACCAGGCGTGTCAGCCTGGTGGGATGGAACACCATCCCCTAGTAGACAAGCGGACAGCCAGGGACATTCCTTGCCCTATTGTCCTGAGCACATGGAAACATTCACTGGAGACAGCCTGCTCCAGGCGGGCACATTTTATGACATGTGTATCTGTCCCTGGTAGGAAGGAAATAGAGTTTCTCCACTACAGCACACAAACACAAGAGAGGGGTGCTGTGTGTAGACCCTGCCTCAGCCACCGATTGAGACCCACTGGCTTTGGGGAACTGACCTACTAGTGAAGCCGACCTTGCTCTGTCTCTTCTCTGTATGAGCAAAACGTCTTTCCATCGGAGCCCATGTGAGTCGGGCTTTTGCTGGCGACCCCAACCCTTATATTGGAGTGGTTGACATCTCTTTAGGTGTCTCTCCTGACTGACCATTCCATTATCTGTAGCAAAGGTACCACACCAATGCATGATGTTAATAACAGGGAAAACCCTGGGAGGGGAGTGTACGGCTCTCATCATGATGTCTTTGACAAACAAACTTTTTAACTTTGAAACAGTCTAATTCATGTACCTTTTCTTTTATGGTTAAGGCTATCTGTTCCCTGTTTAAGAAAGCATCTGTTCTGGTTTGCTATTGATGCCCTTTTGCAAAATACCAGAAATGGACTGGCTTTTATAAAGGGGGTTTATTTGGTTACACACTATAGTCTTAAGGTAACAAGCTGCAGCAAGCCCGCTCCTTCTGTTTGAGCTTATATAGTGCTCCAGTAAACTAATCAAGGCCCATGCTGAATGGGCGGGGCCACACCTCCATGGAAACTATCCAATGAAAGATCTCCCCCACAGTTGAGTGATCACATCTCCATGGAAACATCCTATCAAAAGTCTCCAACGCAATCAACACCAGTGTGTTTCCTGCCCATGCAAGACTGCATCAAAGATAATGGTGTTTTGGGAGACATAATATATCCAAACCAGCACATCGTCCCTGATTTTAAAGTCATGAAGATTTTCTTCTATTTTATCTTCTAAAATCTTTATTGTTTCGGTCTATGATTTACTTGGAGGTTATTTTTGTGGAGTCCCTTATCCATCCCCCAAATATTTATTTTGATCGGCACTAGGAAAGACACAGTCTCTGTGCCTGAGATGTTCACAGCATCTCGGGGGTGGAGGAATAAGTGGAAATATAAAAAAGACAATAATAACAAGATGCAAATTGTCTAACATGGTAGGGGTAGGATGATCTGCCTGCTGTGTGACCACACCTGGGGGAGCAGCCAGCCCCTGTCAGTCAGTGAGCATGAAGCACTCTTCATGCAGGTGAAATGAGTGGGCCATGGCAGCCCTCTGAACTACGTGAGTTTTACAACTTGTCCTTAAATCTGCTTTCTCTAGTTCTCCCTTAACCACTTACATATTTATTGGAATTATTTTTTGCATGTGTTTTCTCCCACTCCAGGCCCAAATAGAATGCATGCAAGCTCTACAAGCCACCTTAGTCTGGCCTGCTCACCATTTTACCTCCAAATGCCTAGCAGAGTGCTGGCACCCAATATATTTTCGTTGAATGGATGAATAGGCCATTTTTAAACATAAGGGCAGGTTGTGAGCGTGCATCTGCACTTCTAAAAAGCACTCAGCCTACTCACCTCCCTTTGAGGCTATTCCAGTGGATGGTAAAATGGCAGCATTCCTGAATTTCAAGTGGTGACCTGCTTTTGTTTAGCAGACAGCTCATTTTTAAGCAGAGAATCAGCATCTTGAGCTTGGGATGCTGAGAGACCCTTCAAAACTATCTAGGCCAGAGGCTACAAATCTTCATCCTGGCCCCAAAGCCCAGATGACGTACTTCCTAATTTCACATCTAAATCCACATTTCTAGTCTCTTTGGGAGAATCAGAAGTTCTCTGTGCTGACTTGAAGCTGCTATGTACCCCAGAAAAGCCTATGTTCTTTTAATCCATTCCTGTGGGTGCAGACCTGTTGTGGGTGGGACCTTTTGGTTAAGTTGTTTTAATTGAGATGTGACCCAGCCCATTCAAGGTGGATCTTAATCCTTTACTGGAGTCCTTTATGAGAAGATAAAGGATACAGAAAAAGCTCAGAGCACTCAGAGAGAAGCACCCAAAGAAGTTTGGAGAGAGTTTAGAGAGAAAAGCCCCAGAGAATGCTAAGAGAAAAGTCCTGGAGATGCTAAAAGATGACCCACAGAGGCTCAGAGAGGAGGCCACTGGAGTCAGAAGCTGAAAGCAATGAGACCTGGGAGTGAAGGAGCAGCAGACACCAGCCATGTGCCTTCCCATGTGACAGAGGAGCCCCAGATGCCGGCAGCCTGTCTTCAGAGTCTAAGTGTCATCCTGCTGATGCCTTAATTGTACATTTTCATGGCCTTAGAACTGTAAAATTGTAAGCTAATAAATCCCCATTGTAAAAGCCAACCCATTTCTGGTATATTGCATTCTGGCAGCTTTAGCAAACCAGAACATTTTCACTACCCTAGAATCCTATTCTCCTGCAGCCACCATCAGCTGGAGCCAAGATGGAGCATAAGCTTCATTCACCCCTGTCACATCCATACCTCATGGTCCCCACACCAGCCTGCTAGTCATTCTAGCATTCTCTGTCTAGCCCTTTACATGTC
Source organism: Choloepus didactylus (assembly GCF_015220235.1). Taxonomy (NCBI): domain Eukaryota; kingdom Metazoa; phylum Chordata; class Mammalia; order Pilosa; family Megalonychidae; genus Choloepus; species Choloepus didactylus. The sequence continues at coordinate 163,992,016 of NC_051311.1, forward strand.
TGCATTGCAACTCTGATCTGGGACAATGACCTCACCTTATTGAAGGGGACACTTCATGCCAGAGAGAGAGAGAGACATGGTCATGGAAAATCCAATTTCCAGCCAGCCAGAGGGGTCAGAGAAAAGATGAGGCACCTTGGAGGAAGGGTCTCCTCTGTGACCTGGGCCACAAGGAAGATGTCCTCAGGGCCCCCAGCTCTCAGAGCCTTACAGTGTTGAGTCAGAAGCCCTGGGTGGACCACAGCTCCTTCCCTTCCACCCAGAACACGGACAAAGGCAGAAACCACCAGCTGCCTCTCCAGCACCATTCTTTACCATAGAATGTAATGTGACCAAATAAAAAGCCGGCTTTTCCAGCTTCTCTTGGCCAGTGATACCTTCTAGGCTGATGAGCCACAGACAGAAGTTCCAGGGTTCCTTATTAACAAAGTTCCATTTGCACTGGCTCTTCCCTCCTCTTCTTCCTAGAATGAGGTCTTGATGCCTGCGATGCAGCAGCTAGCTGTGTAGCTGTGTACGTGAGAACAGAAATCATCTTCCCTGGATGGCAGAGGGGGAGGGTATAATAGGGAGCTGTCCCTGGATGGGTGGGCCTTGTAGACTTGACTTTCCCTGGGTGAACTCAAGGGCTGGGAATTGCCATTATGCACAGTTTCGCTGGAAGGCTGAAGGGTGGCACTGAAGCTTTCCAACAATGCCTTCTTTAGAGCCTGCTGCCAGCCCTGGTGGTGCTAAGTCAGGCCTGGTGGTGGGGTAGGGGCTCTGGTGCTCCCAGGCAGAGCTGATCAAGGCCCTTCAGGAGTGGGGAGGTGGCATCAGGGCATCAACCTGGGGGAAGCAAAGATATGATCTCTAGAAGAGAATGTTACAGACTTCAGAGAAGGCATGGCCCTGCCAACATCTTTATTTTGGACTTGTAGCCTCCAAAACCCTGAGATAATAAATTCCTGTTGTTTAAGCCAACCAGTGTGTTGTGTTTGTGACAGCAGCCCTGGCAAACTATGACAAAGAGATTGCTATATCAAGCACGTAGGGGGCTGCTGGGAAGAGCTGGAGGGCACCTGCCTGGGATGGGGCAGCCTAAATGCAGCTCCAGTGGATGTTTCAAGTACAGCCTCTGAATTTTTTTTCTTCTTTACCATTTAAATTGCAAATATAATACACATACAAGAAAGTGCATAAAACGTATAGTTACAGGTTAACAAATAATAAATGTCAACCCTCACGTAACCACCATTCAGGTCAAAAATTTAGAACACAACAGTCTTCTAAAGCCCCTTCCCCCACATCTCTCCCTGAGCATAGATCTCCCGCCTTTAGAAGTCACCCTGGTCCTGGCAAACAAAGGACTCAATCTCTTAATTGTCTGCTTTAACCCTAAGTCTGCATCCCTAAGTCTGCATCCCTAAATAATATAGTCATGTTTTTCCAGTTTTTAAAAATATATCCTTCCTTTTACTTTCTTTGAGTTGCCTTTTTGGTATTTTTTCTAGCTTCTTAAGTAGAGGTATAGCTCTTTAATTTTCAGTTTATTTTTCTCTTCTATTGTGTGTATTTAATCCTATACATTCTCTCTAGTTCCTGTTTTAACTGTAACTCACAAGTTTGATACGGGATTGTTTCATTATTTTTCATTTCAAAATATCTTATAATTTCCATTTTGATTTCTCCTTTTTGCCCATGGTTTATTAGAAGTGTATTTCTTTAGCTGTCAAAAAGAATGAGGAAGAGCTCAATGACTGAGATGGAGTGATTTCCAGGATATTCTGTTAAGTGAGAAAGGCAAAACACACACAAAATAGTCTATAAAATGCTATCCTTCGGGTAAGAAAGGAGAGGAATATAAGAAAATATACGTCTATCTGCTCATTTTTACAAAAGAAATACAAAGAAGGATGAACTGGAAACTAAGATTGGTAACCTGAGGCAGAGGGTGAGAAAAGGGTGGAAAGAAGGGGAGTCTGGAACTAGGTAGCAGGGATGTGGAGGGTGTGACACTTTGCTGAGTGTGTACCACTATGTACGTGGTAATGTTTCATATATCCCAAAAATAGTCTACGGGCAGTAACAAATGAACTTAACTGTATTATCAGTGAATGATAATACCCACTCTGGAGGGAGTTGGGAAAAAATGAATGAACCTGAGTAATTTTAGAAAACAGTACCTTGACTGGATACTGTAAAATTGAAGGCAAAAAGAGCTGTGCATTTATGCTGTAAGGTTGTTAGTCAGTGTGTTTCCCCAGGGTATGGCTTAGCAATTCTGAAACTACTTTAGTTGTATACCAGAAATGAAGAAATGAGTAGACATTATAGATAGTGATAACTGGGTTTTTCACCTCTGAAGACAAATTACAAATAAGGAAAGTCTAATATGAGCTTTGTAGTGTTAGACTGGAATTAGAGGTATCAGTATAAACTCATGGTTTTCAACTGCATACTGTTCTAGTTTGCAAGGCTGCTGAAAGCAGATACCGTAAAATGGGTTGGCCTTTAGTAATGGGAATTTATTAGCTTACATACTTACAGTTCTGAGGCTGTGAAAATGTCCAAACAAGGCATCATCAAGATGATACGTTCTCCTGAAGACTATCTGTCGGTGATCCTGGACTCCTCTGCCACATGGCAAGGCACATGGCTGCATCTGCTGGTTTCTCCTTTCTATTATGGGTTTCACTGTTTCCATCTTCTTACTTCTGTGGCTTTCTCTCTCAGCTTCTGTGTCTTTCTTTCTGTTTGTCTGGATTTCATTTTCTTATGAAGGGCTCCAGTAAGAGGATTAAGACCCACCTTGAATGAGGTGGGCCACATCTTAAGTTAAGATCCTACTTACCAAAAGATCCTGCTTACAATGGATCCACACCCACAGGAATTGTCAAACTTTAAGAACATACTTTTCTGGGGTACTGTGCTGATTTGATGCAATCTTGTGGTGTCAGACCTATTGTGGGTGGGACCTTTTGATTAGGTTATTTCCCTGGAGGTGTGACCCTGCCCATTCAGTATAGGTCTTGAATAGTTTACTGGAGTCCTTAAGAGAGTTCATAGGCTGACACAGACCCAGACACTTGGAGATGCAGACAGAAAGACGTTTGGAGATGCTAAACTAAGAAATGAAGCCCAGAGTTTGCCCCAGAGAAGCTAAGAGAGGACCCCAGATGCTTAGAGAGAAACACCCTGGGAGAACAAGCAAGGATACACAGGAGGTGAGAGAGAGAAGCTAAGACAGACAGAAGCCCAGAGACATTTTGGGGACAGCCATTGAAACCAGACATTTGGAGTTGCTAAGCTAAGTGATGAAGCCTAGAGTTTGCCCTGGAGAAGCAAAGTGAGAACCCAAAGATGCTTAAAGAGAAGGCTACTGGAATCCAAAGCTGAAAGCAATGCAACCTGGGAGCAAAGGACCAGCAGACACCAGCCATGTGTCTTCCCAGCCAACAGAGGTGCCATCATCCTTTCTTCAGTGAAGGTATCCTCTTGCTGATGCCTTAGTTTGGACACTTTTCTGGCCTTAGAACTGTACATGTGCAACCTAATAATCCCCTTTATAAAAGCCAATCCTTTTCTGGTATTTTGCATAATGGCAGCTCAAACTGGAATAGGTATATATAGCTTCATAGTTATATGTATATGAGGGGTTTAGTATACATTCACATCTCTCCTAGTCTGTCCCCTGACAGAACCTAAAAGAAACAATATCCCAGGTCCACTGAGCACACCTAGTGCCCAGATCTTGGTTCCTAAGCACCGTTCTCCAATAAAAGGAACCAGGGCTCTTGGAGACATGGTTCATTCCTGGGTTGAGGCAGGGGGAATACAAAATAAGCCTGGAACATCTTCTGGTGCCAGAAAATAAAGAAGTGCTAAAAAAGGATTAAGGCTTGTCAAAGGGACACAAGATCCAATTTAAAAGAGTTTCTAACAGCCAAAGGTAGAGCAATTTAAATCATCTAATGAATAAATAAATGGGTAGAATGAACAGCTCTTCCTTGCAGAAGAATTCCACTTAAGAATTGTAGAAGAAAAGGGAGAATTAGGAAAACCACATCAGGCAAATATCACAGTAATAAATGTTGCAGACAAGATCCACCAATGGATGCTAAAATTAGTTGGCCAAATTTTGAGAAAAGCGATATCTGTATAATTTCAAATACAGCCTCCAAGATATTTATTAACTACAAAGGGAAAGATATAATAACTTTACAGTGTCAATACCCTCCAGACAAATACCAGAAATGCACCTGCTGTTGAAAAAGTTGAGTTTATCGTTCATTGCATCAAGGGGGAATGAGCTGGGTTGTGTCAGTAAGAGGGTGTTAGAAAGGACTTATAAGATTTGAACTTTTATCAGGTGATTTGGGGGAGGGTTTAAGAAAGCAGAGCTTAGGTATGAACTGGATGCTGTCAGAAAGTGAGTAATTCTACGACCAGGTGTCTTAATAAATCTTATGTATAAAGAGGGAAGACTAGAGCAAGGCTAAAGCTGTAATTGATAAAGAAGTAGCAATCACACGTATTAGCCAGGGAAGGGGAATATCTAGTCATTTTGTGGTTTAGTTACTGTTTTGTCTGCATTCGGACGTGACTGTGAAATAGTCTTGTGTTTCTCTTGATCCATCACGGTCACAGATGTTCTATGAGTCTGATATTGATGTCCCATGAGTTTGCTAATATTCAACAGGAGAACCTCAAGTCTTATCTGGGAGTGCCAGGTCAGCTCCTGGATGTCAGGGTTAGAACAACAGAAGCCCATATTTAGGACCTCAAGAAGGTTGGAGTAGACATTTATGGGCATCTAGAATCTCCTTGGATTACATCACTCCAGCAGAGGCTAGGCTGGGGGTACCCCGATCTGCTAAAATTATTTCAATGACTTCAACGTACTCAAAAGACATGACAATCTTGCAGCTGAGGGGACCTCCCATGATATTTTTTAAAATGTATTTTCATTACCAACATGAAAAGAATCGGAAGATTCTCATCAATATCTGGCTTTCTAGCTTCTCTTCGTAAATCTGAGAACAGTGCCTTTGCTTCTAGTAATTGTGTCTAGTAATTCAGATCACCCTTGTCCTGGGGCCAATGCAAGAAGCTGAATAACAATAATAGCAAATAAATAAGTCAGCAAGTCTATTGAAAGCACTATAAGTTTACAAGAAGGAGATGCTAAACCTGCCTATAATTGTGCCTAAGAATTTCCCCCTGAGTGCCTCTTTGTTGCTCAGATGTGGCCTCTCTCTCTCTAACTAAGCCACCTTGGTGGGAGACCTCACTTCCCTCCCCCCTAAGTGGGACCTGATTCCCAGGGGTGTAAATCTCCCTGGCAATGCAGGATATGACTCCCGGGGATGAATCTGGACCTAACATCGTGGGATTGAGAACATCTTCTTGACCAGAAGGAGGATGCAAAATGAAACAAAATAAAGTTTCAGTGGCTGAGAGGTTTCAAATGGAGTCAAGAGGTCACTCTGGTGGACATTTTTATGCACTATATAGATAACACTTTTTAGGTTTTAATGTATTGGAATAGCTAGAAGTAAATACCTGAAACTACCAAACTCCAACCCAGTAGCCTTGATTCTTGAAGACGATTGTGTAACAATGTAGCTTACAATGGGTGACAGTGTGATTGTGAAAATCTTGTGGATTGCACTCCCTTTATCCAGTGTATGGATGGATGAGTAGAAAAATGGAGACAAAACGTAAATGAAAAATAGGGTGGAATGGGGGGGATTATTTTGGTGTTCTTTTTTTATTTCTATTTTTTATTCTGATTCTGATTCTTTCTGCCATAAGGAAAATGTTCAAAAATAGATTGGACCAAAAAAAATAAAAATAAAAAAATAGATTGGGGTGATGAATGCACAACTACAAGATGGTACTTTGAACAGTTGATTGTACACCATGGATGACTGTATGGTATGTGAATATATCTCAATAAAACTGAATTTTTAAAAAAATAAGTTTGCAAGAGATGGAGTGGGACACGCTGGCGGTGACGGGGTCCTCTCCGCTGGGCCCTGGGGCTGGGGGCAGAGAAGCCACGCTGTGGTCCACGGCACTTTGGTGGTTGCCTCCGGGGAAGTGCGCGGTGTTGCATTGCGCTCAGTGCCACGCTGTGCTCGCTGACTCCATGCATCTTACATGGGGAACTGTCATGGACGATCGTGGCCGTGGTCTTCTCTGGAGTCACGAATAACGTCATTTTAGAAGCTCCCCTATTAGTTGGCATTGAAGGTTAGCTTGAAGGCAGCACTTACAACCTTTTAATTCTGTCATTTCTGTCAGATTCCCATTGGTTTCCATCTATATTCTACCCATGCTGCCCTGGCTGCTGTGAGAGGTCACTTCTCCCTTTCCACTGACAAAATGGTGTGCTATCTCTTAAAAACAAAAGCCAGGGTGAATGCATCTGAGACAGATACTCACAACGTACCTCTGTCAGAAAAGATTGCAGAGGTAAAGTTTCGTGATGGTTGTTTTGTTCCTTTAATACAGACAACTCTTGATAGTGTGTATTAATGAACTCGGGGGTGATGAAATGGTGTGGTAATCCAATAATCCTTTACACTTGGTTTGGCATTGCTCACTAAATTCATAACACAAAGCAAAATAAAGCCTAAAAACAAGAAGAAGAAGAAAAAAAAGAAGTAAAGAAAGAGAGAGGGGAGAAAAGAAAAAAATCCCTAACAAATAGACAAAAATTCACCAAAAAAAAAAAAAGGAGAAACAAACGAAGCACACTGCTTCCCCAAGCCTTTCATTATGTGCAGGAGGGAAGGCAGAAGCTGCTTCTTTCAAGGCCCAAACCTAAACCAGTGCCAGTGCTAGTCTCTCGTGGATCTGCCGTACCCAAAAATACATAACAGTGAAAGAACAAAAACAACCAACAAAAAAAAAAAAAAGAAAGGAAAAAGGGGTGCACTGGCTCTTTATGTCCCAGCCAATGCTAGTAAGGCCAGAAGTTGCTGCTTCTCAGAGAAACCAAGATTGTGTCTGTGCTGGGCCCTCAGAGATCTGTCAGATTAAACAAAACATGAAAGAGAAAGAAAAAATCCAACCAACGTAAAAGTGCATAGGTTTTTTTAAGTTCTAGTAGATGTGGAGAAGAATGAAACCGAGGCCAGAGTATACTGGGCCCTTAGAGATCTGCAAGGCCTGGAAACACCCACACACAGAAGAAAAAAGCTAAACAACCAAAGAAGGTGCATTAATGCTTTATGTCCAGGTGGAAGCTGGTGGGAGGCTGGAAGTACTGCTGCCCAGAGGGCTGAAAATGGGGCCAGACTCTACACTGGTCTCTCAGGGATTCCCCAGTCTGATCTCAACACTCAAACCCTGACTTTCAGAGAAGTTTCCTCTGCCAGCTCTGGCCCCAGCCTGCCACTCCCAGACTCCGTGTTGATGCAGTTGCAGCCATTTGCACAGCCACTGCCAAGGGGTGAGCAATGAAGACTGATCAGTGGTTTGTGCTTTCACTTACAAAACTGAACTCCTGGCAGCCTGCTGCTTCCTCTGGCACCGCTGTAATAGTTCTAACTGTCCATTCTGGTTACAGACTACCACCTAGTTAAACTTTTAGCAAATCATTGCTAAAAGAAATCAGTGAAGACCTAAATAAATGGGGGGACATTGTGCATTCATGGATTGGAAGAAAATATTGTCAGGATGTCATTATTCCCAAAGCGATTAACAGATTTCGACACAATCCCAATCAAAGTGTCAACACCTTTGCTAAAATGAAAAAGCCAACCATTGAATTTTTATGGAAGGGTCAGGGGCCCTGAGTAGCCAAAACCATCTTGAAAAAGAACAAAGTTGAGAGGACTCACATTTCCCGATTTTAAAGTTTACAAAGCTAAAGTAATGTCAGCACAAGGACAGACATATAGACCAATGGAATTAGAATGAAGAGTTCAGAAATAAGTCCTCACATCTATGGCCAATTGATTTATTTAGTTTAGTATAATTCAATTCAGTTTAGTTGTAGGTTGGCAGAAAAACCATGTAAAAAATACAGCGTCTGCATATACCACCCCCTTTTACACTTTGTATTAGTGTGGAATCTTTGTTATAGTTGAGGAAAGCATATTAAAATTGTACCACTAACTATAAAAAAAGGTTTGCAAGAAGGGGAAGGAGACTAGAAGAAGCTACAGAGGTTCTTGAACAAGAACAAGTAGCCTAGTTATTCAAAGCTGCTTTTGCCCCAAGGACATTTTCCATTCCAGGGAATTATCTGTGAAGGTAAGTTTTGCTTCCGGCTGCCTCCTAGAACAAAAGGGACAGAAGTCAAAGCTCACCAAGGTAGGGCGAGAATGAGAAGTTCTTCTCATATTAATATGGTCATGCCAGCTTTCTTTTGGTTACTGTGTCTTCTTACTGCTTGATATTAATCTTGATCAGCTTTGGCTGGGTTTCTCCACTGTTGAGACATGCAGAACACCCATGTGTGGGGACAGGCCATGATGAAATTGGTGGGATGAGGTGGCAGACCTGCTGAACAAGAGCTGAGAGCCATGGCATCACCCATAAGTGAGGGGCATGTGCCTGGAAAGGTGATCTCCCTGTCCCCATCTCCACTCCAAGGGCTTCAGAGAAAACCCAGATCCCAATTGACCCACAGAACAAGTGGGGAGACCATATGTACTCTCCTTCACTCATGCCCCCAAAATTCCACATTCTAGCTCTGGACTTCAGTTTCCTCATCCATCCCTGGGCACTCTAGAGCTGGGGACATGAAAAGGGAGAAGACGGATGAAGCTAGGCCAACCAGGGCCAGTGGACATCACCCTGGGGCCCGAGAACCCCACATCCATTGCCTCTGGGGCTCACCAACCCGGAACTACATCATCATTCCTGGAATCTTCCTGGTTTCTCTGTGAAGCTGGCAGGGCTCTGAGGGCAGCTGTAGCACCTGCCTGAATACCTTGTCCTGCCAGTGCCTCCAGCTCCTCCCATTTCTTCCCCCAGCCCCACTCCCAGGCCCCCTCTGGCCTTACTACTTCTCTTGAGAGTTAAAGCAGAACAGTTCCCCCAGTCTCTCATCCTTCCAGATGAAGAAACTGAACACAGAGAAAGGTTAGTTGTCCTGGACACTTCATTGTATTATCAAAATAATTTTTGAAAGGCTGAGGAAAGGATTAAAATGATAGTGTCCTGCTATTGAAGTGATGTTCTGCAACCACTAACAGTGATACTTTCAAGAACTATTGATGGCCTGAGACTGTAAACTGTTCCCAATTATGTGGGATCTTTCTATATAAGGGGCTGGGGGTGGAGTTAGTCAGGAGTCTCTAGGGAAACAGACCAATCAGCGATATATGAAAATATTAAGTGATTTTTATAAGAATTGTCTCATGTGACTGTGGAGATAGGCAAGTCCAAATTCCATAGGGCTGGCAGCAAGCTGGGAACTCCGATGAAGGTTTTTGATGAACTGCACAGCAGAAGCTGGCTGGCTGAAGTAGAGATAGAAATGTTTCCTTCTGACTGCTGAAATCATCACTTCTCCTGAATCCAACTGATGGGATGAGATGTCTCTCATTGTTGAAGGCAATCCCTCCAGTTGACTGTAGATGTACTCAGCCACAGATACAATCAACTGACTGATGACTTAAGCCCATGAAATATCCTTACAGTAACAATCAGGCCAATGCTTGCTTGACGAAAGAACTGGATGCCAAAACCTGGCCAAGTTGATATATGTACTTAATCATGACAATCCACCTCTTGTCAACTTGGCAGCCATACCTTAAACTATATTTAAACTCTAAACAGAAAAAATAAGTCATAGTTTTGCCTAGCAATATTCAGTTGTCCTGTGTACAACCAGAAGCACACTAACTCCCCTGTGCTGGTTTGACTGTATTATGTCTCCCAAAATGCCATTTTCTTTGATGTAATCTTGTGTGGGCAGATGTATCAGTGTTGATTAGATTGTAATTCTTTGAGTGTTTCCGTGGAGATGTGCCCCACCCAACTGTGGGTGATGACTCTGATTGGATAATTTCCATGGAGGTGTTACCTCACCCATTCAGGGGGGGGTCTAAATTAAATCACTGGAGCCATATAAATGAGCTGACAAACAGAAGGAATTCAGTGCAGCTGAGAGTGACAGTCTGAAGAGGTGCTACAGCCAAGAGGGACACTTTGAAGAATGCACAGAAGCTGAGAGTAGCTGCAGAGGAGAGACAGTTTGAAGACGTCCATTGAAAGCAGACTCTTTTTCTGGAGAAGCTAAGAGAGGAAAAACACCCCAAGAGCAACTAAGAGTGATATTTTTGAGGAACTGCAGCCTGGAGAGGAACATCCTGGGAGAAAGCTATTTTGAAACCAGAACTTTGGAGCAGATGCCAGCCATGTGCCTTCCCAGCTAACAGAGGTTTTCTGGACACCACTGGCCATCCTCCAGTGAAGGTACCCGATTGCTGATGTGTTACCTTGCACACTTTATGGCCTTAAGACTGTAACTGTGTAACCAAATAAACCCCCTTTTATAAAAGCCAATCGATCTCTAGTGTTTTGCATTCCAGCAGCATTAGCAAAGTAGAACATCTCCCAGGATAGGGTACAAGTCCTTGGGTAATAGTCACTCTTAAACTAGATATCCTGTAACTTAAATACTATAACTGAAGCTAATACAACTTATGTCATATGTTAAGGGAATAAGACAGGGAAGAATACAAAGATATTTGCTTTATGTAAATATACAAACATATAACAAAACAAGGAAGAAATATTCAAAGCCATTACTGTCTTTATTTCCGTAACTGGTCACATGGCCATAGCTTGCATTTATCACGTCCATCTTCCACTACTCATTCCGTATTCCCTTTACCTTCAGCAAACACCTCAGCTGACTGTGGTTCTTTGGCTGATGGGTGACCCAAACCTTTATTCCTGAAATTTCTGGACCATTGGTAGTTCTGCCTGGATTGGGTTGTTGCAAGTTTTCCATTGACTTTAATCACAGGGCATGGTAGTACTAAGAGGGGAATCTCCTGTATTCCAGGCAAACTCTTTTTACCTCCATTGCATAGTTGCAGTCCTTTTTCTCTTGATAATCAGGAGCAATCATCCCAGCCAGTAGAGTAATTCCCTTCATTGCCTTTTGATTCAGAAGCATTAGGATCCCAAAGTGGCCAGATGGCAGTCACAACTTCCAGTTCAATGAAATCATTGTGTCTCCTAGTGAAAACACTCCTCCTTTTGGAGCTAAGACTTATAGACAGAAGAGCTTAAGGCTACAGGGACAAGAAGCAAATTTTTTCTATTAAAGCTCCAGGGGTAATAGTGAGTGGTGCCACTTCCATTTCCACCTCTTGATTCCTGGACCAGTGTATTCTGGCTATGGGTGAAACAGCACCATAGAGTGGATGCTGATTTAGAGCATACACAGCCTTTTGGAGAGCATTGCCCCAGACCTGCAAGGTGTTGCCACCTAGTTGGCCCTGTAATTTAGTCTTCAACAGGCCAGTCCACTGTTCCATCAATCCAGCTGCTTCAGGATGATGGGGAACATGGTAAGACCAGAGAATTCTATGAGCCTGTGCCCATCCCCTCACTTCATTTGCTGTGAAGACAGTTCCTTGGTTAGAAGCAATGCTGTGTGGAATATCATGACGGTGGAAAAGGCATTCTGTAAGTCCATAGATGGTAGTTTTGGAAGAAGCATTGTGTGCAGGGAAAGCAAACACCTATCTGGAGTAAGTATCTATTCCAGTCAGAAAAAAAAAAAAAAAACCCTGCCCTTTCCAAGATGGAAGTGGTCCAATATAATCAACCTGCCGCCAGGTAGCAGGCTGATCACCTTGGGGAATGGTGCCATATTGGGGGCTGAGTGTGGGTCTCTGCTGCTGGCAGATTGAGCACCCAGCAGTGGCTGTGGCCAGGTCAGCCTTGGTGAGTGGAAGTCCATGTTGCTGAGCCCATGCATAACCTCCATCCCTACCGCCATGACCACTTTGTTCATGCGCCCATTGGGCAATGACATGAGTGACCTGGGAAAGAGGCCAACTGGCCTCCACAGAATGTGTCATCTTATCCACTTGATTATTAAAATCCTCCTCTGCTTAAGTCACCCTCTGTTGAGCATTCATATGGAACACAAATATCTTCACATTTTTTGCCTACTCAGAAAGGTCTATTCATATACCTCTTTCCCAGACCTCTTTGTCAACAACTTTCCAATTAGGTTCCTTCAAAACTAGCAAAGCCAAGATTGAATTCAGATAGGCATGAACTCAAGCCTTCCTCCTACCGCTTCATCAGAGACCACAGAGGGCTTTAATACCACACACCAAGGCATTTGGACTTCACCCCCCAGGTGACAGGAAACCATCAAAGAGTTTCAAATGGGGGCATCTCAGGATCAGAGTGATGTTCAAAAGATCACTTTGTCAAGAGTGTGGAGAACTAATTGGAAAGGGGAGATACAATCCTCTCTTCTTTTTTTTCTTTCCTTCCTTTACTTTCCTCCCTTTTCTTTCTTTTTTCTGTCCTTTTTCCCTTCCTTCCTTCCTTCCTTTCTCCATTCCTCCTTTCATTCTTCTTTTCCCTCTTCCTTCCTTCCTTCCATCTGTCTGACAATCTGTCAACAAACATTCATTGGGTGCCTATGGAATAAGCGACAATGTCCCAGACACTGGAAATACATTGACCAGCAACAAAGATGAGAGCCTGGACCCCAGGGAGCTTAAACAAGGTAATTTTTTTTTCATTTTTATTGAGATTGTTCAGATACCATACAATTATCCAAAGATCCAAAGTGTACAATCACTTGCCCCTGGGTACCCTCATACAGCTGTGCATCCATCACACTTAATTTTTGTTCAATTTTTAGAAACTTTTCATTACTCCAGACAAGAAATAAAGTGAAAGATGAAAAAAGAAAAAAAGAAAAGGAAACTCTAAACCTCCCTATCCCTAACCAACCCCCCTCAATTGTTGACTCCTAGTATTGATAAAGTACATTTGTTACTGTTTATGAAAAAATGTTGAAATACTACTAACTGTAGTATATAGTTTGTAATAGGTATATAGTTCTTCCCTATATGCCCCTCTATTATTAACTTCTAATTGTATTGTCATACATTTGTTCTGGTTCATGGAAGTGATTTCTAGTATTTGTACAGTTGATCATGGACATTGCCCACCATAGGATTCAGTTTTATACATTTCCATCTTTTGACCTCCAACTTTCCTTCTGGTGACATATATGACTCTGAGCTTCCCCTTTCCACCTCATTCACACACCATTTGGTGCTGTTAGTTATTCTCACATCTTGCTACCAAGACCCCTGTTCATTTCCAAACATTTAAGTTCATCCTAATTGAACATTCTGCTCATACTAAGCAAGAGCATCTACATTTCTTCCACAAGGCAGGAGGGAGAGTCAAAGAAGGTAGAGAGGCAAAAGAAAGAGGAAACAAAAAAATGACAGCTAGGAAGCAGCAAAAGGAAAAATAACCTTAAATCAAAGTAGAATAAAGAATCAGACAATACCACCAATGTCAAGTGTCTAACATGCCTCCCCTATCCCCCCCTCCTTATCTGCATTTACCTTGGTATATCACCTTTGTTACATTAAAGGAAGCATAATACAATGATTCTATTAGTTACAGTCTCTAGTTTATGCTGATTGCATCCCTCCCCCAATGCCTCCCCATTTTTAACACCTTGCAAGGTTGACATTTGCTTGCTCTCCCTCGTAAAAGAACATATTTGTACATTTTATCACAATTGTTGAATACTCTAGATTTCACCAAGTTACACAGTCCCAGTCGTTATCTTTCCTCCTTTCTTATGGTGTGTCACATGCTCCCCACCTTCCTCTCTCAACCGTATTCATAGTTACCTTTGTTCAGTGTACTTACATTGTTGTGCTACCATCTCCCAAAATTGTGTTCCAAACCACACACTCCTGTCTTCTATCACCCTGTAGTGCTCCCTTTAGTATTTCCTGTAGGGCAGGTGTCTTGTTCACAAAGTCTCTCATTGTCTGTCAGAAAATATTTTGAGATCTCCCTCATATTTGAAGGACAGCTTTGCTGGATACAGGATTCTTGGTTGGTGGTTTTTCTCTTTCAGTATCTTAAATATATCACACCACTTCCTTCTTGCCTCCATGGTTTCTGCTGAGAGATCCGCACAAAGTCTTATTAAGCTTCCTTTGTATGTAATGGATCGTTTTTCTCTTGCTGCTTTCAGGATTCTCTCTTTGTCTTTGACATTTGATAATCTGATTATTAAGTGTCTTGGCGTAGGCCTATTCATATCTCTTCTGTTTGGAGTACGCTGTGCTTCTTGGATCTGTAATTTTACGTCTTTCATAAGAGATGGGAAATTTTCATTAATTATTTCCTCTATTATTGCTTCTGCCCCCTTTCTCTTCTCTTCTCCTTCTGGGACACCAGTGATACGTACATTATTGTACTTTGTTTCATCCTTGATTTCCTGGAGACTTTGCTCATATTTTTTCATTCTTTTCTCCATCTGCTCCTTTGCATGTAGGCTTTCAGGTGTTTTGTTCTCCAGTTCCTGAGTGTTTTCTTCTGCCTCTTGAGATCTGCTGTTGTATGTTTCCATTGTGTCTTTCATCTCTTGTGTTGTGCCTTTCATTTCCATAGATTCTACTAGTAGGTTTTTTGAACTTTTGATTTCTGCCGTATACATGTCCAGTGCTTCCTTTACAGCCTCTATCTCTTTTGCAATATCTTCTCTAAACTTTTTGAATTGACTTAGCATTAGTTGTTTTAATTCCTGTATCTCAGTTGAAGTGTACATTTGTTCCTTTGACTGGGCCATAACTTTGCTTTTCTTAGTGTAGGTTGTAATTTTCTGTTGTCTAGGCATGGTTTCCTTGGTTATCCAAATCGGGTTTTCTCAGACCAGAACAGGCTCAGGTCCCAGAGGGAAGAAATATTCAGTATCTGGTTTCCCTGCGGGTGTGTCTTAGAAAATTGCTCCACCCTGTGATGCCTCAGGTCACTGTGCTTTTCTGCCCAGCAGGTGACGCCTGTTAGCCTATAATTCTTGACTGGTGTGAGGAGGTATGGCCGTGTTCCCCCAGGCTCTGGGGTCTGGTTCTGAATGGAAAGGGCCCCACCCCTTTCCTCCTAGAGAAGACAGACCCCTCAGGTGGAGGTCATTAGCATTTTAATGGTCTCACTCTCTGCTTGTGGTGTCTCCACCCTTCCCAGAGTCACAGCCCTGGAAACTGAAAATGACTGGGGCTTTCTCCACTGAGCCGAAAAAGAAACAGATAGTCCCCTTCAGACCCAGTCCAAGGCGACCCTCCGGCTCTCCCAGGTCAGTCGTCACCCAAAGCCTCTGTCTGTTTTTTGGGGATGCATACCTGTAGTGAGCAGTTCACACTTGCTACTTAAAACCCCAGTTGGAGCTCAGCTGAGCTGTATTCGCTTGCTGGGAGAGAGCTTCTCTGTGGCACCACGCGGCTCTACAGCTCGGGCTATGGGGGAGGGGGTCTCCCAACCTGATTCGGCAGGTTTTACTTACAGATTTTATGCTGTGTTCTCGGGCATTCCTCCCAATTCAGGTTGGTGTATGATGAATGGATGGTCTCGTTTGTCCCCCCACAGTTATTATGGATTATTTACTAGTTGTTTCTGGTTTTTTGTAGTTGTTCCAGGGGGTCTACTTAGCTTCCACTCCTCTCTATGCCACCATCTTGCCTGTAACCTCCCAACAAGGTAATTTTATGGTCATTTAAGTGTTCTAAGAAAGCCCAGGCCATGGGCACCCTTCCTGGAGCTATAGACACAGGACTGGTGACAAAGGAGCAAATACAAGAGGCATTTCAGAGGGGCATCTTTGGCATCTGGTTGGAGGGGGTGTGGGCATAAGAGGGAGGAGATAGGCTGGTATCCAGATTTCTGGTTCTTAGGGGGGTCTTATTCTCAGAGAGAGAAGATTTATAAGGAAGTCTGCGTTCAGTGTTGGAAACAATGGGACAGATGTGCCTGTGGGCTGCAGAACCCAGGCCTGTCCTGGGTGGGCTGCCCCAAGGATGGGTGGTGTCTCATCCTGCCAGGGTTACTGTAACCAATACCACAGACCAGATGGCTTAAACAACAGGAATCTATTGTCTCACAGTTTTGGAGGCTAGATGTCCAAAAGCAAAGTGTCAGTGTGGGCCATACTCTCCCTGAAGTCTGTAGTATCCTGACGGTGGCTGGCCAGCAGTCCCTAACTCAATCTCTGCCTCCTTCCCCTGGCCTTCTCTCTCCCTGTCTGTTTCCTCCTACTGTGTCCAAACTTCCTCTACTCATAAAAGACTCTAGTAATATTGGACTAGGGCCCAACCTGAGTTTGTCCTCAACTTAACTAATGGGATCTTCAAGGTCCTATTTACAAATGAGTCCATATTTACAAGGTAGGGAGTTAGGACTTGAACATGTGCTTGTGGGGGACATGACTCAATACATAACAGCTGTGATCACCAGAAGATGGCCAGGGACACAGTGTTGCAGGGTAAAGTGCAGATGCATCACCTGCAAAGGTGACTGAGCAGGGTGCTGGCAGAGAAGTAGGAGGAGAAAGGGCTTTCAGAGCAGGCAGCTGGGGTTGGGGGAGCATTTTTGGAAAAGAGTGGTCAACCAGGTTGAAGCCTTCAGAGCCCCAAGAGTACAAGAGCCCTGTGGATTGGTCATCAGTGCCCTCTCTCCAGTGGAAGGTGGAAGAAGGAGAAAGGAGGCAGAAGCTGGGCTAGAGAATGTGGTGGAAGGGGGTGGGGGAGGAGTAAAAGTGCTGGATCTCTTCCTTTGAGGAGGTTGGACAGAGGATGGAAGGAGTAGAGGGGGAGCCAGGGTGGAGGGGGGATCACACATTTCTGCAGCTGGCCAAACGTCAGTGGAGAAGGAAGACCAACCACTCCAGATCCAGAAGGAAGCAAATACAAAAGCTCTCCACCCTGTGTAACTTACCTGCCTCACTCATAAAGCAAGTGACAATACAAAAGCAGTAGCTGTATAATGAGGAGAATTTTACATGTAAGAAAATGTCCCTAAGTTTCAGAACTTCAGACTAAGGTACTGGGGGATTAAATGACCTCATGTTTGATATTTAAAGAACTTTAAAAAAAAAATATGGTGATGCAAATATGGCAGCATTTCTAATTGTTACTCTTAGGCAATTGATATGTGAGTGCTTATTGTGCTGTTCTTTCTATTTTGCAGCATGTTTAAATCTTCATCATAAAAAGTGAAAATGCAAGAATCTAAGATGGTGGCTAGGAGAGACAGGGCAAAAAAATACCTCCATGAAAAATACTAGATAAAAACCAGAAAGTGACCCAGAACACCAGTTCCAGAGTAGCACCAGCCAGACAAGGTCTGCTAAATCTACAGGGACCATGCATTTGGCGAAACCAGGAGTCTCAATCTGAAACGAGTGAGTGAGTCAGCTGAAAGTCCCTCAGCCACGCTGCAGTGTAGGGAAACAGTGGGTTGGCATTTGGAGATGGACTAGTTCTTTAAAAAAAAAAAAAAAAAAAAAACCTGGGAGCAGCTGCAGATATGATGGGGAGAGCCATGGAGTGAAGCACGGTGGGAGCGGGCTGGGCTAACGCCTCAGTGTCTGGCATGGAGGATACCCCTTCCCACACCCGCTGCTGACCGTCGCAGGCCCAGGGGAGCAAAGGGGAGCCAAAGAGAGAAAGGACTGCACGACTTGCAGCCATCTCCCCGGTGGGTGAGGGACTCCTGCCCAGGGCCGGGGCTGCAGCCCAGAGTCACACCGGGAAGCGCAGTGTGATGGGGAGTCTTTCCCAGAGCACTGCACACATGCCACAGTGTCGGCCGTGGACAGTGGCCTTTAATACACTCATGGCTGATTTCCCGGAGCTGGGAGGGCGGTGCTGTGCGGAAAGGGGGAAGTCAACGCGCCCCATTCAACCATCTTTGAAGTGGGCTGGGAACGCCCCTGCATGGCCCAGCATCCCAGGGCTTCCCTGGAGGCCGGCGCACACTTGTGACATGGTGCAGCCTTCCCTCAGCAGAGGTCCTGGAAGAGCACAGCAGGGAAGGGGGAACCACTCGGAAATCCCAGGGAACCTACACCAATACCAAGGACTTTTGGGTCAGGGCAGAGAACAGCCTTAAATCTCCAGGAACACCTGGGAGGTTTGATTATTAAAGCTGCCCTTCCTCCCTAACCGCTCAGACACATGCCCCTCATTCAGGGCAGACAGCACCGAGAACACACCCAAATTAAGTGCACCAGTTGGACCCCACAAGAGTCAGATCCCCACACACCACAAAGACAAAGTTGGGGAGAACTGACTTGAGGGGAATAGGTGACTCACGGATGCCATCTGCTGGTCAGATAGAGAAAGTGTACGCCACCAAGCTGCAGTTCTGACATATTAGAGATCAAGTAAAGCAAATGCCAGGAGGCCAAAAACAACAGAAAATCTTAAAGCATATGATAAAACCAAATGATATGGAGAACCCAAACCCAAACACCTAAATCAAAAGATCAGAAGACACACAGTACTTGGTGCAATTAATCAAAGAACTACAGACAGGCAATAAGAGCATGGCACAGGACATAAAGGACATGAAGAAGAGCATGGCACAGGATATAAAAGACATAAAGAAGACCCTAGAAGAGCATAAAGAAGAAATTGCAAGAGTAAATAAAAAAATAGAAGATCTTATGGAAATTAAAGAAACTGTAGGCCAAATTAAAAACACTCTGGATACTCATAACACAAGATTAGAGGAAGTTGAACAACAACTCAGCCTCCTTGAGGACAACAGAACAGAAAATGAAAGAACAAAAGAAAGAATGGGGAAAAATTGAAAAAATCGAAATGGATCTCAGGGATATGATAGATAAAATAAAATGTCCAAATTTAAGACTCATTGGTGTCCCAGAAGGGGAAGAGAAGGGTAAAGGTCTAGAAAGAGTATTCAAAGAAATTGTTGGGGAAAACTTCCCAAACCTTCTACACAATATAAATACACAAAGCATAAATGCCCAGCAAACTCCAAATAGAATAAATCCAAATAAACCCACTCCAAGACATATTCTGATCAGACTGTCAAATACTGAAGACAAGGAGCAAGTTCTGAAAGCAGCAAGAGGAAAGCGATTCACCACATACAAAGGAAACAACATAAGACTAAGTAGTGACTACTCAGCGGCCACCATGGAGGCGAGAAGGCAGTGGCATGACATATTAAAACTCTGAGAAAGCAAAATTTCCAACCAAGAATACTTTATCCAGCAAAACTCTCCTTCAGATTTGAGGGAGAGCTTAAGTTTTTCACAAACAAATGCTGAGAGACTTTGCTAATAAAAGACCTGCCCTACTTCAGATACTGAAGGGAGCCCTACCGACAGAGAAACAAAGAAAGGAAAGAGAGATATAGAAAATTTTAACAGACATATATAGAATATTACACCCCAGGTCACCAGGACACACATTCTTCTCTAGTGATCACAGATCTTTCTCCAGAATGGACCATATGCTGGGACATAAAAACAAGCCTCAATAAATTAAAAAAAAAATGAATTTCTTCAAAGCACATTCTCTGACCACAATGGAATGCAAATAGAAATCAGTAACCATCAGAGACTTGGAGAATTCACAAACACCTGGAGGATAAAAATGAGGGGGAAATAAAGACATTCCTGGATAATCAAAAGCTGAGGGACTTCATCACCAGTAATCAGTCCTATAAGAAATGCTAAAGGGAGTTGAGCAGGCTGAAAGGAAGGGTCACTAAACAATTGACTGAAACTACATGAAGAAATAAAGATTTCCAGTAAAGATCACATGGGAAAAATAAATACCAATACTACTGTATTTTTGATTTATAACTCCACTATTTACTTCCTACAGGAGCTAAAATACATAAACTGTAATGATATATCAGTGGTTTTGGACTCAATGTAAAATATGTAATTTTTGACAAGAACTACATAAAGGTGGCGGAAAGATGGAGTACAGGAAAATAGTTTATGTGTCCTATCGAAGTTAAGTTGGTATCAAAGGAAAACAAGATTGTTATAGATTTAAGATGTTAAATTTAAGCCCCACAGTAAACACAAAGAAAGTATCAGAGAATATGACCATAGAGATGAAAAGTAGAGTAGGGGTTCCAAGAAGTGGGGAAAGGGGCAATGGGGAGTTAAGAAATGAGAGTAGGTTTTCTGTTTGGGGTGAAGGGAAACTTCTAGAAATGGATGGTGGGAAGGTGAAAGTATTGCAACATTTTAAATGTGATTAATCCCACTAATGGAATGCTAGGGAGGGGCTGGAATGGGAAGATTTAGGCTATATATATGTTTCCACAATTGAAAAAAAAAAAAAAAGACAGTCTAAATAGATGACAATTAAATGCCAAGGATGATCCTGGATGGGATCTGAGGATGGAGGACAGGAGGCTCAAAGGGAAACAGATGTGACCTAAGGGGGAAAAAAAAGGAAATATAGAATGTAAGCTTTGTATCAATGTTGAATTTCTTGAACTTCTTAGCTGCGCTTAATGAGATTGCATAAAAAAATGTTCTTGTCCATGGGAAAGGTATATGTGAATTACAGTGTTTGTTCAAGGATGTGTGCAGCTTGCTCTCATATGTTCAGAGGACAGAGCAATAGATGATGGATGTCAGATAGGGAGGGAGGGAGGGAGAGAGGGAGGGAAAGAAAGAAACGGTGGTGTGACAGGATGTTAAAGGTGGTAGATCAGGGTATTGGGGGAGGGGGGAGGGGTATGATGGAGTTCTATGTATGGGGTTTGTACTGTTTTTGCAACTCTTCCTGTAAGATTGAATTTATTTCAAAATAAAATTTATTAAATTTAAAAAAAAAAAGTAAAAATGAAAGCCTCCACCATTAATCATGGATCCATCTGTCCAGCTGGCAAGCTGAGAGTTTTGATAGTACAGTGTTTGGTTGGGGGGCTCTCACCCTGCTGTGCTGGTATTAACTGGCATAGCTCTTTAGGAATGCACTTGGGCAGGGTCTGTCAAGTGCACAGTGCATGGGCCCTTTGACCCAGCAATTCCCTGTAGACCTGTACCCTGCAGATATACTTGTCTATGTGCTGAAAGCTTGGATCCTGGGTCATCCATGGACAATGTCTGTGGTAACAAATAATCAGAAGCACCCTAAGTGTCCATCAACAGGGGACCAACAAATATACTGACACATCCATGCAGTGGGGACTAGGAAGCCATTAAAAAATAGGTCTGTGTGTAATTACAGGCAACAATGTCCAAGATGATATGAATGAAAAAACAGAAATGGGGAAACACTGTACGTATGTTGTACTTTTATAAAGAGCAGATACATACATAGCAGAGTGAGACATTTCAGGGATTGTCTCCACTTGGAAGCTTTTAACAACCAGTAAGAACTGGAAGAAACATCTTTCTCAAAGCTCCAGAAAACAGTTAAAGGACTGCAGTAACAGGGAGAGCCTAGAATCAAGAAAAATGCCGCTTAAAAGGAGAGGCTCTTGTGGTGCCCTGGCTGGCCCCTCCCCCACCCCCGCTGGCTCGGGGCAGAGCTGGCCCCTGCTCCAGTGTGCAGATCCCTGGTCTCCGTTCCAAAGAGAGCAGATATATCTTGAGCATCTGGCCCAATCTGTCCAGTAGTGGCATGAGGGACTTGCCATCCCAGAATTTTCCCTGAGCATACAAGGCAGCTCACTGAGCTCTTCTATAGAACTCTGTGGGCGAGCAGTGAAGTGGCCACCTAGGGAAAGGGATTACTGGCTGTAGGACACACAGTGCACAGCTGGGTCTATGAGGAAACTGTTACCTAGGGAAGAGGGAACATTTGTATCTGTGTAAAGGGGGAACTTCCTAGGGCCACATGTGCATATCCAAGACAAGACACATGTGCAGAAATGACCAGGGAGGCCCCTATGCTTTGGCCTGGAGCTGTTCTCTAAACTCACTGTATGGATAAGTCCTGAAGCATTTGCAGAAGTCAATCTGCAAAGACTAGGAAAGGGATTTTCTTTTCTCCTCCCCCTCCTCCTCCTCCTCCTCCTCCTTTGTTGGCTCCTGGCATTCGGGAAAGCTCTATCATAACACTAGCTGACTATAAACTTAAGGAGGAGATGCCTTGTCTAAATCCAATGATAACACATTAAAATATCAAAATGTCCAGGTTTCAACAAATGATTACAAAACATACAAAGAAATAGAAGTGACGGCCCAGGCAAAGGAGAAGATTAAAATATTAGAAACCATCAGTAAGGAGAACCAGACCTGGGAAATACCAGAAAAAGACATAAATAAATAAATAAATAAATAAATAAATAAATAAATAAATAAATAAATAAATAAATAAAATGGTCCTAGACATGTGCAAAGAGCTAAAGGAAAGCATGGACAAAGAACTAAAAGAAATCAAGAAACTGATAAATAAACACAAAGAGAATATAGATAGAGAGATAGAAATTGTGGAAAGGAACCAAACAGAACTGAAGCCCAAAGTAGCAGAAATAAAAATTCCCTAGAGGGGTTCACTGTGCCTGGAATTTCAGCAAGACTCAAAGTTGAGTGTGAGGTGAGGGTGTTTCACCAACAATTGGGCAAGAAGGCACTGCACCCCAAAGGCGTCCAGCACTGAGAGAAGCCAGGGGTCCTCTAAGAGATGAGCTGTCAAGAAGCTTGTCATATCCTGTCTTCGCCGTGCTACGTCCCTACCTTCACCAGTCACCAAGGCTAAAAATGGCTACTTGGAAGGAAAAGGAAAGATAGGGCAACACACCCATAGCTCCCTTTCCATTCAGTCCTTCACTGAAAGTCTTGGTAGAGCGTATACATGCGAAAAAGTGAAGACTGAATGGTGTGCCTAGGAGGGGTTGGGATGGAAATGTTTATGTTGTATATGTGTGTCCACAATCAAAAGAAAAGAAAAAGCAACTAAAGGGACAATGACAATTAAAGGCAATAAAGGATGCTGGCTGGGATCTAATAGTGGAGAAGAATGGCTCAAAAGGACATAAGAAAAAATTGGAATGTAGACTATAAGCTTTCTGTCAATGTTAAATTCCTGAACTTGATAAACTGCACTTAAGGTGGTTACATAACCAAATATCCTTATTCCTAGGAACTATGCATGGAAGCCTTAAGTGTCCAAGTAGCACGATGTATACAACCAACTCTCAGATGTTCAAAGTAGATAGATTGACAGTGGATGAACAGACAGTTAGATGACTGAGTGATTGATTGATTGATATAGATGAATTGATGGATGAATACATAGATGGAGTGATATTGCAAATGCGTCAAAATGTCAATATTGGTGACTCTTGGTATTGAGTCGGAGCATATGTTGGAGTTCTCCGCACAGGATTTGTATTATTTTTGCAACTGTCCTGTAAGTTTGAAATGATTTCATAATAAAAAGTTTCAAGAAAAAAAACAAGCAAAATAACGAATGTTCATAGCATTATTCATAATAGCCCATAGGTGGAAACAATCCAAATGCCAATCAACTGGCGAATGGATAAACAAAATGTGGTTTGTGCATACAGTGGATGCAGTATTATAAATACATAAAAAGGGATGAAGTTTTGATACCTGGAACAATGCTGATGAACCTTAAAGACTTTATCCCAAGTGAAAGAAGCCAATCACAAAAGGACAAATATTATATGTGATTCCCCTTATATGAAATGTCCGGA
Source organism: Choloepus didactylus (assembly GCF_015220235.1). Taxonomy (NCBI): domain Eukaryota; kingdom Metazoa; phylum Chordata; class Mammalia; order Pilosa; family Megalonychidae; genus Choloepus; species Choloepus didactylus. The sequence goes on from NC_051311.1 coordinate 164,015,692, forward strand.
ACAGGCAAATAGATTAGTGATGGAGGGGGTAGGGGAATAGGGAGTGGCTGTTAATGGGTACAGTGTTTCTTCTGGGGGTGATAAAAATGTTCTGGAACTAGATAGTGGTAAGAGTTGCACAAACTTGTGGATATACTAAGAGCCACTGAATTGTACACTTTTAAAGGGTGCATTTTATGGTATGTGAATTATATTTCAATAAAAAATAAAAACAGAGAACACAACTTTTTATTCTCAGTAATATTTAAAAATTACAGAAATGAGTGACTGTAAGAAGCAACCCAGACCTCCACATGGTGTCTGGTCTCATCTGCTTCTGAGATGGAGAAACAGAGCAGTTTATTATAGTGGTTTTAAAGTAATGGTAGGAAAATCCAGTCCGACAAGTGCGGTTAACCAGTTCATTATATTAGAAAAATACCAAAGTGCTTAAGAGGAAACTGAATCCTTGGAACAAGAGATGAATTTAAAAATAAAAAGAAGAGAAAAAAAAGATGTGAAATAAAAACAGTTGAGTTTTGTGCACCATCTGCACTGTTCATATGCATCTTACGAGCACATTGTACAATTTGGGTGAGTCCCCATACAAGTTAAATGCTCTTATATTTGTATTTAAACTGGCATTGCACAATATAAAGATGAATGATAAAATGCATATTAATCACATTGAATTTTAATTTGTATTTACTTAGAATGACACCTGTTTTAGTTTCTTAGGCTGCCCAAGCAAATAGCACTCAATGGACTGGCTTAAACAACAGGAATTTTTTGGCTCACAGTTTTGAGGCTGGGAAAAAATCCAGATCAAGGCATCATCAAGTCAATGCTTTCTTTCTGAAGACTGGCGTTCTGGGGCTGGCTGCCAGAGATCCTTGGTCCTTAGTTTGCCACATGGCAAGGCACAACGTAGCCTCTCCTGGCCTCTCCATTCTCTTCTGGGATCCACTGAATTTCAGCTCCTGGCTTCCCAAGGCTTTTGCTCCTATCTAACTGAATTTCATTCCACTTATAAAGGACTCTCGTAATAGGATTAAGATCCATCCTGATTGAAGTGGGTCACACCTTAACTGAAGTAGCCTCCTCAAAAGGTCTTACTTACAATGAGCTCACACCCAGAGGAATGGATCAGCTTTAAGAACATGTTTTTTGGGGGGGTATACAGAGTTCCAAACTACCATAACACTAAATAGCAAAATTTTTAAATCACCATGACAAGACAAGAAAGAGACTGTGGATGAGTAGAAACAGCTTTATATTGTAGGGCCACTAATGGATGCTTTTCCTGTTTAATTTTGCACTGGGCCATGCAAATTATATAGCCAGCCCTGGGGACACCCTGCCATGATGCTGGGTCTGGCATCAGGTTCTGAGCAATAGGGAAGGAGTGGGGTAGAAAGGATGGACCTCTGCAAGCCTGCACTGTGCTCTGTGGCTGGCTGTGACAGCTAAGGGCCCAGTCCTGGGAGTGCTGGATGCCTATGGTCCTAGCATAGGTCAACTTTGGACTCAGACCCAGCATCTGACCAAAAAGGATTCTGAGAGAGCTCCCATGGCAACACTTTCATCTTAAGAACCCGGGAGAGAAGGCTACCAGGACCCAGCCAGTGGGTGGCCAAGGCCCTAGGCCACCACTGCACTTCTGTGAGCCCCCGCTGAGATTGGGGGACCCACCTGCACTGCAGGGAAGATGGAGTGACACAGTAGATGTGGAAACATTTGGGAACTCTGACCATGGAGAGCCACAGATAAGAAAAGCTGAGAGGTTGACTTGGCCCATGTCTCCAGATGCCACTTGCTGAGCCCGTGAAAGCTGAGGTGGCATGTCCATGGGGTGCCATGGGGCCAGGAGAGAGGGCACACTCTGCCCCAGGGCAGGAGAGTGAAGGGATGCCAACCAGGGGGTACTGTGGGCTAGGACACAGAAATATCCTTGTAGCAAAGCAGGAGGGCATCAGGCCCCAGGCCCCAACCCCCAGCCCCCAGGGAAGCTACAATGAGCTCTGTGTCCAAAGCCCAAAGGCCAAGGGCCAGGCAGCCATGACTTCAGGTAGGGCAGAGGAGCCCTCCGAGGAGCGCTAAGGGAGCTGGGACATCAGGAAGCAGTCATGGTGGACCACGGGGTCTCCAGGGGACAGTCCTGGGCTCCCCAGGCCCCCAGCCCTCTTCCCTGTCCCTGCCCTCAAGGCAGGAGGATCAAGGAAATAGCCCTCCCCGAGAGGCTGGGACACGGTGTCAGAGATGGGTGTCTGAGCCTGCCCTGAGGCTGGGACGCCCGCTTGGCACAGGACGGGAGGTTTCCAGGAAGATGACTTCTGGGTGTCTGTCCTCCTGTGCCCCCCAGCCCAATGTGAAAACTCTTGGCAGCACAGATCATGTTCCCTCCATTTCTCTGAATGCCCTGCATTTTCTGTGATGGGCAGGGTGGGCTCCTCCAAACAAGGCAACATATTCTTGTGCTAGAAAATCCAGAATTATATATATATATATATGAAGGAAAAACAGAACACCCACCAAATAGCCCCCTCTGGGCACTTTTGGTCTCTATCTAACATTCAGTTTCCTCCCTGACTTCGAACAAAATTGAGATCGTACTGCACACGCTATTTGATTGAACCTTTATGGTTCAATAGTCCCCTCCATACGCATTTAAAATGACTGCCGTTTTATTTTCCTGATAGATCCTATTTCTTCCTTCTTCTGCCCCGAATTTTCTTAATCCTCATAATAAAACCTACATTACTTTCAAAATGGGGGATGGTTAGGGGTATGGTCAGCTTTATTCGGAATTTTATTTTAATTTGCTAACATGACCCCCCATTGCAGGCTGTCCCCTGCCTCGGGCCGTTTTCCATTCGCAGCGCCTGTCCTAGCAGCGAGCCCTCAGGGGATGGTCCTCTCCACGGTTCCAAAGAGGAAGCGACTTGGCCCAGCTGGGGCAGCGCCAGTGCCGCTCCTCCCCTCCTGGACTGTCAGTGGCGCCCGGGTTCCCCCTTCCCCAGCCTCCGCAGCCTCACCCCCTACCCCTCTCCCTCCCCACCACCCCTCCCCGTCCCCGCGCCTTTTAAAGGGGCCAGGGCGCGGGGCCCGCCAGCCACAGTCTCTCAGGCACCTCCTACCGCTGCCCACCCACCTCCGCCGACACCATGCGCTCTCTCGCCGTCCTGGCCTTCGCCCTGCTCGCCCTGGACGCGGTCCTCGCCCTGGACCTCATCTCGCCAGGTAGGCCCGGCCGCCCGGGGCCCCACCCAGCCTGGTGTGCCCCCCAAGATGCCCGCTGGCCCTGGTGGTTCGGTGATGGGGCCAGGAAAGAGTGGCACAGAGCAGGCTCACCCCTGGCAGGCAGAAAAGCAAGACTTCCGCCCCCTGGGACCCACGGGAGGAGTAAGGGCTGACGTCTGCCGCCTGAGCTACAGCGCTGATGCTGGGGTCCCCAGATCAAAAATGTCCAGTGGGGTGGACAGGACAGCCGGGAGGAAACAGTGGGGAAGGGGGTGGGGGATCTGTCCACCGTGACAGCGGTCAGGGTCCTTTGGTTAGATTTCCATCCCCTAGAGAGGACCTGTGGCCCATGCTTCAAAGCCATTTCTTATGCTTTTGCCAGTATAACTTTTTTTCCACCTCCCAAAAACTGGAAATGGGATATTGGGGGACAGGACCCCTCTTACTTCCATTCCTGCCCCCACCCTGCGCTTTCCGCGGAGGAGTCCCGGAAGAGGCAGGGGGCGGGGCCTGGGCCGAGGACCCCTCCCACCGCCCCTCTTGTGTGCAGGGCTTGTGGCCGTGTGCCCCGCGGCCAGCTCCTCCGAGGAGCGGCTCTGCGTGAACGCCTGCTCCACGGACCAGGACTGCGCGGCTGACACCAAGTGCTGCGCCAACGCCTGTGGCCGCGCCTGCGTGCGCCCCGTCATGGGTAAGCTCCGCTCTCCCTGCTCCACAGGCTCGCGCTCTCAGCCTGTGGGCACGGGGGTGTTCCGAGGGGTCACTCGACTCCCTCAGACCGAGCTCTCTAGGCAGGAGGGAGCGACCAGCTTTGTCAAGGGTCCGCTGGGACCGGGTGATTCAGATCATTCTCTTAGGGAACGCGCACAGCACCTCCGTCCCAGCATCGCTCAAGGTTGGCTGCCTGGGTTGTCACATCAGGGCCCCCTGGCAGCAGCCTTGACAGTGACCTCGCCGCCCAGGCATAGGCTCCCTCGTCCAACCTCCCAGCTTGGTCCCTAACTCCAGGGATGCATCTCATTGACTGCTCCCCTGTGTGGCCTCAGGGTCCAGCTGTGGCTCCATCTTCCCATTCATAAAAGGGGGATATTCAGGTCAGAGTGGGGGTGGGCACAGCAAGGTCTGGTGGGCATAAAGAGCTTCCAGAATCAAAGGACTTTTTTCCCTTAGTAGCTGTCCTGAAGGCTGGCAACTGCCCCCAGAGGCAGGCCCCACTGAGCTCACAGCCCTGCTTAGAGAAGACTGAGTGCTCCGGTGATGACCAGTGTAAGGACAACAAGAAGTGTTGTGTCAGCCGCTGTGCCATGAGGTGTATGGACCCGGCCCCAGGTATGAGGCCCAGGGGCCCCTGTCCCAGGGCACGGTCCCCAGGAGCAATGGACACCAGCTCTCCCTTTGCTTCTCCTGGCCAGAGTCCAGTGGTACAGTGCAGGAGGCCCATGGGGGTCAGGTGGGGGGTGGGTTTGGGCTGCACTGAGGAGCCCCAGTGTCAGGAGCTGGGAGGTGGCTCAGCAGTGGCAGCAGGAGCTGCACCTGTAGGTGCTCAGTTTGGCTCCTCGGGCTGTCCTCCAGGTCACCCTGGAGTGTAGGTGTCAGTAGCTTCTGCCAGATGAGCCAAAGGGAGCTCAAAGAAGCAAAAAGACCTGCCATGTGTTGTTCTGCGTGGGTGAATGTTGGGCCCAGCTGTTACCTGTGCAGAACCTATGCCTTTGCCAGTGTAAACAAAGGGAGGCAACTCGGGCCCCAAAACTAGAAGGAGCTCTAGGTTAGGAGCCCAGAGATATGGGTTCCAGGGCTGGCCTTGTCCACACAGATGAGGATATTTAACCCAAGCTACCTGCCTGCAGGCAGTTGTGAGGACAAGTTGGGCAGTGATGTGAAGGGCTCAGTCTGCTCACCTGCATGGAGAGGATAACTAACACCTGCCCAGCCTGATTTTTATATTGGGTGGTCTGGAAAGATGGGTGTGAAACACATTAGCATGGAAATCGCTGGTCGCAGGTGGGAAGGGGTCCCTTCCTGTCTCCCCGGTCTGCCCTTCCCCCACACCTTGGCCCAGGATTCCTCTGGGGTCTGAGGGGTCTCTATGTCCCCTTTACAGAAGATTCTCTTCAGTGAGAGGAGCCTTCCCTGAGGGGCTTCCACCACCAGACGGACCTCAGTTCACCCCAGCAAGAACCTTCTGTCTGGAACCCAGAGGGCTCATTATGCCCCCTTCCGGTTGCTAATAAAAAAATTCCAGTCTGCTTCATGTCTCACCATCTGTCTGTCTGTCTGTCCTGGGTCTTGCCCTCAAGGAGCCCCCAGTCTGGTCGAGGAGGCAACTGCAGAAAACAGACAATTGTCTGAGTGGCAGCATGGGCTCCCGGTGCCAGGGGATGGACAGCTAGCCTTGCATATTTGGAGATCAGTGCCAGGTCTAGCCGGGGGTCTGGTGGCCATATCTGGGCCAGTGAGGGAGCCTTCTCCACTTGGCTCTCAGGGCCACCATGGGCCCTCCTGAGTCTATCCCTTTTCAGGGTTGTTAGCTAGGCCCAGGGCTTGGAGAGTGGAGCAGGAGCTGGCCCTCTAGGGATGTCTTTGCAAGAGTCTTGGAGTGGAGTGGAGAGGGCAAGGCACAATTACCTTGATGGCCCCCACTGTAACATCATCCTCTCCTGGGAGTTCTTGGGAATGCAGATTCTTGGGCTCCATCCTAGACCTGCTGATTCAGAAACTCAGGAAGGGGAGCCCTGCATCTTCAGCTTGCTGATGTTTTAAGGGCCATGGGATTAAGCTGCCACCTTCTCATACTTTGCTGTGTCTAGGAGTCACCTGGAGATCTTGTTAAAATGCAGGTTCCACGTGGGAGGTCTGGGAGGGGTTGGAATCCTCCTTCTCTGGGGAGGTCTAGAGGGCGTCCCTGGCTCATGTCCTGGAGCATCAGTGAGCCCAGGCTGACAGTCACTCCATGGCCCAGGTAGACCTTTGGGCTGACCACCCTCTGTCCTCAGACACCACATAGCTGCTTCTGCTGACAGATGCCCAGGTCACAGCTCAGAGCACTGGGACTGGAATGTGCCTGAGCTCACCGCTGTCTATGATATGGAGACCAAGGAGAGCAAATCCCACCATCCAGGGCTCTGAGCATATCATGCCACTACCCCAACCTCTATCCGTCTCATCATTTTTAATTCCAAGGCTGCACACTAAGGGTGGGTGTTTGGGGTGGGGGGAGCTGAAAGTCTCCTTTGTGTTCACATAAGGTAGACTGTTCATGTGAACTAGGCAGGCAGTGGATTTCCATGCCAATCTCCTCCAAAGGGGCTCCACATTATACTTCCTTCCACTTGATGCTTAAAGCTGAGGCCCAGTAAAGAGAAGGGGGCAGGGAGCTCTGAGAGGAATCTGGCCCTCATCTCCCCTCTCCCCTTGCAGTAAAGAGCAAGCTCACCTCTGGGGCCGTGAGGAGCACGGTGGTTGCTGGTACCTGGTCTCATATCTCCAGCTGCTCTGGCTTGTTCACTCTGTTTTCTCATGCTCCACCCCCTCATTGGTCAGGCAGGGGATCAACTGTCTTCCCTCTCAGTTTTGCTTCTGTGGTCGTTTGGAGCTTTATGTACCCCCAGAAAAACAAGTTCCTAAACTTAATCCATTCCTGTGGGTGTGAACCCATTGAAAGTAGGACCTTTCGATGAGGTTACTTCAGTTAAGGTGTGTTTAGGTTTGCTAAAGCTGCCAGAATGCAATATACCAGAAATGGGTTGGCTTTTACAATAGGGATTTATTAGGTTACAAATTTGCAGTTCTAAGGCCCTGAAAATGTCCAAATTAAGGCACCAAGAGGAAGATACCTTCTCTGAGGAAAGGCTGCTGGCACTCGGTGTTCCCCTGTCACATGGGAAGGCACATAGCGACATCTGCTGGTCCTTCTTTCTGGATTCTGGTTGTAATGGCTTTCTCTATCAGCTCCTGTGTGTCCTTTGTTCGCTTCTCTGGGGCAAACTCTGGATTTCATCTCTTAGCTTCTCTGTGCTCTCTGAGTTTCATCTGTCTTTTGTCCTCTCATAAAGGACTCCAGCAAGGGGATTAAGACCCACCCTGAATGGATGGGGTCACATCTCCATGAAAACAACCAAATCAAAAGATCCCACCCAACAGTAGGTCTGCTCACACAAGAATGGATTTCAAAAGTGTAGTCTTTTCTGGGGTACATAATAGATCCAAAGCAATACACTCCACCCTCTGGACCCCAAAAAGACATGTTCTTTCCAGATGCAAAGTACATGCTTTCCATCACAATATAACAAAAGCCTTAAGTCATTTCAGTAACAAATATTAAGTACAAAGTCTTATCAAAATCAGTTACAAGCATGGTTTGTCCAAAGGCAAATTCCCCTCTGGCTGTGGACCTGTGAAACTCAGAACAAGTTATCTGTTTCCAATATACAAAGGAGGGACAGTCATAGGATAGCATTCCCATTTCCATAGGGAGAAATTGGAAGGAAAACAGGGGTCAAAAGTCCCCAACAGTTCTGAAAACCTGCAGGGCAAACTCCATTAGACTTCAAAGTCTAAGAGTCATCTACAGAAAGGTGTTTCATCCTCAGGACTTGAGAGAGCCACAGTCCCACCCTCTCCAAGGGCTTACACAGCAGTCCAAACACTGGGGTGAGGGTTTCAACATCTTCAAGTATTGAGGAGACCTCCTTGTTCTCAGTCCACCCTCTTGAAGCATTGGGGCAGCACCCACTCTCTCTGGTGGTAGCCAGGCTCTCCCCAATCCCTGGGGAATGTACCCCATCCTCTCTGAAGCCTGGGGCAGCAGTGCTCTTCCAGGCATCTGAGAACCCTGGGGTGTTAGTACTCTTCCTAAACAATGGGCAGGAAGGCCCACCCTCTGCATGCTCTGGGGCAAATTCACCCTTTCCAAGGGTATCAGTGAGCCCACTCTCCTGTCACCGAGGTGCCTTGGCTCAGACCTCAGGCATGGTTCTGCCTTTGACGTCATTTTTTCTTCAATCTGTCCCTTTTTGTCCAGGCTAGGAGTGGTTCCATTCATACAGCTCTTGCAGAAATTTGTCTGTTTCACATGCAGTCCCAACCATCAGACAATAGGACTTTCCACAAACGGTTTCTGGATAATTGCATTTCTAATCCTGATTCACACTGAAATGGCTGACCGGCTCCATGTTTAGTTAAATCCTAACATGGAGTACTGTTCTCTTGGGACTCATTTTCTGGAAGCTCAGCATTTTCTAAACCATCAGTTTCTGGTTTCTTTGTACCCAAGAGCTCAGTTCTCAGCTTATCCCATTCTGTTTGCTTTTTACTACAAGCTGCAAGGAGAAGCCAGGCCACACTTTCCATATTTAAGTTGGAAATTGTCACAGGTTCATTTCTCTACACCTAAAACCTATGATCTCTGTTAGGGAAGCCTGAGCCTAATCAGATTGTAACTGAATGGGTTTGGGCTTTATCAAGTAACCTCCCACTCAATTAAGAGTATACGGACAAACAATAGTTTAAAAGTAAAAGAAAAGTGCACTCAAGATAAGAATTCACCTTTAACACATTTTTACTAAAAGGAGCACTTAAAGTAAAAGGAACAAGTTTACAATTTAAAAATTGATACCTTGCAAAGCCTGGGGGTCCACCCCCCTCCTCCAGACTTAGCCTTGAATGCCTGTAAAACTCTACTGATGATATTTTCACTAATTTAGTTATGCTTTCTGTGAGAGCAATGTAACATAATTTTACTTGTATAAAAATTAGAAAAGAGATTACTATTAGTTGTCTCTAACTTGTTAATATGGTTTTTTAATTTTATTCTATGATTAGTTTAGCCATTACATCATATTGATAAATATACATTTGATTAGGACTGTATTCAACTTTGCTACATTATTTACGACTTCCCTGTGATTTAAATAACACCTGCAGTTCTGTCCTGTTTTCACAGAGGACTAGGTGATTACATGTTATGTATGTCTAAGAAGGTTGAGAGGGACTTTCTGCTTTTTTGAAAATATTTACAGCTTTTTTAACTGTTTAGTTTCTCCTTCAGTATAATCTTCTAATATGGGACTTGAAGGATAGGAATTGTCTCTCCCAGTTATTATAGTAAGGTCTTTCCACTTTTTATCATTTGGAAATTGTAGTTAAGTGTTTTTAGGTAATAGTTCTGTTAAATATGGTTCTATATCAGGAGGAATAATGGCTTCTTCATTATCAGAACAGAAAACATTAGGTGGTGTATGAGAGCAGAATGAAGAGAAGAAATCAGCCCTCTCATTATGACATTCCTCCGTAGAGAGATTATTCTGCAAGAAAATTTCAACTAAAAATCCAGCACATCACTTTGAAATTCTGCATTCCATCTGACATCAGGACTCATTTTGCCAAATTCTCTGCTACTTTAAAACAAGGGTCACCTTTCTTCCAGTTTACACAGACATATTCATTTCTGTCTAAAGCCTCATTGGAATTATCTTTAGCTTCCATATTTCTTCCAACAGTCTCTTCAAAACAGTCTAGGCTTTTCTATCAGGTGCTTCTCAATTCTTCCAAAAAATCTTCCCCTTACCCATTTATAAAGCCTTTCCAGCATTGTTATTATTTGGGAATCACAGCACTCCACTCCCCTAGTACCAAAATTTGTTTTTGTTTGCTCAAGCTGACAAAATGCAATTACCAGATATGGGTTGGCTTTTACATGAGAATTTAACTTACAATGTGTAGTTCTTTGGCCATGAGTAATGTCCAAATCAAGCATCAACAGGATGATACCTCAACTCTGAAGGCTGGCTACCTGTGAGCTTGGCTCCTCTGTCACATGGGAAGGCACGTGATGGTGTCTGCTGGTCCTTCTCTTCCAGTCTCCAGCTGCTGGTTACTCCATCTCTCAGCTTCTCTGGAGACTTCTCTCAGTTTCATCTCTTAGCTTCTCTGTGGCTTTTATCCTCTTATAAAGGACTCCAATAAGAGGATTAAGACCCACCCTGGGGTACTCCTCAACTGAAATAGCCTAATCAAAAGGTTTACCTACAATAGGTCTACACCCACAGGAACGGTTAAAAGAACTTGACCTTTTCTGGGGTACATCATAGCACCCAGCTACCACACTGTTCCAGTTTGCTAATGCTGCCAGAATGCAAAACACCAGAAATTGGATTGACTTTTATAAAAGGTGGTTTATTTGGTTACAAAGTTACAGTCTTAAGGCCATAAACTGTCCAAGACAACAGAGTACCTTCACTGAAGGATGGCCAATGGCGTCCGGAAAACCTCTGTTAGCTGGGAAGACGTGGCTGGTGGCTGTTCCAGAGTTCTGGTTTCAAAATGGCTTTCTCCCAGGATGTCCTTCAGCCCCTGTGCATTCCTCAAAGTGTCCCTCTTGGCTGTAGCAAGCTAGCTCCTTCTGTCTGAGCTTTTATATGGTGCTCCAGTGAACTAATCAAGGCCCATGCTGAATGGGCAGGGCCACAGCTCCATGGAAATTATCCCATCAGGCTTATCACCTACAGTTGGGTGGGTCACATTTCCATGGAAACACTCAAAGAATTACAGTCTAATCAACACTAATACATCTACCCTCACAAGACTGCATCAAAGATAATGGCATTTTGGGAGACATAATACATTCAAACTGGCGCACACACCTGTTTTCAAGAAGTTGGTTTTCCCTTCTGTTTCCCTGGAGATAGATCTCCCTCTCTTGGATGTTTGAAGCTCCAGGCCTTTGTCTGATACTTGCCACTTCTGTAATTTTTTACATGCATTGTTTCAAGCTGCTTTTTCCTGGAGGGCAAATTCTGGGAGGAGGCCACACTGGAGAGGATTTCCCCCTCAGTCTTTCCCAGCCAAAACTGGGTCAGGGACCCATGAAAATGGAATGGACCAGCTCCATAGTTCCCTGGAGAGGGGCACAGGAAGAGTATCAAGAGCTTCTCTGATGGCTTCCCACAGCTGAGTTTCCTGGTCTTCCAAAAAAATGAATCCCTTCAGTTAACAGTCCTCTGCAGCCCTGAGTAACTGTAGCATCTTTAAGTCTCTACTGCCATCTCCCATGTCTGCGTGGTTTGCAACAATGGCTGTCCTCAGAACTTGGACCCAGCAATCCAGTTTTGCTCATCAAAAGCCATGATCATTCGGGAATCATGACTTGATGTGCTGAGCCTCTGTCTTGGAGCTGGCCCTGTGAAGTTTGTTGCTGCAAGGAGAGGCTAAACCTGCTTATAATTGTGCCTAAGAGCCTCCCTCTGAGTGCCTTTTTGTTGTTCAGATGTGGCCCTCTCTCTCTCTCTAACTAGGCCACCTTGGCAGGTGAACTCACTGCCCTCCCCCCTATGTGGGACCTGACACCTAGGGGTGTAAATCTTCCTGGCAATGCAGGATATGACTCCCGGGGATGACTCTGGACCCGGCATCATGGGATTGGGGGCATCTTCCTGACTGAGTGGGGGATAAGAAATGAGGCTGAGTGGGGCTTCGGTGGCTGGGAGATTTTGGGTGGAGTCAAGACGTCACTCTGGTGGACATTCTTACGCACTATATAGATAACACTTTTTGAGTTTTGGTGTATTGGAGTGGCTAGAAGTAAATACCTGAAACTACCCAACTCCAACCCAGTGGCCTTTACTCTTGGAGATGGTTGAATAACAATGTGGCTTGCAAGGGGTGGTGGTGTAGTTGTGGAGACCATGTGGATCGCACTCCCTTTGTCCAGTGTGTGGATGGATGGGTGGAAAGGTGGGGACAAAACGTAGGTGAAGGATGGGGGGGGGTTGGATGTTCTTTTTTATTTTTACTTCTTGTTCTGGTTCTGATTCTTTCTGGTGTAAGGAGGCTGTTCGGGGATGGATTGGGGTGATGAATGCACAACTATGGGATGGTACCACGAACAGCTGATTGTACACCATGGATGATTGTGTGGTGTGTGAATGTATCTCAATAAAACTGAATTTTTTTTTAAAAAGCCCTGATCAGGTATTGGGTGTACCCTGCCCTTGCCCAGGGGGAGAGGATTTTTATGCCCGTTTCTTTCACCAGTGAGCCAGCACAAGGCTGGATCCCAGGGCAGCCTCCTGCAATAGAGGGGGATGCGCACTGGTAACCACTGTTTGGAGTGAGCAATTTACTGTTTTTGACCATAATCTGTCAGCATCTTCCTCACACTCTGTCTTGTATGCTGTGCAGTGTTCTTCTAGTCTCTGGAGTTTCAAAATAGTTGATTCACACAGTTCCTGCCTGTATAATAGTTGTTCTGGTAGAAGGTTTGAGTCCTGGAGCTCCCTACTCTGCCATCTTCCCACAAACTTTGCATCTCCTCAAGTGTATTTTTTAATTCAATTTTATTGACATACATTCACATATGATACAATCATCCATGGTGTACAATCAGTTGTTCACAGTACCACCATATAGTTGTGCATTCATCACCCCAATCTAATTTTGAACATTTTCTTTACACCAGGAAAAGTAAAAATAAGAATAAAAAATAAAAGTAAAAAAAACACCCAAATCATCCTCCCCCTCCCACCCTATTTTTCATTTCATTTGTGTCCCCATTTTTCTACTCATCCATCCATACACTGGATAAAGGGAGTGTGATCCACAAGGCTTTCACAATCACACTGCCACCCCTTGTAAGCTACATAGTTATATAATCATCTTCAAGAGTCAAGGCTACTGGGTTGCAGTTTGATAGTTTCAGCTATTCTAGCTATTCCAATACATTAAAACCTACAAAGGGTTATCCATATAGTGCAAAAAAGTGCCCACCAGAGTGACCTCTCAACTCCATTTGGAATCTCTCAGCCACTGAAACTATTTTGTTTCATTTCTCATCCCCCTTTTCGTCAAGAAGATATTCTCAATCCACAATGTTGGGTGCAGATTCATCCTCGAGAGTCATGTCCTGCATTGCCAGAGAGATTTATACCCCTGGGAATCAGATCCCACGTAGGGAGGAGGGGAATGAGTTCACCTGCTGAATTGAGTTAGCTAGAGAGAGAGAGGGCCACATCTGAGCAACAAAGAGGTACTGGGGGGAAGACTCTTAGGCACAATTATAAGCAGGTTTAGCCTCTCCTTTGCAGTAACGAGCTTCCTAAGGGCAAGCCCCAAAATAGAGGGTTTGGCATACGAAACTGCCAGTCCTCAATGCTCGTGAGAACATCAGTAACAATCCAGGTGAGGAGGTCCAACACTTCCATATTTTCCTCCAGCTCTTCAGGGAGGCCCTGCATATATATTTTTCTCTGCCCAAATTACTTTGGAATGTGTCGCTATTTCACGCTAACCTATACAAACCTACCAGGTCTGACTTCATATTCAAAGTTCCATGTAATTGTGGTGTTTGAACAAACTGTATGAGTTAAGTTGTTTAGGAAATATAGATCCTGCATGAAATAAACATCTCTTCCCTTGGTCTCACATGAAAGTTGAAGTTTTAAAATACAGTCAGTATCATCCTTTACCCTTTGGCCCAATTTATCCTAGTCCTAACCAGATCTGCTTCATTCATATCTCTAATTGAAGTCTGGGCTCTTTTTCAGCTGTTTTTATTGTTGCTGTTTGTGCTAATACTGACATTCATTTCTACCCTGCTTCCTTCCTGCTGGGAATGGGGCTGAATCAGCCCTCCTGGTTTCTTTCTTGATTGCATTGTAAATTCATCTATGCTAGGAGCTAGGATTGAGCGTTCTGAATTCATCAATAAAATTATTTGTGTTTGACTTAATTCTGGTTCCTTGCTACTAGGAGGATGGGCTTCTGTTTCCCACCAGGTAGTGTCTCTGAGTCCGCCTGCCATGCCAGTGGAGGAGGGGCCCCAGTGTGGAAGGATTTACTTACAGCATCAATGCTGTGATTTCATTTCCACTCATTCCTGGCTCGGTTACAATATGCATTTGGTCTCTGAAGTCCCCCAAATAGCTGCTTCATACAGTTTCTGGCTATTTACTAGCTGTCCATCCTGGAAGACATACTACACTCTACAACCCCTATGCCACCCACCCTCTTAACTTTCTCTGTGTGATTTTAAGGGTCAACTTTTACATTTCTTTTAAAAAATTGCCCTTGTAATTTTCATAGGTATTGCAATGTATCTGTAAATAATTTGGGGGAGTAGTGCCATCTGAACTGTGTTAAATCTCCCAGTTCATGAAATGGGATGTCTTTCCATTTATTAAGGTCCTCTTTCATCTCTTTCAACCATATTTTATGGATAGCAGTATATAGTTGAATACGTTAGTTAAATTTATTCTTAGAATTTTAATCTTTTTGATACCACTTATGTAAATTAATTTTTTTCTATTTGGCTTCCTCATAATTTATATGCATAAATGCAAGGATTTATGCATGTTATTCTTGTACCCTGCAATTTTTTGTCTTCTAATTATTATCTCTCATAGAATATTTGTGTGCATGAGTGTAAGAGCAAACGTGTATGTGTGTATTCTATAGGTTTCCCTCTAAGTTCATGTCACCTCACAGTAGGGATACTTTTACTTTCTCTTTTCCAATTTACATGCCTTTTATTTCTTTTTATAGACAAATTGCACTGACAAATATCCAGTACGATATTTAATGGCTGAAAATGAAAGTAAGCTTCCTTGTCTTGTTCCTGATCTCAGGAGGAAAGCTTTCAGGCTTTCTCTGTTGTTTATGATGCTAGCTATGGATTTTACATAAATCCTCTAATCAGGTTAAAGACAGTCCTTTCCAGTTCTAGTACATTGATTGTTTTTATCATGAAAAGTGTTGGGTTTTATTAAATGATTTTTTTCTTGCATCAAGCTAAATTATTTGTATATGTGGACACATCCCTTACATTTGTAAGCTAAGTCCCAGTTGGTCATCTATTAACATTGTGCTGGATTTTGTTTGATAGTATTATTTTGATGGATTTTGGTATCTGTCTTCATGAGTGACAACTG
Source organism: Choloepus didactylus (assembly GCF_015220235.1). Taxonomy (NCBI): domain Eukaryota; kingdom Metazoa; phylum Chordata; class Mammalia; order Pilosa; family Megalonychidae; genus Choloepus; species Choloepus didactylus. The sequence goes on from NC_051311.1 coordinate 164,030,832, forward strand.
TCTGTAGTTCTGATGCCTTTGTCTGGCATTCATAAAAGTACAAAAATGCTGTACTCATAGAGTTAGGTAGGAAGTATTTCCTTATCTTCTATTTTTTTTGGAAGAGTTTGAGAAGGATTGGTGCTAATTCTTTAAATGTTTCATAGATTTCAACAGTGATGCCATCTTATCCTGTACTTTATTTGGAGGTTTTCAATTTCTGATTCACTCTTTTTGCTTGGTATAGTTCTCTTAGGATATCCTATTTCCTCTTGAGTCTTTTTTATTTTTGTGTTTCTAAGAATGTTTTCATTTTATCTAAGTTATCAAATTTGTCAGAGTTCAGTTGTCTGTAGTATCATATTATAATATTTTAATTAAGGTAGTCTGTAGTAATGGCCACAGTTTCATTTCTGACTTTATGTATTCATGTTTTCTCTCCTTTTTCCTTGTCATTCCAGCTAAAGTTATGGAAATTGTATTGCTCTTTTCAAGGTAATAACTTTTGGTTTTGTGATTTTCTCTGTTGTTTTCTCTTCCCACTCCATCTGTGTCCACTCTTATCTTTATTATTTTCTTCCTTCTCATATTTTTGGTTTTAGTTTCTTCTTCTATTTATACTTTCATAATACGTATATTTAGGTTTTAAGTCCCTGGATTTAAAGTTTTCTTCTTTATGTAGAAGTAGGTGTTTCCATCTATGAGTTCCTCTCTGAGCACTCCTTTCATTTCATCCTATAAGTTTTGGTATGTTGTGTTATGGTTTATATTCATCTCAATGTATTTTATAATTTCCCTTATGATTTACCTTTTTGACCCACTGATTGCTGAAGATCAAGAAGGTGATTAAATGAAAGGAGGGGATAGAAACAGACACGATGGGATTTACCAAAGGATTATGAATACTGAATCTTTATATGTATTTCAGTTGCTAAGATATTAGAATAGCTAGAAATGGTGGAACTGTAACCCATAACATTCATTGAAATTTGTTCTACAGCTACTTGTTAAACTGTACTTCGACAGTTATCACCTTTCTGTATATATGTTATATTTCACAATAAGGAAGCACCTGAAACTGGAACTGAAACCCATAACATTCTTTGAAATTTGCTACTTGTTAAATCGTACTTTGAAAGTTATCACTGTTCTCTCTCTATGTCATATTTCACAATAAAAAAAGTTAAAAAATTGTTTTTGGATTGTGTAATGACCAGACATAATGGCCTACCCTGGAGAGTATTCTATATGCATATTCTCCTTACTTCAAAAAATAAATAAATAAAAGTAAAAACACTTGTGACATTCCATCCCACCCTATTTTTCATTTGATATTTGTCCCCATTTTTGTACTCATTGGTCCATATGTGGATAAAGTGAGTGTGAGCCACAAGTTTCACACAATCACACCATGAAGCCTACAGAGTTATACATTAGTCTTCAATGTATACATTGGGTTAATACAATCATTTTTTCCCTGGACTTCATGTACCAATGGGTAAGTTAATCCTACCTGTGTTCCCGACTCATTATCATTATTTGTCCATGAAGTGCATGCAATTATTAATCATGTTTTTATGGAGCAATTTACATTATACACAGCCATTCACTAATATAAATAATGAAGTGTTAGATATCACAGCTGATATTTATTATATGAGAAAGCTTTCTTGCTACCCCATCATAAAAGTATCAGAGTGAACAAATAGATTTTCTCCCATATCTTTTCATTCTACATCCTCTTAGCCTCCTAATCCTTTGAAGATTTGGGGACATGACAAAGACATTATGACCCATATACTTTTGCTGTTTCCTGATGCAGGGAATTTTCATGATTTGATTTATATGAAGGGAGCCAGTTGATCCCTACAAATTGATCAAGACCTTGAATTGATCTCCTGATTTCCTGCATAATGAAATATGAGTTCCTTGGTTGATATCCAAATCCACTAGGATGGGATCTCGTACTCTCTTGAGGGAGTTACATTGTTACACATCACATGTGGTTTAGGACAAGTGTATCCGGAATGCCAGGTGCAGGTGGTTAGAGCTGGGAGGTAGTGAGAGTCCAGAGAACAGGGATAGATGTTGGAGAACTAAAGGTGGTGCATAAATGTACCAGCTTTCTCTGGTAGTGGGTCCTAATTCCAGATGAGACATGAGTCAGTAATTCCTATGTTTTGGAATCAGGGAGGGAATTAAAAGTTTCTGAACTACATGAAAAATTAATACAATTCAGTGATTTTTACATTATCTGTAATATGTAGGTGGTTGTATAGTCATTAGTCACTAGAGAAGCCAGGACCTCCTGCTACTTGACCCTGGGAGAAAAGAGAGCTCTCCATCTTTCTCTTGGAGCAAAATTCATATTCCTGTTGATTGTACTGGTTTTACTCCCAGGTGAAGTGTTTGAGATTCCTGACAGGTGAGTCTGGAAATTGTGCTCAAGATGATTCTGAAGGTTTGTGAGTGAAAACTTAAAGGAAATCAGTTGTCAGCTGAGCTATTGATAATGCAGTCATGTGTGAGTAGGCAATTGTTTAATTGAAGTTACAGCACTGTTGTCAGCAGATGGGGAGGTTTCTCCTGTTGACAAAAATTTTCCAAGTCCATTCATGAGATGTTCAAGGATCTGAGCTTCAGTTTGGTTTATCTGGGCTCTAGAATTGTTATGGTAAGTTTGGGGCTCATAAATAAATATTTTCCTTGCCAATATTACAGTGGTTTCTTCTAGCCTCCATAGGTTGTGTATTCTCTGAAGAAATGAGAGATATTTTCTTTTTCTCACTCAACCCATGGCCTCATGTGAGAAATAATGTACTCATGGATCATGTCAGTGCTTGAAGTTGTCTTAGGCTTGCAGTGAACATACTAAATACAGATGAACAAGAGCAGAAGTTAACAGTCAGTGGGGAGGGTGATGTTTTAGAAGGGGGTACATTCAATCAGTCCAGTTTTACAGGTGCTGGAGTGTGAGACTGTGCATTCTTGACTGGAGGATAAGAGAAGTTTAACAAATAAAAGGGATTGAGGAACTGTGTATTTATTTTCCCAAATTTCAATTTTATTAACTTCTTGATAGAATATATTTGTACATTTTGAAACATTCAAAAAAAGTAAACTGAAATTTTTCTTTTAACTGTTGTTCCCAATTTCCCAGCTTCAATTTTTGTGAATCAACTCTTTTTCAAATTTTTAAATGAATTCAATATATAGGAAGTAGTCTCCCCTTTAATAGAATGCAGTTTATGGAACTGTGAAAATTTTTGCAGATTTGAGGTGACCAGAAGCAATCATGGGGCTTCTTTTAATCTTGAGCAGACAAAGGAGATGAACATATAAGGAGATAAAGATGTAATCGAATGAAAAGTGGTGTTCTAGGCCCCAGAAAATGTTGGGAATGGGAGGTCTCCTACCACAGAAATAGTCAGACTAGGGCCATCTTTCAATACAACTGTCTCAAGGGTCCCTGATTTGTAAACCTGAACCAGCTACACTTAACATCACAAAATAACTGAGTTATATAGACTTGAGGGAGGCAGCACTTACTGATCCAGAGTTCTGAATGAAACCAGTTTAGTTCTGTAAAATTCTAGATATTGCTTCAAAGTTCCCTGCCATGTTAATGAACAGATGACTGGACTGAATTTAGATAGAGAGTGCTTCACATCAGGGCACTGGGTCTGTTTAAATGCATAACATAATATTAAACAGTTTTATAAAGGACACAAAGTGAGGTCATCCATATACAGGAATAATATAACCATAGTAATTTTTTCAAAAGTGATGTATCATGGATATTTCTTGCCTTATAGAAATCTGAGTCTGTAGATTTATCTTAAATTGGTGGAAAATAACATTTTCATTATGGGATGCTCTAGAACAAGTATTGTAATCAGGATCAGGAGGTCATAATTAAAGTCTGTTTGGAAATTTCCAGATGCATATCACTCCATGTGTTATGATACTGCTTTACAATGGAGTTGTATGTATTTAAAATGTCTGAGATTCTGTGAGAGTATCTGAAAGGCAGACAGCAGTTCAGTATTGAAAGGGATCTTGCTGAAACTCCAAACACATTTTCAGTTTTATATACACAGTCCCTACTTCCTTAATGCTGTCATTCTGATTATCACACTCCAGACTTCGGGAAGGATGGCCTTGTGTGAACCCAAATTGCTGTGATATGTTAGGAGTTAATGATCTTCAAACATATAGCTGTAGACTTCACCCAGGAAGAGTGGGCATTGCTGGACACGTCCCAGAGAAAGCTGTTCAGAGAAGTGATGCTGGAGAATATCCATCTTCTGGGCTCAGTCAGTGCCTCTCAGAAAATTTACTATCAATATGTATCTCTCAATCATCAATCCATCTATCTACTATCTACCTATGCATCTATCATATATCATCTATTTATTTCAGGTATCTAAATCACCTTCTCTACATTGTATAATCTTTCCATATTCTTTACATTACATTTTTGTATTTCATATTATTAATACATTTAAATTATTTTTTATCACATACAACCACCTAAATGAAAGATTTTTTCTTTTTCTTTACATCTAGTTTACCACCATAGAATTTAAACTTCTTGAACACAATTTAATGTCTTTCTTGAAACTCAGTCTCCAACACTCGGAGTAGTGCTGGTAGGTCAGGCAATAATTTCTCAATGGATAAATAAGGGACTAAACATTTTGAAATAATTATTCTGCTCCAAGGACTATGCTGAGGCTTCAGAAAACAATAGTAAAACCACCACAGATTCCAGTCTCAGGTCTACAGTGACTAAACATGCATTAATTCCCATGACAAAGAAACCATTTTTAAGCAAACCACTTGGAAAACTCCTTAGTGACCATCTGTCTTTTAATCAGCATATGCAGAGTCACACTACAAGTAAATCACATGAATGCCATCAAAGTGCTAAAGCCTTTATTGATAGCTCTTCTAATCTTCAAGAATATGAGAAAACTCACACTGGAGAGAAAACCCACGAATGCCATTGATGTGGGAAAGAGTTCAGTGATTATTCTAATCTTAGACAACATGAGAAACACACACTGGAAAGAAATGCTATGAATGTCATACGTGTGGGAAAGCCTTCTTGTATAATTCTGCTCTCAGTGTACGTGACAGAATTCACACTGGAGAGAAACCCCATGAATGTCATCTATGTGGAAAAGCCTTCACACAGTTATCTGTTCTTAGACACCATGAGAGAACACACAGTGGTGAGAAACCCGACGCATGCCATACATGTGGAAATGCCTTCCGTCATAGTTCTTCCCTCAGACAACAATAGAGAATGCACACTGGAGAGAAAGCCTATGAATGCAATACATGTGGGAAAATTTTCAGGCATTCTTATTCCCTCACACAACATAAGAGAACTCACACTGGAGAGGAACCCTATGAATGTCATACATGTGGAAAAGCTTTCAAATATTCTTCTTCCCTCAGAGTACATGAAAGAACTCACACTGGAGAGAAACCCTATAAATGCAATACATGTGGGAAAGGCTTCATTCATTCTTCTTCCCTCTTGCAACATAAGAGAACTCACACTGGAGAGAAACCCTATGAATGCCATCTATGTGGGAAAACCTTCAGGCAAACTGGTACTCTTAGAGAACATGAGAAAACACACAGAGTGAAGAAACCCTATTTATTCCATACATGTTGTAAGGCCTTCTGACATACTTTTACCCTCAGACAACACGAGGGAATTCATACTGGAGAGTATCCCCATGAATGTCATCTATGTGGGAAAAGCTTCAGGAAACCTTCTTGTCTTAGAGTGCATGAGAAAACACACAGTGGCAAGAAACCCGATGCATGCTGTACATGTTAGAAAGCCTTCAGTGATTACTCTCACCTTAGATGACATCAGAGAGTGCACACAGGATTGAAACCCTACAAATGCCTTAAGTGTATAAAAGCCTTCATGTGTTCAGACCACATGGGAGAACCCAGTGTCATGAAACCCCATGAGTGTCATCTAACTGGAAAATCTTTTCTTGTAGTTCTGCCCTCAGTAAATATGAGAGGATGCACAGTGGACAGAAGCCATAAGAATGCCATCTTAATTTTTCTCTTCTTACACAACATGAAGGTAATAAAATTTGAGAGAAAGCTTGTGAATGTCATCAATGTGGGAAAGCCTTCAATGTTTTGACCTAGATGAAATGAGAGTGCTCACACTACATGTTTTGAATATATAAGAGACTTGAGCCATAGCTTCAACTTTTAAACACACTAGAGAACTGACATACTGAAGAAACACTGTGTTCATAATCAACATGATGACAGGTTTTGTCATCAGTACTCAGTTAACATTAGTAAATTCGTACAGGTGAGAATCTGTATGAATTCCACCTATGTAGAAAAGCCCTTAGTAGATGGTCTGATGTTACACCATATGAGAGAACTCACAATATGAATCTAATGGAAGTGGAGAGTCCTAATCGACTACTCTTATATGCAAGCCGGAGAAATTACATGTGAAAAATTCTCTCTGTACTGAATGTGGGAGTGCTCTAATTTGTAATTCACCCTTTAAATAAAATAAGTGGACTCCATTAGAATAAAACACTAAGTCTGTAATTACTGTGCACTATCATTCAGTGAAACATAAGCCTTGCTGTTCTAGAAAACTACTCAATTTAGGAATAACCATGGAAAAATGAAATGTGAGGGAAGAGTCTTTATTAGGAGAGTGAACTCCCTTGGGTTAGATGCAGCAATTTCATGATGGAGAATGTATTAAATGTAAAATCATGGGAAATCAATTTTTCAGTTATTTGGAAGGTTGTTAGCATGAGTTCTTGTGATTTGTGAGGGTTACTGTTTGATGAGATTGGGCGAATTATTGAGTATCTGGTGGCTGAGTTTTAGATTTCAATGGTGGAAATGCTATAGGCTTGGGCATAGGAGAATGTGAGGACTGTGGTATGGTATTCTTCTATGGTAAATGAATATACTTCAATGGTTTCTACTGGATGAGTGATGAATATTTTGGGTCAGTGATTACATGAAGGGTAGGAACAGAAATGTTTAGTTTCAAATCTTAGAGGGAACAATACTTCATTGCAGTAACTACATTATTTATCATTGGGTTAGAGGGTTCTGCACACAGTAGTTCACTGAGTCAAATGGAGTTCCAGATATTCCCATTTCCCTTTCTAAAGGCCTAGTGCTGAGATGCTATACTGTATGCCTGAGGCAAGGGAAACAGTATCTGTTGCCCAATGGATGCCAGTTGCCTTCAGCTTGACTGACTGATGAGTGAAGCAGCAGTGAGTACCTGGTGAGACATCAATGAGTCAGGGTCCTTTGGATTTCAATACATTGAGGGAAGGGCCTTCTGGTTTTGCAAGAGATTCATATTTGATGGGCTCCTCTGCCAACCCTCATCCAAGAATGTCACTTCCTGGGGATCTGTGAAGCACAGTCCTGATTTTACCACTTCCTTTTAATAACAGTTGGTTGTTTGGCACTGCCTGTGTAAGGGTTCTGATTATCTGGAACCCAGGATACGATGAGGATTTCTAACCTCAGGAAAATCTGAGAGCTCTTGGTAATCCTTTCCATTTTCACCAAGACCTAGTAAGAAGCTGCCTTTCATGGCAATAGTGCTCACTGCTTCAGGGAATTTATACTATAAAATCCCATGACCAGTGTTCGGAAGTACGTTCTGCCTTATAACAGTTACATTAAATGTAAATGGGTTAATTCTCCAGGCAAAATAAGTAATTTTGAGAATGGATTTTTAAAAATTCATGGAACAAGTATATACTCTTTTCAAGAGATTTGCCTTAAATTTAAACATACAATTAGGTTTAATGTGAAAATTTGGGAAAAATTCCATGCCTGTAGTAACCAAAAGAGAGTGGCGGTGGCTATGTTAATAGCAGACAAAGCAGACTTTGTCAAAAACTTTATTACAGAAAAAGAAAGACACTTTGTGTTGTTAAAAAGGGTTAATTCATCAGGAAGATAAAACACTTATGAATATATATGCACCTAACAACAGAGCCCAGAATATATGAAGCAAACATTGATGGAAAGGAAGGGAAAAATAGATGGTTCAACAATATTTTTCAGAAACTACATATCATTTTCCACAAGGGATAGAATAAGCAGATGATGAATAAAGAAATAGGGAGCTTTAAACGTAATGCAGGTGAGCAACACCTAAAATATATACAATATTTGTATACTGGAAGCAGATAACTTCTTCTAAGTTTTACAGGTTCACAAAGGAGAATTTTTCCATAGGACAAACCATGCATATAACTGATTTTGATAAGATTTTGTACATATCTATTGTCACTAAAATGATTTTAGGCTTTTGTGATACTGTGATGGAATGAATTCCATATTTTTCAGATGGAAAGAACTTGTCTTTGTGGGGTGCAGAGGGTAGAATATGCTGGTTTGGATCTATTGATGTTTTCCAGAAAAGCCATCTTCTTTTAATGCAGTCTTGTGGGTTGATGTTCCGGATGCCAACAACCTTTCCCTCAGAAAAGTTATCTTCTGTATGATACCTTAATTTGGTCATTTCCATGTAATACTGTAAGTTTGTTAACTAATAAAAACCCATTGTTAAAAAATAATCAATTTCTGGTATATTGCATTTCTGGCAGCTTTAGGAGACTGGAATAGAGGAGCAATAGTGACCTTACAGAAATAAAGTGAGAATAAGAGGATACTGTGAATAAGTGTGCACCAACATATTTTAAAACTTTGAGGAAGTGGACAATTTCCTAGAAACCCATAATATATCTAATATACCTAAAATGGCTCAAGAGGAAAGATCTCCAAGGAAATAAAACACTTAATTTTTATTTAAAAAGAAAAATGCCATTAAAGGAAAATCGTGTGCAAATGTCTGTTCATATCCCTGCCTTCAGTTCTTCCAAATATATACCTAATAAGGCAGCTGTAGAATCACATGGCAATCCTATTCTTAGCCTTCTGTGGAACCACCACACTTCCCTCAAGAGGGGCTGCAGCTTTCTCTTGTCTACCAACAGTGAGTAGGTATATCTTTCTGTCCACATCTTCTCCAGCACTTATCTATTTTTTTTTTAATTTTTAATTTTGTCTTAAACAGTGGTCGTTTATTTGCTTGCAATTGAGACTGCAAAATTGTCCAAATCAAGGCCTCATGAAGGCAATGCCTTCTTCCTGAAGACCTACTATAGGTGATTCTTGGCTCCTCTGCCACATGGGAAGGCACATGGCGTCCTGTGCTGGTATCTCCCTTCTCTTCTGGGTTTCAGGTTTCCTTGATTTCAGCTTCTTGCTTCCCTGGCTTTCTCTCCATTTGCTCTGTTTATAATGGATCCCAGCAGTAAGACTAAGACTCATCCTGGTTGTGGTGTGGCACAGCTTTTAGTTTTCTATGCAATATTATTGAGATATATTCACACACCATATAATGATCCAAAATGTATAATCAATGGTTCACATTACCATCAAATAATTGTGTATTCATCACCACAATCAATCCTTTAACATGTTCATTACCCCCCAAAAGAATAAAAATAAAAGAAGACTTGAAACATCCTATGCCCTTTCTCCCCGCTTTTGCTTTCTTATCTGTCCATACACTGGATCAAGGCAGTGTCAGTCGCAAGGTTTTCCCAATTACACAGTCACACTTTAAGAGCCGTACAGTTACACAATCGTCTTCAAAAATAAGGCTACTGGAATACAGTGGAAGCCCCTGGTAACCTTCATATACTTTCTGCTTCTGTGTATTGGGTGATTCTAAATTATTTATAAAAGTGGAATCATACAGTATTTCTCCTTTTGTGTCTGGCTGATTTCATTTAGCATGCTTTCAGGGTTCATCCATGTTGAAGCATGTATCAGAATTTCATTCCCTTTTATGACTCAATAATATTCCACGTATGTACAGATCACATTTTGTTTAGCCATTCATCTTTTACTTGAATTGTTTGAATAGCCACTGTTTGCCTATTGTGAATAATGCTGCTATGAACATTGGTATACTTGTACCTGTTCAAGTATTTTCTTTCAATTCTTTTGGGTAAATACCTTGAAGAAGAATTGCTGGGTTTTATGGTAATTCTATGTTTAACTCCTTGAGGAACCACTGAACTGTTTTCCACAGTGATTATACCATCTTTTATTCCCAAAAAGGTCAAGTGTTGCTGTTTCTCTACATCTCTGTTCTGGTTTGCTAATCCTTTGCTGAAGGATGGTCAATGGAGTCTAGAAAACCTCTTTTATCTCAGAAGGCAGGTGGCTAGCATCCTCTTGCTCCCAGGTTGCATTTCAAAATGGCATTCTCCAAAATGTTGCTCTTGGGGTGTTTTGTCCTCTCTTAGCTGCAGCTACTCTTCAAAATATCACTCTCAGTTATTCTTGGGGCATTTGTCCTCTCTTAGCTTCTCCAGGGCAAGAGTCTGCTTTCAACAGCCGTCTTCAAACTGTCTCTCATCTGCAGCTCCTCTCTCAGCTACTGTGTATTCTTCAAAGTGTCCCTCTTGGCTGTAGCAAGCACTCTCATTCTGTCTGAGCTTATATAGTGCTATAGTAAACTAATCAAGGCCTGTGCTGAATGAGTGGGGCCACACATTCATGGAAGTTATCTAATCAGAGTTATCACCTGCAGTTGGGTGGGTCACCTCTCGATGCAAACACTCAAAGAATTACAATCTAATCAACACTTATATGTCTGCCCAGACAAGACTGTATCAAAGATAGTGGCATTTTGGTGGGCATAATACATTGAAACTCACACACTCCCCAATACTTTTTCAAATCATAGGCATCCTAGTGGGTATGTAGTGGTATTTCATTGTGATTTTGATTTCCATTTCCCAATTGCTAATGATAAAATTCTTTTCATGTTCTTATCATCTGTTTGTATATTCAGTTTGGTGAAGTATCAATTCAACTTCCTTGTCCACTTTTTTAAAAATTGAGCTGTTTGTGTTTGTGTTTTTGTGTTGTAACAGTTTTTAACATATTCTGGATATTAAACCCTGATCAGACTATGATTTGCGACTGTTTTCTTCCATTCCATAGGTTGTCTTTTTATTTTTTTGATAATGTCCTTTGCACAAGAAGTTTTAATTTTTTGAAATCCAATATATCTATTGTTTATTTTGTTGTTGATGCTTTTGGTGTCATATCCAAGAGTACAAGGTACTGAAGATTTCCCCTAAATTTTCTTCTATGAATTTTTTTGTTTCAGCTCTTATATTTAGATCATTAATCCATTTTGAGTTAATTTTTGTACATGGGAAGAGGTAGGGGTCCAAATCCATTCTTTTGCATGTGGATTCACTGTTGCCATAGTTCCATTTGTTAAAGAGAATATGGTTTCCCCATTGGATGGACTTTTTGCCCTTGTCAAAAGTCAAATGATCATAGATGTATGGGTTTATTCCTGGACTCTCAATTCTATTCCATTGGGCTACATGTCTATTCCATATGCCAGTACAACACTGTTTGGTTACTGCAGCTTTGCAGCAAGTTTTGAAATCAAGAAAAGTAAGATGTCCAACTCCATTCTTCTTCAAAGTTGTTTTGGCTATCTAGGGCTCTTTGCAATTCTGCATGAATTTCAGGATTGTCTTTTACATTTCTGCACAAAAGCATGCTGGAATTTTGATAGAAATTGCATTAAATCTATAGATTGCTTTGGGTAGTGCAGAGAACCTAACAATATTACATCTTCCAATTCACAAAAATGGGTTATCCTTCCATCTATTTAGGTCTTTTTATATTTCCTGCAGCAATATTTTGTAGTTTTCAGGGTACAAGTGTTTCACCTCCTTGGTTATATATATTTCTAGGTATTTTGTTCTTTTAGATGCTATTATAAATGGAATTCTTTTCTTGATTTCCTGTAAGGAGTATTTATTGCTAGTGAATAGAAATATTGATGTATTTTTATTTTTATTTTATTTTTTTTATTGAGATTGTTCACATACCATACAATTATTGAAAGATCCAAAGTGTACAATCAGTTGCCCATGGTACATCATACAGCTGTGCATCCGTCAGCACAAATTTTTTCAATTTTTAGAACATTTTCATTACTCCAGAAAAAAAAAGAAATAAAGACTGAAAAAAGGAAATTCAAATCCTCCTATACCCCTAATCACTCTCCCTCCATTATTTTTTTTTCATTTTTATTGAGATTGTTCAGATACCATACAATTATCCAAAGATCCAAAGTGTACAATCACTTGCCCCTGGGTACCCTCATACAGCTGTGCATCCATCACACTTAATTTTTGTTCAATTTTTAGAAACTTTTCATTACTCCAGACAAGAAATAAAGTGAAAGATGAAAAAAGAAAAAAAGAAAAGGAAACTCTAGTCCTCCGCTATCTCTAACCAACCCCCCTCAATTGTTGACTCATAGTATTGATATAGTACATTTGTTACTGTTTATGAAAAAATGTTGAAATACTACTAACTGTAGTATATAGTTTATAATAGGTATATAGTCCTTCCCTATATGCCCCTCTATTATTAACTTCTAATTGTATTGTCATACATTTGTTCTGGTTCATGGAAGTGATTTCTAGTATTTGTACAGTTGATCATGGACATTGCCCACCATAGGATTCAGTTTTATACATTCCCATCTTTTGACCTCCAACTTTCCTTCTGGTGACATATATGACTCTGAGCTTCCTCTGTCCACCTCATTCACACACCATTTGGCGCCGTTAGTTATTCTCACATCTTGCTACCAACACCCCTGTTCATTTCCAAACATTTGAGTTCATCCTAATTCAACATTCTCCTCATATTAAGCAACCACTCCCCATTCTTAAGCCTCGTCCTATATCTTGGTACCTTATATTTCATGTCTATGAGTTTACATATTATAATTAGTTCCTGTCAGTGAGACCCTGTAATAATTGTCCTAATGTGTCTGGCTTATTTCACTCAGTATATTGCCCTCGAGGTTTTGTCATCACCCATTTTTGTTTTAATATGGTTTTGTTCACTCACCATACATTCCATCCCAAGTAAATAATCGATGGTTTTCTGCATGGTCATACATTTATGTGTTTACCACCTTCACCACTATCTATATAAGAGCATCTACATTTCTTTCACAAGGCAGGAGGGAGAGTCAAAGAAGGTAGAAAAGCAAAAGAAAGAGGGAAAAAAAATAACCGCTAGGAAGCAGCAAAAGGAAAAATAACCTTAAATCAAAGTAGAATAAAGAATCAGACAATACCACCAATGTCAAGTGTCTAACATGCCTTCCCTATCCCCCCCTCTTATCTGCATTTAACTTGGTATATCACCTTTGTTACATTAAAGGATGCATAATACAATGATTCTATTAGTTACAGTCTCTAGCTTATGCTGATTGCATCCCTCCCCCAATGCTTCCCCATTTTTAACACCTTGCAAGGTTGACATTTGCTTGCTTTCCCTCGTAAAAGAACATATTTGTACATTTTATCACAATTGTTAAATACTCTAGATTTCACCAAGTTACACAGTCCCAGTCTTTATCTTTCCTCCTTTCTTGTGGTGTCTCACATGCTCCCCACCTTCCTCTCTCAACCGTATTCATAGTTACCTTTGTTCAGTGTACTTCCATTGTTGTGCTACCATCTCCCAAAATTCTGTTCCAAACCACGCACTCTTGTCCTCTATCACCCAGTAGTGCTCCCTTTAGTATTTCCTGTAGGGCAGGTGTCCTGTTCACATAGTCTCTCATTGTCTGTTTGTCAGAAAATATTTTGAGCCCTCCCTCATATTTGAAGGACAGCTTTGCTGGATACAGGATTCTTGGTTGGTGGTTTTTCTCTTTCAGTATCTTAAATATATCACACCACTTCCTTCTTGCCTCCATGGTTTCTGCTGAGAGATCCGCACATAGTCTTATTAAGCTTCCTTTGTATATAATGGATTGCTTTTCTCTTGCTGCTTTCAGGATTCTCTCCTTGTCTTTGACATTTGATAATCTGATTATTAAGTGTCTTGGCGTAGGCCTATTCATATCTCTTCTGTTTGGAGTATGCTGCGTTTCTTGGATCTGTAATTTTACATTTTTCATAAGAGATGGGAAATTTTCATTAATTATTTCCTCTATTATTGCTTCTGCCCCCTTTCCCTTCTCTTCTCCTTCTGGGACACCAATGATACGTACATTATTGTACTTTGTTTCATCCTTGAGTTCCCGGAGACGTTGCTCATATTTTTTCATTCTTTTCTCCATCTGCTCCTTTGAGTGTAGGCTTTCAGGTGTTTTGTTCTCCAGTTCCTGGGTGTTTTCTTCTGCCTCTTGAGGTCTGCTGTTGTATGTTTCCATTGTGTCTTTCATCTCTTGTGTTGTGCCTTTCATTTCCATAGATTCTTCTAGTTGTTTTTTTCAACTTTTGATTTCTGCCGTATAGATGTCCAGTGCTTCCTTTACAGCCTCTATCTCTTTTGCAATATCTTCTCTAAACTTTTTGAACTGATTTAGCAGTACTTGTTTAAATTCCTGTATCTCAGTTGAAGTGTACGTTTGTTCCTTTGACTGGGCCATAACTTTGTGTTTCTTAGTGTAGGTTGTAATTTTCTGTTGTCTAGGCATGGTTTCCTTGGTTATCCAAATCAGGTTTTCCCAGACCAGAACAGGCTCAGGTCCCAGAGGGAAGAAATATTCAGTATCTGGTTTCCCTGAGGGTGTGTCTTAGAAAATTGCTCCACCCTTTGATGCCTCAGGTCACTGTGCTTTTCTGCCCAGCAGGTGACGCCTGTTAGCCTATAATTCTTGACTGGTGTGAGGAGGTATGGCCGTGTTCCCCCAGGCTCTGGGGTCTGGTTCTGAATGGAAAGGGCCCCACCCCTTTCCTCCTAGAGAAGACAGACCCCCCAGGTGGAGGTCATTAGCATTTCAATGGTCTCACTCTCTGCTTGTGCTGTCTCCACCCTTCCCAGAGTCACAGCCCTGGAAACTGAAAATGACTGGGGCTTTCTCCACTGAGCCAAAAAAGAAACAGATAGTCCCCTTCAGACCCAGTCCAAGGCGACCCTCCGGCTCTCCCAAGTCAGTCGTCACCCAAAGCCTCTGTCTGTTTTGGGGGATGCGTACCTGTAGTGAGCAGTTCACACTCACTACTTAAAACCCCAGTTGGAGCTCAGCTGAGCTATATTCGCTTGCTGGGAGAGAGCTTCTCTCTGGCACCACGAGGCTTTGCAGCTCGGGCTATGGGGGAGAGGGTCTCACGACTTGGTTCTGCAGATTTTACTTACAGATTTTATGCTGTGTTCTCGGGCATTCCTCCCAATTCAGGTTGGTGTATGATGAGTGGATGGTCTCGTTTGTCCCCCCGCAGTTATTCCAGATTACTTACTAGTTGTTTCTGGTTTTTTGTAGTTGTTCCAGGGGGACTACTTAGCTTCCACTCCTCTCTATATTGCCATCTTGCCCGAGTCCTCTCCCTCCATTATTGATTTTAGTGTTGGTACAGTACACTTGTTACAGTTGATGAAAGAATGTTAAAATACTACTAACTGTAGTACATAGTTTGCAATGGGTATATTTTTTCTATGTGCCCCTCTATTATTAACTTCTAGTTATAATGTCATACATTTGTTCTAGTTCTTGAGAGAGATTTCTAATATTTGTACAGTTAATCATGGACATTTGTCCACCACAATATTCCCTGTTGTATACAATCCCAACTTTTAAGCTCCACCTTTCCTTCTGGTGACATACATGACTCTGAGCTTACCCTTTCCACCACCTTCACACACCATTCAGCACTGTTAGTTATTCTCACAATGTGCTACCCTCACCTCTGTCCATTTCCAAATGTTAAACTTCACCCTAGTTGAACATTCTGCTCATAATAAGCAATCACTCCCCATTCTATAGCCTTGTTCTATGTCCTGGTAACTTATATCACATGTCTATGAATTTACATATTATCATTAGTTCATATCAGTGAGACCCTGCAATATTTGTCCTTATGTGTCTGTCTTATTTCACTCAATATAGTGCCCTCAAGGTTTCTTCATCAACCCATTTTTTTAAGATGGTTTTGTTCACACACTGTACATTCCATCCTAAGTAAACAATTATTGGTTCCCTGTATAGTCACGTATTTACATATTCAGCACCATCACCACTATCTATATAATTACATCTCCATTTCTTCCACAAAGAAGGAGGAAGAGTCAAATAAGTTAGAGAGACAAAAAAAAAAGAGAAAAAGGAAAGAGAGAAAGCAACAAAAGGAAAGAGCATTAAACTGAAAGAGAGTAAAGAGTCTGACAACATCACCAATGCAAGGAGTCCCATACACTTCCTCTATGTCCCCCCCATATACATTTAGCTTTGGTATATTACCTTTGTTATATTAAAGGAAGCATAATACAATGTTTCTGTTAATTATAGTGTCTAGTTTGCATTGATTTTATTTTCACCCAATCCCACCCTATTTTTAACACCTTGCAATGTTGACATTCATTTGTTCTACCTAATGTAAAATCATAATTGCATCTTTTTTTACACTCATTGAGCACCCTAGGTTTCACTGAGTTATATACTCCCAGTCTTTATCGTTCGTCTTTTGTTCTGGTGTCCCAAATGATCCTAACCTTCCTCTTTCAACCGTACTCACAGTCATCTTTGTTCAGTGTACTTATATTGCTGTGCTACTATCTCCCAAAATTGTTTTCCAAACCTCTCACTCCTGTTGGATATAGGATTCTTTGTTAGTGGTTTTTCTCTTACAGTATCTTAAATATATTACCCCACTTCCTTCTTGCCTCCATGGTTTCTATTGAGAAATCCACACATAGTCTTATCAAGCTTCCTTTGTAAGTGACAGATCATGTTTCTCTTGCTGCTTTCAGGATTCTTTCTTTATTCTTTATTTTTACTTTGATAATCTGATTAAATGTCTTGGCATAGGCCTGTTAAGATCTATTCTGTCTGGGGTATGCTGCACTTCTTGGATCCATAATTTTATGTCTTTCATAAGAGTTGGGAAATTTTCATTATTTCCTCTATTATTGCTTCTGCCCCTTTTCCCTTCTCTTTTCCTTCTGGGACACCAATGACATGTACATTCTTGCATTTCATGTTGTCCTTCAATTCCTGGAGACATTGCTCATATTTTCAGTTCTTTTCTCTATCTGTTCTTTTGTGTGTAGGCTCTCAGGTGTCTTGTTCATCAGTTCCTAAGTGTTTTCTTCTGCCTCTTGGGATCTGCTGTTTAATGTTTCCATTGTGTCTTTAATCTTTTGTGTTGTGTTTTTCATTTCCATAGATTCTGCCAGTTGTTTGAACATGTTATTTCTACCTTATGTACATCCAGTGTTCTCATTTTATGCTTCATTTCTTTTGCCATATCTTCCCTAATCTTTTTCAATTGATTTAGCATTTATTTATTTCAATTCCTGTATCTCAGTTGAAGTGTAAGTTTGTTCCTTTGACTGGGCCATAACTTCATTTTTCTTAGTGTAGCTTGTAGTTTTCTGTTGTCTAGGCATCTGGTTTCCTTGGTTACCCCAATCAAGTTTTCCAAACCAGAACTGGCTCAGGTTTTGGAAGGGTGCAATAATATCCAGTTTCTCTGAGGGTGTCTTAGAAGATTGAAACACCCTGTGAGGCCTCAAGGCACTGTGCTTTTCTGCCCAGCTTGTGGCACCTGTCAGCCTGTAGCTCCTGACTGTGTAAGGAGGTGTATCCTATGATTGTTTCCCCCAGGCTCTGGGGTCTTGTTCTGAATGGAAGGTGGGTAGTGGAGTTTGGCACCACCTTCTTCCTTTTAGGGAAGATACACCCCCTAGGGAGAGTTCATTTACATTTGAATAGTCCCTCTGCCCATGTTATCTCCACCCTTGTCTGGATCAGAGCACTGGGAACTGAAAATGGATAAGGCTTTCTCCACTGAGCTGAAAAACAGACAGAAAGCCCCCTTCAGGGCCATTCTGATGCCACCCTCCAGGTCTCCAAGGTCAGTCATCACCAAAAGCCTCTCTCTGTTGGGGATTCATAGCTTGCATTGAGCAGTCCATGTTTATTAATTAAAACCCCAGTTGGGGCTCACCTGAGATATGTTCGCTTGCTCAGAGAGTGCTGCTCTCTAGCACTGTGAGGCTTGACATTTCAGGCCATGGGGTGAGGGGGCTCCCAGCTTGGATCTGCAGCTTTTTCTTACAGATTTTATTCTGCAATCTAAGGCATTCCTCCCAATCCAAGTTGGTGTATGATGAGTGGACAGTCATGTTTGTCCCCCTGCAGTTATTCCAGATTATTTACTAGTTGTTCCTGGTTCTTTATTAGTTGTTCTATGGAGACAAGCTAGCTTCCACTCCTCTCTATGCCACCATCTTCTTCCTTCCTCAGAAGTATTGATTTTTGAGTGAAGCTCTTGTACTCTGATATTTTGCTGAATTCATTTATTATCTCTGTTAACTTTCTTGTGAATTATTTGGGACTTTCTCTAGGGAACATAGTGTAATCTGTGAATAGATATAGTTTTACTTCTTCCTTACTAATTTGGATGCCTTTTATTTCATTTTTTCTTATGAAATTGGTCTTACTAGATCTTCCAGCACAATGTTGAATATTGAATGACAATGGTAAAAGCAGATATTCCTTTCTTGTTCCTGATGATCTTAGTGGCAAAACTTTCAGTCTTTCTCTACTGTGTAAGTACGATGTTCACTCTGAGTTTATCATAAATGCCCTTTATCATGTGGAGAAAGTCACCTTCTATTCCTAGTTTATTGAGTGCCTTCTGTATCAGTCTCTCACCTGCTTTATTTTATCAATTCTAAGAGGCAAAGTTTTTCATATTTTAACATGACAAATGAGGATCCCTGTTATAATCAATCAGTGGTATCTTAAACTTAATTGGCAGCCTTTTTCTTATTGATATATAAAACAATGGTGTCTTCTAATTTATGTTCTCTTGGATTTATTGAAGTATAGTACACAGCAAGTATGGTGTTGAGAAATCTTTACCAACGTAAAGTTGAACCTGATATGGTAGCCATCCTCAACTTCCCAGATGTCATGTGCTAGCCCATTAAAGCAAATGTCTTTTCTGAGACTGTAATTAAAAATGACTTCAGCTGTAAACCTATCCTGAGTCCCTCTAAGATTCCGAAAAAAATTACCTCAGAGTGCAGCTTTATGGGCTCTGTTGAGTCCAGACCATAGAAGAGGGAGGACCAAAAGCACCTGGCTCTTGGTTCTCTAGAATTGTCTCCATTACTGCTGCCTCTCACCCATGGCACTCAACCTACATCCTTTCTCTGTGCTCTTCTCTGCCTGGAGCCTCCTCCACAGCCACTGTGGAGAGCAGTACAATCATTACTCAAAAAGTAAAATATAGAATTACCATATGACCTAGATATTCCACTCCAAGGTATATATCCAATAAAATTGAAATTAGGGACTGGAACAGATCTTTGTACACCAATGTTCATAGCAGCATTATTGACAACAGCCAACTTGGAAACAACCCCAGTGTCCATCACCAGTTGAATGCATAAACAAAATGTGGTATATACATAGAGTAGAAAATTACTTAGCTATAAGAAGGAATGAAATTCTGAGATATGCATCAATGTGTATGAACCTTTAAACATTATGCTGAGTGAAATAAGCAAGGCACAAAAGGTTAAATACTGTATGATTTTACTTTTATGGAATACCTTGAAATAGCAAACTACAGAGATAGAAAGTAAATTGGAAGTTACCAGTGGATAGAATCAAGGTGAAAGGGGGTATTGTTATTTGGTGAATATATATCATTTCCAAAAACAAGACAAAACAAACAAAATCATCAGCCAGAGACAATTGTATCTCATGGCAAACAATAAGAAAAAGCCAACATCAAAGTTAGCCTGAACTACTGGTTGGGGCAAGCAACACACTAGTTGACCAGCCTGAAAAGTAACCAGGATGTGTGGGAAATGAGACAGCCTTGGTGGGCCTTGGATAAATATCCACATATTCCCAGGTTTCTGAAAGTCCATGTGCGTGCATTCTCAGTAGAGAATGAAGAGAGCCCCAGCTTCTACTCTCTGGTCGAGTGTGGGTCTGTATACTCAGAAAGTAAAAGCAAGGGTCAGTGCTCTGTGAACTGAAAATGGCTGTCGCCCCTCAGGTTGAGGGAAAAAGGGACAGAAAGCCCCTTTTTGGAGCCAGTACATCCAGTCTTCTGGGCTCCCCCTCCAAGACAGATGAGTCTTCTGGTTCTTTAAGGTCAATAAACTACCTGAACTTCGAATGAGCTCTCCAAACCACACATAAATCCACTGGCAAAGGGTGGAAGACTTACCTGGCACAAGGTATTTAAGCACAGTCTCTGGCCAATCATGGCTGATGACAAAGCTATTCTGACCCAGATATGACCCTTAGCATTCTGGATTTAAAAACTAAAAAGGACAGAGGAGGAGCAAGATGGCAGCATAGAGAGGAGTAGAATTTAGACGAGCCCCTGAAACAACTAATAAACAACCAGGAACAACTAGTAAATAATATGGAATAACTGCTGGGGGACAACCATGACTGTCCACACATCATACACGAACCTGTATTGGGAGGAATCCCTGAGATTGCAGCACAGAATCTGTAAGTAAAAGCTGCAGAACTGCAATGAGAGCCCCTCACCTCACAGCAGGCTAAGCTACCAAACCTCACTGTGGTAGAAACCAGAAGCACTCTCCAAATGAGTGAATATAGCCCAGCTGAGCTCCAGCTGGGGTTTAAATTAACAAATGTGGACTGCTGAATACAAGCTACAAACCCCCAACAAAGAAACAGAGGCTTTTAGTGATGACTAACCTTAAAGAACAAGAAGACTCATCTGTCCTGGGAGGGGGAGGCCAGAAGACCAGATGTTACCTCAGGCTGATGAGTGAAAATGGGGCACCATGTACCAGCTCCAAAATGGGGCCTTCTGTCCCTTCTTCTCTCTCTCAACCTGAGAGGCTCATAAGAGAGAGCTGCAGCCATTTTCAGTTCACAGAGCTCTGACCCAGACAGGGGTGGAGATACAGTCAGAGAGACTATTCAAATGCAGATGATAACTCCCTAGGGTGTGTATCTTTCCTGAGCATAAGGGGGGCAGCTTTCCCTCCAGAACCAGAACCCAGAGCCTGGGGGGAAACAGCCAAAACATTAACTAAGGAGGCCGCACCTCCTTACACCAGTCAGGAGGGACAGGCTGACAGGTGCCACCTGCTGGGCAGGTTAGGAAAGGCACAGCAACTGGAAATCTCACAGGAAAATCTGTCATTCCTCTAAGATACACTCTGAATATAACCCCATTCTGAGAACTGAACCTGTTCTGGTGTGGGAAAATCTGACTGTGGTAAACAAGGAAATCAGATGCCTAGACAACAGAAAACCACAATCTATACTAGGAAAAACAAAGATATGCCCCAATCGAAGGAACAAACTTACACCTCAGTCAAGATGGTTGAGATATTGTTTCACTTTAATGAAACAATCTATTAAAGATTTTCAAAGAAATATGCTAAATCAATTAAAAAACCAAATCAATGAGTTCAGGGAAGAGATAACAAAAGAGATAAAGGTTTTAAAGAAAAAACTGGGCAAACATAAGTTAGAAATCGAAAGTTTGAAAAAGCAACTGGCAGAATCTATGGAAATGAAAGGCACAACACAAGAGATGAAAAACACAATGGAGACATACAACAGCAGATCTCAAGAGGCAGAAGAAAACACTCAGGAACTGGAGAACAAGATACCTGAAATCCTGTACACAAAAGAACAGATAGGGAAAAGAATGGAAAAATATGTCTCAGGGAATTAAATGACAACATGAAGTACACGAATGTATGTGTCATGGGTGTCCCAGAAGAAGAGAAGGAAAAGGGGTACAAGCAATAATAGAGGAAATGTTCAATGCAAATTCCCATGTCTCACGAAAGACATAAAATTACAGATTCAAGAAGCACAGCATACCCCAAATAGACTAGATCTGAATAGGCCTATGCCAAGACACTTCATAATAATATTACCAAACATGAAAGACAAAGAGAGAATCCTGAAAGAAGCAAGAGAAAAGTGATCCATCACATACAAAGGAAGCTTGATAAGACTATGTGTGGATTTCTCAGTACAAACCATGGAGGCAAGAAGCAAGTGGTGTGATATATTTAAGATACTAAAGAGAAAAACCTTCAACCAGGAATCCTATATCCAGCAAAACTGTCCTTCAAAAATGGGGGAGAGTTTAAAATATTCTCTGACAAACAGTCAATGAGATAGTTTGTGAACAAGATACTGTGCTACAGGAAATACTAAAGGGAGCACTACAGACATATGGGAAGACAGGAGTGAGAGATTTGGAACACAGTTTTGCATGATGGTAGCACAGATGACTGTGAGGATGGTTGAAAGAAGAAGGTTAGGAGCATGTGGGACACCAGAAGAAAAGAGAAAAGATAAGCTGTGACTGTGTAAGTCAGTGAAACCTAGATTGCTCAACAATTGTGATAAAATGTACAAATATGTTTTTTCATGAGGGAGAACAAATGAACTTCAACCTTGCAAGGTGTTAAAAATAGGGTGGTATTGGGGAAAAAATACAATCAGTGAAAACTAGAGACTATAGTTAACAGAAACTGTATTATGCTTCCTTTAATATAACAAAGGCAATGTGCCAAATCTAAATGCCTAAAAGAGGGGGACATAAGGTAGGGGTACGGGACTCTTGGCATTGGTGATGTTTTCTGACTCTTATTCTACTTTAGTTTAATTCTATCTTTCCTTTCATTGCTTTTTAGCTGTCCTGTTTTGTTGTTTTTTTCTCTTTTTCTGTTTTTCTTTTGTCTCTCTGCCTTCTTTGACTCTCCCTCCTTCTTTGTGGAAGAAATGGAGATGTTCTTATATAGATACTGGTGAGGGTGGTGAATACTTGAGGGCCTACATTGAAGTGAAATAAGTCAGATACATAAGGACAAATATTGCAGGGTCTCACTGATGTGAACTGATTTATAATATGTAAACACATAGACATGAAATGTAAGTTAACAGGATACAGAATGAGGCTAAAGAATGGGGAGCGGTTGCTTATTATGAACAGAATGTTCAACTAGGATGAACCCAAGTGTTTGGAAGTGGACAGAGGTGACAGTAACACGTTATTGTGAGAATAACGAAGTGCTGAATGGTGCGTGAATGTGGTAGAAAGGGGAAGCTTAGAGCCACGTATGTCATCAGAAGGAGTCTGAGGTTAAAATATGGGAATACATAAAACAGTGAATCTTCTGGTGGACAATGTCCCTGATTAACTGAACAAATATTAGAAATCTCTTGCATGAACTAGAACAAATGTATGACACTACAACTAGAAGCTAATAATAGAGGTATATATAGGGGAAAATACATACCTATTGCAAACTGTGTACTGCAGTTAACAGTATTTTAACATTCTTTCATCAACAGTAACAAATGTACTATACCAACACTATGAGTCAATAATAGAAGGGAGGGGTGGTTAGTGGTAGGGGAGGAAATGAGTTTTCTTTTTTGGCTTTATTTCTTCTCTGGAGTAATGAAAATCTTCCAAAAATTGGGAAAAAATTGTGGTGATGGATGCACAGCTCTATAATGGTACCTTCGGCAATTGATTGTGAACTTTGGTATTTTGGATAATAAGATGATATGTGAACAATCTCAATAAAATTAAATTTAAAAACAATTTTAAAAATTAACAAGGAATTTTAAACATGAGTAAAGAAATCAGCCATCACACGCTATGGGGGAAAATAAAGAACTTCTATCCCAGCATTATTTACAAAAGCCACAAAAACCTAATTTCCACAAAAAGAGAGGAAATTGCGATAAACTAAGAGGCTGGAATGTGACATACAATAAAATATATTTTAAAGAATACATAATAAAAAGGGAATATGTTCATGATATTATGTTGGGTCAGAAAGCAATCTATAGATTGTATAAAAAACAGCATGTACAAAATGCATAAAAAATTTTCTCCTGGTGATTTTAAATGATGTAACAATGCATACTAATGTATAAAAATTAGTATAAAAATTTTTAATCCTGCAAACAGACTCACATGATCCCCTCTCCCCAATGAACTAACTGAAACCTTTTTTACAACAAGGTAGGGTATAAACAAAGATAGTGTGTCAAGTGTATGTAACCAGGAATTTGGACCATGGAAATCTGTGCCAGCTGACATGGTTGTTATCACTCTTGGAAAGACCTAGATCAGTTTGGAATTCCTGGGGGACACTTCAGGCCTAAGGAACAGTGGAGAAAACAAATTTGATTATGCCTCGAGGACAAAATCTGAACTCCCAGGCACAGCATTGGTGATGCAGCCTCTGCTCAGCTAGCCTGTTCCTCGGCTCAGCTGGCCTGTAGCATGTCCCGCTGCAGGGCTGTGGGCTCCCAACATGCCTTTGTCACCTTTGCTAGAAAACCAGTCCCCTTCTAGTCCTTTATCTGACTCACATCTGTTTCAAGAGTCAGCCCTAATGTCTATTCTTACCCCTCTTCTGTTTCCTCTGGTCAGAGTGCCATCTTGTGAGTTCTCAGAGCCCTACATAGCTGGTTCAGCTCCCTAAGAGGATGGAGATATCAGAGACACCATCATTTTTTTTTAAACATTTATTAGCTGCTCACTCTGTGCCAAACATTTTTTTTATTTTATTTTGACATAAATTCAAACTTACAGGAACAGTTGCAAAAACAATACAAACCCCATACACAGAACACCAGCGTACCCCAACCCACATCCCTGATACCCTGATCCACCAACTTTAACATCCTGTCACACCACCATTTCTTTCTTTCCCTCCCTCCCTCCCACCTTCCCTCCCTCCCACCTTCCCTCCCTATCTATCATCCATCATCTATTGCTCTGTCTTAACATATGAGATCAGGCTGCACACATCCTTGAACAAACAGTACAATTCACTTATATATTTCCCATGAACAAGAACATTCTTTAATGCATTCCCTTTAAGCACAGCTAAGAAGTTCAAGAAATTCAACATTGATACAAAGCTTACATTCTATATTTCCTTTTTTTTCTAATGTTCCAACTGTGTCCCTTTGAGCCTCCTATCATCCATCCTCAGATCCCATCCGGGATCATTCTTGGCATTTAATTGTCATCAGTTTTGACTGTCTTTTTTTTTTTTTCACTTGTGGAAGCATATATACAGCCTAAATCTTCCCATTCCACCCCCTCCCTAGCATTCCATTAGTGGGATTAATCACATTTAGAATGTTGCAATGCTATCACCTTCCCACCATCCATTACTGGAAATTTCCCTTCACCACAAACAGAAACCCTACACTCATTTCTTAACTCCCCATTGCCCCTTTCCCCACTTCTCATAACCCATACTCCACTTTTCACCTCTATGGTCATATTCTCTATACTTTCTTTGTGCTTACCGTGGGGCTTAAATTTAACCTAAGTCTATAATAATCTTGTTTTTCTTTGATACCAACTTAACTTCAATAGGACATAAACTATGTTCCTTTATTCCTCCATTCCCCCACCTTTATGTAGTTCTTGTCAAAAATTACATATTTTACATTGAGTCCAAAACCACTGATTTATCATTATAGTTTATGCATTTTAGATCCTGTAGGAAGTAAATAGTGGAGTTACAAATCAAAAATACAGTAGTATTGGTATTTATATTTATCATGTGATCTTTACTGGAAATCCTTATTTCTTTATGTGGTTTCAGTCAATTGTTTAGTGTGCCTTCCTTTCAGCCTGCTCAATTCCCTTTAGCATTTCTTATAGGACTGATCTACTGGTGATAAAGTCCCTCAGCTTTTGATTATTGGGGAATGTTTTCATCTCCCCCTCATTTTTACCCTCCAGTTGTTTGTGAATTTTCTAAGTCTCTGATGGCTATTAACTTCTATTTGTATTCCATTGTGGTCAGAGAATGTGCTTTGAATAAATTCAATTTTTTAAAAAAATTTATTGAGGCTTGTTTTTATGTCCCAGCATATGGTCTATTCTGGAGAAAGATCCATGATCACTAGAGAAGAATGTGTGTCCTGGTGATTTGGGATGTAATGTTCTATATATGTGTGTTAAATTTCTCTATATCTGTCCCTCCTTTGTTTCTCTGTCGGTAGGGGTCCCTTTAGTATCTGAAGTAGGGCAGGTCTTTTATTAGCAAAATCTCTCAGCATTTGTTTGTGAAAAATTTAAGCTCTCCCTCAAATTTGAAGGAGAGTTTTGCTGGATAAAGTATTCTTGGTTGGAAATTTTTCTCTCTCAGAATTTAAAATATGTCATGCCACTGCCTTCTCACCACCATGGTGGCTGCTGAGTAGTCACTACTTAGTCTTATGTTGTTTCCTTTCTACATGGTGAATTGCTTTTCTCTTGTTGCTTTCAGAACTTGCTCACTCTCATCACTATTTGACAGTCTGAGCAGAATATGTCTTGGAGTGGGTTTATTTGATTTTATTCTATTTGGATTTCACTGGGCATTTATGCTTTGTGTATTTATATTGTGTAGAAGGTTTGGGAAGTCTTCCCCAACAATTTCTTTGAATATTCTTTCTAGACCTTTACCCTTCTCTTCCCCGTCTGGGACACCAATGAGTCTTAAATTTGGGCATTTTATTTTATCTATTGTATCCCTGAGATCCATTTCGATTTTTTTTTATTTTTTCCCCATTCTTTCTTTTGTTCTTTCATTTTCCATTCTGTGGTCCTCAAAGACACTGAGTCATTGTTCAACTTCCTCTAATTTTGTATTATGAATATCCAGTGTCTTTTTAATTTGGCAAACAGTTTCTTTTATTTCCATAAGATCTTCTATTTTTTTATTTACTCTTGCAATTTCTTCTTTATGCTCTTCTAGGGTCTTCTTTATGTCCTTTATATCCTGTGCCATGCTCTTCTTCATGTCCTTTATATTCTGTGCCATGCTCTCATTGTTTGATTTTAGTTCTTTCATTAATTGTGCCAAGTACTATGTCTCTTCTGATCTTTTGATTTGGGTGTTTGGATTTGGATTCTCCATATCATCTGGTTTTAGCATATGCTTTATGATTTTCTGTTGTTTTTGGCTTCTTGGCATTTGCTTTACTTGATAGGGTTCTCTCAGGGTCTATAAAATACAAATCTCTAATTTGTCAGATCTACAGCTTGGTGGCGTGCACTTTCTCTAACTAACCAGCAGATGGCATCCGTGAGTCACCTATTCCCCTCAATTCAGTTCTCCCCAACTTTGTCTTTGTGGTGTGTGGGGGGCTGATTCTTGTGGCGTTCAATTGGTGCACCAAGTTTGGGTATGTTGTTGGAGCTGTCCGCCCTGAATGTGGGGCATGTGTCTGAGTGGTTAGGGAGGCAGGGCAGCTTTAATAATCAAACCTCCTAGGTGTTCCCAGAGATTTAAGACTGTTGCAAGAGTCCAAGCCTTCACCTCAGTCCTGCCACAGATCATCTCTGCTGCTGACCCACAAGTCCCTGGTACTGGTGTAGTCCCTGGGATTTCTGAGCAGGTCCCCCTTCTCACCCGTGCTCTTCCAGGACCTCTGCTGAGGGAACGCTGCGCCACATCACAAGTGCATGGCAGCCCTCCAGGGAAGCCCTGGGCCACCAGGCCGTGCAGGGGCGTTCCCAGCCTGCTGTAAAGATGGTTGAATGGGGCATGTTGATTTCCTCCTCTTCACACAGCTCCGCCTTCCCAGCTCCAGGACAATTAGCTGTGGGTGCCCTAAAGGCCACTGTCCACGGCCAATACTATGGTTTGTGTGCGGTGCTGTGGGAACCATCCCCGTCACACTGGGACACTTGGTGTGGCTCTGGGCTGTGGGTCCAGCCCTGGGCAGGAGCATCCCAAGCCCACCGGGGAGATGGTTACAAGGGGCGCGGTTTCTTTCTCCTTTTGGCTCCCCTCTGCCCCTGGCCCTGAGACAATCAGTAGTAGGTGTGGGAAGGGCTATCCTGCATGCCAGACACGGAGGCGTTGGGACAGCCGGCTCCTGCCGTGCTTCACTATGCGGTTCTCACCATTGTATCTGCAGTCAGTCCCAGGTTTTTTTTTCAAAAGAACTAGTCCACCTCCAAACACCAATCCATGGTTTCCCCACACTGCAGCGTGGCTGCCAGACTTTCAGCAGGCTCACTCACTCGTTTCGGAATGCAGACTCCTGGTTTCACCAAATGCACAGTCCCTGTGGATTTAGCAGACCTTGTCCAGCTGGTGCATCACTGGAACTGGTGTTCTGAGTCACTTTCTGGCTTTTATCTAGTATTTTCATGGAGGTGTTTTTTTGCCCTGTCTTACCTAGCCGCCATCTTGGGTTCTCTGCCAAACAGTTTACAATGCAATTTACAGAACAACAATTTTTGTACCCATTTCATGGATGAGGGAAACTGAGGCCCAGGAAGGTTAAGTCATTTGATCAAATTACACAGCCAGAAAGCAGTGGGTCTGGGATCTGCACTCAGGCAATTCAGACACCTGATCTCATGCTCCTCACCACCTTGGAGAGGTTTAGAAACTTATCAAATTATAAAATTATCAGACTTTTTAGAAACATAAAAAAGGGGAAGAAACTTTGTCTAGAAAGATTCTTTAGGAAAAGTTGAAAGTTGTTACATCTGAAAAGTACTGTGGATTGGAGAACATCTCATCCCTGTCCTGACTTTTTATTCAATATGCAGAACAATGGAGTCCATGGTTCAAAGAAGTCTGTGCCAGTTTGTATATATTATGTCCCCCAGGAAAAGCTATATTCTTTAATGCAACCTTGTAGGGGAAGACTGATTAATCTTTTTGATTAGGGTGTGACCTGTTGGTTGAATGTTTCCATGGACATTTGGCCCTGCCACTTCAAGGTGGGTCTTGATTAGTTTAGTGGATACTTTTAAAAAGAGCCAACAAAGACCCAGATGCTTGCTGATGCTTGGAGATGCTTGGAGATGCAGACAGAAGGAAGTTTGGAGAAGCAAAGCTAAGAGATGAAGCCCAGTGTTTGCCCCAGCTAAGAGAGGACCCCAGACGCTTAGAGAGAAACACCCTTGGAGAAAGAAGCAAAGACACACAGGAGCTCTTAGAGAGGAGCTAAGACAAAAGCCCAGAGACATTTTGGAGAAAGCCATTTTGAAACACAACCTGAGAGCAAAGGACCAGGAGATACCAGCCATGTGCCTTCCCAGTTGACAGACATGTTCTGGATGCCATCAGCCATTCTTCAGTGAAGGTATCCTCTTGTTGATGCCTTAGTTTGGATACTTTTATGGCCTTAAGACTGTAAATTTGTAACCAAATAAAACCCTTTATAAAAGCCAATCTATTTCTGGTGTTTTGCAGACACCAGAGGGCAGCTTCAGCAAACCAGAACAACCTGTACCTTTACTAATAGGTTTTGTGAGGACCCAGCTTTAAGTTGGTCAAAGAAATCTTGGTAATGCAAAATGTACTGGCCAGAAGGGTCCTTCTCTGCCTCTCTCCTGTGTGACCTCCAGCAGCTCACTGCTGTCTTTATGTCCCTGCCAATCCCCAGATGATAATGCAACCCTCCCTCCCACAGGAAAGAAGGAAGGGGAAAACACTCTGTAAACCACAGTTGAATGCAAATAATATTAGGTGAACCATATGAAATTGCCATCTTTGCCAGTCAAAAATGGCCAAATATTGGCAACTTTACATGATTAATAGAATACAACTAATAACAATTATCATTGATGAAATTCTCTCTCCTGATCCTAGCACTGTGAGGTAGGAACTATTACTGGTCCATTGTACAGGTTAGGGAACTGAGGCTTAACTGTACCAAGATTGTTATACCTGGGTCTGACGACAGAGCCATGATTTTTCGATTACTGTCGGGAATTCTGAAATAAGACACCCAGCACTGCTACTCTCCCCTGTGACGTTAATGATTACTGGAAACCAGTTACAGAGACAGGCTCTGGTTTGAGTGTTACAGACCCTAAGTTATCCCTATGATTTTCCATGCCTGCAGGCCCCTTCTTCCTTACTTAAAATTTTCCTTCCCTGAGTTAGCCTAATTCCCGAGACAGCCACTAAGGTTATGGTCACTCGTGGCCAAACCCTTCGCTCTCCCTAATTCATCACTGAAGCGTTGGCTAGTCTTAACGAAAACAGGCGCTTTCATTATTTGTGGGTCAGAGCGCGATTTTCTGCGTGTGTGTGTATCATTTCCTGACGGGGAGAAGCAGCCCAGGTTAGTCTCCTTATCTCTCCCTAGGGCGGGGCTCAGCGGCCTCATTTCTAGCACCTGGAAAAAAGCACCCTTCCCCTCCGAGCCAGGAGCCCCCCAAGCTCCGCGGGCGGGGGGTACACCCGGGTGGAGACGCCACGTTCTCCCTGAGCCCTTCTCCCTCCTCAGTAACGTGCGAGATCTTTCGGGGGCGAAACTATTTGTTTCATTATCAAATATTCGGATCTGAAACTCGATACAACGGTCGCGGTAAGGCGGAGAGCTGCAGGGATGCGCCTTTAGCAGGGTTGCGGGGAAATGCAGGAAAACCCAGGTGCTCAGATCTCAGAACCATCCGGATCCGGCCCGGCCCGGCCCAATCCCGCAACTGCGAGACGCCGCCTCTCCCCAGGAGCTCCAGAGCCAGCAACCCAGGCCCCGCCCCCAGAGCCGCACCGGAAATCTCGGCCTCCGCGTCCTCCGGCCCCGCCCCTCTCCTCCTCGCCCCGCCCCCGGCCAAGTGGCCCCGCCTCCGCCGCCCTTTGCCCTCGGCTCAAGTGCTGGCGCGCGTGTGCGGCCGGGGGTCGGGCGGCGGTTGCGTGGGAGGCCCGGGTTTCCGCCTCACGCTCCCCCATCCGCACAGGCCCTGGCCGGGAGCCGAGAGCTGCTGTGCGCCTGGCGCGCCCTGCACGTCTCCGCGGCCCGCGCCAAGGGGAGGGAGGGGAGGCGGGGACAGGACCCCTTGGCGGGCAGGGCGGGGAGAGGTGGGGGCGCGGGGAGCGCTCGGGGTCACGGCCCTTTCTGCTCGCAGAACCGCGCTGCCCGGGTCCGCGTGGGCAAGGGGGACAAGCCGGTGACCCACGAGGAGGCCCACGCGCCGCACTGCATCGCCCACCGTAAGGGCTGGCTGTCGCTGCACACAGGTGAGGCCACAGCGACGTGCCAGAGACAGCAGCACGCCCACCTCAGGGGCACAGGAAGAGGAGCCCTCGCTTTTGTTCAGAATGTTAAAGGACGGTTAAAAACAAAAACACCCACTAATGGCAAGCAAATAGAAAATGAGCATGTGTCCAAGATTTTTGTTTAACTCATTAACTAATGGTGGAATCAGAAATCTAATAAAACCGGTTCAAAGGAGTAGTAGTAAAAAAGCCGAGACATATACATCAGGAATACTGAAATGAATTTGAATATAGATACAAAACTGTTTTTTTCTAGCTGTGGGGATGGGGATCAGTTGAACCTCCAAAGAATAGAAATTATTAGCATGTCTGTAGACAAGAATTATTTTGCAGTGTTTACCAGTTATTCTTCAGTTTAGCCAAGACCTAAGATAACTCAGGCAATACAGGTCTAAAGGCTCCTTTAGAATCACATAACAGATGAGTGTGCTCTAAGTAATGCCAGGTTTTCCATTTAAGCACGAAATGTTTCTCTACAAGTACATATTTGTTTGGCTTCTGTGGGTAGGGAGAGGTTCTTAGTTTGGATGTCTGAGATGCACTGGGAAACTTATTTATAATATAGATTCCTGTCCCCAAACCCCTCAGGTCTGGTTCTGAGGTCTGGGCGTGGGGTGTGGAGAATCTTTTAACAGATTCCTTAAGTGTTGCAGGAGGCTCCAGGGACAACACTGTGCAACTCTGCTGGAGGCTCTCTCAGGAGAGAGCTTGTGTCTGTAATCTTAGAAGTAGGTGATGGCCTCTAAAGGATGGCCTGTGCTTCTGTAAGCCAAGACAGAGTGGGAAAGGGGCCAGATCATCCTTTTGTGCCGTGGCTTCAGGCCTCAGTCTCCACTTTTGTAAAACAAATATAATGATATCATCAACATTGCAGGATTGGTTTGAGAATTAATGAAATAAAGGGCTTTGTTGTTATCCCACTGGTAGAGGAAACAGAATAGGCGGTGGGATGGGGCATGGGGGCGAGAGCCCATAGCTTGTGGGTGTCACCTGTGGAGTCTGGCAGGTCCCTGAGGCAGCTGGGCTGACTCTTCTGTGATGTCCTTCTCTCCTCAGACAACCTGGACGGGGAGGACCATGCTGCAGATTGAACAGTGGAGGATGTCTTCCTGCACAAGTTCCTGCTGGTACCTTCCCGGGCTGCCTGGCTGACCAGGTGGAAATCTGTGCCCTGATGCTCAGGCAACTGCCTGCCCACAAGTACTGTTTCCTCATCGGCTACAGTGAAACTCTGCTGTCCCCCTTCTACAACTGCTCTGTGTGTCTGCATCTCCAGGCTGTGCCATCAAAAGGTTGTGTATTAAGTACCTATAGGACAATAGCTCCCCCTTATTTTTTTTCGCATCAAAGGATAGAAATGTGCGGGAAGGGAGTGAAATAGAATATCGGGAAATGCATCCCCTCCATGTAAGGAGGCCTTATTTTTAAAGCTGCTGTTGAATAAAGACCCTCTCTGCTGTTCTGCCTGCAGTGTGTCTCTACCGTTTAGGTGTGTGAATGAGAGCAGGGTTTCCCCAGGAGGCTCCCTGATTCCCAGGAAGGTCTCAGGTTAGCAGAGTTTCAGCTCTAGCTCTACTTCATTGAGTACCTTGTACCAATCACAGTGTGGGCACTTTACCCAAAGTTTTTTTATTCTCTCTAAGTGGAAAGATCCATTTTTGCTGATAATAAAGTAATCAATGTCAGTTTTTAAAAAATCAAAACAATATGAACATATATAAAGAGAACCAAGAAGCTTTCTTACAATTCTACCCCAGAAAGAATTACTATTAACACTTTATTGGGTTTTATTTCCAGATGTGCCCTTTTACAGAAATACTCTAGAGCATACTCATCTGTTCATTCATTCAACAAACATTTACCTTCCCTGTGGCAGGCTCTCTTCTAAGTGCCTGGGATTAATTAATGGGCAAAACATTCCAAGATCATTGTTTCATGGCACTGATATTCTAGCGGAGGGGACATGGTTAGGCCACTTAGAAACTCCAAGGAGATGAAGGAGGTAGACATGCAGGTAAACAAGCACAGAGCATTTCAAAAAGTTGCCTCCATGAAAGCCAGCGTGTGGTGCTGCAGGAAGGAGAGGGTGGGGGGAAGCAGGGATCCCTGACTTTCAACCTCACACTGACTGTGCTGGTTAGAATGTATTATGTCCCCCAAAATGCCATTGTCTTTGATGTAGTCTTGTGTGGGCAGACATATCAGTGTTGATTAGATTGTAATACTTTTGAGTGTTTCCATGGAGATGCGCCCCATCCAACTGTGGGTGATGACTCTGATTGGATAATTTCTATGGAGGTGTTACCCCACCCATTCAGGGTGGGTCTGAATTAAATCACTGGAGCCATATAAATGAACTGACAAATAGAAGGAATTCAGTGCAGCTGAGAGTGACAGTTTGAAGAGGAGCTGCAGCCAAGAGGGACACTTTGAAGAATGCACAGACGCTGAGAGAGTAGCTGCAGATGAGAAACAGTTTGAACGTGGCCATTGAAAGCAGACTTTTGCTCCAGAGAAGCTAAGAGAGGACAAACACCCCAAGAGCAACTAAGAGAGACATTTTTGAGGAGCTGCAGCCTAGAGAGGAACGTCCTGGGAGAAAGCCATTTTGAAACCAGAACTCTGGAGCAGACACCAGCCACATGCCTTCCCAGCTAACAGAGGTTTTCTGGACACCATTGGCCATCCTCCAGTGAAGGTAGCCAATTGCTGATATGTTACCTTGGGCACTTTATGGCCTTAAGACTGTAACTGTGTAACCAAATTAAACCCCCTTTTATAAAAGCCAATCCATTTCTGGTGTTTTTGCATTCCAGCAGCATCAGCAAAGTAGAACACTGACCCTCATCCTCACCCTGACTGGACCTTCATGCTGATCCTGAACTTGACAGGGACCCTGGCTCACTAACCCTGACCATGATGCTGGCCCTTACCCTGACCCCAACCTTGACTCCTCCTCACCATGATTCTCACTCTGACACTGAACCTGAACATCAGCCTCACTCTCTGGCACTAATCCTCTCCCTGACCCTGTCCCACAACGTAGCCTTCACCCTCAACCTCAGTGTAGCTATGACCATCACCCTCACTGACCATGTCACTGACCCTTACTCTGCCCACAACCCACACTTGACCCTGAATCTGCCCTTCCCTTGACTGATTCTCAGCCTGACCCTGACTTTGTCCCTCGCATTTTCCCCAACCCTCCCCTGCACCCTGACCCTCCCTTGTCCCTCACCTGGACACTGGGCTTCACTCTGAACCTTACACGAACTCTCATCCTGACTTTGATCCTAAATCTGACCCTTTCCTTGACCAAGTCCCTGACTCTGGACTTCATTCTAACATTACCCTGAGCTATACCTAGATACTGGCCTGGAACCTTAACCCAAACCTGACCTCATCCTTGGACACTTTATGGCCTTAAAGCTGGTGCTCAGCTTCTCTCTGTCCATGACCCCTCATACAGACCCCTAATGTGACCTTCATCCTGAAACTGAGTGTCATGTAAATCTGACCCTGACTCTTCAACCAGACTTTCACCTAGACTCTGATCCTGACCTTGACACTGAGGCTCAGCCCTCACGCATACCGTGTCCTTGATCTTCTCCCTGACACCCTCAGCCAGGCCCTGTCCCTCACACTGATCTGAACCTGACCTTCACCCTGACCCTGACCTTGACCTTCATTCTGACACTGCTTCTGACTCTCAATCTGACTGTGGACCTTTTAATCTCAATTTTACCCACACCCTGTTCCTGATTCTCACCTAACAGCAACCTGAACATTTTCTCACCCTCGCCCTCACCTTGAACTTGACCTTGACCTCACTGATACTGATGCCGAACCTCAGCCTGAACCTGATCCCTTACCTTGATCCCTTATCATCATCTTGATTTTGACCCTTTCCCTCACCGTGAGTGATCTTAAGACTTTTTTTAAAAAAAATTTTTATTGTAGTAACTGACATAGAGCACAAAATTACTCTTTTTCACCATATTCAAGTATACAATTTTAGTAGTACTAATTTATATTCACAATATTCTGCTACCATCACTTCCATTATTTCTCCTTTCTCATTAACTCAAACAGAAACTATTTACACATTAAGCTATAAGTCTTACCATCCTGCTCCCTCCTGTACCCATTAACCTGTAAACCACCATCTGTCTGTACAAATTTTACTTCTTGTAGGTATTTCATATACATGAGATCATACAATATTTGTCTCTGTGTCTGGCTTACTTCAGTCACCACAATGTTGTGTGATACATATAGCATCTCCTACCTAACCAGGGATTGTCCTCCCCCGCCCTCCTTAGACATCCCTTCCTGGAACACCCTGGAAGCATGGCGAGCTTTGGCTGCTATAACCTTGAGTGCAGCTCACCTTTAGCACATTTCCTTTGAGAAAAGAGCACATAGCAAAATATTTTCCCAATACTTGCATGCAAGCCCCTGCTACTCAGGCACCTTTTTCCTGTTAAATATATTGTTATGCATAATCTGTGGGGTGGTTGCCATAGATGCAGACACACTCAGGTGAACATCTCTGCTGTTTCACCATCCATTGCAAGATAACTGCAGCTCTGTACGGGAGGTATTAGGGGAATTTATCATTTCCTCTAATAAATGCTTTTGACTGACCACTCTGGTATTTAATGCCTCTTTCTTTGGAATCTCAGAAGCCCTATTTGTGGCAGTCCCAGCTGGGTCTTCCCCTTTTTCTTCTTTCAGGGTGAGTCCTGCTGCTGGTTCAGTGGGACACAGTTGGTGTAGTCAGCCGGATTCGGGAGACACGGGCTGGGGAAAGAGGAACTGGCAGTGAATTCCACGTTGGTTGCAAGGGTCTATGTTGGGCTTTGTCACATGTTTTGTAGACATCTGGGTCTGGGATTATGGTGATGCTCTAAAAACTCTGGCAGGTCTTGCCACCCTGCTGAAATGGCTAAAGTTGCATTCTGCTGGCCAAGAGGTAAGGCAGCTGGTGACTGGGGAAGGGTGGCCCCTCTGGTGGGCAAAAGAATGGCTCCCAAAGCATGGTTAGCAGTTGAGGCCAGAATATGTGAACTGGAGGAAAAAGTGCAGTTGGAGCAAAATATGAGGTCAACTGCAACTTTGCGGGAAACTGATGTGGCAGGGAAGGTGGAGAAGGGGAGTCTACACTGAACACCTGGGCATGCTGGTGAGCAAAAAGGAGTGGGAAAAGCCTCTCTAACCTAAAACTTTACAGCAAATGCTCCCAGTTGGGATGCAGAGACATGGAATTGTTTAGCAAGATTGAATCCGAGGAGTATGAAGTAATTATCTCAGAGAATGGGTAGGGGAAGTGTCTGCTTGCGCATCTCCTTACACAGAAAAGGTAAAACAGACTAGACCAACAGGACCTCAAGGGCCCCCTCTGTCAGTAAATCAAATATATTCCACCTGAAATAAACCCATGTGGAGCTGACTGATAGCACAATCTCTTTCCCTCCATATCCTAAGGAGATGGGTGGCATGGCCTGTAAGTTTATAGGACAGTGCAGCTGATGGGGTTGTCTTGTGAGGCTGAGCGATGCTGAAAAGGTAAGTAATGCCACCACCCACCATCCATCAGACAGCGCTGACATGGGGCGAGGTGGTGCTGGGCAGTCACACATTTATTATTGGCTCATTAATGCCTGCCATGAGGCATGGCTGTCAGAGGGGGAAACGCCAGGAGACACCACCACTCCCTGGAATACTTTTGAAGGAGTGCAAGCCCACTGTTCTGGGGCCCTTGACCTCTCCACTTTCACAGCAGGTATGAGGAATAAATTAATAAAATCAGGACCTCTCGGTTGGAAGGGAAACTTCCTCCCTGTCCTAAGACCTCTGGTTGGTATCCCTGTGTGTGATGTAGGACAAGCCCTTGCTGGGATAGGAGAGGTTATTCTCATGGAAAAGGCTGATACTGGGACTCTCACAGAACTCATTATGGCCTCCACCAGCAGTTGGTGAACTGTCGTTAACCTGGTGAATGCCTTTCTCACAAACCCACTCCTGCAGGAGGCCCAGGATCAATTCACTTTCCAGTGGCAAGGCCCATGGTTTACTTTCACTGTACTACTGCAGGGAAATTGCAAAGCTTAAAGGTACGGAGTTCATATTGGGAAAATGGAAATGTTTTGGAAATTGATGGTGATGCTGGTAGGAAAATACGGTGAACGTAATTAACAGCACTGAAATATATGTATTTGAAGGTCGTTAAAAGGGGAAGTTTTAGGTTGTGCATATGTTAGTAGAATAAATTATAAAAAAATCCATGGAACTGCATAACAATTGAATCCTAAGGTAAACAATGGACAATTATAGTAGAATTATCTAAAATATACTTTTATCAACTGTAACAATTATTCCACACCAATACAAGGTGTTAATAACAGGGTGATATATGGGGATCTTGTATTTTATGCATGATTGTTCTGTAAATCCACAACTTCTGTAATAAAAAACATTTTTTAAATAAGAATAAATGACAAGTCATTTGTGTTCAGAGTGAGTTCTCTGTATTTATCAATGAGGGGCTTTAAAAGTATTTTTATTTCCATCAACACTTTTAGAATCTGCTGCATTGCAGGGGACCATCTATTCAAATACTAAAAACATGAGGGTTTTGCCTATAGGCTCCTGGGAAGCATGTAAACTTTTCATCTGCAAAGAGTCAAAGATTTACTTCTTCCTCTCCAATTTGGATGACATTTGTTTTCTTCTTGCCTAATTGTTCTAGCTAGAACTTCCAGCACAATGTTGAAAAACAATGGTGAGAGTGGCCATCCCTGTCTTGTTCCTGATCTTAGAGGGGAAGCTTTCAGTCTCTCGCCATTGAGTATGATGTTAGATGTGGGTTTTTCATACATTTCCATTATATTGAGAAAGTTCCCTTCTATTCCTATTCTTTGAAGTGTTTTCATCAAGAAAGGATGTTGAGACTAGAGTTCTGCACTACCAGAAGCTTCTGCCAGCATCCGGTTTGCATTGAGACCACAGGGAGAGCAGCAGCCTCGGGCCTGCAAGGCAGCCATGATGGACACAAGATGGTGACAGTGACCATAGCTCTGGAATGTGAGTCTCCTCCCTCTGCTGGCAGGAGCAGGTCGCTGGCACCAGCACTGGCAGAGATGACACCCCAGAGGCGTGGCAACTGCTACACTGACAGGTATCAGTCCCCATCCCCTTTGTCGTGGGTGTTGGTGGGGCAGAGTAGTAGTGATTTGGCAGCACCTGCCCATGGAGTCCAGCAATTGGTGGTCTTGGACCAACTGTTCACCCGAAGTCCTCTTTTTCCTGACCATGGCTGCATGGAGTCCAAACCAGGTGGAAATTCAGTCAGCACCACAGTTCTCCAGGAGCACTGAAGACTGCCAGCCCTAGGGGTGAATGGTGGGCACTGCAGTTTGGCAGAGAATTTGCTTAGAGAGATTCAATTAAAAAAAGGAAAACTCAGAATTGCTTGAAAATCTGGAAGAGGATATAGATTGGAAAAAGACCCTGCAAATGCTGAATTGAAGAAAGAGAAGAAATATCAAGTAGGAAATTCCCATCCCAGACCAGCCAGTCATCTCCCCTCACCCTCACTTGCTCTCTGTATGGGAAAGACACAGAAACAGCAGAATGGAACCCTCCCATATGGGACACAGATTTTTAAATCTCACAGAAGTGAAAAAATGAAAAGTGTTTGAAAACACAGTGACAGGGGAGGACATTTCAAGGCCCAGATAAGTGAGGAGCAAAGACAGCAAGAAAATGTGGACAGACACACATTTCCAGCCCTGGGTCTGTAAGCCCTTCCCCCAATGTTGAGTGACGCAGGAGCGGGTGGCCATTGCATTGCCTTGGTGACAGCTGGAGTGCTGGGTCACTGAGGGAGTACTTTGCCAAGGGAAAGCCTCATATTGAGTGAGATTTTGTCCAGCAAAGTGGGGCATAGGAATCCCACAGTTTAAGCCAACCTGGGTCATACAAAGCCTGTGCTCAGAGGCAAAGCAGCATCTGAGGACAATTAAGTTATTGAACACTGCCATCTTCTGGACAGTACAGAAAGTGCAAGGGAAGAAAATACTCTTTAAAACAGGTTTCAGACCCTTTCATAAGAGCACACGAGCTGGTGCCCTTTACAGAAAC
Source organism: Choloepus didactylus (assembly GCF_015220235.1). Lineage (NCBI taxonomy): Eukaryota > Metazoa > Chordata > Mammalia > Pilosa > Megalonychidae > Choloepus > Choloepus didactylus. The sequence continues at coordinate 164,070,111 of NC_051311.1, forward strand.
CTGGCCCTATTTTGGCTGAGAAATAGGAAAGATCCAAGTGTTAAATCATGTCCCCCAAACAAACCCAGGTTTGCTAGCCAGTGGAAAATACAGCACCACTGGAAGCCAGCAGATTTGTATTAACACACACAGTGAAATTGCTGGGGTGCCCACTGACTACTTCCCATCCCGGTGGCAGTCCATGGTGGACACCTCATTTTCAGGGAAAGTCTGGGGGGGCAGAACCAACCTGACAAGTGGCCAGGGAGAGAAAAAAGAAAACAGAGATCAAAGTCAACCAACAAGAATCCTTAGGCAAAAGAGAGAAAACAAACTCCCAAATAAACCAATCAAGAAAATCAGATGCCTAGACACCAGCAGAAAATCACAAGCCACATCAGGAAATGGGAAGATGTGGCCCAGTCAAAAGAAAAAACTCACACTTCAACTGAGATTTATGAGTTGAAACAACTAATAACAGATGTTCAAACAAATCTTTTAAATCAAATCAATGAAGTGAGAGACTGTGACAAAAGAAGGGTATAAAAAAGACACTGGGTGTTCATAAGGAAGAATTTGTGAGCTTGAAAAAACAAATGGCAGAACTTATGGGAATGAAAGATACCTTAGAAGAGATGAAAAACATAATGGAGACGTACAAGGGCACACTTGGAGACTCAGAAGAAATGATCAGTGAGATGAAGGACAGGGCATGTGAAATCCTGCACACAAAGGAACAGATAGAGAAAATAATGGAAAAATATGAGCAGAGTCTCAGGGAACTGAGTGACAACATGAAGTGCATGAATCTATGTGTTACAGGTCTTCCAGAAGGAGAAGAGAAGGGAAAGCAGCAGAAGGAATAATAGAGGAAATAATGAAAATTTCCCAATTCTTATGAAAGATGTGCAATTACAAATACAGGAAGCACAGCATCCCCCAAACAGAATTGATCCAAATAGCCCTACTCCAAGACACTTACTAACCAGATTTTCAAATGTCAAAGACAGAGAGAAATCTGAAAGCATCAAGAGAAAAGCAATGCATCATATACAAGGGAAACTCAATAAGACTAATGCAGATCTCTCAGCAGAAACCATGGAGGCAAGAAGGCAGTGGTATAACATATTCAAGACACTGAAAGAGAAAAACTTCCAACCAAAAACCCTACATCTGGCAAAACTGTCCTTCAGACATGAGGGAGAGTTTAAAATATTTACAGATAAACAGACACTGAGAAAGTTCATGAACAGGAGACCTCCTCTACAGGAAATACTAGAGGGAGTGCTACAGACAGATAGGAAAAGACAGGAGAGAGATTTGGAAAGGAGTGCAGAAATGCAGATATCAGGAGATAGAAAGAGGGCAGAGATTAGGCCTTTGATGTTGAAGGAGTATAGAATGTTCTAGAGGATTGATTGTGCTGGTCTAGAAATGTAGAGCAATACTATCTGATGGTAGCACAATATTGTAGTACACTGAAAAAAGATGACTGTGAATACAGTTGAAAGAGGAAGGTTAAGGTCTGTATGACACCAGAAGAAAAGGTAGAAGATAAAGACTGGGACTGTATAACTTAGTGAATCCTAGAGTGGCCAATGAATGTGATTAAATGTGTGAATATAAGAATGTTTTTCATGAGGAACTGACAAGAAGGAATGATGTTGTGAGGTATGTAAAGAAGTGAATGGACTGTGAGGACAGTAGGCTGAGTGAAATAAGCCAGAAATGAAAAGACAAACATTATAATGCCTCATTAATGTGTACAAAGAATAATGTGTAAATTCAGAGAATTGTTCAGATATGGCCTCTCTCTCTAAGTCAACTCAGCAGGTAAGCTCACTGCCCTCCCCCTTATGTGGGACATGCCTGTCAGGTGTATAAGTCTCCCTGACAATGTGGAATGAGACTCCCGGGGATGAGGGTGGACCCTGCATCGTATGATTGAGAAAGCCTTCTGGACCAAAAGGGGGAAGGGAATTGAAACCAAGTAACATTTCAGTGGCTGAGAGATTTCAAGTGGAGAAGAGAGGTCATTCTGTAGCTGTGCCAGTTTGAATGTATTGTGTCCCCCAAATGCCATTATCTTTGCTGTAGTCTTGTGGGGAAGATGTTTTGGTGCTGATTGGATTTGCTTGGAATGTGCCCCACCCAGCTGTGGGTGGTGACTCTGATGGGATGTTCCCATGGAGGCATGGCCCCACACATTCAGGGTGGGCCTTGATCAGTGGAGCCATATAAATTAGCTGACTCAAAGAGAAGGAACTCAGTGCAGCCGTGAGTGACATTTTGAAGAGGAACAAGCTTGCTAGAGAGGAACGTCCTGGGAGAGAGCCATTTTGAAACCAGAACTTTGGAGCAGACACCAGCCATGTGCCTTCCCAGCTAACAGAGGTTTCCCAGACGCCATCGGCCATCCTCCAGTGAAGGTACCCGGTTGTTGATGTGTTACCTTGGACTTTATGGCCTTAAGACTGTTACTGTGTAGCCAAATAAACCCCCTTTTTATAAAAGCCAATCCATCTCTGGTGTTTTGCATTCCGCAGCATTAGCAAACTGGAACAGTAGGTTACCTTATATGTTATATAGATATCTCTTGTTAGTCTTTAGTTTATCAGAATAGTTAGCAGGAAATATCTGAATCTGTTGAACTGCAACCCAGCATCCTTGATTCTTGACGGTGATCATATAACTATATAGCCTGTATGGTGTGACCTTATGATTGCGGAAACTTTAAGGCTCACACTCCCTTTCCCCAGTGTAAGGACAAATGAGGACAAAAGGTAAATGAATAATATGGAAGAGGGAGGTATGGGACATTTGGGGTGCTCTTTTCATTTTTATTTTTATTCTTATTTTTATTTTTTGGAGTAATAAAAATGTTCAAAAATCAATTTTGGTAATGAATGCACAACTATATGATGATACTGTGAACAACTGTTTTACACATTGGGTGATTGTATGGTATGCAAATGTATTTCAAGTACAAAATTTTCAAAAGTAAATGAGTGGGGGAGGAGTGGTATGGGATGTTTTGAGTATTCTCTATTACTTCTATTTTTATTCCTATTTTTATTTTTTTGAGTAATGAAAATGTTCAAATATTGATTGTGGTGTTGAATGCACAACTATATGATTAAACTGTATGGTAGGTTAGTATGTTTCAATAAAATTACATTAAAAAAAAAAAAAAGGATGTTGAATTTGTCAAATGCCTTTTCTCCATCAATCGAGTTGACCATGTGGTTCTTCCCCTTTGATTTATTGAACGAGACTTGCACACCCGGAATACATCCCACTTGATCTTGGTGTATAATTCTTTTAATGTGCTGCTGGATTCAATTTGCGTGTATTTTGTTGAGGATTTTTGCATCTATATTCATTAGAGATTGGTCTATAATTTTCTTTTTTTGTAGTATCTTTGTCTGACCTTGGTAAGAGGGAGATATTGACTTCTTAGTATGCGTTAGGTAGATTCCCCTCCTCTTCAATTTTTTTGAAGAGTTTGAGCAGGATTGCTACTATTTCTTTCTTGAATGCTTGGTAGAATTCAAAAATGAGTTTCTTATAGACAGCATATAGATGGGTCTTGTTTTTTAATCCATTCTGCCATTCTATGTCTTTTGGGGGGAGGAATTTAATCCATTGACATTTAATGTTATTATTGTAAGTGCAGTACTTTCCTCTACCATTTTGTCTTTTGGATTTTATGTCATATCTAATTTTTTGTCTCTCTCTCTCCTTTTGCCCTTTCTGATAGTCCTAATTTCTACCCTCTTCTCCAAACCTCTCTCCTGTATTTTTCTATCAGCTTTTAGTACTCTCTTCCATATTTCTTGAAGCGCAGGTCTCTTATTCACAAAGTCTCTCATTATCCGTCTGTCTGAAAATATTTGATGTCTCCCTCATTTTTGAAAGACGGTTTTGCTTGTCTTTCAAAAATTCCCAGTATCAGCATAAGATCTGGCTTCTGGCAGCAGAGGACAAAGATTTTTCTTCCAAGATTGACTGAAAGGAGTGTAGGGGTGGGAAGTTGAGGGACTGAGAAATGACCCCGAGTTTCTCAGCAGAATAAGGTCTACTGGGGGAAGATCTTGAAAAGGGCTAAGAGCAGATCAGTTGCTGTTGAGGATGGAGAGGAGGGTAAGAGGAAGTTGTGTGCGAGTGTTGTGGGGCAGGGGCACAGACATCCTCACAGGGGATAGGGAAGTCCCGCGGCAACTTTTGAAAAGTCCTGGTTGAGTCCCGGAGAGGCATCCGAGGGAAAAGGCTGGTTGGGCCTAGAATCCGCCCTGGGAGGAAAGGGGAGCTGTGGGGGGTGAGGAGGAGCAGTTGGGAAGTAGAAGACACCGGGACGGGATCCAGCTGGGAGGGGTGGAGATATACTCCGGACCAGGGTAGGCAGGGACCCTCGAGGGGAGGAGGCTCTGCGGGGAATGTGTCTGGAGGATTGGGTAGGGGACCCTGGACGCGACTCTGGTGGGACGTTTGAAGGGGGTTTTGAATGGGCGAGAAAGTCTGGGGCAGTTGAGAGGAGTCAGGAAAAGGATTGTGAGGGGCTGAGCTTCCTCCTTCTCCGCTCCTCGCCCACCTCCTGAGCCCGGAATTCCGCGGCCCCCGTCTCGGGGGAGTCTGCAGCGCAGGAGGTTCCAGGGCGAGAGCCAAAGAGGGGGCTTAGCCCTGCTGAGTAACCGGAAGCCTGCACGGGAGACGAAGAACCGCCATAACGGGAGCTGCGCGCGCACCCTGAGAAGGCGGGCCCCGCCCTTTCCCCAGGTGTAGGGGGAAGCAGGGAATGCGCCCCTCCTCCCCGACGTGGGCGGAGACAACGGCCGCGCCCCTCCCCCAAGTGGGCGGAGACCGCGTGCGCGCGGGGCTTTCATTGTGACTCCGCCCTCCTGGTCAGCCCCCAGAGATCTGACCCCGCCCCCTTTCCCTTTCATCGTTCTCATTGCCCAATCGGCTGGGAGCATTTAGGCCACGCCCACGTTCCGCGCTGCCTAGTATCGCCCTGGTCGCGCCTTGCGGGCTCAGTCACACATCGGCGCGGTAGCGAGCGGAAGCGATTCTGCAGCGGTTGCCCGGATCCCGGTGTAGTGGCCCCCCCACCCCTCCCCTTTCCGCGATGTCGGAGGAAACCCGACGGAGCAAGTTGGCTGCGGCCAAAAAAGATGGTAAAGCGCACTGGGTCCTGTCTCCCGACCCAGCCCCGAGGCCCCTCGGACCCACCGCGCCGTGGCCGAGTCGGAGCCGCCCCTGAGGCAAATGGGGAGAACCCTGGACCCCCCTTGGCGCCCCCTCGTCTTCTCAGCCAGTCCCGCCCCCTCGGCCGCCCACCTCCCGCCCTCGCCCGTCGCTCCCGGGTGACTTTGGGCCGGTGACTCCCGGGATCTCTGGTCGCGGCGCAGATTTCCAGCTTGAAGGGACTCGGGACTGTGGGACAGAGGCAGAGGTTTCAGGCTCCCATACTCGGGGCGGTGCCGCATCCTCAGACACTAACAGAGTGAAAACCCCACACTTCTCCAGTGATCTCGAAGCCTTTACAACATCGCTGGGTGACAGCGGGGAGAGCTGTATCTGTTTGCTTTGGTTTTCTCCCAGGTTTCTACTCTCCAGAGAGACTTTCAATGTTTTTTTTTTTCTGTAGCTCACATTCTAATACTCTGATTCTGTGACCAGAATCCCCCTCAATCGGTGCTCTTGGGAGTGAGATTTGCTTATCTTCTGTGGAATAAATCCGAGGAAACTGCATGAATTTCACTGTTGGGAATCTTCCCCATGTCATCTTCTCCACCTAGGGTGCTCTGAAGAGTGCTCGGGGTATGAAGTGTAGATGTGCAAGAAAGGACCCCGAGGTCTGATTTCTAAATCACACATGTACTTACTGGTCACGCCCATTTAATGTTTACTTTTCCATGTCCACCTCTGGGTTTGCCCCCTGCCAGTAACAGGCTTTGAGCCAGAAGTTTAAGTAGAATTGTCTTTTTGTTTGTACGGTTGGTGGTGGCATTAAATCACATTGTGTATAGGGGCTTAGATTTCTCATGAGTCTCTCTCCTTTTCCTTTCTGCAGTTGAGAGAATTTCAGCAGAAAGATGGAACTGGTGTTCCTGCAGGAGCCAAAAAGAAAAGGAAGATCAAAAATGGCAGTAGCCCCAAGAAACCAACTTCTGGTGGCCCCTTGCCCAAGGATGTGAGTCTTGGCTGGCCTGGCTCCCGGGGATAGGGATGCTTAAGGTGCAGTAGAGGGGAAGGTTTAAGATTGTCAAGAAGAAGTATCAAGTACCGGTTAAGAATTCTGCCTTTGTCTCCCTCTGCTAAGGATATGGTTTTGAAAAAATCGTTTTAAGTTCTTAAGGTCTCTGTTTCCACATCTATAAAATAGGGGTGAAGTTTAAATGAGATTCATAGCTGTTTTCATATAAACCCCTTAGTACAGGGTCTGGTATAGAGTAAATGTTCAATAAATGGTAGTTCTATTTGACCTATTGCTCTGGTGATTTTCCTCTTTCGCAGCCTCAAGGAGAAGCCAAGTTGATGCAAACAGCTACTTGCCATCAGGCTCTCCCTTTAGTAAGTCCCAAAGGGCCCCCGGGTGTGATGAAGACAGCCCCCAGGCACTAGGATTAGGAGAAGATCTGAGTGCTGAGTCTCTCTGCCACCAGTTTGCTGAGTGACCTCGAGAAAATCTCTTCCCTGAGCCTCAGTTTCCTTATGTGTAACATGATATTGCTGGACTAGAACAGCGTCTTTCAAACTTATTTTTAGCTGTAGCCCCCTTTGTTCAAGTGAAATCTTACTCAAAAGTCTGTTTCCCCCACCCTATGTGAAGCTTCATTCAGTGAACTTTTCCATTTATCTGTATACATTGATTTCTGCCTCTGGCAATGCAGCGAGTGACTGCTGGGAAGGATGACACAGCCCATGGGATCGATCCCCTCCTCTTCTTGAGCATCCCATTTCCCTGAGCCCACCTCCTTCTCCTGCCCTGACTCTTGCCTCTTTCTAAGTCACTTCTCCCTTTCTCCCCCCTACCCGTTTCCCCCTTTTGTCTCCAGGAGTTTCTGAAGGTGTTGGTGTCTGACCTTCACCGCTCCAACGGGGTGACACTACCCCACTGGACAAGTGGAAGTTGAGGCAGTGCCAGGACACCCCCCACCCCCACCCCCGGCTTTTTCTCTCCCTTCTGTGCATGCCCCCGAGGATTCCCTGGGTTGGGGGATACTTTCATCTGGCTTATTTTATGTTGCTGTCATTAACCGTCAGCCTGCTCATGTCTCCTTTTTCAACTGCTTGATTGATGGGTTTTTTTCCTTTCCCCACATCTTTTATCACCTTGGAGAAGGTGGAGGTGTACCTTGAGAGTTCAAGGTAATTTCAGAATAACTTTCAGAGTAGGGATATAGGCTCTTTGGGCCTTAATACTGAATGTCCAGTCTGTGGGGATGTGGGACGTGATTCTCAGGAATGAGCCTGGCTGTGGCAGTGAGGGATTGAAAATGCCTGCTTGACCAAAAGGACAGAAAAGAAAGGTAACAAGCTGTGGTCACACTAGGTGAGAGATTGCAAATAGAGTCGAGAGGCTATCCTGGAGGTTTCTCTTGTGCAAGCTCCAGCTAGACATCCCAAATGGCCACAGTATGCCATGCACTTACCAAAAGTAGTCCCCAAACACCTAGGTCCTCTGCCTGAGAGTCTATAAAAGATGCACTTGCTAAGTTTTATCTTTCAGAAACTTAAATCTACCAGTGTTCCTATCCAAGACAAGTCCTAAAACCAGAGTCCTCTTTGAGATCAAGCATGAGATTCGGCCCCCTTCCCCATTCTGTCGACACCCCATTTCAATATGAACAAGTTAGGGTGCTCACTGACTAGACACCCCTGAAGATGGAGAAAGAGATTAGGTGAGTGGAAGGGGTAGCAACAAACAGGATAAGGTTTAACAGAGGTCTGTGAAAACTGAGAATTTATATAATTTTATACATACAGATAGATAGATATAGATAAGATACAGATATAGATTTGGATGCTGGGGTGTTGGAATGGCTGGAAGGAGGTAAATGACATGGTGGAACTGTAGCCTACAGCGTCCTTTGGGATTTGCTCTATAGCTGCTCATTGAGTTGTGCCTTGAAGGTCTTCACCTTTCTGTATATACCTTATATTGCATAATAAGGAAAGAACTGAAACTGTGGAACTGTAACCCATAACAATTTTTGAAATTACCTATATGACTCCTTGTTGAGCTGTACGTTGAGAGATGACACCTTTCTCTATGTATGTTATATTTTACAATAATGGAAATGGCTTGAAGTTGTGGAACTGTGATACAGTGACATTCTTTGAAAATTGCTCTCTACTTGTGAAAT